>NC_088357.1:32720000-33366250 GCF_036884655.1 Musa acuminata AAA Group
TATCCGAATTCACGGCCCGAAGCCTACTGTCGATACGTCGACCGATCTATCAGCCCGATGTCCAATCTTCTGACATGTTCCTCCGGTGCAACATGATTTTCCTGCTTTAATTGTCTCATCCTGATCGAAGTATCCTGCGTCCCTCAAAATGGAGATTAAATCATAAACACATCAAGTGGTTTCATCATCAAAATATGAGATTCAACAATCTCCCCCTTTTTTATGATGACAATCACTTGATGAAGGAGTTAACCTTAACTCCCGGAGTTTAAACAAACTCCCGCTATCAATTTGGCTTATTGATAGAAACTCTTGGATTCAAAACTCCAAGCAACATGTCATCATAAACTTATGCATAACATGTCATATCATCATACTTCTCCCCCTTTGTCATTAACAAAAAGGAGAAGTTCCAACTCTTATGTGTTTAGAGATATACAAGTTCAACTCATTGCATGAAAAACATAATATCCATTTTTATCATTATGCAAGTTTGCTATCATCATAAATATATATGGTAGTACGATAGCAAGTTTATAATATACAAGCGAGCAAAAATTTTTCAACATTTTAAGACACGCAAGTTAGCAATTTTGAGATGTGTTAGTTTGGCAAGTCCCATAGTCCCACATCGGGAAAATCAAACTTGTTGTCTCATCTTGGAACTATAAATAAGGGCCTGAGCTTTGAAGTCAGATGCACCACATGTACCACAAGAGGTACTATAAGTGGCACCACAAGAAAAACCGAAGTGTTTGCTTTGGTTTAAGTCCATACTCAGTTAAATAGTTTGGACTTATAGTTTGGTTTTTCTTGTTTAGTATTTTCGGGTGTTTTATGGCCTAGGAACATCTTCTTAAGGCATTTGTAATTGTCCCTCTTTTGCAGTAGTAATTTGCTCCTCTTTCGTCTGTGGATGTAGGTCAAAGTCAATTGACCGAACCACGTATATCTGGTGTTCTGGTGTTCTTGTCTCGCTTTTATTCTTTCTGTTTTATTGTCTTGTTGGGTTGCCAAAATTACCTTGTGGTAAATTTCCTAGGGCTAGCTTTAACAAACTGGTATCAGAGCCTGGTTTGGTTCTGGGATCTTTTGGCAACGATGACAATAACAAAGATTGTTGTCGAGAAATTTGACAGAAATGTCAACTTCGGCTTGTGGCAACTCAAGATGGAGGTCATTCTAGTTCAAGACGGAGTTGATTTGGTACTACAGGGAGCCGAGAGCATTCCAGATGATATGTCAAAAGAAGAGCTTGCGGGTATGGATAAGAAGGCCCGATCAAGCATCATTCTAAATCTCTCTGACGAGGTTTTACGGGAGGTAGCTACGAAGACTACGGCTAAGAGCATGTGGGACAAGCTTAAAGCCTTGTACATGAAGAGGACAGTGGAGAATCGTCTCTACTTGAAGCAGAGTTTGTATATGCTTCGGATGATTGAAGGTACATTTATACTCTCGCATCTTGATAAGTTTGATTCTTTGGTTATGGATTTGGAGAATATAGATGCAAAAATTGATGATGAGGATAAGGCTTTGTTACTCTTGTGTTCTCTTCCCCAATCTTTTAAGCATTTCCGTGATACTTTGATTTATGGAAAAGAAATAGTTTCTTATTAAGAAATTAAATCTGCACTGAAATCTAAGGACCAGATAGACAGGAATATCACTGGGGAAAGTAGAGAGAATCAAGCTGAGGGTCTGGTTGTTAGGGGGAGAATGGATAAAAGAGAATTTGACAATAGTAGATCTAAATCTAGATCTAAATCCAGACATAGAAATTTGGAATGCAGATATTGTCATAAAATGGGGCACATTAAATCTGATTGCTTTAAATTGAAAAATAAATTAAAGCAGAAGGAAAAATTTATTGAAAAAACTACTGAATCCGCTGAAGTTAGTGTAGCAACTGATGAGATTATTGGAAATATTTTTCTGCTATTGATGATAGGACGAGATCTAAAAATGAATGGATTTTAGATTCGGGTTGTTCTTATCACATGTGTCCCAATAGGGATTTGTTTTTCACATATGAATCTTGTAATTGTGGAATTGTTTTGATGGGCAATAATGCCGCATGTGATGTTGTTGGTAGAGGTACAATCCGAATTAAAATACATGATGGTATTGTGAGAACGCTCACTAATATTAGACATGTTCCTGATTTAAAAAAGAATCTCATCTCTTTAGGCACCCTAGAGGCCCTTGGGTGTAAATACACAGCTGAAGGTGGAGTTATGAAAGTTTCTAGAAGTGCTCTTATTGTTATAAAAGCTTGTAGGTCTGGTAGCTTATATATTCTACAGGGAACTACTGTCACAGGTACGGTTGCAGTTTCGTCATCATCATTATCTGATTCTGACATCACCAAATTATGGCATATGTGTTTGGGTCATATGAGCGAAACAGGTTTGAGCATATTGAGCAAAAAGGGTCTACTTTACGGACAGAGTACTGGGCCACTTGATTTTTGTGAACACTGTATTTTTGGAAAGCAGAAAAGAGTCAGCTTCACTTCTCCGACAGTTCACAAAACGAAAGGTACTCTTGACTATATTCATTCAGACCTTTGGGATCCAGCTCATGTTCAGTCTAAGGGTGGTGCCCGATATATGTTGACTTTCATTGATGATTATTCCAGGAAAGTTTGGGTTTATTTTTTGAAGCATAAAAATGATGTTTTTCTAACCTTTAAACAATGGAAGGCTTTGATTGAGAAATAAACAGGTAAACAGATTAAGCGGCTTCGAACAGATAATGGCATGGAATTTTGTGAAGGTGACTTTGAAGAATTATGTAAAAATGAAGGAATTGTTCGACATCGCACTATTAGGATGATGCCTCAGCAAAATGGTGTGGCTGAACGTATGAACAGAACACTCTTGGAGAGAGCAAGGTGTATGATCTCAAATGCAGGGTTGACAAAGGACTTTTGAGCAGAGGCGATTAATATGGCCTGTTACGTTGTCAACCACGCTCCTTCTGCAGCACTTAACTCTAAAACTCCAGAGGAAGTTTGGTCAGGTACTCCTGTTGATTACTCTGATTTTAAAATTTTTGGGTGTCTAGCATACATGCATATAAATGAAGGAAAATTAAAGCCTCGGGCTAAAATGTATATTTTCCTTGGGTATGCTTCTGGGGTGAAAGGATACAAATTATGGTGTCTGATCCCAAATCCCCAAAATTTGTAATCAGTAGAGATGTTACTTTTGATGAATTATCTATGTTATCTTCTAAATAGGATTCTACTAGTTGTACAAATAATAGTGCGCAGAAGCAGGTGGAGCTTGAGATTGGTAGTTTAGATTCTTTTAAGTCGAACTCTTCTACTCAAAGAATGCCAGTAGATGGTCCCGAGTAGAAACTCTTCTACTCAAAGAATGCCAATAGATGGTCCCGAGTCTACTGAGGAAGTTGATCCAGAGGAAGAGTAATATTCCATAGCCAAGGATAGACCACGGAGAGATATTCGACCACCACAAAGATATGTAAATTTGGTTACATATGCTTTGTCTGTTGCAGAAGAGACAAGTGAAGTTGGTGAGCCTACTTCCTACTTAGATGCAGTTTCTTGTGATAATTCCACTAAGTGGTTGATTGCGATGAATGAAGAAATTGAGTCTCTCCGTCGGAATAGAACTTGGTATCTTGTGAAGCCGCCTTCGGGTAAGAAAATTGTTGGATGCAAATGGGATACCATTGCTGAGGGGAAAGTCCTTGTTCAGAAAATTTATATGAAGGACAATCCAGTTGATATGCTTACGAAGCCTGTTTCAGTTTACAAGTTCAAGAAGTGCTTGGACTTGGTTGGTGTTCATTGTTGGTGATTGCCCATTAGGGCTTTTATGAAGAAGGTGGAGCAAGTTTTGTTGGGACATGCCAAGGTGGAGATTTGTTAGTTTGGCAAGTCCCATAGTCCCACATCGGGAAAATCAGACTTGTTGTCTCATCTTGGAACTATAAATAAGGGCTTGAACTTTGAAGTCAGATGCACCACATGCACCACAAGAGGTACCATAAGTGGCACCACAAGAAAAACCTAAGTGTTTGCTTTGGTTTAAGTCTATACTCAGTTAAATAGTTTGGACTTATAGTTTGGTTTTTCTTGTTTAGTATTTTCGGGTGTTTTATGGCCTAGGAACATCTTCCTAAGGCATTTGTAATTGTCCCTCTTTTGCAGTAGTAATTTGCTCCTCTTTCATCCGTGGATGTAGGTCAAAGTCAATTGACCGAACCACGTATATCTGGTGTCCTGGTGTTCTTGTCTCGCTTTTATTCTTTCTGTTTTATTATCTTGTTGGGTTGCCAAAATTACCTTGTGGTAAATTTCCTAGGGCTAGCTCTAACAAGATGTTCAAGAAAGCAACTCTTATTTCTTGAAATATAAGTTTTGCTAGATGTGCAAGTTAACTTTTTGCTTCTTGAGATAGGCAAGATAGCACTCCTCGGTGATGTTCAAGATAACAATTTCTTCTCTTTTGAGAAGTACAATTTTTGCTTTTTTTTGTCACATCCTGGATTTTTTTTTTATATACATATATCTTTCCACATAAGCCAAATAGATAAACATCACTTTATTCATCATTCATAAATATTTATTATAATTTATTTATTACAATCTATTTATTCATCGAATCATAAATAAAAAGGTAAACATAGTGATGTTAACTTCAAGAATCATCCAAGTGGCTCTACCTAGCGGTAGAGGAAGGTCCGCTCTCCACTGGAATCCGACTTAGTACTAGAGGGAGGCTGCTATGAAAATCAAAAACAAAGAAAATTCAGCAACGCTGAGTAGGAACCCCAAAAGTCAACTCAAAATGTATACATAATCAAAATTCAATCAATCATCCCATTGGCGTATATCAAGTACCCGAAGGAGCACTCTCCCAACAACGGATGGAGAGGCTTTATCCTACGGGATGAGTTTGTGTTCTCCCAACAGCGGATGGAGGCAAACTCATATCACACTCCCAACAGCGGATGGAGTGGTGTCCCATACCCGCCAAAGTGGGGACACGTTCCTCTCAACAGCGGATGGAGGAACCGTCCAGCCGCCACGTTTGACGGCCCGCTAATCCCCGAAGGGAATCACCCTACCTGCTCTAGGCAGGAAAATAATATAATCTCACACTGGTCATGTCCATTTCGGGATGAAATAACATATTTAAAACATCTCTTTCAAATATCATCAATATCAAATAATATAAATTAGTCCTCAATTGACTTGAACTCTAGTTTAATCGATTCAATTGAACTCGATTTACTAGAGCCTAACTGAACTGATCTCTAATCCTTATTTAACTGGTCTGGAACCACCCTAGACTAGCATAATTTAGACTAGATTAAATTCAATTTAGGTTAAACTAACTTGAATAAGTCAATCAATTCGGAATCACCCTGAATTGATCTAGACTAATCAAGTTTAGTTTAGTTCAATCAATATTTGGGCTCAAGTTCAACAATAATATTGGGCTAGATTGAGCAAGTCCATCTACTGGTCATGTGCATTATACATGATTGAGCATGCATTACATAAAACTGGCTCAACCCTAGCCCATGGACTAGTCATAGCATATACCCATTAACAACATAAATAAAAATATAATAATACATTAAAAGATAGATGAGGAGAAAAGCTTTAATACAAAGAAATAGCATTCTCAATTTGACTAGAAATCATAAGACAATAAAAGAGGGACTAGTAGATAAGTTTTAATACAAGGAAATAGCTTTCTAAATTCAAATAAAAATCATGTTTTCAACACATAAAATTTCAACATATTCTAGTCATATTTTAAATCATTCAGAATAATATATTTTAAATTTCATATCAAAGAATATCAAAAAAGGGATTTTAGATAACATATTCTAGTCTAACAAGATTTTAATCCAGATAAGATTAAAGATAAACTGTAATACAGAAAATATATCATATAAAACATATACCTTTTTAACATATTTAATTCTACAATAAAAATCTTAATTATGGGTCAAAGAATATTATGAAAACTTTAATTGATTATTTTAATACAAAAAATTTGACATTTAAAGAATTGATACACATTTTTAAAACTATAAAACTTTCAACATTTAAAGAATCAAAATAAAAGCTAAAACATTTAAGAAAGGTAGGGAAACCTACATCTTGTCAACAGGGTGTAACTCCTCGTTCTCTTGTCGACAAGGTGTAACTTCTCGTTCCTCCCGCTGTTAGGCTCGACTAGGTGAGCAACGAAGGAGAGAGATCCCTCCCCTTTAAATAGGAGAAGGTGAGCCTCTATAAAGGGAAATTTATTTTAATTTTTATATTTATTTAATATAAATTATTTCCATTTAATATACTAACAAATATGATATCATCATATTTGGAATACTTAATAGTTATTTCCTTAATTCATATCAACAAACAAGGAAGTAGATTAAGATTTCCTTAAATTATAATAACAAGTAAGGAAATCAAATCAATTCCTAACTTAAATATTTGATTTGATTACATTTTTTTTCTTGAATTGCGCGAGCTAGCAAATGAACTTTCTAGCATGTTTTGCTCCCCCTTTGTCATTATCAAAAAGAAGGGAAGACCCTTTATGTTAATTTCTAAATTATGACAAAGATAAATAGTATAGATGAAAATTCAAGTCTTGAATGCCAAAATAATTATTTTATCATAAATATTTCATCATTGCATGCACCATTATCATACATTAAAGTATTTCATGCATAATACCAAATCATCATATATATTTTCAAAACATATAAACTCATCATGATATGCATGATTCCAAATCATCATGTATATAAAATGTAAAATCATCATTACATACATAATTACAAATCATCATTTATTTCACATCATGATGGTATCAATTTTGTCAAATTACATCCTACCATGCATGATTGAAATTTCTTATTTGTATACACCAAAACAAATTAATGAATATTTCATGTATTCATATCATCACATGAGGAATATCAAGAAGAGTTATTGGGTGATGAGATAAATATTTCATAAATACCAAAAGACATGTTTTCATTTGAAAAAATCTCCTCTTAAATAATCAAAGGAAAATCTTAGGAGATCATGATATAGATAAAATTCATTTAATTTTGTAGTAGAACAAGATATTAATTCAAGCATATCAAATATTCAATCATCAAAATCATGATTCATCTAGAAAATTCTTTTTAAATATTCAAAGAGAGATCTTAGGAGATCAAATAATAAGATATTTTCAAATAAAATTTTAAGTCAAGAATTTTCAAAAAAAAGATATTCTCTTTAGTAAATCACAAAAGGAAACGCAGGAAAAAAATATTTCAATTCATGCATAAGAACTCTTATAATTCATATTGAAAATTTTCTCAAAATGTAAGATAATAAAGTGTAAGAAATCTTGATTCATAAAGGATTTCATGTTATAAATTTCAAGAGATCAAGATCGTGATTTCGATAAAACCCATTAGATTCAAACCATTAAATTCAATTTCAATGTTCACAAAATTCATAAATAGATTCATGATTTTAAACCTAATAATATATTTTCCTTTTTATGTGATACTTTTTAAGTGATTGATTTCGTATAAGCATGTCTTTTTCATTTATGTCAAATAAAAACATGCATCAACGTTTAGGATTGAAAAATAAATTTCTTCATAAAAACCATCAAGATCAATAAACCATAAAGATCATTATGTATAACTTTAAAATCTCATGCATAAAATCATCAAATCATGGTATCAAAATTTCAATATTTTCATTACAACTTTATGCATCATTAAGTTTACAATTGTCAAGTATGATACTATTTCATTTATGTGTAATAGCCACTCTTATTATCGTGAATCGTAAATCGTCAATTGTCAATCGTCAATCATCATTTTTAAAGATACAATCATCAATCATCAAACTGTTAGAACCCTTGCAGATTCTAAACTTGGGGTTGATCTCTTTAGGGGATCGACCTCCTTGGAACTCTATAGGGGTTCCTCCCTCCAAGTTGCTGCTCAAAGGCTGCAAAAAAGATTCATCTATTGCTTTACAACTCCTTATTCTTCTCTAAGAAACAACCTCCTAACCCTAGCCGGCCTCTTCACCTCTTTAATAGGGGTCGGCTTAGGTAGGTTTTATATTAATGACCCTCTCAATTAGGACTCTCCAAGCTAGAGTCCTAACAAACCCGTCCTCTTCAAATCAGCCTTGTCCTCGAGACTGATGATTCATGAATTCTGGGAATTTGATCTTCAAGTCGTCATAGTTCTCCCAAGTGGCATCTTATATTGGTAGGTTCGCCCACTATATTAGCACTTCATTAGTGGGTCGTCGTCGTAGAGTCATGATCCGTCGATCAATAATGACACTTGGTTGAGTCTGGAGTTCTCCTTGGGTAGTCTTATTTGGTGGCTGGCTTTGGGCTATCTCCAAGCACCTATTTATAACTTTCGTCTGACCATCAGTTTGTGGGTGATATGTCGTACTCCTTCTCAATTTAATACCATGCATATGGAATAACTTTGTCCAAAATCTGCTTGTGAAGATGCAAGTAGAATTTGTCACAAGCATAATGCATCCCTTATAGTGTAATTCTTTTGAGTCCCAATTGTAATGAGCCACGGAGCTTGGTGCTTCCTCCAATTTTTTTATAATCTTACTAGTCTCTAAATCTTCCTGCCATTCCATCTTAATATCCTCAAGGAAGTCGCTGGTCGGAAGTGAAACAGACGAAACTTCAACTTACTCGAGTAGCTGCAAAAGCGCATCTACAAGAACATTCTCTTTCCCCTTTTTGTAAGTTATTTCATAATCAAATCCAAGAAGTTTTGTTACCCATTTTTGCTGCTTATGGGATGATATCTTTTATTCCAAAAAGTACTTGAGGCTTTTATGGTCGGTTTTAATTTGAAATCATCGACCAATCAAGTAGGGTCTCCACCTCGTTGCTGCACGCACAATGGCGAGCATCTCCTTATCATATATTGATTTATTTTGATGGGAGGGAGATAAAGCCTTGCTAGTGTATGTGAGTGGTCGACCATCTGGCATGAGAATGACTCCAATTCCGACTCCAGATGTGTCGGCCTCAATAATGAAGGATCGACTAAAATCTGGTAGTGTTAGCACCGGCGTCATCGTCATGGCTGCCTTAAGTTTGTCAAAGGCAGCGGAGGCTTTGTCCGACCATTGGAAGACATCTTTTTTAAGTAAGGAAGTAAGTGGTGCACTGATCTCTCCATAGTTTTTCACGAACTTGCAGTAGTAGCCTGTTAAACCCAAAAATCCATGTAGCAATTTTATGTTCCTTGGGGTCAGCCAGTTTTGCATTACTCCAATTTTGAAGGGGTCTATTACCACACCTTCCTCTGATATAATATGCCCAAGATATTCCACCTTCTTTTGAAGAAAGCAAAAATTCATAGTGGTTGTTGTGTGTTCAAAAGATGGTTTTCGGTATGTCTTCTTCGCATACTCGTATTTGATGATACCCGCATCGAAGGTCCAGCTTTGTGAAGATTTGTGCTCCCTTTCATCTAGCAATTCATCTACTACTAGAATAGGATATTTATCCTTGATGGTTATGCCATTGAGAGCTTGGTAATCAACACATAATCACCTTGTTCCGTCCTTCTTGTGTACAAGTAGCACCGGTGAAGAGTAGAGGTTGCAACTTGGCCGAATAACTCCTGTTTCGAGCATCTCTTTTATAATCCTTTCTATTTCATCCTTCTGGAGATGTGGATATTGATATGGCTGAGCATTTGCTGAAGATTTGCCTGGAAGGATCATTATACAATGATCATGCCGACAGGCAAGAGGTAGGTTACGCGGTTCGTCAAATATATTTAAAAATTCAGCAAGCAAAGGAAGTAGATTTGGATCTTCAAATTCTATTAGCTCTCCTTTAGTTTGTTGCTTAAGTTGTACCAAAAATCTGCTGCATGCTTTATGCAAAACTTTCTCCATTTGTTGTGTGCAAATCGTTGTTATGTCGCCCCCACGTTTCCCGTGCAATGTCACCTATTTCTCCTTACTGTAAAATTTCATAATTAGTTTCATAAAATTCCAGGAAATATCATCTAATGTCGTCAACCATTTAATTCTGAGCATGGCCTCATGATTGTTAAGAGCGAGAAGGAAGAAATCTACAATTATCTCTTGGTCCTGCAACAATAGTTTCTCCTGCGGGCGCGCGCCTACAATCACAATTCAAAATCCGTCCGTCGGTGACCTTAACAACAAACCTAGCAAGCTTACTATTTAGGAAGTTAGTAGTACTGCCCATGTCGATGAGAACAGTGATCGGTTGTTGTTTGAGAAGGCCTCCAACTTTCATCGTTTGTGGGTTTGAGTAGCCGGCTAGTGCGTGTACTGTAACGTCAGTCGGTTGTGGCTCTTCTTCCGCATCTTCTTTATGTTCAAGGTTCTCTTCTGAATGTTCAATGACCTCTTCTTCTATTGGTTCAATCAAAAGAAGTCTCCCTTTTCTACAGCAATGCTTGTAACTCCACGGCTCATCGCAATGCCAACATAACCGCTTCGCAGATTGCTCCCGAAGCTCTTCTCTTGTCAACTTCTTTGGTGCAGGGACTCGATCAACAGTAGGGGGGGCTGAGGGCTTCAATATTACTAGTTGAGGAGCGACCCTAGTCCTTTAAGCTTCATGGTTCAATTGTTCCTCTTGATGTCGTGCGAAGGAGATGGCTGCCATAAGCGTATATGGTTGTCACGCTCTAACTTCTCCTCGGATCTCCAGCTTCAAGCCCTCAATGAAGGTCCTCAATAGCTATTTTTGAGACCAATCATGAGTTTAATTAGATAACCTTTCAAACCTGATTTGGTACTCCTGAATGGTAGAGGTTTGTCGGATCTTTGCTAGTTGTCCGTCAATATTCTCGTAATCGGTTGGTTTGAAGCGGATCAACAGTCCTTCTTTGAATTGTCGCCATGAAAGGACTCCATAAGTATGTTCAAACCAGTCAAACTATTATATAACATCCCCTTCAAGATGTATAGCTGTAATTTTCACCATAGATGCGTCCACGGTTTTGTGGTACCAAAAATATCGCTCCGCACGCGAAATCCAACCAATCGGGTCTCCTTCTTCCCATCTAGGGAAGTCTACCCTCATGCGTGGATAGTTGGGATCGATCATAGAACCTCTCCTCTTTTGGAAGTCATCTCTTCGGGCTTGGTGCGATTGGGCAAAGCTCTCTCCTTGATTTGATTTCTTTGGGCTTAGTGGTCGGCCCAATCTGAGTTCAGTAAAGAGTGTCCGAATCATATCCTCCATTCGTGCCTCAAAGGCTTCAAATTTAGCATTGATTGCCTCCTCAGATGCCATAGTATATGCCTCCAAATCTGTGATGTTATGATCTCTCTTTTGTTGTCAGGTTAAAGGCATGTATAGGTTGAGAGAGGTGATGGTCGAAAGGGTTGGTGGATTGGTATATGTAGGCTGCGGTTTAGGCTTGTTTTATGGCTGTTTTGGGTGCAGTTTGAGGGTGTGGTTTAGTGGAGTTTTAGGGCTGTGGTTGAAAGTTTTGGATCTGTGGTAGATGGTAGCAAAGGTTTGATAGAAATAAGTGGAAGTTGCAGCAAGTATGTGCTATCTTGTAAGAGTAGAATTGTCGTCGAAGAAACAACGGTTTCTCGACGTAATTTCCACCAAAAAAGTAAGAGAATTGAGGAGAAAATTGATAGCAAAATCACAGTTTATATAACTGCAAGGATGTCTAATTTAATTAAGAAAATTTCGGCAGTATAACAGCAAGGAAATTGGTGCAAGTTGCGATTGCAGAATTCTTGTCGAAAAATTTCAGCGGTTTACGACGAAAATTTGCAGCAACACAAAATTGTTTTTAGAGATGAATTTCTCAATAGATCAATCTTAGATATAAGCCAAGATGATCTATGAAGTGTATAAGAAATTTCATTCAAAAAAGATAGCAAATAGATGGGTTAAGACAACAATATGTGGCTGAAATTTTCTGCAGCATAGATTTTCAAGTGTAGCAGATTGGACATAAAATATCAATAGTTTATATTGAGAATTTTTCCATGAAACCAAAGGGAAATCCACTGTTAGGAAGTGTCAAAGATGTCATAAAAATTTTGTAGAAATTTGGATAGAAAAAGCATTGTAACAAGATCAAAAAGATTATGCTATGCGGCTAGAATTTTGCAATGTATCTTTCGTCGTAGAGATGAAAACTTTATGATGAAAAATTTATGCAGCAATATAGGAATAATTTTTTTTTTGGGATTTTTAAATAAGGATAACTAAATTGCAGCAGCAGTAAGGTAGAAAACCAGAACCTGTTGCAATTCACGGGGAGATCAAAGGATGATCTGTGGTGGTGGAGATGACGGTGGAATTTGGCAACGATCTTTTAAGCAATTGTGGGAATTGTTTTGGGCGATTGTGGAGGATTGATAGATGGCTGTGGAAGGGCAGCGAGACACCAAGAACGCTGCTCTGATACCAGGTGTTAGAACCCTTGCAGATTCTAAACTTGGGATTGATCTCTTTAGGGGATCGGCCTCCTTGGAACTCTATAGGGGTTCCTCCCTCCAAGTTGCTGCTCAAAGGCTATAGAAAAGATTCATCTATTGCTTTACAACTCCTTATTCTTCTCTAAGAAACAACCTCCTAACCCTACCCGGTCTCTTCACCTCTTTAATAGGGGTTGACTTAGGCAGGTTTTACATTAATGTACCTCTCAATTAGGACTCTCCAAGCTAGAGTCCTAACACAAGCATGCCTATTTCATTTATATAAAATCAAAATATGCATTATTTTTAAAGCCACTTTTATTATCATAAAAAATGATAATCCATAAATCATAAAAATCATTATGCATCATTTCGAAAGAAAACTCATTAAGCATGATCATTATGCATTACTTCAAATCAAACATAATTTCATTTATTTTTAAAATATTCATCATGATAGGATATATGAGGCAAAGAAATCATTAAACATAAAGCATATTCATAGTTTCATTGAGCATAAGGTATTTTCAACCAAAATCATTTGTTATTTGTTGTAGTCATGCATTTTTCATTTTAGGTGAATCTATCCTTTCATGCTTAGTTTGCATACAAAAATCGTGTATCATTTTTTAAAAGCAACTTTAATCGTGGTATAAATCGATAATCCATAAATTGTAAAAGATCATTATGGAAATCATCAAGAACAATAAACTATAAATTACCCAAAACTCATCATCATCATGCATAGTTTCAAAAAAATAAATTTATTAGGCATGATATCATATTTCATAAGGCATTTTTAATCAAAATCATTTTGCTTATCATAAACATATAATTTTTATGATTATTTTCAAAAATACTAGAATGATAAGCATGATTTCTAATTTTTTTTATTTTCATGTAATTTTCAAGAAAATTAATCCTAAACTAAATTAAAAATAACTCATGAAAAGTATTATGTAATTTCAAAATAAATTAGGGGATTTCGATTACCTCGTCGTTAAAAGCGGTTAAAGCGTAGTTTGCCACCTTACCTTTCTTGATTTTCTCCTCGTCTTCAGAGGAGCTCGATTCATCCCAATTCTTGTTCTTTTTCTTGCGTTTAAAGTGAGTAGTTCTATTCTTTTTGTTCTTAAATTTTTGTTTCATTAACTTTTTAAATTTATTAGTGAGGAGTTCAAGTTCATCATCACTTGAGCTTATGTTCAAGTGGTCTTCAAGTGTTCTATGTCCTAAATCCTTCTTGTCCTTTAGAAGATTATTTTCGAGTTCCCTTTTTATCATATTATTCATTTCATAGGTCATTAAAGACCCAATTAGTTCTTTGAGAGGAAATGTTTTAAGGTCCTTGACCTCTTGAATTGCCGTAACTTTTGGATCCCAACTCTTTGGAAGGGATCTTAAAATTTTAGTTACTAGTTCAAAGTTAGAAAAATCTTTACCAAGAGCTTTGAGTCCATTGATGACATCCGTGAAACGGGTGTACATGTCTCCGATGGACTCACTTGGTTTTATCCGGAAAAGTTGTAAGAATGCACAAGAATGTTGATTTTGGACTCTTTCACTCGGCTAGTGCCTTCATGAGTGACCTCAAGAGTTCTCCAAATATCAAAAGCTGAATCACAAATCGAAATGCGATTAAATTTATTTTTGTCAAGTGCACAATATAAGGCATTCATAGCCTTTGCATTTAGAGAAAACATCTTCTTCTCCAAATCATTCTAATGGTTCATTAGAAGAGAAGACATTTCAAATCCATTTTTGACTATGTGCCATAAATTTAAATTCAAAGAAAGCAAGGAAACTGTCATTCGAGTTTTACAATAAGTGTAGTCCGTCCCATTGAAAAAGGAAGGACGAATGAGAGAGTAACCCTCTTGAAAGTGGAAAAGAGCCATTTCTGTTTGGGTGTTAAACAAAAGTAGAAAACCGTAGCTCTGATACCAATTGTTAGGATTTGAGTGGCACTAGGGGGGGGGGGGTGAATTAGTGCAGCGGATTAAAACTTGTAAGTTTGAAAATAATTTCATAAATGCGTAGAGATTTTGATTCAATAAAGAATGATTTGGTAAAAGTAGCTCGAGTAAAGTAAGGAGATGAAAACCAAAAGCTTGCTGCAATGTAAATAAAGGTTTCAAAAAGTTAAACACTCACACATTCAAAAAACACAACAATTTAAAGTGGTTCGGTCAAATGACCTACATCCACTTATAAAGCCTTCTTCGATGAGGCTCCCAATTTCCACTAGCAAATCACTTTGAAGGGGAAGGACCAAATACCTCTCTTATAACCTTTTTACAAGTGGTTCACACTCTTACAGATTTTTCAAAGAGAAAGAGGGAGGTGAACACTTAAGCTATTGAAAACAAGACTTTTGCTAAAGCTTTTTTCAATTTATAACTTCTCAAATGTTATCTTCTCTGCTGAGAATTGAGAGGTATTTATAGACCCCAAGAGGATTCAAATTTAGGCTCCAAATTTTGAATTCCTCTTAGATTCCTGGAGCTGGCGGTGCCATCGCCTGTCGGTGGCGGTGCCACCGCCTGTCAATGTCATATTGACCATTTACTTGCGGTGCCACCGCTTATCGGTGGTGGTGCCACTGCCCGATCTTTCAGGTGCTGGGCGATGCCACTGCCTAATCTGATGGTACCACCACCCGATCCTTCGGGTTCTAGGCGGTGCCACCGCCTAGACTATTTCAGCTCACTGGTTGGGCTCCAAACTTGGCCCAAACCAGTCCAAACTCAGGCCCAATTGGCCCCTAACCGGGTTATAGGATTAACCTTTAATCCTAATCCTAACTACATGCAAACTATGAAATTAAGTCATAGTCCTAAGCAAGTTTTTAATGGCAACGTCGAGTTTCCTTCCGATGAGCTTTTCAGCAAACTTCCGACGGACTTCCAATACACCCTCGGATTTCTTCCGGCGGACTTCCAATAGGCTCTCGGTCTTGTGGCGAGTTCAGCGAGTCTTTAGCAAGTAGCCGAACCTTCTCGGTAATCTCCATGAACCTCTAATGATCTCTCCGGCGGACGAAAACTTTGGCAAGTCCCCGATTGCTTCTCGGTTGGTTCCGGTAGTTCTTCCAACGAATCTTCGGACTCTCAGCGGACCCTCAAACACCCATCGAACTTGACTCTGGTAGACTTGCTTTATGTCTTCAAGCTATCATAGTTAATCCTGCACACTTAAAACAAAACTTCGATCGAGACAATTAATCCTAAGCAATTAATCAAGTTGTCTAGCATGTCATTGGTCCCTCGACGCTTCATCCAATTCTTTGGCACATCATCCTCTCTTGCGGCCTATTACCCAATCGGCCAGTTGACTCCGCAACTCCGATATCCTTGGTACAAGCTCCGCTCTTCTTGGTCCGATGCACGAATCCATGACCCAAAGCCTTCTGTTGATATGTCGACCAATCCACCGGCCCGACGTCCAATCTTCTAACATGTTCTTCTGGCGCAACGTGATTTTCCTGCTTTAATTGTCTCATCCGGATCAAAGTATCCTACGTCACTCAAAACACATATTAAATCATAAACACATATCAAGTGGTTTCTGTTGAATCTCGTATTTTGATGATGAAACTACTTGATATATGTTTATGATTTAATCTACGTTTTGAGTGACATAGGATGCTTTGATCAGGATGAGACAATTAAAGCAGAAAAATCATGTTGTACCGGAGGAACATGTCAGAAGATTGGACGTCGGGCTGGTGGATCAGTCGACTTATCGACAGAAGGCTTCGGGCCATGGACTCGGGCATCGGGCCAAGACAAGCGGGTATTGTGCTAAGGATATCGGAGTTACGGAGTCAATTGGCCGATTGGGCAATAGGGTGCAGGAAAGGACGATGCGCCGAAGAATCGGACGAAGTGTCAAGGGACCAATGACATGCCGGACAACTTGGTTAATTGCTTAGGATTAATTGTCTCAATCGAAGTTTTTGTTTTGAGTGTGCAGGATTAACTACGATGGAAGAAAGACATGCAGCAGGAGTTGCGCCGGAGTCATGACAATGATCACGTTGGGAGTTCGAGAGCTCGACGGAAGTTCGGACTATCGTCGGAGGTTCTGCGGGAACAAATCCGAGAAGTCCATAAGCTTGCCAAAGAAGCTCGTCGGAACTCGCCAAGTGTATCGTCGCAAGTCCAGGAGTTTGCCGGAAGTCCGCAGGAGAATCACCGAGGGTTCATCGGATGATCAACGGAAGTTCGCCGGAAACTCGCCGAAAGAAGCGATTGACGCACCGGAGCAAGCTGCAGAAATTGTCTTAGGATTTATCGTAGTTAGCACAATGATTAAGTTGGAAATGAGAGGTGATCCCATTAGCTTAATCTTGGGGCAATTGGGCCCCTGAAAAACCCAATTTGGGCCGAATGAATCTACCCATTCGAACCCTGATTGCTGTGGGAGGTGCAACCGCCCAAGCCAGGAGGTAGCACCGCCTAGGCTAAGTCTCCGAGCGAGACTGGGCGGTGCAACTGCCCCAGCCAGGAGGTAGCACCGCCTAGGCTCAGTCTCCAAGCGAGACTGGGCGGTGCAACCGCCCCTGACAAGAGGTGGCACCGCTTGAGCTCGGTCTTCGAGCTATGGCAGGCGGTGCAACCGCCCCAGTCAGGAGGTGCAACTGCCTGAGCTCAGTCTTCGAGCTCTGGCAGAGAGGTGCAACCGCCCCTGACAGGAGGTGGCACCGCCCAGAGGCTCAATCTTCGAGCTCTGCCAGGCGGTGCAACCGCTCCAGTCAGGAGGTGCAACCGCCTGATCCCGGAATTCCAGGAATTGACAGTTTTGAGCTCCAAATTTGAACTGGGTTGGGGCCTATAAATACCCCACCCATTCAGCACTGAAAGAGCATAGACATAGACCAAAATCTTGATCTTTTTCTATAATTCTTAGAGCTCAAAATTGTTGTAAAGGCCAAAAGTTCTTCTCCCTCTGTTCTTCCAAGTTCTGAGTTGTAAAGAGATGAGAGAAAATTCTGTAAGGGTTGTCTCCTAAGCCCGTCAAAAGGAGTGAAACTGTAAAAGGGTGGTTGGCCTTCGCCTATTGAAGGAAGGCCTCTAGTTGACGTCGGTGACCTCGTCGGTGGAGGAAGCCAAAAGTGGAGTAGGTCAAGATTGACCGAACCACTCTAAATCTCGGTTTGCATTTACTTTGAGCTTTTTATCTTTACTGCAAACCTCCTAAATAGCTACTGCCTTCTGCGCTTTTATGAACGAGTTTCTAAGTTCAGAGCTTTCCGAATCTGCGTTTAGACGTAAATCAACTTTTTCGTACGATCATTACATTTTAGTTTACATTTACGTTTTGATTTCAATCATAACTGCAAACTGCCTTCTGCGCATTTATAAAACGTATCTCAAAGTTCAGTATTCTCAAAATTGGCATTTAGACGTAAACCGCTTTTATCGTACGAACATCGCATTTCAGTTTGCGCTTGCATTCTGATTTTCATCATAAACTGCAAACTGCCTTCATAGATTTACTTTAACATCATCTCGCTTAATCTTAAGTTAAAGTCATCTTAGAATCGGCTTTTACATTGAAATCGTTTTTATCAAACGAACGCAGTTTCGTTTTAATCGCAGAAAGTTTTCCGCTGCACTAATTCACCCCCCCCCCTCTTAGTGCTCTTGATCCTAACAATTGGTATCGGAGCCCGGTATTTTTCATTTCGGATTTACACCCGAGAGAAATGGCTCTTCATAGCTTTCAAGAGGGTTTATCAGTTTTTCGTCCACCGTTGTTTAACGGATTGGACTACACTTATTGGAAAACTCGAATGAGAGTTTTCTTAACTTCTATGAATTTGGATTTATGGAATATCGTTGAAAACAATTTTCAACTTCCCTCTAAACCGATGAACGAATGGTCGGATTTGGAGAAGAAGTATTTTTCTTTAAACGCGAAGGCTATGAATGCCTTATTTTGCGCTTTAGACAAAAATGAGTTCAATCGGATTTCTACGTGCGAAACGGCTTTTGACATTTGGCGAACACTTGAAATCACGCACGAGGGAACTAGTAGAGTCAAAGACTCGAAAGTTAACATTTTATTGCATGATTTTGAGCTTTTTCGAATGCAACCAAGCGAGACTATAGGCGACATGTACACCCGTTTCACGGATGTTGTCAATAGTTTAAGAGCTCTTGGAAAATGTTTTTCAGATTTTGAACTCGTAAACAAGATTTTGCGCTCACTTTCTAAACCTTGGGATTCAAAAGTAACTGCTATTCAAGAATCGAAAAACTTGAACCAATTTCCACTTGAAGAACTAATTGGTTCCTTGATCACATATGAAATGACGTGCAATGCACGTGAAGAACTTGAGAACCACCTTCTAAAAAAAAGGAAGGATTTGGGACATAGAACATTTGAAGACCACTTGAGCATAAGTTCAAGTGATGGTGAACTTAAACTACAAATGAAACAAAAATTTAAAAGTAAAAAGAACGGAACTACTTGCTTTGAATACAAGAAGAAGAACAAAAATTGGGATGAATCGAACTCCTCTGAAGACGAGGAGAAAATCAACAAAGGCGAGGTGGCAAACTACGCCTTTACGCCTTTCGACGCCGAGGTAATCAAAATGCCTTTAATTTACTTCGAAATTACATGATGCTTTTCATGATGCATTTTTCTTTTTCTTTAAATTTTCTTGAAAATTACATTTTTAATAATTTAATAATGAAAATGCAAAAATATGATCACGCTTGTAATTTTGAAAATGATAATGAAAATTGCATGTCTTATGTTAATGCAAGATAGAAATCTAATGATTGTACACCTAGTGAGATTAATCTTATTTATGTGCTTGAGAAGCAAGAATGTATATTTTGATGATTTTCATATTGCTTTTCAATGACGATACATGGCTTTTGTCTGGAAGGCTTGATATTTTTCATTGTCTTTGTTTGTTAAATATGATGTATGATTTTGACATAAGAATAAAGATTTGAGCATGCTATTATAAAGTCAATCATATAAATTAAAACTAAAGAAGTTTTAGGCATTTATAAGAATCATTCAAAATTATGTTCAATGAAACCTTGCTTAATGTTGTAATGAAGATATTAAAGTTTTGATACTATGATTTGACGATTTTATGCATGAGATTTTAAAGTTATACATGATGATTTTTGTGATTGATGGTTTTATGATGAAATTCATTTTACGATCCTAAACGTTGATGCATGTTTTCATTTGACATAAATGAAAATGCATGCTAACATAAAATCGATCACTTAAGATGAAACACTTAAAAAAGAGGAGAAATATATGAATTGATGCTATAAACACTATGCTATGATTATCCCATGCTTGCATCATCAAGAGATATATGAATTGATATGATTGCCATATTTGCAATGCTTATATGAATTGATGCTATGATTGCCAAATTTGCTTTATGCCATGTTTGCATCATGCGTTAAGATATCAAGAACTTGTATCGTAATTTTACGCATTGATATCTTACCATGTGATGAAATGCTACAATTGAAGAACACTTGAAATGTAATCCTCTATCTTATTGATTTTTCAATAAATCTATGCTTGTCATATATGAATTTATTGAATGTAATTTTGAGGATGATTTCAGATTTGACAAATGCTTGATTCGTATTTACGACATAAGATACACTTTAAATATGAATCATGCTTCAATCAGATTAAATGCTTCAATCATTTTCTATCTCTAGAGTTCTCGATTTTGATGAAATACAAGTGATAAATTCATTTATGATATCTTGTAAATCACTTGAATTATGAATGAGTTTTTTATGATGTGTTAAAAGAATCACTTAAAAAGAAAATGCTTTTCCCATCTTATCGAGATTAATGATTTCATGATATTGTGTGAATCTCGAAATTGATTTTGATGAAATAGTAATAACGTTATTCATGTTATGAATCTTAAAAATGATAATATGCTTCATGTGATAATATGAATACATGAAACACTTATGATATTCCGTGTATTCATAAAATATTTATCTCATCATCCAATAACTCTTCTTGATATTCCTTATGAGATGAAATGAAATAATGCATAAAATACAAATGAGGAGTTAATGATCATGCATAATAGGATCTAATGAATTCTGATATTTAGATACCATCGTTTGAATATCTATGATCATGTTGCCAAAATGATATATCATGAATGCTTGAATATCATGTTTGATATGCTCATGATGATGATTGATTTTTCGGTATCATGCATAAAAAAAAATGAAATGTAATGTTAATGAATTTGTGCATTGAAACTATAATGATGCACAAATAAGAATGATTACTTACCTTTGTCATAATTTAGAAATTGATGTAAAGGGTTTTTCCCTTCTTTTTGACAATGACAAAGGGGGAGATAGATTGCTAGCACAATTCAAGAAAAAGGCAAAAATTACAAAAGAGAAGAAATTGCTATCTTGAACATCACCGATAATTGCTAGCTTGAAATGTCAAGAAAATGCAAAAACTTGTTTATTTTCTTGCACATCTAAAGAGAAGATGCAAATGTAACACTTGCCAAATTGTTTGCTTGCCTCATGTAAAACATTATCTCTTGCTAGTTTGGCATTTTGCTAGCTTGCACTTTGCAAAGAAAGCAAAAATGACACTTCTCAAAAGAGAAGAAAGAGCTTGTTATCTTGAACATCACAAGCTTGCCAAACAAAAATTGCAAAAGTGCTATCTTGCCTATCTCAAGAAGCAAAACTTGCATATCATAAAAATTTGCTAGCTTGCAACTTGCATATTTCAAGAAGCAAGAGTTGCCTTCTTGAACATCTCTAAATTGCTAGCTTGCAAGTTCTAAAATATTGCAACATTGCTAGCTTGCATGTTATAAAAGTGCTATCTTGTATGCTATAAAACTTGCATATCTAAAACTTGATAGCTTGAATGTTCTAAGCATGAT
Organism: Musa acuminata AAA Group; assembly: GCF_036884655.1. Classification (NCBI taxonomy): domain Eukaryota; kingdom Viridiplantae; phylum Streptophyta; class Magnoliopsida; order Zingiberales; family Musaceae; genus Musa; species Musa acuminata. The sequence continues at coordinate 32,741,429 of NC_088357.1, forward strand.
GTAACATTTGCTAAATTTTCTGGCTTCAAAACTGCATGATGATAAAACTTGATATTATGTTTTTCATGCAATGAGTTGAACCAATATCACAAACACTTGATTGTGGTACTTCTCCTTTTTGTTGATGACAAAGGGGGAGAAGTATGTTGATGACATGACATGTTATGCATAAGCTTATGCATAAGTTCATGATGACGTGTTGCAAGTATTCATGATGAATATTGCAATGACTTGAATTCAGTTTGAATTCAAGATTCTATCAATATGGCATATTGATAGGGGGAGTTTATTTAAACTCTAAGAGTTAAGTTTAACTCCGTCATCAAGTGGTTGTCATCATCAAAAAGGGGGAGATTGTTGAATCTCGTATTTTGATGATGAAACTACTCGATATATGTTTATGATTTAATCTGCGTTTTGAGTGACGTAGGATGCTTTGATCAGGATGAGACAATTAAAGCAGGAAAATCATGTTGTACCGGAGGAACATGTTAGAAGATTGGACGTCGGGCCGGTGGATCAGTCGACGTATCGATAGAAGGCTTCGGGCCGTGGACTCGGGCATCGGGCCAAGAAGAGTGGGTATTGTGCCAAGGATATCGGAGTTGCAGAGTCAACTGGTCGATTAGGCAATAGGCTACAGGAAAGGACGATGCGCCGAAGAATCGGACGAAGCGTCGAGGGACCAATGACATACCGGACAACTTGGTTAATTGCTTAGGATTAATTGTCTCGATCGAAGTTTTTGTTTTGAGTGTGCAGGATTAACTACGATGGAAGAAAGACATGCAGTAGGAGTTGCGCCGGAGTCATGACAATGATCACGTTGGGAGTTCGAGAGCTCGACGGAAGTTCGGACTGTCGTCGGAGGTTCTGCGGGAACAAATCCGAGAAGTCCATAAGCTTGCTAAAGAAGCTCGTCGGAACTCGCCAAGTGTATCGTCGCAAGTCCAGGAGTTTGCCGGAAGTCCGCAGGAGAATCACCGAGGGTTCATCGGATGATCGACGGAAGTTCACCGGAAACTCGCCGGAAAAAGCGATTGACGCACCGGAGCAAGCTGCAGAAATTGTCTTAGGATTTATCGTAGTTAGCACAATGATTAAGTTGGAAATGGGAGGTGATCCCATTAGCTTAATCTTGGGGCAATTGGGCCCTGAAAAACCCAATTTGGGCCGAATGGATCTACCCATTCGGACCCTGATTGCTGTGGGAGGTGCAACCGCCCAAGCCAGGAGGTAGCACCGCCTAGGCTAAGTCTCCGAGCGAGACTGGGCGGTGCAACCACCCTAGCCAGGAGGTAGCACCACCTGGGCTCAGTCTCCGAGCGACTGGGCGGTGCAACCGCCCTTGACAAGAGGTGGCACCGCTTGAGCTCGGTCTTCGAGCTCTGGCAGGCGGTGCAACCGCCCCAGTCAGGAGGTGCAACCGCCTGAGCTCAGTCTTCGAGCTCTGGTAGAGAGGTGCAACCGCCCCTGACAGGAGGTGGCACCGCCCAAAGGCTCAGTCTTCGAGCTCTGCCAAGCGGTGCAACTGCTCCAGTCAGGAGGTGCAACCGCCTGATCCCGGAATTCCGGGAATTGACAGTTTTGAGCTCCAAATTTGAACTGGGTTGGGGCCTATAAATACCCCACCCATTCAGCACTGAAAGAGCACAGACATATACCGAAATCTTGATCTTTTTTTGTGATTCTTAGAGCTCAAAATTGTTGTAAAGGCCAAAAGTCCTTCTCCCTCTGTTCTTCCAAGTTCTGAGTTGTAAAGAGATGAGAGAAAATTCTGTAAGGGTTGTCTCCTAAGCCCGTCAAAAGGAGTGAAACTGTAAAAGGGTGGTTGGCCTTCGCCCATTGAAGGAAGGCCTCTAGTTGACGTCGGTGACCTCGTCGGTGGAGGAAGCCAAAAGTGGAGTAGGTCAAGATTGACCGAACCACTCTAAATCTCGGTTTGCATTTACTTTGAGCATTTTATCTTTACTACAAACCTCCTAAATAGCTACTGCCTTCTGCTCTTTTACAAACGAGTTTCTAAGTTCAGAGCTTTCCGAATCTGTGTTTAGACGTAAATCAGCTTTTTCGTACGATCATTACATTTCAGTTTACGTTTACATTTTGATTTCAATCATAACTGCAAACTGCCTTCTGTGCATTTATAAAACGTATCTCAAAGTTCAGTATCCTCAAAATTGGCATTTAGACGTAAATCGGTTTTATCGTACGAACGTCGCATTTCAGTTTGCACTTGCATTCAGATTTTCATCATAAACTGCAAACTGCCTTCATAGATTTACTTTAACGTCATCTCGCTTAATCTTAAGTTAAAGTAATCTTAGAATCGACTTTTATATCGAAATCGTTTTTATCAAACGAACGCAATTTCGTTTTAATCGTAGAAAGTTTTCCGCTACACTAATTCACCCCCCCCCCCCCCCCCCCCTCTTAGTGCTCTTGATCCTAATAGTTTCATCATCGAAATACGAGATTCAACAATATATATATATATATATATATATATAAGCAATATAAAGTAATAAAATATCAAATAATATAATAAGAAAAAAGAATATGTATCATGTCATACGTGTCATAACTCATGTGATTGGCTTGCAGGGCACCTATGACTAGCAGTATCGACATTACCTTTTAAGAAACTATTCTTAATAAGAAATGAACTAAGTCTCTCATACCAAGCCCTTGGAGTTTATTTTAATCCATAAATAGCCTTAGATAACTTAAAAACATGGTTCAGAAAAAGAGCATTCTCAAATTTGGGTGATTGTTCAACATAAACTTCTTCTTAAATAAAGCTATTAAGAAAAATACTTTTAACATCCATTTGAAATAACTTCAAATTATTACAACATGCATAGGCAAAGAGTATCCTTATAGCTTTTAGTTTTGCCATAGGAGTGAATGTGTCTTCATAATCGATACCTTCTTCTTTGTTGAAACCTTTGGCCATTAATCTAGCCTTGTTTCGAACCACGATACTAAGTTCATCTTGCTTGTTTTTAAAAACTTATTTAGTGTCAATTACAAGAGGGTCACTAGGTCTAAGAACAAGCTTCCACATCTTATTTCTCTCAAATTGATTGAACTCCTCATGCATTGTAAAAACTCATGAATCATTTTTTAGAGTATCGTAAATGCATTTTGGTTCAATTTGAGACAAAAAGGCAGCATTAGCATAAAAATTTTTAAATGACGAACGAGTTTGAACACCTTTCGATGTATCTCTAATAATTAGCTCCTTAGGATGAGTATCTATATACTTCCATTCCTTGGATAAGGATTCTTTGGAAGTAGATGCACCAAGTTGCTTAAAAGAGGAGAATTTTCATTCAAATTTAAAGTATCAAAATCAAAATCATCAACAAAATTATTTTTTTAATTTGAAAATCTCATTAAAACCAACATGATTCCTCAATAACTAAAATTCTTTTATTAAAAGCATGATAAGCTTTAAAAATAGAAGAATATCTAAGAAATATTCTTTTATTGGATTTAGTATCAAATTTTCTTAAGACATCTTTTTTATTTAAAATAAAATATTTACAACCAAAAACTTTAAAATACGAATGTTGGGTTTTTTATTTTTTCACAATTCATAAGATGTTTTAGAAAGTAATGATCTTACAAGAACCCTATTCATGACATAGCATATCATGTTAATGGCTTCGGCCTAAAAATACTTGGGTAGGCTATGTTTGGTTCTTGTCATTTCTTGTAAACTTCTTATTTTTCTCTCAACAACTCCAATTTGTTGTGGGTTTCTTAGAGTAAAGAAATTGTGGTCATACCCATTTTACTCATAAAAATCTTGAAAATCATGATTTTTTAAATTCACCACCATGATCATTACGAATAAAAAAAATCATAAAACCCTTTTCATTTTGAACTAGCTTACAAAACTTTAAAAAATATTTAAAGTAATCAATTTTATGTGCTAAGAAGCATGTCCAAGTATATCTAATATAATCATCAATAATCACAAAAGCATATTTACTGTTAGCATCAAGTCGGCACTAGGGGGGGTGAATTAGTGCTTTCGATAAAAATGACGTTGATTTAAAAATTTGTTCGATAAAGCTTATATCCGAAAAAGCTTTTAAATTTAAAAAATGTTTGTAAGTGATTGAGGGCAATGAGCAAGTAAATCAGTGAGTAAAGAGAATGAAAAGCATGAAAGAAATGACATAAAAAGAAAGCACAACAAATTTATAGTGGTTCGGTCATCGTGACCTACATCCACTTCTAATTCCACCACTGTTGAGGCCACCGGTGTCCACTAACAGTCTTCCTTCAATGGGCGAAGACCAACCACCCTCTTACAACATTTTATCCTTTTTATAGGTTTAGGATACAATTTTTTTATAAGCCTCACACCTCTCTTAGATTGATCACAAGGCTAAAGGAGGAGGAGGAGGACACTAAGTACCTTTTCAACACTTTTACAACTAAAATCTTAAGAATTTTGTTCACACTTTTTGTACTCTTTCATGCAGGAAAGAGTGGGGTATTTGTAAGCCACAATGGCTTCAAAAATGGAGTCAAAAAGTATCTCATCTCGGGTTTATGGGGTATTGGGCGATACCACCGCTAGTATTGGGCAGTACCACTACGTGCAGACTAATATTGGGTGGTACCACTATCCAATCTAGGTGGTACGACCGCCTGATAGAGCCTTGGAGATCGGGCTCTAGTAACACCACTGCTTGACAAGGTGGTACCACCGCTTGGAAGCATTAACTGCCGGCAGTACCATCGCTCAGACCACTTGGGAGGCTGAGCCTCAAGTAGTACCACCGCCTAGTCTGGGCGGTGCCATCGCTTAACATGGCTCCAATTGGTTGATTGGGCCATCCAAACAGCTCAATTCAGTCTTGTTTTAGGCCCAATTGGCCCCTAATTGAGTTAGTAGGATTTCTCCCAAAAATAACTCGAATTAAAATCCTAACTACAATAGTTAAGGCAAAAACAATTACGATACATATAATCTAAGTTATCTGACATATCAATTGTTCAACAGAACTCTCGGTGAACTTTTAGCGATCTTCCGGCGAGCTTTCACTGCATTGTCTTATCCTTTAGTGTATCCCCCAATTCATCCGACCCGATGCCCGATCATTGACTCTGGCCTAACTTTAATTTTTTTTTAATCATTTTGCCTTTCTCATGATCTTAGTTAGTCCTGCATCACTTATCTCATCATATGGATTAGATCATTAATGCACCAATTGACGTCATCATGAAAATCCGAGATTCAACATTTGCTACCTCCTAGACTTGTGATATCAATTGGTCCAAATAAGTCCATATGAATTAATTATAGTGGTCTAGAGATACTTGATTTTTAGACTTAAAGCTACTCTTTATTTGTTTACCTAGTTGGCATGTATCATAAATTTTATCTTTGACAAATTTAATTTTAAGTGTACCTCTTACAATTTCTTTAGTTGTAATTTGTGAAATTAGTTTCATACTTATATAGCTTAATCTTCTATGCTAAAGCCATGCATCATTGTTTAAAATCGAAAAGTAAGTTTTATCATAAAAAATCATTAAGATCAATGGTATACATATTATTAGTCCTTAAGGCAATCAAAGATATATTTTTGTGAGGTATCTCTATAATGCAAGCATTAGATTCAAATTTGATGTTATAGCCCTTATCACACAATTGACTAATGCTTAATCAGTTATGTTTTAAACCATATACTAATAAAATATTTTTAATTAAGATGTTTGATTTATTACCTATATTTCCTTTATCAATAATTTTTCATTTGTTATTATCTCCAAATATGACATATCCTTCATCGTGGCTAGTGAACTTAGAGAATTATATTAGATCTCCAATCATGTGTCTTGAGCATCCACTATTAAGGTACCATCTCTTCCTTCGAACTTTTGATTGTAGACATATCTACAAGAAAGGGGGATTCGCTATAGGTACTCATTTAGCTTTAGGTCCCTCATGAAAAGATCTACCTATCTTAACTAATGGAATTAAGTTATTTATGGTTCATTTAGGAACTCAAACTAATTTGTCTGTATTAGGATCGAGTCGACACTAGGGGGTGGGGGGTGAATTAGTGCTTACTATAAAAATTTCGTCGATTCAAAAAATTTTAATAATTTTGAAAAGTTTGATTCGATGAAACTTGTATCGAAATTGATATCAAAAGTGTGTTTCGAAATAAATGTAATAAGCAATTAAAAATATAGAACAGTAGTAATGAAGAGCAAAAGAGAGTGCATACTAAATTTATAGTGGTTTGGTCATCGTGACCTATGTCCACTCCCGATTCCTCCTCTGTTGAGGCCAACGGTGTCTACTAACGGTCTTCCTTTATTAGACAAAGACCAACTACTCTCTTACAATACTTTCTCTTTTTCATGGATTTAGGAGACAACTCTTACAAGCCTTACACCTCTTAAATGATTACAAAACTAGAAAGGGAGGAGGAGGACATTTAGCAATTTTACAATCTAAAATCTCAAGATTTTTGTTCACACTTTCGTGCTCTTTCATGCAGGAAAGAGTGGGATATTTATAGTGTTGAATCTCAGATTTTGATGATGAAGTCAATTGTCATTTGTTATCTAATCTAAGTGTTGAGATAAGTGTGCAGGATTAACTACGATAAGAGTAAGACAAGCAGCAGGTGTTGCGCCGGAGTCAAGATCATGATCACGTTGGGAGTTCAAGAGTTCGACGGAAGTTCGGACGGTCGTCGGAGGTTCAGCGAGGACAGATCCGAGAAGTCCAGAAGCTTGCCAAGCGAAGCTCGTCGGAACTCGCCAAGTGGATCGTCGCAAAGTCCAGGAGTATGCCGGATGTCCGCAGAAGGATCACCGAGGGTTATCGGTTGATCGACGGAAGTTGGCCGGAAACTCGCCGGAAGAAGCGATTGACGCATCGGAGCAAAGCTGCAGAAGTTGTCTTAGAGTTAATCGTAGTTAGCATGATGATTAAGCATGAAAATGGGAGGTGATCCCATTAGCTTAATCTTGGGGCAATTGGGCCCCTGAAAAGATTCAAAGTGGGCCGAATGGAGTGAACCATTCGGACCCTGATTGCACCAGGAGGTGCAACCGCCCCAGCCAGGAGGTGCAACCGCCTGGGCTGTGGGGGTTGGGAGGTGCAACCGCCCCAGCCAGGAGGTGCAACCGCCAGGGCTGCGAGGCTGGGAGGTGCAACCGCCCCAACCGAGAGGTGCAACCGCCCAGAGCTCAGTCTTCGAGCTAGACTGGGCGGTGCAACCTCCTCTGCCAAGAGGTAGCACCGCCAGAGCTCAAGTTTCGAGCTCTGCCAGGCGATGCAACCACCGAGCTCAGTCTTCGAGCTCTGGCAGAGAGGTGCATCAGCCTGAGCTCAGTCTCGAGCTCTGCCAGGTGATGCAATCACCGAGCTCAGTCTTCGAGCTCTGGCAGAGAGGTGCATCAGCCTGAGCTCAGTTTGGAGCTCTGCCAGGTGATGCAACCACCGAGCTCAGTTTCGAGCTCTGCCAGGTGATGCAATCACCAAGCTCAGTCTTCGAGCTCTGCCAGGTGATGCAATCACCGAGCTCAGTCTTCGAGCTCTGGCAGAGAGAAGCAATCGCCTGAGCTCAGTCTTCGAGCTCTGCCAGGCGGTGCCACCTCTCCAGTCAAGAGGTGCAACCGCCTGATCCCAGAATTCTGGGATTTGATCGATTTGATCGTTTTGAGCTCCAAATTTGAACTGGGTTGGGGCCTATAAATACCCCACCCATTCAGCACTGAAAATATATAGATCTACTCCGAATTCTTGATCTTTTCAGTGATTCTAAGAGCTCAAATTTGTGTAAAGTCCTAAAGTTCTCCTCCTTCTGTTCTTCAAGTCTTGAGTTGTAAAGAGAGGAGAGAAAGGATCTGTAAAGGTTGTCTCCTGAGCCTGTCAAAAGGAGAGAAACTGTAAAAGGGCAGTTAGCCTTCGCCCATTGAAGGAAGGCAGCTAGTTGACGTCGGCAACCTCGTCGGTGGAGGAAGCCAAAAGTGGAGTAGGTCAAGGCTGACCGAACCACTCTAAATCTCTGGTTTGCGTTTATTTTTGAGCACTTTATCATTACTGCAAACCTCCTCCATTAATACTGCTCTCTGCGCTTTCACGAACAAGTTCTAAGTGCTGTTCTTTCAGAATCTGCATTCAAACGTAAATCGTGTTTTCGTACGATCTTCACACTGCAGTTTACGCTTACATTCGGACTCCATTTATAACTGCAAATTGCTTTCTACGTAAAACGCTTTTCCAGGTTCAAAACTGCTTTTAAACGCAAAACTACATTTAGACGTAAATCTGAGTTTAGACGTAAATCTGCGTTTAGACGTAAAACTACGTTTAGACGTAAATCTACGTTTAGACGTAAAACTGCGTTTAGACGTAAATCTGAGTTTAGACGTAAACTGCGCTTAGACGCAAAACTGCGCTTAGACGCAAACTGTGTTCAGACGCAAACTGTGTTCAGACGCAAACTGCGCTTAGACGCAATCTGCGCTTAGACGCAAACTGCACTTAGATACAAACTGAGAATTAGCTTTTGCATCATAATAGTTTTTATTGAACGAACGCAGCTTTTGGTTTTTAATCGCTGTAAGATTTCCGCTGCACTAATTCACCCCCCCCCTCTTAGTGCTCTCGATCCTAACATATAGGCCCCAATGGTTTAGAAATGGTGTCTTATCCTAGGTTTCTGAGGTACTGGCAGTACCACTACCATTATTGGGTAGGACCACCGCTTGCAGACTGATACTAGGCGGTACCACCGCCTAGTCTAGGCGAAAAGCCTCGGAGACTAGGCTCTAGCGGTACCATCGCTTGACAGGGCAGTACCATCGCTTGATAGGGTGGTACCATCGCTTGACAGTATTAACTATCGGTAGTACTTTTGAATCTCATATTTTGTTGATGAAACCAATTGATAGAGATAACGATCTAGTCTATAATTTGAGTGACGCAGAACTAACTTCGATCAGAAAAGGCAAATCAATTAAAGCAGGAGGAATTAGACGTTGGGCCGGAGTAGAACACGTCAAGAGATTGGACATCGGGCCGGAGGATCGTTTGACGTATCGGTAGAAGGCTTCATGTTGTGAGTTTGGACATTGGGCCAAAGGATCGGATATTGCGCCAAGAAGATTAGAAGTTGCAGGAGTCAACATGCCAATTAGGCAATACGCCAAAGGAGAGGATGATGCACCGAAGAATCGAACGAATCGTCGGATGAACCAATAACATGCCGGACAATATAGGATTTATTCTTGTAATTGTATATCTAAATCAAGTTAGTTTAGGTATAATTGAGTCGGTATTGGGGTGAAACAATGTAAACTCAATTAAGGGCTAATTGGGCCTGAATCAAGGCTGAATTGGTCCTGTTGTTCGACCCATTTATTGTCCTATAGCAAGGTTTGGCGATGGTACCGCCTAGACATAGTCTTTAAGACTATGTTAGGTAGTAGTACCGCTAGACTGTGCGGTGGTACTGCCCAGACACACTCTCCCAAACTATGTTAGGTAATGGTACCACCTAGTGTTAGAGGGTACTGGCGGTAGTACTGTTAGATTGGGCGGTGATACCACCTAGTGTTAGTGTTTCAGATGATAGTATCACCCAACACAAGCAGTGGTACCGCTAGGACTCGGGAAACCCAAGATGAGACCTTTTTTTGGCTCCAACATTGAAGTTATTTGGGGTCTATAAATACCCCATCTATTCCTATATGGAGATGCAAGAATTGAGCACAAAAAATGAGTTGAAAAAGGGGGAAAGAATACTTGAGAAAAAGTTAGAAACTCTCTTAGGATTTAGAGTCTCTTTCTCTTATAGTTATAAGTTTTCTAAGGGAGGAGTGAGATCTAAAAGAGAGGTTGTAAAGGTTCTCTCCTAAGCCTATCGAAAGGAGAAAGAGTATAATAGGGTAGTTAATCTTCGTCCATTGAAGAAAGATTAGTAGTGGAAGCCGATGACCTCGAGTGAAGAGGAATCAAGAGTGGATATAGGTCACGATGACTGAACCATTATAAAACTCAATTTGTATTTACTTTAAGCTCTTTACTTTCATTGCAAACTACTTTACTCACTTATTCACTACGCTTATAAACACTTTCAAGTTAAACTCTTTTCAGATATCGATTTTAATCATACGAAGATTTTTAAACCGACATAATTTTTATCGCTGCACTAATTCACCCCCCTCTTAGTGCCGACTCGATCCTAACAATTTGTATTAAAGCCACGTTTTTTTCTCGTTTGGTTTAACACCCTAGAGAAATGGCTCTTTTCGACTTTCAAGATGGTCACTCTATCATTCGTCCTCCTATGTTCAATGGAATGGACTATACATATTGGAAAACTCAAATAAGAGTTTTTTTGCTTTCTTTATGTTTGAATTTATGAAATATTATTGAAAACGAATTTCAAAGTCTTCTCTTCCAATGAATGAATGAAATGATTTAGAGAAGAAGACTTTCTCATTGAACACCAAAGCTATAAATGCTTTATTTTGTACTTTAGATAAAAATCAATTCAATCAAGTTTCTATTTACGAAATAACTCATGAGATTTGGCACACTCTTGAAATCATACATGAAGACACTAGTATAGTTAAAGATTTGAATATTAATCTTCCGATACATGATTTTAAATTGTTTCATATGAAACCAAGCGAAACCATTGGAGACATGTACACCCGTTTTATGGATGTCGTCAATGGTTTAAAAGCTCTTGACAAATATTTTTTTGAATCTTAAACTTGTTAATAAAGTTTTATGATCTCTTTCTAGAAATTAGGATTCGAAATTAACTACAATACAAGAGGCAAAAGACTTAAACAAGTTTCCACTTGAAGAACTTATCGGGTCTTTAATGCCTAATAAAATGAGTTGTATGACATAAAATGAACATGAGAACTACCTTCCAAAGAATAGGAAGGATTTGACACTTAGAATAAAAGAAGATCACTTAAGAGAAAACTCAAGTGATGATGATAATGATGATCATGATGATCTTGAACTCCTAACAATAAAATTTAAAAAGTTCATAAAACAAGAATTAAAGAATAAAAATAAACTTAAAAGGGACAAAATAATTTGCTATGAATGAAATCAACCGGGGTACTTCACAAACAAATGTCCGCAACTAAAGAAGAAGATGCTCGCACAAAAGAAGAAAACACTCAAGGTGATAGTGCATAATGAAATGAGTACATCCGAAGACGAAGTTGTGAACCACACTTTGGTGCCTTTTGACAATAAGGTAAGTGACTCAATCAAAACCCCTTTAATTTATTTTGAAATTACTTGATGCTTTTCATGAGTTGTTTTTAAATTAGTTAGTAAAAAATAAAAAAAAATCATGCTTCTCTTTCTAATGATTTAAAAAAATTAAAAATTCAAGCATGAAAATTGTCTGTTAACTCCTAGCACTAAGCATGAAAAATTAGATTCACTTAAAAAGAAAATTATATTACTATAAAAAATAAAATGATTTTGATTGAAAATGCCTTATGTTTAATGAAATCATGCTTGATGTTTTAATGATATAATGATGTAATGATGTAATGAAAATGTTAAAAGGTTTGATATCATGCTTGATGATTTTATATCATGCATGAAGATTTGAAGTAACGATGATTTGAAATCATATGTTTTGAAATTATGTGTTATACTTTTTTGATCTTGATGATTTTTGTGATAAATCTTGCTCTTTCGATTTTAAACTATGATGTATATTTTAATTTGGGGTAAAAACTTGGGCATATTTGTATGAAATCAAATCACTTAAATTGAAACAAAAAAAAAGGGGGGGAGAATGCTTTTTTTCTTAAAAATATCTCTAAAGGCTTTAGAATTTTTCAACAAGTGATTCTTAGTTATAAATCTATTTTATGTTATCTCTTGAATTAAGAAAGTGATTTTGATAATTTTGATGATTTAATGATTTAAATTTAAATAAATTTTTATCTAAATCATGATCTTGATTCCATGTATGTAGTCCCATAGACTACTTTAAAAAATATTTGATTGTGCAAAGCTAAGATTCAAACAGTGTTATTACAGAGGAGGTATTAATAATTACAAAATAGCATATTCATATCACATTTTCACTTGTATTTATTGTATTAAAACCAAAATTTTATTTTCCAATGCCCAAAATGAGAGGTTTCAAATGATGAAAGAGGTAAAAAAAAAAATAACCAACCAATTATATGACCAGTAACAAATAATTTTTTTATGAAAATAAGACTCATATGCCACTTGATAAGAAGCTCTTTGTCCGTCCCATTATAACACAATTCTATAATAGTTTAATCTAAATAACCCACCAATTATAACACAATAGACAAAAAAAAAGCTAAACTTGACCAACAAGACAATACCGGTAGCAATAGTTCTTCTTTGAATTAAAGGAAGATCATTCTATAATAGTTTTCAAGATACTACACTCTGTCGCATTCATCCTGTGAATTGGAGATTGATTACCAGTACTATCTGACCATATTTTAAGTATTTGAAAATCAAGATTCATAAATGACACGAAATAAGTTCACAACTTAAACAAGACTAAATACTTTTTGAAAAATACAAGGATTGAATAAGGACGATGTTACCACAGGGACAAAAAATATCATCTTTCAATGTTCTTCTCAAGAATGTATAAGACAGCAGCAGGACGATGCTCAATGTTACACAACTTCAAAGACTAACAAAGATGACAAAAGTATGAGAATGTCAAAAAATGATTCTACAGAACTCGTAATATTTATTTAACAAGGATAATAAGTCTCGGAAAGGCAATAGATGGATGAAAATGATAATTATTTTCATTCATCAAATAATTTACTCAAGAATAAGTAAAAAAAGTAGAAACCACTTGAAATAAATACGAAGTCATGTAATAAACATAAAATATAGAAAAAAAAATATATAAATTATTGCAATTAGCTTTTATAAGCTTGATTGGCAAAATAAAAAGTTAAGCTGTGAGCAGCATATTTTAATTTGGGACAAAGATGGATAAGCCCAAAAGTGACAATTCCCATTATGAAATTACATAATTAATATCATTTCTATTAAACGATAGGAAAAAATGATGAAAAAAGAAGGGAAAAAAAAAATGGATCGTAAATGCCTCAAGCCAACCAAAAACCAATAACAACGAGTCAATTTCTATCAAAGTAATTGCTCGAAGATAATCTCACAGTGCCACGATGAGTCCTCAAACCAATAGGAGAAAGGATATTGACAGAATCGTTGTGCCTACGTGGAAACTCAAGATAGTGTTGTGCTAGTGCCGTTGCAAATTTATTGATGATGATCCCAAGTGCTGATCCCGAAGGAACCTTCATAAGGCACATTGCAAATTACAGTAGAGAAAATTGTTATAATTCAACAAAAGCGATCCTCTAAATCTTTCTTACAGAACTAAAATGAAGACATTTCATATATGATTAAATTTATTGATGATGATCTAACATGGCAACTGACTGGAAAGCAAAGAATTACCTTCCATGACTAGCACGACCGAATACAATTGCATCAACATCTAAATCTCATGGTACTTACTACTTGTTTTGAAGCCATTTCCCTATATGTAGAACAAACCACACAAATGAAAAGCAAATAAAGTAGCATGTAAAAGTGTAGTGTGATGTCGGTAACCTAGTAAACACTTTTGCAAACAAGGGTAGCATCAAAATGATCTACATTCATATCACCTTATTGCAATGCACTAAGCATTCTTACAATCCAAGTTCAAAATACTAGTTCGAATGCTGACATAAAAAATAGGAGCAGGAATCATATGCAAAATGCACTCGGTGATATTATGATAACTAAAATTTCTTAAAGAAAGTATCCAAAATGCGGTGTAAATGTGATTCACCATTTAGCATCTTAAACTGGAAAGAAGCATGACAAACAAACATGACATACAAGCATAAGAAGGGCACTTCACCGAGTGTAAGATAGCTGCCACATTACAAGTCAGCAGCTTTGTTGCTAAATTCTACTTGACTCCCACCAGGGATGTTCCAAACATACACGGGAAGCTTTGAAGCAGGAATCTCCCAACTGTGGCACCAGACCAAGTAAATAATTTAGCAAAATCCAGCTCCTGATCCATACGGTTTTCGATGAACCAAATCAAAAGGCATAAAGAATAGGATGGAGAACACTATTACTCTATTATAATTAACCTGAATCGAAATGGAAAAAAGGTACTCCTAAGCCCTAACTTAAACATATCTATACTAAAAGTTTCTATTTTATTTAATTTTAATTTTAATTTTAATTTTAATTTTATCACAATTAATAAATATTTTAATGTTCATAAATTGCTTGAACTTAGGCCCATATTGTTGACTAGTAGAATGCGTTTGACATAACACTGAATCAGACTTAAATAGGAACACGATTAACTGTTTTCTTTATAAGCTAAGCTACTCGGTTTGATTGTGTTCAGTCTAACAAAACATCGATTTGAAAGAAAATTAATAGAATATATCATGAGATGTAGATCAAATAGATTTTCTAAGTTATAAAGTATAATTCTTTCCCATTTGCATCATATATTTTCCTCTCCTCTTTCCTTACTCCCTGAAGACCCTTAACATCTCATAAAATTAAATTTTGATAACAGCATGGACTAGAATATACCCCTATTCAATGGTCAACAATTATGCAGACTAGATATTTTTTTTTATCAAGAATTCTATACTTATAGAACTCATTAACTTAGTATACTTAAAAACAATGACAAAATCTACACAAACAACCAAAAAATTGATACATGCATCGAAAAATATAGATGAAATTCATCTAAAGATACTTACAACAATTTGTGCCATCTCAAATAACTACAGGTAACTTAGTTAATCAATATAGATGAAATAAAAAATAACAATGCCTAGACTAATTATTGACTCCATATAAAGTGATTCAGCTGTAGTGTAGGCTAAATGTAACTTAATCTACATCAGAGTTTAATGTGGAGAATAACTACGACAGAGTCACATCCTTTCTTTAAAATAAAAAGTCCCATGAGTGTTCACATCACCCAATGCACTGAGAGCTACATAAATGACCATGCAGAGACTTTTGTCAAGCACCCCAGTTTTGTCTGATTACATTATAAAGACATAGCTTAAGGATGAGTCTTCACGAAACAACTTTTGCTAGAGGTGAAGTCAAGTGACTTCACTTTGTTATTGTGTCAAAATAGATCCTAACTCACATACAATTTCATGGAAAAAGTATTCACTATCAGAACAAAAAGATTGACAGGATTATCTTCCCTATATTGTTATTTTATACTAACAATATATAGCAGAATAAACAAAACATAACTTGGTATGGCATGTGACAAGTTTCCCAGAATACATATTCTCCAGTACAAAAATATATTAGATATTGTTCAACAGATATGACAATGCTACTCTCATAAGTAATCTTAAGACAAAGCAGCAGGCCCTACAACCATAGAAACTCACTAGTGTTTGTGCTATATGGACTTTCAGTATTATCTAATACTATATAACTAAATAGTATGTACTTTATGTAACGTTTTCTCTTTGCAGGCTAATCATATTAATGTTTCTCCTCTATATCCCAGTAAAGCATGCCAGAATTATGGTTAACATAGAGTCGTAACCATAACAAGCAATAACTTGGCCTCACATAATTTAGCAGGAAGGCAATCATAGTAGCCAATGCATCATCATATAATTTCACTATATGTAATAACAATAACAATTCTAGGATATAGTAGTTAATCGTAGTTCCATTAGATATTGGTTCTGCCCCATAAGCTGATCCAACTCTAATTAAAACATGAAGCTTGCTTCTCGATAAACATCCGATTCTTGGCATTTACATGTTATCAGAAGTGCTCTATTGCGGATGCAGTTTATTCCTTTATACATTATTTGTTTGAAAAATTATGTGCGACACATGTTTTATCCTATGATCTTATTTAATATAAAACTAGGAAATTTTGCCGTCTAAGAGATTTTCACCAGTATAGAAGGCCAAAGAAATCTCACCAAAAATTAAAATAAACAAAAAAAAAACCAATGAGTGGATCATATGACAGCATGTCAATATATAATGATGTTTATAAAAAAAATAAAAAATAAATAGCAAATCAAAAAATATTTTTAAAGGTTTTTTTTTATCTTATTTTAATTTTTTATTAAATTTAAATAAGAATAAAGTGTATATGAGGCATAAATGACTAGGAATATCTAAGTTATAAATATAAGAAAGTGGCTATATCATTTTTTTATCCATCTAGGAGAAACTTCATCACATGATCCAAGAAAATTGCTTCCTTTAATCTTGAATCACCTAAAAAGAGATAAGTTAAGATATTATAAAAAAAGGTGATTATTGTCACTTTCTATGATAA
The DNA here is from genome assembly GCF_036884655.1 of Musa acuminata AAA Group. Lineage (NCBI taxonomy): Eukaryota > Viridiplantae > Streptophyta > Magnoliopsida > Zingiberales > Musaceae > Musa > Musa acuminata. The sequence continues at coordinate 32,757,853 of NC_088357.1, forward strand.
CCTCGATGATGAAATAAAATAGACATGGGGATGTTCTACATCTTTAAATAAAAGATTTTTTAGATTCCTATAGCCTCATCAAGCAAAATTATTTTCAAATTAAGCCGAAAAGTAAGATGATGTACTTAATGATTCATAAACTCCAGAGAAAGACACCGATCACCCTTAAAAAATATGATTATGCCTAATTATCCTAAATTTAAACTTAAAAAATAAGATAATGGATGTAATTGAGGCCAAACTTAAGAAATAGATTCCAATCATCATTAACAAACTTTGATTAGGTATAATTAATGCTTGTTTCAGCCTAAAAATAAGACAATAGCCCTCATTGAGCTCAAACTTAAGATATAGATATTAATCACTCATTAAGATATGATTAGTTAAAATTATCATCATCTTGAGCCTAAAAATAAGATAATGGATCGATATAATTTTTATTTATTATCAACTAATACAGTCGATACATATTTGTAATAGTCAAATTTTGACTATATCAAGTGAAACAATGGGTGTAACACCCATATAGGGGGGTGGTGAATTGAATGGTATATCCCGGGTTTCAATTGAAATAAAACAGTCCGCATGCCGATCATAGGGTGGATTGATACCTAATTTTGACTTGGGGATAATCACTCTTATAGTGTCCCGGCTTTTTGCACTCATAGCAAATAACTTGGTCCTTCTTGGGTTCAAATTTATTTTTTGTTTCATTCTTAAACTTGTTTCTTTTAATAAATTTTTTAAATTTCTTGTTAGAAGTGCCAAGTCATCGTCACAGTCCTCATCACTTGAGTTTTCTCTCAAGTGGTCTTCTGAAGTTCTAAGTGCCATATCCTTCCTGTTCTTTGGAAGGATGTCTTCTTGCTCTTCATGAGCTTTGCAAGTCATCTCGTAGGTCATTAATGACCCGATTAGTTCTTCAAGAGGGAAGTTGTTTAGATCTTTCGCCTCTTGAATAGCAGTGACTTTAGGATCCCAACTCTTAGGAAGGGATCTTAGAATCTTATTTACGAGCTCAAAATCTGAAAAGCTTTTTCCGAGTCCTTTTAGACCGTTGACGATATCCGTGAAACGGGTAAACATGTCGCCAATAGTCTCACTCAATTTCATCCGGAAAAGTTCGAAAGAATGTATCAAAAGATTGATTTTTGATTTTTTCACTCTACTTGTGCCTTCGTGAGTCACTTCGAGTGTATGCCAAATATCAAATGCGATTTCACAAACCGAAACACGGTTGAACTCGTTTTTATCAAGCGCACAAAATAAGGCATTCATAGCCTTTGCATTAAGAGCGAAAGCCTTCTTCTCCAATTCATTCCAATCGATCATTGGAAGAGAAGACTTCAAAAATCCATTTTCGACAAGATTCCAAAGTTCAAAATCCATAGAAATAAGAAAGATCCTCATTCGGGTCTTCCAATAGGTGTAGTCCGTCCCATTGAACATGGGTGGACGTGTAATAGAATGACTCTTTTGGTTTCCGGCGTATGTCATCTCTCTTGGGTTTTAATCCGTTTGAGAGTTAAACCCGCTCTGATACCAATTGTTAGGATCAAGAGCACTAAGAGGGGGGGGGGGTGAATTAGTGCAGCGGAAAACTTTCGACGATTAAAAAGGTGTTCGTACGATAAAAGCGATTTCGGTAGAAAAGTCGATTCGTAAATCTCTTTAACTTGTAATCAAGCGAGATGTAGTTAAAGGAAATCTATGAAGGCAGTTTGCAGTTATGATGAAAGTTAAAATGTAAGCGCAAACTGAAATATGATGTTCGTACGATAAAAACTGATTTACGTCTAAACGCCGATTCGAAAAATACTGAACTTTAAAACACAATCATAAATGTGCAGAATGTTAGGATCAAGAGCACTAAGAGGGGGGGGGGGGGGGGGTGAATTAGTGCAGCGGAAAATCTTCTGCGATTAAAATCGAAAACTGCTTTCGTTCGATAGAAGTGATTTTGGTAAGAAAGCCGATTCGTAAATCACTTCAACTTTTGACTAGGAGAGATGCAACAAAGATATGAACGCAGTTTGCAGTTATGATGGAAATCAGAATATAAGCGTAAACTGAAATACGACGTTCGTACGATAAAAGCGATTTCGGTATAAAAGTTGATTCGTAAACCACTTTAACTTGAGATAAGGCGAGATGCAGTTAAAGCAAAGATATAAAGTCAGTTTGCAGTTATAATGGAAATCAGAACATAAGCGCAAACTGAAATACGACGTTCGTACGATAAAACTGATTTGCGTCTTAAACCTCGATTCGGAAAGCACTGAACTTTGAAACACGTTCGTAAAAACACAGAAGGCAGTAGCTATTTAGGAGGTTTGCAGTAAAGATAAGATGCTCAAAGTAAATGCAAACCGAGATTTAGAGTGGTTCGGTCAATCTTGACCTACTCCACTTTTGGCTTCCTCCACCGACGAGGTCACTGACGTCAACTAGAGGCCTTCCTTCAATAGGCGAAGGCCAACCACCCTTTTACAGTTTCACTCCTTTTGACGGGCTTAGGAGACAACCCTTACAGAATTTTCTCTCCTCTCTTTATAACTTAGAACTTGGAAGAACAGAGGGAGAAGAACTTTTGGCCTTTACAACAATTTTAAGCTCTAAGAATCACAGAAAAAGATCAAGATTTCAGTGTAAGTTGATACCCTTTTAGTGTTGAATGAGTGGGGTATTTATAGTCCCCAACCCAGTTCAAATTTGGAGCTCAAAACTGTCAATTCCCGGAATTCCAGGATCAGGCGGTTGCACCTCCTGACTGGAGCGGTTGCACCGCCTGGCAGAGCTCGAAGATTGAGCCTCTGGGTGGTGCTACCTCCTATCAGGGGCGGTTGCACCTCCTGACAGAGCTCGAAGACCGAGCTCAGGCGGTTGCACCTCTTGACTGAGGCGGTTACACTGCCCGGCAGAGCTCGAAGACCGAGCTCAGGCGGTGCCACCTCCTGTCAGGGGAGGTTGCACCGCCCAATCTCGCTCGGAGACTGAGCCCCAGGCGGTGCCACCGCCTAGCTGGAGCGGTTGCACCTCCCAGTCTCGCTCTAAGACTGAGCCCAGGCGGTGCAACCTCCTGCCTTGGGCGGTTCAACCGCCTGGCAGAAATTAGGGTCCGAATGGGTTGATCCATTCGGCCCAATTTGGGTTTTTCAGGGGCCCAATTGCCTCAAGATTAAGTTAATGGGATCACCTCCCATTTCCAACTTAATCAATGTGCTAACTACGATTTTTCCTAAGACATTTACTGCAACTTGCTCCGGTGCATCAATCGCTTCTTCCGGCGGGCTTCCGGCGAACTTCCGTCGATCATCCGATGAACCCTCGGTGATGCTCCTGCGGACTTCCGGCAAACTCCTGGACTTGCGACGATTCACTTGGCGAGTTCTGACGAGCTTCTTTGGCAAGCTTATGGACTTCTCGGATTTGTTCCCGCAGAACTTCTGACGACTGTCCGAACTTCCGTCGAACTCTCGAACTCCCAATATGATCAATGTCTTGACTCCGGCGCAACTCCTGCTGCATGTCTCACTTCATCGTAGTTAATCCTGCACACTTATCTCAACATATAGATTAGATAACAAATGACAATTGACTTCATCATCAAAATCCGAAATTCAACAATCTCCCCCTTTTTGATGATAACAATCAATTGATAATGGAGTTAACCTTAACTCCCCTTGTCTATATGCCATACTTGAGATAAGTCATTCTTGAATTCAAAACCTAAGAATTCAAGATACATATTGATAAGTTAAAATCATTTGAACTTATCAATACTCCCATCATGATTCCCATCATGATGTATCTCTCTGAAGATGATGTCAAGGCTCGACATTCATTTTCAAATATAACAAGTTTGAATGATGGTAATAGTAGCAATTCATCATATAGTAAGATATCAACATGTAAAGCTGTGAAGTAAGATTTTGATATCATTACATGATGTACACATTTCAAATATTTTAACAAGTATTGTGTTTCTTCACATGGTAAGATATCAACTCAAGGCAAAATGCAAATTAATGCATGGCATCTGTTCATATATCTCTTGGTGATGCAAGCATGGCATAATCATAGCATCAGTGTTTATAGCATCAATTCATATATTTCTCCCCCTTTGTCATCAACAAAAAGCATGGTAGTTGTGATACCAGCAAATTATCAAGCATATAAAGGAAGGCATGATACGTAGATTGCGTTGAATATTTCTTCCTCTTTTTTGTTATAATTATTTTTGCATGAAGGAGGAAAGCCATTTGTGATACCAGCTATTTGTGAGTTTACTTTAGTGTCAAGATATGTGTGTGAAATAGCTTTTTGTAAGTAAAAATACTATTATCCATATTTCAAGATGGAATTCATAAGCAGGAATCATTTCATCAAATCCATTTCAGAAAAAAATATTATTCATAAGAGTGTATGAGAGAATTCGATTTTTAGCATTCTAATTGTTAAGCGAATCCGAAAAATGAAATGAACTCTTTCATGCATTCGGACAAAACTATGCTATAGATTTTCAGATACAATACAAAACATTTTTGTATTCAACACATAATTTCCAACATGTTATTTAGGCATGTAATGGCAATCAAGTGATTTGAGCATTTAATAAAGTCTGAAAAATAATTTTAACTAGTTTATGTATTCGGACACATCAACATTCCTAATTCTCTTCTTATGAAATCAAATTGCTCTTCACTCAGAGATTTTGTAAAAATATCAGCTAGTTGATGTTTAGTGTTAATGTCATGACTTATCAACTGCATTGGTATATCACTTTCTCAAATTATATTTATCATGGAAATCAAGGCACAATGTTTTCAAAACATTTAGTTTTAATGTAAAATCCGAGATAAACAATGAGAGATGTTTGTAATTCTACATATGCTCAAAAAAAATATATATCAGGTAACCATATCAAGGATCAAGGCAAAGCCCATCATGGTGAGTAGCATAAGGAATTTACAATAACAATAGATGATTGTGTTCATACAAGCTCATTCATGAGGTGGAAAATTAAAGTGCCTAAACAAAGAATCAAATTGTCGATGAATTTGCTGCAGCTCAGATAGGATTTGATCTTGTTGATGTTCAAGCCGTTCTTGTCTTTGTTCGAATCGGTCCATCCGAATCTCAATATCTTCAACAGATGATGTATGAGTTTGCTCAAATGGATGTGTTTCCTCAAAGGGACAGATCGGAGGAGATTAGGTACCCCTAAAGACTGGTGTTTCCGGTTCTGATTCTGGTTGAGGGGGATCGGTTCTTCTTGGCATTCTAACCCAGTTACCGTTTCTATAAAAACATCTCAATCGGTAAAGTAGATTTTTATTTATTATGCTAAACCTATCTACTTTTATTACTTCTTCTTCCGGTGGTATTAGAATATCGTAGGCTTTCATTATTCTAGTGATTATACCACCATATGGGAGCATCATGTCTTTCTTAGATAGTTCTAACATGTTTTGTTGGATAAGATAACCAAGACAGATGTCATGTCCTTTCATGATCAAATACATAGTTCCTAATTCTAATTGGCTTACCTCATCATGATGGTATTATTTAGGGAGAATGATGCTAGTTAGGATATGATGAAGTACCTTAGTGTTTAGAGGCAGTAGATGTTCACAAATTTTAGGAACAAATGCTAAGTTGGGATTGGCAAAAATTGTTCCTAAGGCTTCAACATATGTTGTTCCAACAGTTTCATCATCCCATGATCCTCTAAAGTAAAGTCCTCTACTTTTTATGGGAATGCCTATCATGTCGCAAATGAATTTATCTGTAATGGAGATGTGTTGTCCTAAAAGATAGGTAAACATTCTTTCTTCTTCATCTATTTGTATGTTGTTGTAAAACAATCTAACAAGTCTTGGATAGATGGGTTCATTAATTTACAAAATGGGGAGTAGATCTAAGTTTGCAAACCATTGGATTGTCTCTAAGTCTCTTAGTTCATTTAAATCTACATATTTTCCCTTATTGACACTCCTAAGTTCGAAAGAGGAAAACTTTTCAGCATGGTATTTTGAATCGAAAAGGGTGAGATCAAAATCTTTCACTAATCTCCTCTTCCCTTTGTCCCTTGAGGATCTTCTAGATCCCATAACTACTGTTATTTAGAAGAATAGTGATGAGCAAGAGTAAATGAATCAAAAACAGAATTTAAGGGCTTCTTAGAGAATACCTTAGTGAGATCTTCAAGAGAGGGAAGGATTGTTGATGTTTTGCTCCAAAATGAGGGCTATTCGGGATGCTATAAGAGGAGAAATGGGGATGGAGGAGCCTTGGAAGAGTAGAGAGGGGAAGGGAGTGAGTTGGGGTCGGTTTCACCGCCGGCCCTAGCTTGGGTTAAAAAGGGCAGAGTTGCGGGCGGTTGCACCTCTGGCTGGGGCGGTGCAACCGCTTGCAACACGTGACAGCCGGAGGTGCTACCTCCAGCTGGGGCGGTGCCACCGCCTACAGGCGGTGAGCACTTGTTCTGATCGTAGTGTGATCTAATTTGAGAGTTTTTATCTTGAGAAGAATTTTCATTTAGAGCAATCAACTTTACTTACGTAATTACGTAAGAGTTCTCATTTTAAGACAAGAACTTTTGCACGATCAAGATAGATCTTTTAACGTGCATACTCTCAATGTCGTACACATGTTTGTGACAGTTTGTTCAAGTTGGTAAGCCTTGCAAGTTCATGACAGACTTAGTCAGTTCATGATACAGAGTTGGATTCGAAAGTTATGAACGGATGAAATTGATGGGTTCGAAAATCCAGAGGATATGTGAATTGAGAATCATGCGTTTCTAATTCTGAAAAATCAAATAGGATTGTATCTAAATCGCATTTGTGATTTTAAATTTCTAATCTCCATCTGTTATTTAGGCTAGAGATCATTGCGAGTTCTTTTTGGATCTTGGGTCATGAATATCGAGAATCCAAGGAGGAGAATATTATTTCTTGCTCCAGCTTATAATTTTTTATGTTTTTACAGGAAAGGGTGATTTTTATGTACCCATTTGCTTTTGGGTGTCTCAAAAATAGATCTACATTATTTGTCATGTTGCATAGAATTTATTATGGTTCCTTTAGAAACCCAAATTAATTTGTTTGGACTAATTTTCTTGAATGGACAATAATGCGTTTTATGTCCAAATTTGCAACAAAAGTTGCATTTGCTTTGGTGTCGAACATGTAAGATGGGGTTTTTTATGAAGGTGGTTGGATTTTGGTGAGGACTTCTCACAAATCCAATTCCACTTCTTTTGGGAACATGACCCTTGTTTGCAAGGATCATGTTCAATGACTTGCTACCAACCTCGAATTTCTTCAAGGTGTCCTTAAGTAGTAAGTTTTTTTTTTGGAGAGTTTCTAGATCATGGAATTTTATGCATGAACTTAAACTATCATGATATTCAGTTTTTAACTTATCAAAATTATAAGTAAGACTATCATGCTCCTTTTTTAGCAATTTGTATTTTCTACTAATAATCTTGCATTCATCAAATAAGTCATGGAAGGCATTTAATAATTCATCAAATGATAAATCTGCATCTATTAAATTTGTTACCTCCTTTCCGATGGCCATTAAGGCGTAGTGAGCAACTTGCTCGGTGTTGGACTCCTCTTCTTCGGATGCGCTTGAGTCATCCCATGTTGCTTTGAGCGCCTTCTTCTTTGATGTTGTCTTCTTGACTTGGGGACAATCACTCTTGTAGTGTCCCGGCTTCTTGCACTCATAGCAAATAACTTGGTCCTTCTTTGGTTCAAATTTATTTTTTGTTTCATTCTTAAACTTGTTTCTTTTAATGAATTTTTAAAATTTTCTTGTTAGAAGTGCCAAGTCATTGTCATAGTCCTCATCACTTGAGTTTTCTCTCAAGTGGCCTTTTGAAGATTTAAGTATCATATCCTTCTTGTTCTTTGGAATGATGTCTTCTTGCTCTTCATGAGCTTTGCAAGTCATCTCGTAGGTCATTAATGACCCGATTAGTTCTTTAGGAGGGAAGTTGCTTAGATCTTTCGCCTCTTGAATAGCAGTGACTTTAGGATCCCAACTCTTAGGAAGGGATCTTAGAATCTTATTTACGAGCTCAAAATCCGAAAAACTTTTTCTGAGTCCTTTTAGACCGTTGACGACATCCGTGAAACGGGTAAACATGTCGCCAATGGTTTCACTCGGTTTCATCCGGAAAAGTTCAAAAGAATGTAACAGAAGATTGATTTTTGACTCTTTCACTCTACTTGTGCCTTCGTGAGTGACTTCGAGTGTGTGTCAAATATCAAATGCGGTTTCACAAGTCGAAACACGGTTAAACTTATTTTTATCAAGTGCACAAAATAAGGCATTCATAGCCTTTGCATTAAGAGCGAAAACCTTCTTCTCCAATTCACTCAAATCGATCACCGGAAGAGAAGGCTTCGAAAATCCATTTTCGACAAGATTCCAAAGTTCAAAATCCATAGAAATAAGAAAGATCCTCATTCGGGTCTTCCAATAGGTGTAGTCCGTCCCACTGAACATGGGTGGACGTGTAATAGAATGGTCCTCTTGGTTTCCGGCGTATGCCATCTCTCTTGGGTTTTAATCCGTTAGAGAGTTAACCCCGCTCTGATACCAATTGTTAGGATCAAGAGCACTAAGAGGGGGGGGGGGGTGAATTAGTGCAGCGGAAAACCTTCTGCGATTAAAATCGAAAACTGCTTTCGATCGATAGAAGTGATTTTGGTAAGAAAGCCGATTCGTAAATCACTTCAACTTTTGACTAGGAGAGATGCAGCAAAGATATGAACGTAGTTTGCAGTTATGATGAAAATCAGAATATAAACGCAAACTGAAATACGATGTTCGTACGATAAAAGTGATTTCGGTATAAAAGCTGATTCGTAAACCATTTTAACTTGAGATAAGGCGAGATGCAGTTAAAGCAAAGATATAAAGTCAGTTTGCAGTTATAATGGAAATCAGAACATAAGCGCAAACTGAAATATGACGTTCGTACGATAAAACTGATTTGCATCTTAAACCTCGATTCGGAAAGCACTAAACTTTGAAACACGTTCGTAAAAACATAGAAGGCAGTAAGCTATTGAGGAGGTTTGCAGTAAAGATAAGATGCTCAAAGTAAATGCAAACCGAGATTTAGAGTGGTTCGGTCAATCTTGACCTACTCCACTTTTGGCTTCCTCCACCGACGAGGTCACCGACGTCAACTAGAGGCCTTCCTTCAATAGGCGAAGGCCAACCACCCTTTTACAGTTTCACTTCTTTTGACGGGCTTAGGAGACAACCCTTACAGAATTTTCTCTCCTCTCTTTACAACTCAGAACTTGGAAGAACAGAGGGAGAAGAACTTTTGGCCTTTACAACAATTTTGAGCTCTAAGAATCACAGAAAAAGATCAAGATTTCGGTGTAAGTTGATACCCTTTTAGTGTTGAATGGATGGGGTATTTATAGGCCCCAACCCAGTTCAAATTTGGAGCTCAAAACTATCAATTTTCGGAATTCCGGGATCAGGCGGTTGCACCTCCTAACTGGAGCGGTTGCACCGCCTAGCAGAGCTCGAAGACTGAGCCTCTAGGCGGTGCTACCTCCTGTCAGGGGCGGTTGCACCTCCTGACAGAGCTCGAAGACCGAGCTCAGGCGGTTACACCTCCTGACTAAGGCGGTTGCACCGCCCGGCAGAGCTCGAAGACCGAGCTCAAGCGGTGCCACCTCCTGTCAGGGGAGGTTGCACCGCCCAGTCTCGCTCGGAGACTGAGCCCCAGGCGGTGCCACCGCCTGGCTGGAGCGGTTGCACCTCCCAGTCTCGCTCGGAGACTAAGCCCAGGCAGTGCAACCTCCTGCCTTGGGCGGTTCAACCGCCTGGCAGAAATCAGGGTCCAAATACGTTGATCCATTCGGCCCAATTTGGGTTTTTCAGGGGCCCAATTGCCCCAAGATTAAGTTAATGAGATCACCTCCCATTTCCAACTTAATCAATATGCTAACTACGATTTTTCCTAAGACATTTACTGCAACTTGCTCCGGTGCGTCAATCGCTTCTTCCGGCGAGCTTCCGGCGAACTTCCGTCGATCATCCGATAAACCCTCGGTGATGCTCCTACGGACTTCCGACAAACTCCTGGACTTGCGACGATTCACTTGGCGAGTTCCGACGAGCTTCTTTGGCAAGCTTATGGACTTCTCGGATTTGTTCCCGCAGAACTTCCGACGACTGTCCGAACTTCCGTCGAACTCTCGAACTCCCAACGTGATCATTGTCTTGACTCCGGCGCAACTCCTACTGCATGTGTCACTTTCATCGTAGTTAATCCTGCACACTTATCTCAACATATAGATTAGATAACAAATGACAATTGACTTCATCATCAAAATCCGAGATTCAACACAGAAGGCAGTAAGCTATTGAGGAGGTTTGCAATAAGGATAAGATGCTCAAAGTAAATGCAAACCGAGATTTAGAGTGGTTCGGTCAATCTTGACCTACATCCACTTTTGGCTTCCTCCACCGACGAGGTCACTAACGTCTACTAGAGGCATTCCTTCAATAGGCGAAGGCCAACCACCCTTTTACAGTTTCACTCCTTTTGACGGGCTTAGGAGACAACCCTTATAGAATTTTCTCTCCTCTCTTTAAAGATGGAAGAAAAGAGGGAGAAGAACTTTTGGCCTTTACAACAATTTTGAGCTCTAAAAATCACAGAATAAGATCAGGATTTCGGTGTGTTTTTGGTGCTCTTTCAGTGTGGAAAGGGTGGGGTATTTATAGGCCCTAACCTAGTTTGAATTTCGAGCTCAAAACTGTTAATTCCCGGAATTCCAGGATCTGGCGATTGCACCTCCTGACTAAGGCGGTTGCATCGCCTGGCAGAGCTCGAAGACTGAGCCTCTGGGCGGTGCCACCTCGTGTCAGGGGCAGTTGCACCTCCTGCTAGAGCTCGAAGACCGAGCTCAGGCGGTGCCACCGCTTGACTGAGGCGGTTGCACCTCCTGCCAGAGCTCGAAGACCTAGCTTAGGCGGTGCCACCTCCTGTCAAGGGCGGTTGCACTGCCCAGTCTCGCTCGGAGACTGAGCCCAGGCAGTGCCACCGCCTGGCTAGGGCGGTTCAACCGCTTGGCAGAAATCAGGGTCCGAATGGGTTGATCCATTCGGCCCAATTTGGGTTTTTCAGGGGCCCAATTGCCTCAAGATTAAGTTAATGGGATCACCCCCCATTTCCAACTTAATCATTATGCTAACTACGATATTTCCTAAGACATTTACTGCAACTTGCTCCGGTGCGTCAATCGCTTCTTCCGGCGAGCTTCCGGCGAACTTCCGTCGATCATCCGATAAACCCTCGGTGATGCTCCTGCGGACTTCTAGCAAACTCCTGGACTTGCGACGATCCACTTGGCGAGTTCCGACGAGCTTCTTTGGCAAGCTCATGGACTTCTCGGATTTGTTCCCGTAGAACCTCCGACGACTGTCCGAACTTCCGTCGAACTCTTGAACTCCCAACGTGATCATTGTCTTGATTCCGGCGTAACTCCTACTGCATATCTTACTTTTATCGTAGTTAATCCTGCACACTTATCTCAACATATAGATTAGATAACAAATAACAATTGACTTCATTCTCAAAATCCGAGATTCAACACCCACAACATTGAAGGCTGTGATATATTCGAAGCTGATGGATGGATTTTAACTTATGATAGCAAAGACTAGGAATTTCTTGCAATGATTACTACACTGAAAGATCGACCTATTGCTTACACTGTCAAAAAGTGGAGACCATACTTACTTGATCAACGGGTTGTGATGCATTGCAGATAGCCTTTAACTGAAGTGCTAAAAGATAAGCTCCCCGAGATTGATGCTGCTCAGCCTTGAGGACAAGGCTGATTTGAAGAGGGAGGAACTGTTAGGACCCTTTTTCTGAGCTTTTGAATAATGTTTATTGAGTCTGTTTAGTCCAGTTGTTTATTGAGTCGGTTTGGTTCAGTTAGAGTCAAGTAGAGGTTTATTTAATATTTATTTATTATTAGAGTTCAAGTCCTGATGGATTTTGGGTGGAACTCTATAAATAAGGATGTAACTGCTTCTTTTCGGTAATCTATGAAAAATACTATTCTGTCTTTTGACAAACCCTAGGAGGCCGATCCCCTCGAAGTGATCAAGGAGGGCCGATCTCCTCGAAGTGATCAAGGAGGCCGATCCCCTCGAAGTGATCATTATCATCCCCTTTCTCTTCTTTTTTTTTACGATAAGACTTAGGGTCTTATCATTTGGTATCAGAGCGACGATAAGACTTTAGGGTCTTATCACAAGATAATAAGAACAAAGCTTTTACTGTTGAGAACACTTGAGATAAATCAGTGTTTCAAATGTTACAAGTATGATCACTATGCCTTACACCTATAAGAGAATAGACCAACATATGCAAAACAAGATTATAATGACTAAAAAAATTATTTTACTAAAAATGATGATACAAAGAGTACACAAATAATGATGAAGGACCACCAAATTGTCGTTATGCACTGTGTTTTAGCTTTGCCCAAGACTTCTGAAGATTAACATCACATAATTGAGTGGATGTATCCATGTCGGACACATGTGAATATATTACTAACACAATTGGGCACATGTATATTTTATTTTAGGATACGATAGATCCGTGTATGATATTTCCTTCTTCTATGCGCTCTTCGTCTCGCATGACACTCACATGTGACACTAAGCTCACGTGGCCATCACGTGAGGACAGCATGAAATTGAAGGAATGAAGATGTAAAAGCTTGATGGTTTCGGGATTTCTTGTTGAACCTAGAGGATTGTCAGTGAGGTGGGCACGCACAATTCGTCGTTGGAACTACAGTCGCCGTGTGCTACTCATCGCAATCACCGCAGTTGCCCACTTGCTTCTCACCTTTCATCTTCCCTCATTCTTATAAATGGAGATTTGGGAAATGACAAAAAAAAAAAAAAAAAAGGAGAGAAGGAAGAAAAGAAGACGATGTGAGAGATCTCCCGCTCAGCCTAAATCTAACCAAGACGTCGAAGATTCTTCTCAAGTGAGTCCTCTGTCAGCTTGCCACTATGCTCGTGGCAGCAACAACATAGAGGAAGAAAGTTGACCATTGACTCTACTCAACTATAGTCAACATCAGTCAAATCTTGGTCAATAAGGGTACTTTGTAATTTTATTACTTGGTTGTATTTGGGAAAGTTTCTTTCTCATTTTCTCCCGAAAAGACCATCATCTCCCTTATCGCTGTACGATTCAAAGCCTTTTAAAGAGAATTCTTTTTTCTTCTCATGGACATAGAAATGATGTTTGTATTATAATCTAACAAAGTTAAATCACTTGCATTTGTTTTGTGCTTTGTTGTTCGATTATTTTTGTTTTTTGGACTCGGTCTATATCTTATGACTATGTAACTTACTAAGGCCTTCTCCTGTGAATCCTCCGACTGAACTGATCTACTATTGTGCTCATGACAACAATCATAAAGAGGAGGAAGAAGTTGGATTGTTGACTCTAGTCAACTCTAATCAACATTGATCGACTTTTAGTCAATAGAGGTATTTCTATAATTTTTTATTGCTTTCCATTTTTGTTATATTTCAGCAAGTTTGTTTTGGGTTTTATGATCGTGTACAGAGATTCTTTCTTCTCTCCATGACGTAAAAACGATATCTATATTGTAATTTAAATCATATTAAATTATTAATATTTATTTTATGTTTTATCATCTTATTGTAATTTTTTTTTGTTCGACTCGAACTATATATATCTCACCAATACGTATAATCCTTCCCAATGCTGAAAAATAAGTAATGAAGGCTCAGACCCGATCTTTGGTTATAACAATTACTTAAATAATCGCTACTGCCAAAAGAGAAATATTTAAATAAACTCCATGGAGAGTATCTGCACAAATAAATGACACCGACAAGCACTGGTGCAGCCCCAATCAATGTGTATGAGTATGAATATGAGCTCAGCATTGTCGCTCTCATCCCATTTCCATATTAGAATTCTCCCCTCGTGTCCGTCCATTCCTTCTCGCCTTCGTCCAGCGGCCCTGCGCCTGCTGCGATCAACTCCTACCGGCCTCTCACTATCTCTACACAACTCCGAGCGAAGGTCTTCCCTGCGAACCCTCACAATCGCAGCTTCCGGTTCTTCTCCCTCGCCGGCGCCGAAGATGGTGAAGGCCATCAGGGTCTACGAGCTTGGCGGCCCCGAGGCAAGATCAGAACGAACTCCGATTTTTATTTTCCTTATTCCTTCTTTTTCTTCTTCGTTCGTTGTTCTCTTCTTGAGTTCCGAGCCTTATGCCCCGTCCCGCCTGTAAATTTAGGTTTTGAAGTGGGAGGACGTGGAGATCGGCGAGCCCAAGGAGGGCGAGATTAGGGTCAGGAACAAGGCCATCGGCGTCAACTTTATCGATGTTTACCACCGCAAGGGAGTGTACGTTAAAGAAACGCCCTTCACTCCTGGTGCGATTTCGTCGAGTTTGTTATTCGCTTATCACTTGTTTGTCGTTATGTTCAATGGAGATTCTTTATATATTATACTCTGCGATGCCTTAAAACATTATAGAAACACTTGTAATATGTAGATCAAACACATTTTAGTGTCACGTCCGAGCTGCTTCATATCTTACCTTTACAACATTTGCACAATCAACTAGTCCGTATGGTGTTGCATCGGTGGATCATGTTGATAACTGCTCTCCATGTGTTTAATCTGCTGGATAAGGATGAGACAGTAGGTTGTTGAAGACTTTGTCTTGGAGTGCTAATGTTCTGGTTTTCATATTTTGTTTTAGATTTTCAAGTTCTAGAGAACATTGAACATAATTGTTACTTCAGATTTCGGTTGTCTGACATGTTAGAAATCCAAATCCAAATCCAACCCAAGTTCTACATCCTAGCTTGTTGCACGTCCAATTTCGGGAAAATTGGAGATTTCATAAATATCCTATGAAAAACTACGTCGAGAATATACTCGATAAAAGGTATCTTCAGCGCTTAAGTTAGCAAAAGTTTGAAGGATCTGGGAGTAGAAAATATATAATATTCTCAAATGGGTCATAAGATGCACCTAAAGGCCTTCTTATAGTGAGATTGGGTAATCATTAAATCGAAGTGGAGATCTAATTTGCAAGATAGGTATTTACAGTGATTTAAAAAAGGCACTTGGGCGCTCGAGTGAGGTGAGGCAAGGATCCAACGCCTCACACGGTAGTTGGGTGACGCGCTTTAGTGAAGCGCTGCATTGAACTTAACTAAGCAAAACATTTAACCCAACTGCCATCGGCGCCCCCCCACCCCCCCCCACCCCAACCCCGACCCATAAACCCTACTTCGCCACCTTGACTCACCTATGCTCCCATCATTGCTTTCGTGCGCAATCGTTGCCTCCTCCATTGATGCACAGGTCCGATGCTTCCTTTGTCGTCGACAGGCGAGTCCAAAGGCCTAGCTTTCATGCGCAATTCCCTTTGGCACCGCTACTTCTGTGTGTAGCTCCTTCCACGTTTGAGGGATAGGATTGCAGCTTCCTTTGCCCACAATGTTACCCTATACAACTTTCGTCGCCACCGTTGTTGCCACTCGAAGCTTTCTTTATCGTTGCTGTCATCGTCTGCAGCTTCCTCTGCCGCCGTTGCCGTCGTCTGAAAGCTCCATCATCGTTGTCGTCATCTGAAAGTTCCTTTGTCATCGTCACTCTCTCCTTCCCCACGTTCCATCGTCGATGACTCTTTTCTCCCCTCTAATTACTATTTATAGTGGATTAAATACTATTAACAGTAGATTGTTAATCCTTAATCGATATTAAAATCAAGGTTTGAAATTTCGTTCCATACCGGTGTATCGAGCTTTGCTCGATACGATACGGTATGTTGTATTGAGCGGTATGCCTAAAAAAAAATATATAATTAATATATAAAAATATAAAAAATATATTTTTTATAAAAAATAAAAATCAATGTATAAAAATATAAAAATTATATAAAAATATTTAAAAAAAGGCGTATGCAGCCTCGGCGATGTTGCCTCTTCTTCTCCTCGTCGCCTCGTTTGCGGCATTCGGCGAGGAAGACGGTGAAGACGTCGAAGGCCACAAACGTCTCTGACTTTTGGCGAAGAAGGCCGTAGAGTTGCATACGAGGCAGTGAAGGAGACCGCCTCTTCCGCTGCTCTAATTGCTGCCTCCCCTGATCCCTGTGCCTCTAGATCCTCCTCTTTACGACTCTCCTCGTCGTTACCTCTTGGATCGGGATCGTCGAGGGAGGGCGGCATCGGATCGGGATCGAGAAAAGGCGTGGAAGCAAGTTTGCATCGGGGTTCTCCCAATCTCCCTCTTCTCGAATGCTCTCTCCTTCCTTCTTCGACGCTTCTCTCTCAGCCTCGCCGCAGCTAGGCCGTTATATCGAGTGGATCACCCGATAGCAAGCTATCACGGACTTAGCTGGTTTTGCCTAAGTCGTGCGGCACCCTTGCGTGTCCGTCCGCAAAGGTCAGCCTCCCCGAAGCCTCCCATTGTCCCTTAGGACCAACAAAAGAGAGAACGGGTTAGAGAGAACGCCTCAATCGGGATCCACAAGCAAACATCTCCGAAAAACACTTCATAGACAATGCAAATTACAAACAGACTTTACAAGCTCTGAACAGTGGCACAACAAAGGGTAAAATGGTCCATTACAGATCGAAAATCTCTCGCACGTGTCCACATGACACAACCTTTATTTACAAGCCTAAAGAGGCCACCAACCCAACTAAAATGTGACTATTAAGCCTTCGGCCGCCCCTCTACATTCTGTACAAGGCATGAACATGCCAAAAGACACGGACATACATAAGCATTACATCAAACATCCTGTTTAGAAGTTTGTCCGTGACATTCTCCCCCACTTATTCCTTCGACGTCCTCGTTGAAGCCTTTGTCGACACTGTAACTCCTCGCCTTTGCTGAGTCTTCAATCTTCTGCTCTAGCTACAATGCGCCTCTTGGCTCCTAGCTGCTCTCCGCTGCTGCTTTTGAGTAGTCGAACCTTTGATCCGCCATGCTGCTTCAACTCACCAATGACTCTGACTCTGGTGTGGGGTTGGCTGAGTTGTGTTGATCCTTGTTGATTCCTGCGGATCCCCCAGATAAAGGAAAAGACCATCCTTACTGCGCCAGTCTCTCAAATTTCTCATGCTGCTTGAACTGGGTGGATGCTTGTTGGAGCTTTAACGAGCATCGTCTCGCAAACTTCTGAAGTTTTGGGTCCTTCCTCCACAAAATTTGTTCATTGACTCTTCTTTCACTTAGTTGTCGCATCCAAGTAGGTTCGCATCACTTCCGCTTTCGATTGACATTTCGTTGGGAAATGAAGCGGACAATCTACTCTCAGTAGCACTGATCACTGTTGGTGAGGATTTGACAACTATTGTCTTCCATTATCTTCGAAGGGTCTTTGAACATATGCAGAGCTCCTTTGCTGGATAGATAAGAGAATTGGGGTACTCGGTTTCGCCCATTCTCTTAAGAGTTGAGAAGGCAAAGGTTACTTGACTTCGCCCGCCTCCTCGAGGTTGTACTTCATGCATCGAGCTGGTTACTGGCCTTCGCCTGCTCTTTGCTCACACTTCTGAAGCACATGAAGTGTTTGCACTCCTTGCGTTGAGTTAGCTACTGTGATTCACCTTCTCAATGCCATTGAACTTCTGGAATGCAGGAAGTTTTCACCCCAACTTGGAGTAGTTCTCTCATAGGTTTGGTCGCCTCTGGGATTGTACCGTCTTCTCCATCAACCCTGCCGCCTACTCCACTGAGTAGCAAAGGTACAGCACCGCGTACTGCCTGCTTCGTTCCTTGGTTATACACTCTTGCATGACCCGAAGTCCTTCACTTTCGGCTATCTTGATGAGAAGCACATTGACACCGGTCTTACGAAGTTCTTCGGCCTCTGCCCTTCAGCCTTGTCTCGGTACTTGGAGATTGCCTCTGCATTCTCTACCTCCTCGGCCCCTTTCACGACTAAGCGCTCTCCCTCCATGAGAGCAAGGGATCAATGACTTTCACGGAAGTCCCGCCTCTGCGGTACCATAGCGCTGCCATGCCCATGACCCTACTATCCGTCGCCTCGCATCTGCATCCCTTTTCTTCACGATCAGTAGATATGTCTCCGTGGCACTCCTCTGAGTCCACCTCCATACTAACTGATGCTTGATTTTGGGTAGCTAAGTCCCTCTGGACTTATCGTCGCTTCCTCGCTCCTTTCGACCCCCTGCTTCAACACCTCTGTGTTCTCCAAGCAGTCTGTTTGGTCGATGGAGTGACAGACTGCAACTCCCATGCATGGCCTCTGCCATCAAGTTGTAGGGTTTGCACCGATTCTGTTCTCCTTAGCTTCCTTGGTAGCAACGTTCGCTTACTCGGCCTTGTCCTCTGACTTGTCGGGCTCCCTTAAGCGAATATGAGCTCTGGAGCAGTCCAACTCTCCAGCTGCTTCAACCATACCTCTGTATGATCAAGTCCCTCCCATGGGACTCACTGGTACTTGCATTCGAACTTTTCTCTTGGTGGAACATAGCCCTCATATGCTAATGACCAAGGCTTTCATCCGATGCAAAAATTCGATGCACGCCCGGAAGACCCGCCTCTGCGGTACCATGGCCTTCACTCCTTGAATCCATAGTCCTTCTTGCCGTCGTGTTGTTCACCGAAGTGGAGCTCCCAGTAGCTCCCAATCATACCTCCATATAATCTAGTCCCTCCTGGGACTAAGTCGTGTGTATCGCATTGCCATGAACTGTTCCACCACGATCCGCTGCACCATGTCGCCTCCTGGTGACATCTCCATTGCATTCTGATCCTTGTGGAATAAACTCGAATTGTGAACCCTCCATGTGTGGCCTCTGCTAATACATCGCAGGGTCTCCTCCACCTTCGATTTTGTTCGCTCCTTTGGCAATCGACCTTCATCCACCCACTCTTGGGTCACACCTAGATGAAGCACCGCTCTAGGACAGTCCGTCGCCTAGTAGCTCTCGAAGTCCACCGACTTCACTGTAATTTGTGCACCA
Source organism: Musa acuminata AAA Group (assembly GCF_036884655.1). Taxonomy (NCBI): domain Eukaryota; kingdom Viridiplantae; phylum Streptophyta; class Magnoliopsida; order Zingiberales; family Musaceae; genus Musa; species Musa acuminata. The sequence continues at coordinate 32,776,930 of NC_088357.1, forward strand.
TTGTCTGGATCCTGGGCCTCTGCCCCTACCAGCACAATCTCCGCTGCGCACCGCTTCCTTCATGGTAACTTGAATGACAACACTGTGGCATATTCTTCAAGAGTACCCGCCTCTGCGTCCTCTTGCCCCATGCTAAGGCCTTCTGAACTCAACTTCACCTTCGCAAATTGAGTCGCCTTAGTTCCTCCATCAAATGCTCCTCCGAGATGAGGTGCATGTGCCCCGAAGCTCCCTTCGTCTTTGGCACCATGCAAGATGAGTCCGCTCCGTCAGAATGAAGGACCCATGGAACAACATGATCTTACTCTTGCCTCTGCAAGAGTTCATGTCCTTGACCTCTGTCTAAGGAAAGCACTGTGCCTCTGCTCCATGTTCCAACTTCTATGCTGGCTCCCTTTAAGCGGCTTGAGTACTTCGCCAAGTTACCCCCAAGTTGCTCCGCTCCTCGTTTTTGCATTGAGTTGATGGTGGCCCTCGCGCCTACCATTCCACGGGTCAGCCCTCCCTTGAGTCCGATCTCCATATCGACTCCAAGTGTGCCTTCATTTAAGTTGCTTTGGGTCGCTCCCCCACTTGATCTCGCAATGCATTCACCAATGCATTCTCTCAAGCGAGATCATGCGACGACTCCTCGCCGCTTGCTCAGTCCATTGAGCTTATGCATGGGAATAAATAAATCTACATCTATTCAATAAATATTTATTTGTTATTTCTTCATGTTTATTTTTTCCCTCTTGCTATCGATCGATAATCTCCTGTTCCTTTACATGTTTTTCCTGTCATACATTGTCACAGAAATAGTTTTGCAAGCATATTGCAGATTTTGTTTAGACACTGTAATCATTTATGTCATCCACTGCTACATCTTTTTCCTTCTCTTAACTCTTCTTTATATAAATTAGAGAAATACAGTTTTTACGTCTAGCCTAATCATGTTAATTCTTAATCCAACCAAGATCAATAGCTCAAGGATTACAATTTTGAATAATACCGCCCGTATCGGGCGGTACGTACTAGTCCGTCAGTAGATACGGGCGGTACATACTAGTCCGTCAGTAGATTGATATATGGACCGCCCACTACCGAGCGATATGTTATATATAATATATATATTATAATATATATATTATATAAATATGCGACGTCGTCGAGGCGAAGTCGCCTTTTTCTCCCTAGGCGGGAAAAGGCGACGTCGTGTCTCCTCGGCAATGTTGTAGAAAAAGGCGACGTGACGTCGCCTCGGCAACGTTGCCGAAAAAGGCGACGTCGTGTCGCCTCGGCACCAAAATTTTTTTTTTTTATATATAAATATATATAAGTTTTTTTACTTATATATATATATATATATATATATATATATCTCGACAGCATCGCCCCGCTTGGGGAGAGGAGAGAGGCGATGTCGACGAAACGTTGCTTCGACGATGTCACCAAATTATATATATATATATATATATATATATATATATATATATATACTGAACGATATATCGTTCTGTATACAGTATGTACCATACCGAGAGAATGTCGAAACTTCGGTACGTTACAATATTTCAATCCTTGTAATAGCTTTCATGACCAAACTGAAAGAAGTTCCTTTATGGTTGGTAAAGACCAAGGACAATGGTCCATTCACATTCAATCTCCATTTCACAATAAGGAAATTTATGTGCATGAATGGTTATATCTTGGCGTCAAGTACATTTTGCTTTTAATTTCTGATGTGGGACTCAAGTCAGAATATGCAAGCAGAAGTTGATGTTGATCCTCTTTAAGAGGACATGAATTTAGAAGCATAGTAAGCTTAGAATTTAATACATATGTATTTATGGATTTTAGATAATGTTATTAATGGGATTCTTGCTATAGTTTGTCAATGCATATAGGTGATGAAAATTCTGAAATTTTTTTTTGTAATATTCAAGATGTATATATGGTTTCTTTTTGGCATCATAAGACGATGCATTTTTATTGTTATTTTTTAATGTAATTGCTTGTACCCTTGAAAATATTACTTCAATCAGGAAGCAGTATGGTGACGTTGGACCATTTGGATGCCCGAACTATGTATATGAACAAGTGTGTGTCTGCATTTCTTTCTAGAGCACTTGGATTTTGTTCTGCTTCCTAATCTACCATATTTGAGATGGAGACTGAAGCAACTATGTTTACCATACTTTCTTCTCACCTCGAATAAGTTTCGAGGGGCATATGGAATCAATATTATAACAAAATAACAGTACCAAGGCCTTTCTTTTGTACTTTGAGATGCTTTTTAATTGGGAAGATGCATTTTGATTGTTATGTTTTCTATATTTGTAATTGCTTGTACCCGTGAAAATATTAGGAAGCAATATGGTGGTGCTGCTCATTTGGACACCCAAAGTATTTATATGTCCAAGAGAGAGTGTGACTGTGTTTCTTATTAGAGTACTCAGACTTTTTCTTGTTAGGATCGAGTCGGCACTAAGAGAGGGGGGGGTGGGGTGAATTAGTGCAACGGAAAAAATTACGTCGGTTCGAAAATCTTTCGTTCGATTAAAATCGATTTCGGAAAGATGTTAATTTGAAACACGTTCGTAAGAGTGTGCAGCTAAAGTAATGAGGAAGTATGACAGTTTGCAATAAATGTAAATAGCAAAATAGAAATATAAACCGTTTTATAGTGGTTCGGTCGTCGTGACCTACATCCAATCCATCGATTCCCCTTCCATCGAGGCCACCAGCATCCACTAACGATCTTCCTTCAATGGACGAAGATTAACTACCCTTACAACTCGATTCTCCTTTTGACAGGTTCAGGAGAGAACCTTTATAACCCCTTCACTCATCTTTTAAACAAAACTAATACTTAGAGCTTTTAGAGGAGTTTTCACAAGATTACAACAGCGTTTTTCTTCTTTCTTGCTCTAAAATCATGTGTATGTTAATCAGGGATGAGAGGGGTATTTATAAGCCTCAAGTGGATTTAAACTTGGAGTCTAAAAGGGTCTCATCCTGGGTTTTCGGGGTCCTGGCGGTACCACCGGCTGCAGCACTGACATTGGGCGGTACCACCGCCTAGTCTAGCGGTACCACTGCCTAGAAGACTGTGTCTGGGCGGTACCACCGCCCAAACTAATAGTACCATCGCCTAATAGTCTCTCGGAGACTATGTCTGGACAGTACCATCGCCCAGATCGACGGTACCACCGCCTGACACAGTCTTGGAGACTGTGCCACGACAGTTTCACTTGGCCCAACACAGCCCAAACTTGGGCTCAATTGGCCCCTAAATGAGTTGGCCTAATTCCAACCCAATTATGTGCTAACTACGAATTTTAAGGCATACTCTAAGCAAATCAATCCTGGTTAGTCTAGGTTTCTTCCGGCAATCTTCTGGCGAACTTCCGACGATCTCTCGGCAATGTTCCAATGGACTCTCGGCAAGCTCCTGGACTTCTCGGTTAATTCTGGCAGAACTTCCGACGAACGTTCGGACTTCCAATAAACTCTTGAACTCCCAACGAAATCTCATTCTTGACTCCGGGACTTCATTTTGCTTTATGCCTTGATCGCTATCGTAGTTAATCCTGCACACTTAAAACCTACTTCGATATAGACAATTATTATAAAGCAAATCAAATATTGTCCGGCATGTCATTGGTTCGTTGGCGCTTCGTCTGAATCTTCGGCGCATCATCCTCTGTTGTGGCCTATTGTCCAATTGACCAGTTGACCTCCGCAACTCCGATATCCTTGGCGCAATTTTCACTCTTCTTAGCCCGATGCCCGAACTTATTGCCCAAAGCCTTCTGCCGATACGTCGATCGATCCTCCGGCTCGACGTCCAATCTTTTAACATGTTCCACTCCGGCCCAACATGATTCTTCATGCTTTAATTGTCTCTCCCTGATCGAAGCTTCCTGCGTCACTCAAAACACAGATCAAATCATAAACACTATCAATTGGTTTCATCATCAAAATCCGAGATTCAACATTTCTTATTTCCTAGTCTACCATATTTAGATTGAAAACTAAAGCAGCTAGGTTCAACATACTTCGTTTTCACCCTGAATGAAATTGATGGGGCATATAGAATCACTATTATGAAAAACTAGCAGCAATAAAGAGTTACTTTTTGGATTTTGGGAAGAAATATTTCATGCATGCATATCATGAGAGCATTATTTGAGAAGAAATACTGTGTGCATGCATAATTTGATGCTCTTTCGGATTACAAGTGCATGTTTGCATCCAACAGTATTTAAATCTTGAATTTCTTACATAGTACACAACAAACACACAATTTTGCCCCATTATTCTTATCTAGGGACTAAGAATACATTATCTCAATGGAAAGTTCTTTAAGCATGTCTAGTTTTGGGACTTTGTTTATGTTCTCAGACAGACCACCATCAACTTAGTTGCATCATAACATTCTGCAAGTCACTAACTGTCTTCATAGGATACTTGAAGAGTATGTAAACTTGATGCTAGAAGACTTCTACTTCATAGATTTGCTTCTGTTGTTCAAGTTATGTATGGATCAAGAATTCATGCTATTTTTGATATGTGAGAAGTTTGTCTAAGTTTGCCTTGAGCAATTTTCATTGTTGCATGTGATAATCAATGTTAGAGATTCTTCTTAATGCATGGTTTGAAAGATTATCAGAATTGTGATTGGCTGGGGACTATGAAAGGGCCGAGAGGATTGGTCGGCTCAGATCTATAGGTCAGAATTGTTTGAGAAAATCCTTTAAAATAAAATATAAAAATAAAGTATTGAAAATATTAATAAGATTTGGGATACAATAAAGTATATTTTGAAATATTTTATCTTCATAAGAGGAGAATGACTGTTATTTCTCTCCTTGTCACTTTTTCTCTTTCTATCCATCTTGTCCTCCGCTGCACATTATTGTGGCTACCTCCTCACTGTCATATCGCCATTTCACCTTGTTGTGTTGGCCTTGTGACCCTCTCCTCCTATCTATACTTGTTACCATCATTGTTTCCTTGACTACTTCCTTTTTATTCTGCTCTTCCTCCATATTGGTTGTCAATGAGCAGTCAAGTATATGGTATGTTGAACCATGTCGTTATTGTATTGGTTTGCCCAAGGACCAGAATCAGTACTCAACAAAGATTTTAAACCTTGAATGGAAATACATGAACATATGAATGTGTAAATTCTATAACCACAAAATATGACATGCATATTTTGACAAAATCTTAGGGTGATTTTGTAACATCCCATTAGTCCCACATCGGAAGTGGGCAATGTGTATGATTAGTTTATAAGGGCCTGATGAGTGTACTACGTTAACTCTCGCTTAAGTATTTTGGTCCGCGGTTGAAGGACCAAAATGGAGTTATTGGCCAGTTGGCTCATCAAACTCGGGTCGTGACATTTGGTATCAGAGTCGACCTAGCATTTGGGCAGGGTGAGAGGGCTCGAGTAGGAAAGGGCTACCCGTGGATGGAGTCGAGAACTCATCATGGCGTGGAGCCACCACTGAGTTAAACCTCACATGCACTATGCTAGGGTTCGATCTGGGTTATGTCGGGCCTTGACGAGGACGTCAAGCTAATTGAGTTTGGGATATTGTAACATCCCATTAGTCCCACATCGGAAGTGGGTAATGTGTATGATTAGCTTATAAGGGCCTGATGAGTGTACTACATTAACTCCCGCTTAAGCATTTTGGTCCGCGGTTGAAGGATCAAATTGGAGTTATTGGCCAGTTGGCTCATCAGACTCGGGTCGTGACAGATTTCCCAAGAAAAGTTCCATATTTTGGGCTTTTCTCATATAGCATCCTCTTTTTTCATAATGTGCCTAAAGAGCTCCTATCTTTTTCAAATGCTCTCCAATAAAGAAAAGCTATTTCCTTTACAAACCAACCAGTTGAAGCAGTCAAATATTGAATTGGACTAGTTACAATATTTTTTGAATTAATTTACATTGTTTTAGTTGCTCGAACTGGTTATAATGTTTTTGAATGCAGTTATAATACCTTAGTTTAGTAATTCACTTACAATACCTGAGTTTATAGTATGTTGAACCATGTCGTTATTGTATTGGTTGGCCCAAGGACCAGAATCAGTACTCAACAAAGATTTTAAACCTTGCATGGAAATACATGAACATATGAATGTGTAAATTCTATAACCACGAAATATGACATGCATATTTTGACAAAATCTTAGGGTGATTTCCCAGGAAAAGTTCCATTTTTTGGGCTTTTCTCATATAGCATCCTCTTTTTTCATAATGCGCCTAAAGAGCTCCTATCTTTTTCAAATGCTCTCCAATAAAGAAAAGCTATTTCCTTTACAAACCAAGCAGTTGAAGCAGTCAAATATTGAATTGGACTAGTTACAATATTTTTTGAATTAATTTACATTGTTTTAGTTGCTTGAACTGGTTATAATGTTTTTGAAAGCTGTTATAATACCTTAGTTTAGTAATTCACTTACAATACCTGAGTTTATTAAAAACATTGTAATTCACCTTTTTTTATTACAATTGTTCCACACTGGATGTATAGTTATAAATATATTATAAGGTTCTACAAGATACATAAACATAAATTTAAGATTAAGTGACAAAAAAATAAAATTTTTATTATCCTTTATTTTTAAAATATATCTAAACCACTAAAATTCTCATTTAAATTTATTTATGTATATTAAAACTTGTACTAGAGTTAACAATTAATATTTATGAGGATTTAAACTAATTAAAGCCTGCTTAGGTGTTGTTCAATAAAATTACAATGTTTTTATTAGTAAAAATTGTTATGTCTATTAAAAAATATTAGAACTGAGTATTTTTTTTCACCCTTATTTATTATCATTGTGCCACAAAAAATAACATAAGAATAGACTTAAAAGTTTTATGAATTAAAAAAAAAAATTTATCATCATTTATTTTGAAATATATCAAAATCTTCTTACTTTTCATGTAAAACTACTTAAATTCTCAAACAAATCATTTTATAAAATATCAAAACTTATAATAAGGTTGATAATGAAGGAATGTGAAGATTTCAACTAATTAAGTCTTAATTATAGTGTTTCTGAATACAATTATAGTGTTTCAGTATAATAACATAAAACACTGTGGTCCATTTAAAAACATTTTAACTAGTTATTGTCTCACCCCTTTGTTATAATTGTTATTTATAATAAATAAACATAAATATTATAAGTTTTTCTAGATTATATATATCTAAATTTAAGATTAAGTGAAACAATGAGGATCTATCATCCTTTATCTTGAAATATCAAAATAATCCTAATTTTCATCCAAAATCATTCAAAAATCTTAAATAAATCATTTTATGAAACCTTAAATCATGATAAAATTTCTATTTTAGTTTGATGGAATTTAAAGTAATTGAACTTCAGCCTTAGTGCTGTTGAATGAATTTACAGTATTCTTAGTTATTAAATTAAGACACTCTGACCCTAATAAAAAAAAAAAACTAGAATCAGTCTAGTGATCTAAAACACCATAACCAGTCTGTCTGGTCCAACACTGAATAGGTTTGACTAGATAGGTTACAACAGAAAAGGTGGTTTTTTGACATGTGGGCATTTTGATCATTTGGAAAAACTAGGAGCTCCCTACGAGAATTATGAAAATAGAGGGCGCTTTCTGGGACATCTAGTTGGTCCATTATTCCCCTATGACAATTATGAAAATAGACATCTAGTTGTATCTTTTATTTTATAATTTAAATAAATTTAATAATTATATATAGTATTTGATGTTTTATCTTTTCAGTTTTCATCACTTGAATTGTGATCAAGAATACCATTCATTTGGCATGATGAGCTGTATGACTTGGTTTTGGATTATGCACACTGTGGACCAATTCTGCTTCCAAGATACAACTAAATGGGCTCTTGATTGAACTCAATCTGACATGTACATTTTTTGTAAAAAAGTACAGCTTAATGCATGACGCTCCCACAGATGTAGGCTTTTGGGGAGGGTCAATCTATAGAATCCTCATCCCTGCATCTTTACCAGTAGGAGAACTATGATTGGCCCATTACTTGGAGTATTCCCCTCAAAATGACATAGACCTTCATGAGAGTCTGCCTATCGCATAGATGTTATGTAACATTTCCTGCTATTGAATAAACTAAGACTTCGGAAGGAAGACCAAGAAACTCCTACTGTGAGAAATTAACATCCTAGCAGAATATGGGACGAACCATTATCCTTTTTTTAACAACAAATTGATGAGAAATCTGAGGGCTCCACACAGGGGATCTAATTCTGTTGATGATGATGAAACTAAAACTTATTTGGATTACGAGAGAAAGAGGAGGGAAGAAAAATGTGTGTATGACAACACCGACCTTTTCCACCACTAGCAGTTCCAAGATCCTACCACATATTTGTACCTCTAGCACCAGCCACATGACTAATATTATGTTAAGGAGCTTGATTGTGAATCAGGAATTGATGTGACAAGGAAATCAAACTTGATTCTTGGCATGTTGTTTTTTCTGCATATCTTGCTTTAAAAAACACTGCTGGCTTTTCTTTTTTTCATGTAAGTTATGAGGAGTAAAATAAGCATCCGTTAGAGAAGTTTCTAAAATGGAGATAATTGCTATGTTTACAATCATTTTGATTCTTGTACATCTAATATTTGTTACATGTCTTAGGAATGGAAGCTGTTGGAGTAGTGACTGCTGTGGGCCCTGGTCTGACTGATAGACAACTTGGGGATGTTGTTGCTTATGCTGGTAATCCAATGGGTTCCTATTCCGAAGAACAAGTTCTTCCTGAAAGTGTTGTGGTTCCCGTTCCACCCTCCATTGATAATAAGATAGCAGCATCCATTATGCTTAAGGGAATGACTGCATATGTTTTACTCCGCCGATGCTACAAGGTCGATCCTTCTTTTCTTTTGACTTTGAGTTTCTAAACCTTTCAGAAGCCTCTGAACATTTTACAAGTTAAAATGGCATCTATTATTTCTCCATTTAGTGTAGATATAAAATAATCCACCTTCAAGCAATTTACTGGATTGCCTTGAACAAATGTGGGGCTCTTTGGAGTATCTGCCACAATTACCAGTTTATGAGGATTTATAACATGTTGCCATTTTCCTGTTCTTCAAACTTGTAGAGAACCTTGAAATGTTCTAGGAAGGTTTAGATATTGAGTCTCCTTCAACCAAGTTCACAATATTATGTGGAATATGGGCACCATCAGGTGGAGAGATTTAGTTTCTTTCTTAAATTTGTGCAACTATCTTTTAATATACATTTATATACATACACATACATCTATGTATGCACATGCAACTTATCAGCTTGAGCTCATGTTTTGATTTTGATTTAACAATTATGACTCATAAGCTTCTCAGGTCTTGAGATGGTCAGTGATCTAAAATTGTTTGCCTGTTTCTGTGAATACCAATTCATGCATTTAGAACATAATGTGAGTCTGGCATCATGAGTATACATTATCCTTACTCGATAAATTATCAAGATTGTTTATCTAATATGTGAAACTTGTATATACTCTTTAAGAGTTCTAGAATTGGTTGAAGTGTTATGTCTCTGCTTGTGGACTGATTTTAGTTTGGCTAGTAAGTTCATGCAGCTAATCTTCTTGTGCATTTACATATATAAGCCTGAGCTCATGTGATTATTTTGCATTAACAAGCTACAACTCAAAAGCTTCTTGGATCTTGAGATCACCAGTAACTAGGTTTGTTTACTTGGTGTGTGGAAGCAATTCATGCAAATCTGAACATAATGGAACTCTGAGATCTTGTATATACACTATCCTGAACTGTCATTATTAAAACTAATCTTGTTTGCAAAGCAGGTTGAAGCTGGCCACACTGTTCTCATTCATGCTGCTGCAGGTGGGGTAGGCTCATTACTTTGTCAGTGGGCAAATGCACTTGGTGCCACGGTCATTGGAACTGTTTCAACCGAAGAGAAAGCAGCCCAGGCAGCAGAAGATGGATGCCACCATGTCATAGTATACACGAAGGAGGACTTTGTAGCCAGAGTAAATGAAGTAACATCAGGCAATGGAGTCAATGTTGTCTATGATTCTGTTGGAAAAGATACATTTCAGGTGGTATAACAGTTCCGCTATAAATTATATGATTGTTTTTAGATCTGCTTACTTTAGTTTATTTGTTTGTTTCCTCTGTTGCACCATGTGTTTCTGATGCAATACTGGTTGGTGTTCCCTTCTGAAGTACGAACGTTAGTGACTTATTCTATGCAATTAATCAGGGATTAAATGTTTGCCTGAAAATGTTTATTTCATTTGATCATATTTTAATGAATATGCTCTTCATTTTTGTGTGCTACTTGCGAACTAGGATTTATCGTACTATGAAGATTAAGCTAAACTAGAATCTCACTCACTGATGCAGGGATCTTTGTCATGCTTGAGGTCCCGAGGTTTCATGGTCAGCTTCGGGCAGTCATCTGGAAGGCCAGATGCGGTTCCACTGAGCGACCTTGCTTCCAAATCCCTGTTCCTAACTAGGCCTAGTCTAATGCACTACACTGCAACTCGTGATGAACTGCTTGCTGCTGCAGGAGAGGTCTTTGCTAATGTTGCTGCAGGGATCCTGCGAGGGCGTGTGAACCATATCTATCCACTATCCGATGCAGCTCGGGCACATGCCGACCTGGAGGCAAGAAAGACTTCTGGTTCTATTGTGCTTATTATACCATAGATGTGATGCGGTCTGGTCTTGAACACTGTGGTGAATAATTATGTTGATCATCCTGGAGATTGTCAGACGGTGTCATGAGGTCAGAACCTGCTTACCAAACTATGTTTTATCACTTGCTTTGGGTGTTCTAATAGTTTACAAATGAAAATTTTACTGGTTAATATGATGTGCATCTTTGTTTATGTCGGTTCAAAATCCTTTGGGTTAGGCTCTATATAGAGAGACAAAAGTAGAGGGTTAGACACTGTTGTTGTCAGAAATCTGAAAGAAATAATTTCTAACCAAATCAACTGAAAATCGGTAGATCTGCAACTGTTGATTAGATTGATTGATAAATACCAGTTGATATGGATCAGTTTGATCGGTTTTAAAAACTATGCTAGATTAAACATTCTCCAATACGTATAACAAACATTTGAAAGTAACAGCCGATGGAGATAATAAATTGCGTTACATTTACTACGGTGGCCTCCATTTGAAACTATCCTCCTCAAACTGCTTCTAATCCCTATTACTATTACCTGTTGATTAAAAAAAAGGTCTCCCTCTCTTTAACCCCGTCGTCGTTTGGTCTGCTTCCTTGTCCGACCCATTCTGCAACCACCAGAGGGAGAAATGGCTGATATCAGACCAAACCCTTTTTAACTTTTCGGTGATTGGCAGGGTAGGCAAAAGGGTAGATAATGACTCTGGTAGATAATAAGTTGTCGTGACATCCCATTTGGCTGCCAATGATACTGAAGTAGGGGAGGGTTGGTTACCTTTCCTCCCTCTAATGATGCCAGGATGATAGAGAAAATGTGGTGGAAAGAGTATGAAGTATTATTAACTCTTACTGCTATTAAACACAATACTAAGAAAAAGATGATGAATCTTGTTGATCTTATTGATATGGATGGAAGTCAATCTGACAGTATGCCTAAAGGATTGCTTAACAGCTGTTTTGTTTCTTGATGATCATCCTCTCATGGGACTGCAGGAGCGCCCACACAGTCCAAAACACTGCTTAAAACCCATAAAATTTTTTAAAGAGACTTGGAAAGGGCTGTAACGGAACAATTTATATAGCGGCCTTAAGGTCGAGAGGCGTCTTGGTGAATCTGCGCAATGATAGTATTCAGGTTACGATGATTAACACTTTTCAATACATCTATCTGCTTGGTTGTGTAGAAAATGGGACTTCTTCGACTGCTTACTAGTAGTATGCATACAAGGGTTGTTTGCTACATTAGAAGTTGCCTTTGGAACAGTTTATGTAGCAGGCGGAAGGTCAAGAAGCATCCTAGCGGCTTGGTGCGATGATAGATAGTATTCAGGGTATGATGATATGGGTAAGGCTATTCGACTTGTTGCTATTCTTTATACGAGGATTGTGTAGTGACTTATCAATCGGTGCTGGAAGCTTAGATCATTAAAGAGTCAACGATATTAAGAAGCCAATCCAATAAGATATTAGGCAATTATGTCCACCGTAGGTGTTTGCAATTATATATTGCTTCACAAAGAATCATATATGATAGTTTTAGGTTCGATGGCAAATCGACTAGAAAGTAGACAAGTAAGGTTTGATGGTAGAACTATTTCATCGTCGTTACTAAAAAGGTGGATTTTTTTTCATGGCAATGCAAAAGACATATTTGGCCTCAAGTTGAAGTAGGATAACAACTGTATGTTTTTAAGTGAAAAGAATAAGATAATATAATAATATCTAAGCTCTAAAGGGTGCAAGGCTTCTTCTACTAAGTGATTCATGGATGATTTTTTAGCTTTCCTCAACGACGAATACACAAGTGATTGTTTATCTAATATTTTTTAGCAACATCGAGTCTAAATATTTATGAGTTTGAAGGTGATAGCTGTTAGGATCGGAGCGGCACTAAGAGGGGGGGGGGTGAATTAGTGCAGCGGTAAAGTACGATAAACTTTTGACGATTTAAACACTTTCGGAAACTTCGTATGATAAAAGTAATGTTTTCGTTTGAAACCGTTTCGATTGTGTTTTAACTTGAAGGGATAAGTAAGACGGAGACAAAGAAGTAGAGCATTAAAGTGCAAATGGTTTGCAGTAATGTAAATGACAATAAGTGAATGCAAACCAGAGATCACGCCGATTTTACAGTGGTTCGGTCAAATGACCTACATCCACTTGCGAGGCCCCTCTTCGATGAGGTTCCCACCTTCCACTAGCAAATCTCTTGAAGGGGAAGGGTAAATACCCCTCTTACAACTTTTTACAAGGGTTCACTCTCTTACAGATTTTCAGCAAGAAAGAAGAAGGTGAACACTAGCAAATTGAAAACAAGACTAACAAAGACTTTTCTAAGACCTTTCTCTCAATCAATTGCTTCTCAAAAAGTTGTAATCTCAGCTGAGATTTGATGGGTATTTATAGGCCTCAAGAGGATTCAAATTTGAGCTCCAAAATTTGAATCTTCTTTGGTTCCCGATGTTGGCGGTGCCACCGCCTGTCAGTTTCTGACACTGATAGTGGACTGGCGGTGCCACCGCCTAGCCTAGGCGGTGCTACCGCCCAGCTCTCGGGTGCTGGGCAGTGCAACCGCCCAGTCTGGCGGTGCCATCGCCAGACCCTTCGGTTCACTGGTTGGGCTTCAAATTTAGCCCAAACCAAGTCTAATTTTGGGCCCAGTTGGCCCCTAACCAGGATATAGGATTATCTCTTAATCCTAATCCTAATTACAAGTGAACTACATAATAAAACACATCCTAAGCAAGTTTTCAACCGCGAACGTCAAGTCTTGTTCTAGCGAGCTTTCCGACAAACTTCTTCCGACGGACTCCCAGCAAGCTCCTGAACTTGTGATGACTTTAACGAGTAGCCGAGCCTTCTCGGTGATCTCCGTGAACCTCCGACGAACTCTTCGGCGAACTTCCGAAAATTCCGACAGGTTCCCGATTTCTTCTCGGTTGGTTCCAGCAGCATCTCTGACGATTCTTCGGACTCTTAAACATCCATCGAACTTGACTCCGGTATTCTTGCTTTGTGTTTTCTGATTATCGTAGTTAATCCTGCACACTTAACTCAATAATGTGGATTAGATCAATTAACCCATCAATTGATTTTATCATCAAAATCCGAGATTCAACGATCTCCCCCTTTTTGATGATGACAATCAATTGATGATGGAGTTAAACATAACTCCCCCTATCTATATGACATATTATGAGAAGATGAAAACACTTGAATTTCATCCATTGAATTCAAGCATAAACCGATAAATTCTAACCGTAGAACTTATCGTTATTCTCATTAAACAATAGTAAATACAAAACTTCGATGAAAATCATTTTCAAGTCGAATGATAAGAGAATTTTTACTATGGCAGGAGATAAAGATTTTCAACATGAATTTCATGATATAAATGTAAGGCATGCTTTCAATATGATCAATCAATTTTGCAATATTCTCAAAGATTTTGCAAGGCATATAAGACATTCATATCACTCAAGCTTTTGTAATTCATATAAGTCATGTTAACGATGCGCATAAGTCATTTTCTTTAAGTTATGCTATTGAAATGGTATAAGTCATCATTTAGTCATCACTTCTCCCCCTTTGTCATCAACAAAAAAGGGAATGAGACTTAAAGCATATAACTTGTGATTATAATATCAGGAATTCAACACTGATCATACAAAAATTCATCATCCAAAATTAAGTATGCTAAAATATTTACACAGAGTTCATCTTAAAGGAAAAATCAGCATTCATCCAAAAGTATATATCCAGAATTTTAAAATTACATGTAAAAAGAAGGTCCAGTTTTCGTTCAAAAGATGACCAGCTTCGAACTTGATATTAAGAGTAAACAGAACAGAATAAAAAGATACATCAATCCTTAGGAGGTAATGCATAGTGCTGATACATAACATCTATTTTTTGATTTAGTTGTCGTAGTTCCTTCAAAATTTCAATTTGCTGGAGTTGAATTTGTTCTTGCTGCGATTTGAGTTGGTCTTGTTGGAATGTGATCTGAAACAGTTCTGCCATAATGAGTCCTTTAGAGGATGAAACAGGAGCTGAATATGCTGCACCAAAGGGACTAGGAGGAGGAGATTCATTTCCCCTAAAAATTGGTGTTTCTGGTTGTTCTACTGATGGAGGAATAGGATCTGTCCTTCTAGGTTGCCTTACCCATATTCCATTGTTAAATGTGCACCTAAGTCTCTTTAGTAGATTTTTATTGATGATGTTATATCTATAACTTTGAATTGTTTCTTCATCGGGTGGGATGCAAATGTCATAGGCACGAAGAAATCTAGTGATTAACCCCCCATATGGCAACATAATATCTTTAGCTGTAATATCCTGCTTGTGTTGCCGTATTGAGTATCCAAAACAGTTATGTTGACCGGTCATAATCCAATACATAGTGCTTATCTCTATTAGACTCATTTCATCAAGATGATATTGCTTAGGGAACAGTATGCTTGTCATGATATGATGAAGAATCTTAGAGTTAAAAGGTAGTAAGTGTTCGCAACTCTTAGGTATTATTCCAATGTCCGAGTTTGCAAAAATGGTTTCGACAGCTTCGGTGTAAGTTGCTCCTATTATATTAACATCCCATTTTCCTCTAAAATAGCAGCTCCTATCTTTTTCATTGATTCCAATTAATTCAAAAATAGAATTATCAGAAATCCTAATTTGTGTTCCTAAAATGTAAGTACTTAGGCTATCGTTATCTACCCATAGGTTTGCATAAAAGAGCCTAACTAACCTAGGATAAATTGGTTCATCTATTTGTAAGAGAGGTAGGGCCTCTAGAAGAGCAAACCACCTAATGGGTTCTAAGTCTCCTAGTTCATCGAGATCAACGTGTTTACCCTTATGGATATATCTTGTTTCAAATTTTGGAAACCTAAGGGCTTCTTCTTTGGATCTAAAAAGATCGTGGTCATATGAATCTCCTTCAATCCTTTTCCCTTTTGATCTCTTAGGAACCATTTTCTAGACAAGATGATAAAAGAAATATGAAATTGTAATGAGTAGGTAAAACAAGAAGAAAGGGAAGGGAAGATTTTACCTTATGAAGTGTTTCTTGGATGATGGAGAGCTTGGACCACCAAGAATCCCTCTCCAAGGTTTGTAGAGGTTAAAATGAGGGATTGAGAGAGTTTGGGAGAGTTGGAGCAAGGCTTCCATGGGTTGGGGGCGGTGTCACCGCTGGCCCTAACCATTTGGGATTTATAGGGTGTCTTGGGCGGTGCCACCGCCAAACCGAGCGGTGCCACCGCCTAGCGCCCGAGCGCTCAGGCGGTGCTACCGTCGGTTCTGGCGGTGCCACCGCTGGTGTGCTGCGGCTTTTTTTTTTTTTTTTTTTTGAGGTGTTTGACTCATGATAGGTTAAGATAATGAGTTGTACTTTAGTATATCATCTTGAATCGAGGGAGAATGATGAAGTCAAATCCATAGAAGAACGGAAAAGGATGAGACATTTTTCGAAAAATATATTCAAACAAGCTTATTTTCAGGGACAATTTAACATGCCTAGTTCCCTTCTAATGAATTCAAATTGGTCTTCATTCAAAGCTTTTGTAAATATATCTGCTAATTGATGCTTTGTGTCAATGAATTCTAGAACAACATCATTGTTAAGGACATGATCGCGTATGAAATGATGCCTAACGTCGATGTGCTTAGTTCTAGAGTGCTGAATTGGATTTTTAGTAAGACATATGACACTAGTATTATCACATTTTATGGGAATGTTTTTAAAGTGAATTCCATAGTCTTCTAATGTATTTTTCATCCAAATAACTTGTGCACAGCATGCACTTGCAGCAATGTATTTAGCTTCCGCCGTAGATAGTGCAACTGAATTTTATTTCTTGGAAGTCCAAGAAACAAGTGCATGTCCTAAAAATTGGCATGTTCCGGATGTACTTTTTCTATCTATCCTGCATCCGCCAAAATCGGCATCTGCATAAGCTATTAAATCGAATTTTTTAGATTTTGGATACCACAATCCTAAATTTGGAGTTTCTTTAAAATACCTAAATATTCTTTTAACACTTTTAAGATGAGATAATTTAGGATTTGATTGAAACCTAGCGCAAAGTCCTACACTAAACATAATATCCGGTCTTGTCGCGGTGAGGTAGAGTAAACTACCTATCATACCCCTATATATTTTTTGATCGAAATTTTCACTATTTTCATCCATATCTAACTTAGTCGAAGTACTCATAGGGGTGTTTATTGCTTTTGAATTATCCATGTTAAATCGTTTGAACAATTCTAATATATATTTAGATTGGTTAAGAAATATACCATCACTAAGTTGTTTGATTTGTAATCCCAAAAAGAAAGTTAATTCACCCATTAAACTCATTTCAAATTCATGACTCATACATTTGGCAAATGATTCACATAGTTATTCATCCGAAGAGCTAAAAATAATATCGTCAACATAAATTTGCACAATAAGAAAATTATTTTTAAAATATTTGATAAACAATATAGTATCAACCTTGCCTTTGTTAAAATTATTTAAAATAAGAAAGGAACTAAGCCTTTCATACCAAGCTCTAGGAGCTTGTTTCAAGCCATAGAGAGCCTTAGTCAATTTGAATACATGGTTAGGAAGAAGAGAATTTTCAAATCCGGGAGGTTGTTGGACATATACTTCTTCGGAAATAAAACCATTCAAGAAAGCACTTTTGACATCCATTTGAAATAGTTTAAAATTATTACTACTAGTATAGGCAAGGAGCATCCTTATGGCTTCTAATCGAGCCACGGGAGCGAAGGTTTCTTCGTAATTGATACCTTCTTCTTAGTTGAAACCTTTGGTCACTAATCTAGCCTTGTTTCTAACCACGATACCATTTTCGTCTTGCTTGTTTCTAAAGACCCATTTAGTACCAATGACTAAATGGTCACTAGGTCTAGGAACAAGCTTCCATACCTTATTCCTCTCAAATTGATTCAATTCCTCTTGCATTGCAATAACCCAAAAATCATCTTTTATGGCCTCGTCAATGCATTTAGGTTCGATTTGATAAAGGAAGGCGGCGTTAGCACAAAAATTCTTGAAAGAAGAATGAGTTTGAACCCCTTTTGATGTATCTCCTATAATTAGCTCCTTTGGATGAGCATCTATATACTTTCATTCCTTGGGTAAGGAAATTTCGGAAGAAGGTGCATCCAAGTTGCTATTTTGAGGAGGGGATTCATTTAAATTCAAATTATCAAAACCAAGATCATCATCAAAATCATTTTTCTTTAAATTAGAAATTTCATTGAAAACTACATGAATAGACTCTTCTATTACTAAGGTTCTTTTGTTAAAAACCCGAAAAGCCTTAGAAACGGAAGAGTAACGAAGAA
The DNA here is from genome assembly GCF_036884655.1 of Musa acuminata AAA Group. Classification (NCBI taxonomy): domain Eukaryota; kingdom Viridiplantae; phylum Streptophyta; class Magnoliopsida; order Zingiberales; family Musaceae; genus Musa; species Musa acuminata. Next base: position 32,794,999 of record NC_088357.1, read on the forward strand.
AGATGCCTTCATCGGATTTAGCATGAAATTTTCCTAAGGCATCCCTTTCATTCAAAATAAAGCATTTACAACCGAAAACTTTAAAATAGGAAATATTTGATTTTTTGTTATTCCATAATTCATAGGGAGTTTTTGATAAGGATGATCTTATTAGGACTCGATTCATGATGTAGCAAGCCGTATTTACGGCTTCGGCCCAAAAATACTTAGGTAAACTATGTTCATTTAATATAGTTCTTGCCATTTCTTGTAGGTTTCTATTTTTTCTTTCAACTACTCCATTTTGTTAGGGATTCCTTGGAGTGGAGAAGTTGTGATTGTATCCATTAACTTCACAAAAATTTTGAAAGTCACGGTTTTGAAATTCGCCACCATGATCACTCCGAATTGATGAAATCATGAATCCTTTTTCGTTTTGAGTGAGTTTACAAAATTTAGAGAAATACTTGAAGCAATCACTTTTGTGAGCTAAGAAATAGGTCCAAGTGTATCTAGTATAGTCATCCACAATTACAAACGCATATTTGCTTCCTCTTAAACTTGTCGTGTCAATTGGTCTAAATAAGTCCAAATGAATTAATTGTAATGGTCTAGTGGTACTAATTTGAGTTTTTGGTTTGAAACTAGTTTTTATTTGTTTACCTAGTTGACATGCATTGCATACTTTGTCCTTAATAAACTTTATATTTGGAATTCCTCGCACTAATTCTCTAGATGAGATCTTAGATATTAGTTTCATGCTTGCATGGCCTAGTCTCCTATGCCAAAGCCAAGCATCATCATTTAAAGCGGAGAAGCACATTTCATTACTTAGGTCATCAAGGTTGATGGTGTAGACATTATTTTGTTTTAATGCAATCATAGTTATGTTATGGTTTGGTTTTTCAATAATACACACATTTGATTCAAATCTAACGATATAACCTTTATCGTATAATTGACTAACACTCAAGAGATTATGTTTCGATCCATCAACTAGTAAGACATCATCAATAGAAAATTTTAATTTGTTACCTATGGTTCCCTTGCTAATGATTTTGCCTTGGTTGTTGTCTCCGAAGGTGACGTACCCTTCTTCTTTGCTAGTAAGCATAGAGAAATGAGATGGATCTCCAGTCATATGTCTTGAGCATCCACTATCTAGATACCATCTCTTGCTCCTAGCTTGTGATGGTGTATGTTTCTATAAGAAGGGATTATTTTTAGGTACCCATTTTCTTTTGGGTGCCTTAAAAACTTGTTCATCATAATGCATAGAATTGATCATGGTTCCTTTAGGAACCCAAATTAGTTTGTTCGGACTAATTTTCTTGAATGGACATTTATAAGTTTTATGTCCATATTTGCAACAAAAGTTGCAATTGCTTTGGTGCCGAACATGTAAGACGAGGCCTTTAATGAAGGTGGTTGGATTTTGGTGAGGACTTCTCACAAATCCGATTCCACTTCTTTTAGGAACGTGACCCTTATTTGTAAGGATCATGTTCAAAGATTTGCTACCAACCTCGAATTTCTTCAAGGTGTCCTTAAGTAGCAAGTTCTCCTTTTGGAGAGATTTTAGATCATGGCATTTTATACATGGAGCTAAACTATCATGATATTCAGTTTTTAATTTATCGATATCACAAGTGAGACTATCATGCTCCTTTTTTAGCAATTCATATTTTCTATTAATTGTCTTACATTCATCAAATAACTCATGGAAAGCATTTAATAATTCATGATAAGGTAAATCTGCATCAATTAAATTTGTTACCTCTTCTCCGATGGCCATTAGGGCGTAATGAGCAACTTGCTCGGTATTGGACTCCTCTTCTTCGGACGCGCTTGAATCATCCCACGTTGCCTTGAGTGCCTTCTTCTTTGATGTTCTCTTTTTGGCTTGAGGACAATCGTTCTTGTAGTATCCCGATTTTTTGCATTCATAGCAAATCACTTGGTCCTTCTTTTGTTCGAATTTATTTTTTATATTATTTTTAAATTTATTCTTTCTTAAATATATTTTAAATTTTTGAGTCAAAAGTGTAATGTCATTGTCACTGTCCTCATCACTTGATGTTCCTTTCAAGTGGTCTTCTTGTGATTTGAGTGTCATATCCTTCCTGTTCTTTGGAAGGGGGTTCTCGAGCTCGTCATGAGCTTGACATGTCATTTCGTAGGTTATTAGAGACCCAATTAGTTCTTCAAGAGGGAATGTTTTAAGGTCTTTAGCCTCTTGAATAGCCGTAACTTTTGGATCCCAACTTTTAGGGAGGGATCTTAAGATTTTAATTACTAGTTCAAAGTTAGTAAAATCTTTACCAAGAGCTTTGAGTCCATTGATGACATATGTAAATCGGGTGTACATGTCTCCGATGGACTCACTTGGTTTCATTCGGAAAAGTTCATAAGAGTGCACAAGGATGTTGATTTTGGACTCTTTCACTCGGCTAGTGCCTTCATGAGTGACCTCAAGAGTTCTCCAAATATCAAAAGCCGAATCACAAATTGAAACACGATTAAATTCATTTTTGTCTAGTGCACAAAACAAGGCATTCATAGCCTTTGCATTTAAAGCAAAAACCTTCTTCTCCGATTCATTCCATTCGTTCATCGGAAGAGAAGATTTTTGAAATCCATTTTCAACAATAGTCTAAAGCTCGAAATCCATAGAAATGAGGAAGATCCTCATACGAGTCTTCCAATAAGTATAATCCGACCCATTAAACAAGGGTGGACGTGTGATAGAATGACCCTCATGTATGCCGGAGTAAGCCATCTCTCTTGGGTATCAAACCAAATATGAGAGTGAGCCTAGCTCTGATACCAATTGTTAGGATCGGAGCGGCACTAAGAGGGGGGGGGGGTGAATTAGTGCAGTGGTAAAGTGCGATAAACTTTTGACGATTTAAACACTTTCGGAAACTTCGTACGATAAAAGTAACGTTTTCGTTTGAAACCGTTTCGATTGCGTTTTAACTTGAAGGGATAAGTAAGACGGAGACAAAGAAGTAGAGCATTAAAGTGCAAATGGTTTGCAGTAATGTAAATGACAATAAGTAAATGCAAACCAGAGATCACGCCGATTTTACAGTGGTTCGGTCAAATGACCTACATCCACTTGCGAGGCCCCTCTTCGATGAGGCTCCCACCTTCCACTTGCAAATCTCTTGAAGGGGAAGGGTAAATACCCCTCTTACAACTTTTTACAAGGGTTCACTCTCTTACAGATTTTCAGCAAGAAAGAAGAAGGTGAACACTAGCAAATTAAAAACAAGACTAGCAAAGACTTTTCTAAGACCTTTCTCTCAATCAATTGCTTCTCAAAAAGTTATAATCTCAGTTGAGATTTGAGGGGTATTTATAGGCCTCAAGAGGATTCAAATTTGAGCTCCAAAATTTGAATCTTCTTTGGTTCTCGATGCTGGCGGTGCCACCGCCTATCAGTGGCAGTGCCACCGCTTGTCAGTTTCTGACACTGACAGTGGACTGGCGGTGCCACCGCCAAACCCTTCGGTTCACTGGTTGGGCTTCAAATTTAGCCCAAACCAAGTCTAATTTTGGGCCCAATTGGCCCCTAATTAGGATATAGGATTATCTCTTAATCATAATCCTAATTACAAGTGAACTACATAATAAAACACATCCTAAGCAAATTTTCAACCGCGAACGTCGAGTCTTGTTCCAGCGAGCTTTCCGACGAACTTCTTCCGACGGACCCCCAGCAAGCTCCCGAACTTGTGATGACTTTAATGAGTAACCGAGCCTTCTCGGTGATCTCCGTGAACCTCCGACGAACTCTTCGGCGAACTTCCGAAAATTCTGACAGGTTCCCGATTTCTTCTCGGTTGGTTCCAGCAGCATCTCCGACGATTCTTCGGACTCTTAAACGTCCATCGAACTTGACTCCGGTATTCTTGCTTTGTGTTTTCTGGTTATCGTAGTTAATCATGCACACTTAACTCAATAATGTGGATTAGATCAATTAACCCATCAATTGATTTTATCATCAAAATCTGAGATTCAACAATAGCTAGTTGCTAAAGATCTTGTTAGATTATGGTCCTAGGATTGAATCTAATCTTTACATTTATCTTTGTCAAACAAAAAGAAAAAATGTACAAAAGAATTCAATCGCTGGTTACCAATCCAATTCATCACGTCAGTCGTACGAAAGTGGTCTTGGCGAATCTTAATCGGAATCATAAATTCATCATCTATAGCAGCAAGTTAATTACTGGGAAGATGATTGAAAATGATAGCACCGTTGCTTATATGATAATGCTCGGTAAGGGACGACAGATTGGCGTAGCTTTGAACAATGACCGTATAATAGCATTTTGTGGATTGCATTATAATTACAAGTCATATTTTGAGCGAGAGTAAAGAGAAAAAAAAGGGAAAGGAAATATATCGGTTTCAAATTAGAGTCAAAAGTGATTTAACGGTGAGATATGTTAGTTTGACAAGTTTCATAGTCCTACATCAAAAAAATCAGGCTTGTTATATTGGAACTATAAATAAGGGTTTGGACTTTGAAGTCAGAGGTACCGCAAGTGGCACTATAAGAAAAACCTAAGTGATTACTTTGGATTTAAGTCCACGCTCAATTAAATAGTTTGAACTTATAGTTTCCATTTTTCTTGTTTAGTATTTTCAGGTGTTTTATGACCTATGAATATCTTCCTAAGATATTTATAATTATCTCTTTTATAGTAATAATTTATTCTTATTTCGTCTATGGATGTAGGTCAAAGTCAATTGATTGAACCACGTAAATTTAAAATTGGTTTAAATTAAATTGCCGATCTATCTTTTCAACAGCACCGGTCATGGGCTTCAAATCATTCTCAACTATTTGTTTCAACGATATATACTATTATATCCCGATCACGCTTCATAACATTGTTTACTTGGGTACACTAGGAGTTTTGCTGTCTGCTTTGGATTCCTGTTGGATGTGAAAGGGGCCGTGCACATGGGGACAGCTGATGCCCCTCCGCAAGTGCGGTTCGCATCCCCAGGTGCTTCCGATGACTACGATATGTTCGATGGATCATCGGACGGCTGTCAAGAGTCCTTCGACGCGAAGCAACTCCTACGATGGGAAGAACAAGGATACGGTACTCCTTTCGATGGGGGGACGGTGGTTTGACCGAACGTGCACGTGAGGGATTTGGCCGTACGTGCACCTCGCTGTCGTCCCGCCGGTTCCCTCGGCAAGCCACGTCCGCGCCACATGCCTGCACGGGCCAGCACTTAATCGCACTCGTGGGAGTCTAGAAATCAGCAACGCGCCGTGGACATAAGCGACGGGATTCGTAGGTAGGGGCTGCCGAGGCACGTGTGATTCACGTGATTGGGAGGCAGCCCTCTCGCTTGCTTTCACTTTTATTTCCTTGGCCAATGTGATGTGATACGGGGGGGCTTAGTAGTGGTGGTTGAGATGGGAGAGACACGTGGGACAGCTAGCAGGCAGCCGTGGACGGGGACACTCGATCATCGATGCCCGACATCATGCCGGGTTTAAATCCACAAGTTTCGGGGAGGAAGGGGAAGAAAGAAAAGACCAAATGGACTGGGTCCCACTATTCCTCCTCTGCGCGCCCACCCACCACTCGGTGCTGATGGCTACTCATACTGTCATTTGTACCCCACTCAGATGCTTACTTCTCGTGGAGGCAAAATTGTCATCACCACCGCATGCTTCGTGATTCTTGGCACGCAATTAAATAGAATATGCAGATTCTACGTTCAACTTCATATTTTATCTTCTTAACCTTTTTTTATTTTTTTCTTTCTCGAATGAAAAAGAAATTTGCAGGGCACTGGATACGTGCGTGCTATGGGAGAATAGCGAGAGAGAGAGAGAGAGAGAGAGAGGGCGTGATAGATTATTAATGCGGGAAAAGGATCAGAGAGAGAGGGGTTTAGAATCGGAGGGGCTGTGGCTGCAAATGATTGCGCGGTGTGGGTGTCGGGGCATGGGGAGACCCGATGGCACGCGTGGCTGCGAACAGGCCGGCGGTGTCGTCGGCATGTTCGCACGTGCCCAGGCAAGGAGATGCTCGCCCGCGTGATGGGGAGCTTCCCTCCCCTTTCCTCCCACGTGAAATCAAACCCCACCCGCGTCGTCCCACCTGGCACGCCTCGGCTCAAATGGACCGCCGACGCAACTCAACGTGCCGCAGTTTACGCTGTCCTGTCCGTCCGTCCGTCCGTCCATGGTATGGATCATACGATCGTCTCCTCGCTGTCACATTGTGGAATAACAAGGATATTCAAACCCTCGGCTCAGAAACAGACACAATCATCAAACTAGCTGGAGTCAATTGTTTTTTTTGTTCTTTTTCACTTAGCTGACTCGTATTAATCGTAAGAACGATCAATATGAGATCGCTTGATCTAAATAATTTACTGTGTGATGGAAGCTAATGATGATGTGATGATTTGGGAGCGTACCAGTCGTGATTGGGGCGTTGCCGTGAAGTGAAGGGACATAATGATGAGGGGAGAGGAGAGTCGTGCTCAAATGGCCACTGAGTGGTGGGGCCTCGGTGTTCGTGAGGATCGCATCTCGTATCAACACCAGCAGCTGTAATAATTGCACGGCTCCAAGGCACCGATAGACATATACTGGTACTGTGGATGCTCATCATGATGCCCTTCCCTGGCCCTCCTCCGTCCTGACAAAAATCACCAATCGTATGGCAGAGATGGCAGATGTGGACTCCCCTTGGCTATCTTAGTATCCACTGTCTGCTATACATATTTGATGATTTATACATACATAGCCAATTTTATTCTTCTAAGAAGGTTTCCATCCTGCGTGAAACTTATGACATCGATAGGATTAACATAAGTCGCTCAACCTCGTATGCATTTCGAACATGTTTTTGACTCTATCATGATATCATTTGCAGGGATTGTCGTGTTCGTAGAATTCGATTCTCTGACTCTACCGTAGAGGCTTAAAACATGGTACGCCGTAGAGCCCACATTTTTCTGCACAGGCAGGGCCAACATGTTACTGCTGTAAAGATGAGAAAGGAAGAAAGAAAGATGCTGAAAATAACCGATAAGTCAATGGTCAAAGTACCAGAAGCCACCGGTCCAAGGTTGGCCGGACCGAGCCACGGGTTTCTCGCGGAGAGGAGCAAGCAAACCATGATCGAGGTGAGCTTAACCAAGGTTAACATCAAAGAAAGCCAACGAGGAGGAAGAGGAGGAGGAGGAGGAGGGAGATAAAAAGTGCCTCTCACAAACACACGTACTGATCGAAACCAACAGGAAGACACCAACTATATAATACCCTCCTACCAGTGAGCTGTTGATAGCATTTCCGACCTCCATTACTTCCATTCTTCTCCTGTCCATCTTTCTTCCAACTGCTCTGCTTTAGTTACTACCTTCTTTCGACCCCAAGGAAAGGAGAGAAAAAGTGACGGGGCGTATTAAAGCCATAGCCATAGCAAGCAAGAAAGAAGAAAGAGAAGTGGTCAAATATGAAGATGGGAAAGGATGATGATTTAGGGCTGAGCCTCAGCCTGAGCTCCTCCTCCTCCTCCCCCCCCAATAATCACTTGCCTCTGCAGCTCAACCTCATGATTCCTTCCTCGTCTTCTGCTTCCTCCCCGTCACCACCTCTTCCTTGCCATCAGAAGACCCAGTGGCGTGATCTCCTTGTCCACTCAGGTAAATATAGCTATTCTTTTTTGTTCTCCATGTTTGTTTTTCTATTTAGCTTAGGAAAATGATTGCACTAGTATGAGTTTCTTATCCAATATGTTGGCTACGTTTCGTGGTGGCAGAGATCAGACGGGTGTTGGACGTGTGTGGGGCAGCAGCGGACCCACGGCCGCGGCCCCTTCACCGAGGAATCGACGTGAATCAGGAGCCGCCGGATGCCGCAGAGAGGGACAGCGAGGAGGACGCTGGGGCGTCGTCACCCAACAGCACGCTCTCCAGCGCGAGCGGCAAGCGGGCGGAGCGGGGCCACCACCTGGGCGTCGACGAGCACGACACCGACCGGGACTGCTCGCGCGGGATCAGCGACGAGGAGGACGGCGAGGGCTCCCGCAAGAAGCTCCGTCTCTCCAAGGACCAGGCCGCCATTCTCGAAGAGAGCTTCAAAGAACACAACACCCTGAACCCCGTAAGCCGCTTCTATCCTCTTCCTCCCCCCCATCCTCTTCGAGTTGTACGACATCAGGGTGTTCGTATAGGTGTGAAAATTGTTCCTATAAACTCTCCATGCTTATCTTGTGCGACAGAAGCAAAAGCTGGCGTTGGCCAAGCGGCTCAACCTGAGGCCAAGACAAGTGGAAGTGTGGTTCCAAAACCGTAGAGCAAGGTAGTCGACCGGACAAAGTTCTTCTGCGTGTTTTATTCTGGTTCTTGCCACTGATTGGCTCACGCGATGCTTAATGTGGATGTTAATTTCAGGACAAGGTTGAAGCAGACAGAGGTGGACTGCGAATTCCTCAAAAGGTGCTGCGAGACCCTCACAGAAGAGAACAGGAGGCTGCAGAAGGAAGTGCAAGAGCTGAGAGCTCTGAAGGTGTCGCCTCGGCTCTACATGCAAATGACTCCGCCCACCACCCTCACCATGTGCCCTTCCTGCGAGCGCGTTTCCAACGCCGCCACCACCACCACCGCCTCCACCCCCACGCCCGAGACCAACACGCCACATCCGATGTCGCAGCACCATCAGTTCATCCATCATCGGCCGTTCCCAGCTCCGTGGGCGCCGATCCCACTCCGGCCCTGTCTCAAGACTCCTCCGCAGCGCTCTTAACTGAGTACACATGGATTAGAGCTTAAGTTAATCAGTAAGGGAAGAATAGTTGTCGTCAGCGGATGATGGATGACGCAGTTGTGGGATATGGTGGAAGGGAGAATCCTATTAGCTATTTATTTTTTTACAGCTATTAATCCTCAACTTTCCTCCGCTCCACTCAAAAACTGGTTCTGTGATGGATTTGGTTCGAGCAACTTCATCTTTATTTTATTTAATTCTTCTGGTAAGTCCCAAGTGTTCCACGTAAATATGTTTAGTGGATGTTCCTTCTTTTCTCCGTTCTATTTAACTGCAGTTCTTCTTCCTGGAGGCCACGAGTTGATGCATGCTGCTGGCTCCGTGGCCATTACAACAATATTAATATACGGACAGCACTTGCATGTCTCAGCCGGCTTTTCAGGCATCTTAGTTAACTATGCTAAGTAAAGGTAGGCATTATTAGGTCTTCATCACCATTACCCGCATGGCGGACCGCCCAGCGTAACTTGGGGAGCCAAAGCAGGGAGTTGCCCCCGAATGATGATGGATAAAAATGTTGCTGTGACATGCTGTTCTCGTGTGCTGTCCCTGCTTTCGCAAATCTTTAATGTATACATGAAGAAGACAGACAGGCGGGCGCGATTCCTGCAAGTACTACCACTGGCCTTCCTCCTCCGTTTAATTCCATCTGGTTGATATCTGACGATGCGATTCCTCTCTCACAAGTCAAAAAGTTCAACCCCATTAGGAAAAATATATATATACATATATATATATATATATACACACACTCATGAGAAATGGTCCTCTTCTCGGATGTCATATCCTGATTTGAGTGTTGGAGAAAGATATAAGCAGATACGTTACCAGCCTTATCTTCCTTTCCTATTTGTAGGTTGCACATTTTCACTGATACAGATCGAAGCGAAGGTACACATATTATCAGGTACACATCATCCTAGCTATCTATCACCTTGGCAACAAAGCGTGTTGGCTGCTCTAGATGTTACTAGGTCCCTCTCTAATGTGTCTAGAGAGGACGCTCTATAGGATTTCTAGAGAGGCGGAAGAAAGGTATAAATTCTTCGAGGTTTACTTAAGAGGATATATAAAAGATTGTGTTTGAGTAGATATAACCAAAGAGTCTCATAATTAATTTTACATGATAAATAATTTGATTTTCTTCGTGGACATAGGCAAGATTTTTAAACCATGTTGAATTTTATATCTGATTATTGATCTCTTAATTTCTCCCTTGATTTTTCAGTTTCTCTCTTCCTTCCCATAATTATATTCTGTTTTGATTGAGAAAAGTGAAGTACTAGGAGATAAATTAAAATAAATAATTTATTGGAAAAAACCTCTAGTTTTAGGCTTTTATCAATTGGTTCCCCGATAATTGATTTTTATCAAAGGCACCCCTTTTTTAAACTTAACCAAAATACCCTTATTTAAATCAAGAAAAGATGACGATTATTCCTCGACTCAGTTTTTTTGAGCTAGATTGATTTTTTTAAAGATGAATCAAACCAAATCGGTTCAACTAAACCCTAATTGACTCATTTGATACTCAATTTTTGAGCTAGATAGATTGATTTTTGAGCTAGATTTGATACTCAATTTGACTCATTTGAGCTCCAGATTGTCCCTTGATTTTTCTTTTTTAAATTATCCTGCATTACCTAATCAATTGAGTGAGGAATGGAATAGGGAAGACCCCACTCATGACCTTTGGAGCATCAGTGATTAATAATGAACCCCAACAGTGCAATACGATACCCTAGCCTTGTCATCGCTAATGTCCCCGCTTATCGCCATCACCAATGTCCTCCTTGCAATGGTGATTAGCCTTGTTCATCGATAAAGTCTTGTGAAGCCTTGGTGATCAGCGATGCGTAGCCTTGTTCATCGGTCCATTTAGCTTTTTAGTGGTGCATCTTTTGTAGGTGAAAGGTTTGGCTAGTGAAAAGTTGGTACATCTTCTATAATGTTGGATGAGGAAGGCTTGTTTGCGATCATGGCTTGGCTACGGTTGAAGTCTTCATACATCATGTGTAAGGCTGCAAGGCGAAATGTGGAATAGTTGTGAGGCTACATGACCGACCACTATATCAGTGAAGCCTTCGTAGTGTTGTTAAAACTTTGAATGTATTTATGAAGTGTCGACAGTATCAACTAATTGTTCAGTGCATTGTCCACTCATTCGTTGCAACAACAAAAATGCATAGTATTAAATAAATATATCTTTATTTCGTTCATAATAATTTGGTATTATTAATTTTGAATGTTATTTATATATATGACAATAAGACTACTTTTGACAGGGATGATTCTCTTCTGAATGAAACATTTGATATTCTAGATAAGATGGATAATTTCAATAAAGGATATTAGAATTAAAAGTACTTTTAGAAATTAATCATTCGATACTGATCAAGTTGAAGGAAATATCTCTACACAAGTTCAAACATGAGTTATAACAGCAAATTGAAGTATCTTCTTCTTTACGACCTCAAATTTATAACTTTTAATAAGGATGATTTTCTTCCGAACGAAACATTTAGCGTTCTAGATGAGATAGATACTTTGAATGAAACACAACCTTTGTCGATATTAGAATCAAAAGTACTTTTGGGACATAATCATTCGATACTAAGTTGAAGGGTCTATCTCTACACAAGTTCAAACATCACACTTTGTTTTGGAAAGTAGTCATGAGTTATAAGAGAAAATTGAAAGATTTTCTTTTACACAATCTCAAACTTGTAAGTTTGATTTGAATGAGATCTTTGAAATAGATGATAATGAAGATAGTTATAAGATATTTGAAAATGAATGAACTGAGCAATCAATAACAAGTTGAGGATTACTTCAACCTTAATGCTTTAGCTCCCTATCTAGATAAAGATGAACTCGTCATCAATGAGCAGCTATACGTTAGATAGGTAACAATTTGTCAAATGTAGAATTTGTTGACATTATAATGTTATAATGATTTATTTATGATATTTGACACATAATTCCTTGTTTTGTAGGTGTTTAAGGATATTTCAGAGTTTAAAAATATTCAGCAAGAATATGTTATAAGGAGCAATTTTAAAATTAACATCATTATTTGTAGAATTTACGAGATTAAACCATGATGTAAGGTTGACCATTATAGATAAATTATAGTTGCTCATGGCAGTAATACATGTAGAATTATAAATTTCATCACTGAGCACCAATGAAATATGCTTAGAGGAAATTGAGATCATCCCTCTTGAATTTTATAACTGAAGAAATTAAAGAATAAATTCTTGTAAATGAATAATATACTCTGAAGATCATTATAGATATTAAAAAAAGATTTAGAGTGGTGGTTGGCACGTAAAATCGTATTGAATATAGTTTGTGAAGACTTTGATGGATAATATGGCGAGTTAATGTCCTTTTATCACAGTTGAAAGTTTATGACTATGAAATAATTATTTATTTAATTACTATAGAAGATTAACATTTTTATTGATTTTTTGGGGCATTTGATATATGTTTGCAGAGTTTTATGTAGTATATTAGTCGAGTTATCAATATAGATGTGACATATTTATCTAAAAAATATCCTTATATTTTGATGAGTCGGGCCGGGTAATAAGGAGCCAATTATTTTATATTGCTATAATAACGGGGTGATTACTCAAGGAACCCAGGTCTCATCAAAAGTCTAAACAAGGAGATTCTACTTGATTCGAGATATTGTGGCCTGAGGAGATGTAGTAGTGGAAAGAGTTCCATCCGAAAATAACATCGTAGATCCATTGATAAAGTCATTGTCTCATATTTTCTTTAAGCATCACAAGGGTTTGTTGAGGATCATACACATTAGTGATTGGCTTTAGGTCAAGTGGGAGATTGCTAGTCATAGGTGCCCAACAAGCCAATTATATGAGTGATGGTATGTGTGACATGACACACACTTTTTTTGTTTATTATATTATTTGATATTTTATCACTTTATATTGCTTGTTCTATGAATATATATTATGAAGTCTATGGATCTGTGCAATAGAAATTGGATCGTAATGAGATCATAATAATGAGACCGATTCGTCATTAAACACAGATTCTAAATAATCCTGGTCATAGGGTACTCTAAAGGGAAATCAAGATAACCGAACAGACTAGTGTGCTATGTACCCGTCCATATGATAGAGGCAGATAGTCTCAAAGTTGCTTATGTGGAGACACTAGGGCTACAATATAGGTACTCATTGGAGAATGAGTTTACTGATTGATCCACTCACAGAATGTTGGATGGTTAATTATACCTCATTGTCAAACAACGATTCCGTTATCCTAGTGGTTTGCCTGGTCCTTAGACTTGAGACACTATAGATGTCCTATATGAGTACTCCACTCTTTGATACCGAACTTATAGGTTTAGAAGTTCTAGATCTACCATAGCCAATCATCGGGAGTGACAGTCAACCTTATAAGGGCTATTGAGTGTCGATAGAGGATCATCTACTCTTGGTGTCATGGAAGAAATATCTCATGTGTTCTTGCTTAAACAAATCTTTGGACAAGGGCATTTAGATTGAGAGAGAAAGAGTTCTCCGAGAGAATATGATTAGAGCGAGACTCGAGTAGAAACCATATGAGTTTGATAGCACCATACTCGGTATACAGTCTTTGGGGTATCAGATAGATGAAAGACTATATATACATAGTAATTGAGGATAGATATATCCAGTGGATTGGATTCTCCTATATCGTATATGGACTATGGCGTAGTGGCCTAGTACTTCTGTAATCGATGAGTCGAGTGAATTATTATAAAGATAATAATTCGCTAAGCCATAAGATAATAATTCACTAATAATTCCTAAAATAGTTTAATATAATTAGATATTCTAAAATGCCTACTAACCCTAACAATCTTCATCTTGGTAAGTAATTTTTCACTTTGTGCCCACTGCAAAAACTAAACAATTGGCTTAAAAAATTTATTATAACTATATAAATCAAATCAATTCATGGTCCAACACCTAATTTCAACAAACCTATCAATGCATTTTATGTATCTAGAATCGAATCAATGATGCTACTTGATTCTTATTAGGAACGAGTCGACACTAAGAGGGGGGGGTGTGAATTAGTGTAGCGGATAAAAATAATGTCGGTTCAAATTTTCATTTTGATTAAAACCGATCTTAGAAAATATTAACTTGAAAGCGTATGAGAGCATAGTGAGAGTAAGAAATCAGTTTGCAATGTAAAGTAGATTGCAATAAAGGTAAATAGCAAAACAGAAATACAAACTGATTGATAGTGGTTCCGTCGTCGTGACCTACATCCACTCCGCCGATTCCCCTTTCGTCGAGGCCATTGGCATCCACTAACGATCTTCCTTCAATGGGCGAAGATCAACCACCCTTACAACTCGATTCTCCTTTTGACAGGTCCAAAAGAGAACCTTTATAACCCCCTTCACTCCTCTCTTAAACAAGACTAACACTCAGAGCTTGAGATGAGTTTTCACAATGTTACAATAGCGTTTTTATTTCTTTTTGCTCTCAATTCATATGTTTGTTAACTAAGGATAAAAGGGGTATTTATAGGCCTCAAGTGGATTCAAACTTGGAGCCTAAAAGTGTCTCATCCCTGGTTTTCAGGGTCCTAGCTGTCACGACCTTAGCTGGTTTTGCCTAAGGCGTGCGGCACCCTCGCGCGTCCGTCCGCAAAGGTCAGCCTCCCCGAAGCCTCCCATTGTCCCTTAAGACCAAACAAAAGAGAGAACGGGTTAAAGAGAACGCCTCAATCGGGATCCACAAGCAAACATGTCCGAAAAACACTTCATAGACAATGCAAATTACAAACAGACTTTACAAGCTCTGAATAGTTGCACAACAAAGGGTAAAATGGTCCATTACAGACCGAAAAGCTCTCGAACGTGTCCACATGACACAACCTTTATTTACAAGCCTAAAGAGGCCACCAACCCAACTAAAATGGGACTATTAAGCCTTCGGCCGCCCCTTTACATTCTGTACAAGGCATGAACATGCCAAAAGACAACGGACAGACATAAGCATTACATCCAACATCTTGTTTAGAAGTTTGTCCGTTACATTCTCCCCCACTTATCCCTTCGACGTCCTCGTCGAAGCCTTTGTGAACACTGCAACTCTTCGCCTTTGTTGAGTCTTCAATCTTCCGCTCCAGCTGCAATGCGCCTCCTGGCTCCCAGCTGCTCTCTGCTGCTGTTTCTGAGTAGTCGAACCTTTGATCCGCCATGCTGCTTCAAAACGCCAATGACTCTGACTCTGGTGTGGGGTTAGCTGAGTTGTATTGATCCTCGTTGATTCCTGCGGAGCCACCAAATGAAGGAAAAGTCCATTCTTACTGCGCCAGTTTCTCAAAATTTCCACATGCTGCTTGAACTGGGTGGATGCTTGTTGGAGCTTTAACGAGCATCGCCTCGCAAACTTCTGAAGTTTTGGGTCCTTCCTCCACAACATCTGCTCATTGACTCTTCTTTCAGTTAGTTGTCACATCCAAGTAGGTTCGCATCACTTCCGCTTTCGATTGGCATTTCGTTGGGAAATGAAGCGGACAATCTACTCTCAGTATCACTGATCACCGTTGGTGAGGATTTGACAACTATTGTCTTCCATTATCTTCGAAGGGTCTTTGAACTTGTGCAGAGCTCCTCTGCTGGATAGATAAGAGAACTGGGGTACTCGGTTTCGCCCATTCTCTTAAGAGTTGAGAAGGCAAAGGTTACTTGACTTCGCCCGCCTCCTCGAGATTGTACTTCATGCATCGAGCTGGTTACTGGCCTTCGCCTGCTCTTTGCTCACACTTCTGAAGTACTTGAAGTGTTTGCACTCCTTGCGTTGAGTTGGCTACTGTGATTCACCTTCTCAATGCCATCGAACTTCTGGAATGCGGGAAGTTTTCACCCCAACTTGGAGTAATTCTCTGATAGATGAGGTCGCCTTTGGGATTGTACCGTCTTCTCCATCAACCCTGCCGCCTACTCCACTGAGTAGCAAAGGTACAGCACCGCGTACTGCCTGCTTCGTTCCTTGGTCGTGCACTCTTGCATGACCCGAAGTCCTTCACTTACGGCTATCTTGATGAGAAACTTGTTGACACCGGTCTTACGAAGTTTCTTGGCCTCTGCCCTTCAGCCTTGTCTCGGTACTTGGAGATTGCCTCTGCATGCTCCACCTCCTCGGCCCCTTTCATGACCAAGCGCTCTCCCTCCGTGAGAGCAAGGGATCAATGACTTGCACGGAAGTCCCGCCTCTGCGGTACCATGGCGCTGCAATGCCCATGGCCCTACTATCCGTCGCCTCGCCTCTGTATCCCTTTCCTTCACAATCAGTAGAGATGTCTCCGTGGCACTCCTCTGAGTCCACCTCCATTCTAACTGATGCTTGATTTTGGGTAGCTAAGTCCCTCTGGACTCGTCGTCGCTTCCTCGCCCCTTTCGACCCCCTGCTTCAACACCACTGTGTTCTTCCAAGCAGTCCGTTTGGTCGATGGAAAGACAGACTGCAACTCCCATGCATGGCCTCTGCCATCACATTGTAGGGTTTGCCCCGATTCTGTTCTCCTTAGCTTCCTTGGTAGCAACGTTCGCTTACTCGACCTTGTCCTCTGACTTGTCGGGCTCCCTTAAGCGAATATGAGCTCTGGAGCAGTCCAACTCTCCAGCTGCTTCGATCATACCTCTGCATGATCAAGTCCCTCTCATGGGACTCACTGGTACTTGCATTCGAACTTTTCCCTTGGTGGAACCCAGCTCCCATATGCTGATGACCAAGGTTTTCATCCGATGCAAAATTCGGTGCACGCCCGGAAGACCCGCCTCTGCGGTACCATGGCCTTCACTCCTTGAATCCATAGCCCTTCTTGCCGTCGTGTTGTTCACCAAAGCGGAGCTCCCAGTAGCTCCCGATCATACCTCCATATGATCTCATCCCTCACGGGACTATGTCGTGTGTGTCGCATTGCCACGAACTGTTCCACCACGATCCGCTGCACCATGTCGCCTCCTGGTGACATCTCCATTGCATTCTGATCCTTGTGGAATAAACTCGAATTGTGAACCCTCCATGTGTGGCCTCTGCCAATACATCGCAGGGTCTCCTCCACCTTCGATTTTGTTCGCTCCTTTGGCAATCGACCTTCATCCACCCACTCTTGGGTCACACCTAGATGAAGCACCGCTCTAGGACAGTCCGTCGCCTAGTAGCTCCCGAAGTCCACCAACTTCACTGTAATTTGTGCACCATTGCCTGGATCCTGGGCCTCTGCCCCTACCAGCACAATCTCCGCTGCGCACTGCTTCCTTCATAGCAACTCGAATGGCAACACTGTGGCATATTCTTCAAGAGTACCCGCCTCTGCGTCCTCTTGCCCCGTGCTAAGGCCTTCTGTACCCAACTTCGCCTTCGCAAATTGAGTCGCCTTAGTTCCTCCATCGAATGCTCCTCCGAGATAAGGTGCATGTGCCCCGAAGCTCCCTTCGTCTTTGGCACCATGCAAGATGAGTCCGCTCTGTTAGAATGAAGGACCCAGGGAACAGCATGATTCTACTCCTGCCTCTGCAAGAGTTCATGTCCTTAACCTCTGTCTAGGGAAAGCGCTGTGCCTCTGCTCCATGTTCCAACTTCTATACTGGCTCCCTTCATGCGGCTTGGGTACTTCGCCAAGTTACACCCAAGTTGCTCTGCTCCTCGTTTTTGCATTGAGTCGATGGTGGCCCTCGCGCCCACCATTCCACGGGTCAGCCCTCCCTTGAGTCCGATCTCCATATCGACTCCAAGTGTGCCTCCATTTGAGTTGCTTTGGGTCGCTCCCCCACTTGATCTCGCAATGCATCCACCAATGCATTCTCTCAAGCGAGATCATGCGACGACTCCTCGCCGCTTGCTCAGTCCATCGAGCTTCGTGGAGTTGTTGTTTGTGAGGTACTCCTCCTCAACATGTGAAGTCCGTCTCACATGATTCTCCCTCTGGAGTGCCGAGACTTATCCCTCCTGGATAACTATCCCGTTGGAGCAATATCTCTCTTCGTTTCGGAGACCACCATCCCCTTGGACTACTCCGATCTGCTGAACAAACTGTGCATTGTTCTGCCTCTTGCAAACGCACTTGCTAGATTGCGCCTCCACGTCAATACAGCCACCGCTGCACCCCTCAAGGCCTAGCATCATGCTGAACTCGTTGCACACTTCAGCCTCCTCCGGACGTATCCTTCGCATGTCGAAGAGAAAGTTTCAATGCTCCATGGCGCCGAGTCTCGACCGCCTTGGGATGGCCACGAACAATCCATCGTTCGCATACAAGCCCATGCATGAGTACCGAATTCTTCGAGTTAGCAATTCCCCTCACCTCTGTGAGCTTTGCACAACTCTTTCAGTCGCTGAGCAACTCATTCCACTTTGCATGGTCTCGTCCTTTGCCAAGCGCCTCGCTTGCCTTAAGCACCATCAAGTAAAGTTGTCAACGTTGAGCCGTAGCTCAAACTCAGCCATCCCAACCTTTGTGCGCTCCAAATTCTTCCAAGCTTGCCTGTTCTCGTGGTGCCTCTTGCGCGAAGGGTTGGCCATTCCTCTGAATGCCAATCTCAGATGCCCGCTCCTCTGAGCGACTCTTTTCCCTACATCTCCATGCCCGTTTTCCCTCAAACGGTCGCGCGTGTGCTGACTGCCCTCAACGCAGCCCCGCTAGGTCCCCCACGTTTGCATGTCAAGTGTTTCTATGAGTGCTTGTCCCGCTCTGATACCATAATGTCACGACCTTAGCTGGTTTTGCCTAAGGCGTGCGGCACCCTCGCGCGTCCGTCCGCAAAGGTCAGCCTCCCCGAAGCCTCCCATTGTCCCTTAGGACCAAACAAAAGAGAGAACGGGTTAAAGAGAACGCCTCAATCGGGATCCACAAGCAAACATGTCCGAAAAACACTTCATAGACAATGCAAATTACAAACAGACTTTACAAGCTCTGAATAGTTGCACAACAAAGGGTAAAATGGTCCATTACAGACCGAAAAGCTCTCGAACGTGTCCACATGACACAACCTTTATTTACAAGCCTAAAGAGGCCACCAACCCAACTAAAATGGGACTATTAAGCCTTCGGCCGCCCCTTTACATTCTGTACAAGGCATGAACATGCCAAAAGACAACGGACAGACATAAGCATTACATCCAACATCTTGTTTAGAAGTTTGTCCGTTACATAGCGGTACCACCGCCTGCAGCACTAACACTGGGCGGTACCATCACTTAGTTTAACAGTACCACCGCCTAGAAGACTGTGTATGGGTGGTACCACCCCCCAGATTGGCGGTACCACTGCTTGACAGTCTCTCGGAGACTGTGTTTGGGTGGTACCACTACCTAGACCAGTGGTACCACAACTTGACACAATCTCAAAAATTGTGCCATGATGATTCCACCTATTGGCTCACTGTTTGGGCCTTTTCACTTAGCCCAACACAGCCCAAACTTGGGCTCAACTGATTCCTAATTGGGTTGGCCCAATTCTAACCTAATTACGCCTAAAACCTACTTCGATCTAGACAATTATTACAAAGTCAATCAAATGTTGTCTGACATGTTATTGGTTCATCGACGCTTCGTCCAAATCTTTGACGCTTCGTCCTCTCTTGTGGCCTATTGCCCAATCCACCAGTCGATCGATCCTTTGGCTTGATGTCCAATCTTCTGACATATTCTACTTTGGCTCAACATGATTCTTCTTGCTTTTAATTGTCTCTCCCTAATCGAAGCTTCCTACGTCACTCAAAACACAGATCAGATAAATACTATCAATTGGTTTCATCGTTAAAATCTGAGATTCAACAATTCTAAGGAGAGACCTATATCTCATCATCTTACCACCAACAAATTTTTTTCCCTCACAAACATCGAAACCATGAATATCACCTTCATTTTTATATCTCGAATGAAGCTCCCTATAATAGATGCGTATCATCTCTTGTACATGAGACCAATTTTCAATCCTTCGAGATCTTTACTGTACTTCTTTTTAAATATACAATCCTTGATACAATATTGAGTAACTTTTAGAACTTCACCTTCATCCTTGTAGCAATAATCCTAGAAATATAAAAAATAAACAAAATTAGATTTTTTTCATATCTTTGAAAGATAAGTTACATCCTCAAAAGTATTAACTACTCCATCAAATGTCATGATCTTCACTTTACTGAATCCCATGACCTCTATTATTAAATTATTATCTAGATTCTAACTCTAGTAGTCAACTTATCATTCAGTGAATAAAAAAACTTTCTTTTGAGTGCAAACATGAGCAACATAAGGAAAATCTAAAAACTAACTCTTTTGTTACCAAAGAGATTGTGAGGTCATCTCTATTATCATCTATCATAAAAGAATACTCAACCGTCTTTTATTTTTTTTAAATAGTTTCACATGATATATTCGTACTTTTTACATATATAGTATTAAACATAATTTAAAGGCGTAACTCATAATCTCGCTATGCACACTAAAAATCACCTCATCGACTATCACCTTTAGTAATTAATATCTCACCAACGAGGATGAGAGGACACATCCCGCTACAAACGATACTCAAGTCGGCAGGCCTCGGAGCGCCAACCCCCAGCCACTCGAGAGGACTCAGCCGACCTTGCTGGTCTAACCCTCGCCCGAGACGCTCAAGTGGCGCAGCCACCTCATCATCCTACTCATTCCACTAGAAGTTCCCCATGTCGGCCCGCGGACCAAACAATACTGACTCACCAGCCATGGTACTTTTGTTCATTAACATTTTGGCACTAGAAGGAGGGCCCATGTCGCGATAACAACTAGCAGGAACTTGCCCCAGGAGGGAACCCCCGACCGACCTCTCTTCCGCCGAGCCAGAAAGTCAAGCCCTCCTCGCCCTTGCGGACGGGAGGATACCGTCTTTGACACCTTATCGCTATTAGTGTCTGTTCAATGACCCGGGATTGTCGCCCCCGGGGCCCTTGGCCGTGACACCCGAGGCATTCCTTAGCCTAACCAAGCAAGTGCAGGCTATGGCGAGCATGATGCAAACGCTCACCCTGATCATCCCTCAAATCGTGCACTGGCGATGCCCCCGACCGATCCGGCCCAGCATCCCCCGAATGGGGAGCAAGTCAGGATCAGAGAAGCCCCTGAGCGAGCGACATACCCGAGGAGTCCTCCTGAGCAAAACTCACCTGCACCCTACTGAGCCACGCTGTCTCCTCTTGAGCCTGACACCATATTGTCCGACTCGGCGGACGACTCGCTTAGAGCCCAACTGTCCCGGGTTAATCAGCGCCTGGATGCGTTCCAGTGCGAGCTTCGAAAGTCGCAGAGTGAGTCCAGCGAGAGCGCCTCAGGCAGGTCCCTCTTCACCCAGGAAGTACAGGATAAATCGGTACCCCTCAACTTGAGGCTCCCGACATTGGAAACGTATGACGGAGGCTCCGATCCCATGGAGTACGTCTCTGTATTCCGGGCCCAGATGGCCCTCTATGGCGCCTCTGATGCGCTGATGTGCTGAGCATTTCCGACCACTCTGAGAGGGCCGGTGCGAATGTGGTTCAGCCGGCTATGCCAAGCCTCAGTCTCGTCCTTCGACCAGCTTGCCAAGGAATTTGAGCAAAACTTCCTTGCCAGCACGTGGCCCAGGACTTCCATGGCCACTCTGCTTGAACTATCCTAGTGTGAGGATGAGTCGCTCTTTCAGTTCGTGGCATGGTTCACCACCGAGATTCGAGGGTTTTCAGATGCTCACCCTTCTCTAATCTTGCAGGCCTTTCTAATGGGTCTGAAGCCTTTGAGGTTCTTTTGATCATTGATCGAGAAGCCGCTAGTGACCATCTCTGAAATGCTCCAACGCGCCAACCAGTACATCGTCACCGAGGCTTTAGTGGTGGGGAGGTGCGTAGAAGGCAAGAAGCCAAGAATGGAGCTATCTCGGGGAACGACCTCGGCGGTCCCGACACCTCTTCGTCGTGGGCTCAACCGACAAGAGCCACCGCTCCCAAGGCCCCCTCCTCTTCCCCTAAATGCACCCCGCACTGAGATCTTCCTCTAGATCAAGGAGACGGGTCTCTTGTAGCATCCTCACCCTATGAAGGCCGCTCGTAGAGATCAATCCAAATATTGCAGGTTCCACCGGAACTACGGTCATGACATGGAGGATTGCCACGATCTCCGGAATCAAATAGAGGCACTAATCCAAAGAGGCCACCTTGGATGCTACCTCAAATCCTGGGAGGTGACTCCACGCCCTAGAGGACCCCTCGAGAGACAAATCGACGTCATCTCTAGAGGGCCAATAGCCGGCGGTAGTAGCACGACAGCAAAAAAGGCCTATGCACGTAGCACGGTGGAGAAGTGTCCCTGGCCCGAGCACGAGCCTAAAATTACCTTTGGGACAGGAAAGGTCGAGCACTCCCACCATGATGACGCTCTGATGATCTCCATCCAAATCGCCAACGCTTGAGTTAAGAGGGTGATGGTTGACACCGGGAGTTCCACCGATGTTCTCTACTTTGATGCCTTCAAGAGGCTCGACCTGACCGAGGGAGATCTTACCCCTGTGGTGTCAGCACTTACAAGGTTTAGTGGGGATTCCATCTCCCCGCGCGGGATCATAGTACTCCCCATCACCATCGGGGAGGAACTGAGGGCGAAAACAGTAATGACCACCTTCACGGTAGTCGACCTGCCCTCTGCATACAACGTCATCCTTGGCCGCCCAACCCTCAACAAGATCAAGGCGGTGGTCCCCACCTATCACAGAACCATCAAGTTCCCAACCTCAGCTAGGGTTGGGGAGGCCCGAAGTGACCCAGGGGAATCGAGGCGGTGCTATCTCACCGCGATTGCTCTCCCAGCAAAGCCGCACCCAACTTCGGTTCCCGACCCCCATGAAGCACCCATACCACAAGTGGCGCTAGAGCCCCCGAAGCCGCTTATCGAGGTACCCCTGAAGCGGAGTCGACCCGACCAGACCGTTAGGGTCGGGACCGCACTCCCCGAAGCGGACCAGCTCCACCTTGTCGATTTCCTGAGGAAGAATGTCGACGTATTCGTGTGGTCCCCTGAAGAGATGCATGGGATCGACCCAGAGGTGGTGTAACACCGGCTCAACGTCGACCCTAAGGCGCGGTCGGTTAAGCAAAAACTAAGAAGGTTCGCCCTCGACAGGCAGAAGGTGATCCGAGATGAGGTCGATCGCCTTATAAAGGCCAGGTTCATCGCCGAGGTTAAATACCCCCGGTGGTTGTCTAATGTAGTCCTCATCAAGAAGCTTAATGGAAGTTGGAGAATGTGTATTGATTACACTGATCTGAACTGAGCATGTCCCAAGGACTGCTATCCGCTCCTTGGGATAGACCAACTAGTTGATACCATCGTAGGCCATGAACGCTTTACGTTCCTAGATGCGTTCTCCGGCTACAACCAAATCTGGATGGCGACCCAAGACCGAGAAGACACTGCCTTCGTCACCAATCAAGGGGCGTATTATTACAAGGTGATGCCTTTCGGCTTAAAGAACGCTAGCGTGACTTAGCAAAAAATGATCGATAAACTTTTCAAACATCAACTCGGGAGGAACATGGAGGTATACATAGATGACATAATTGAAAAAAGCAAGGTTGTAGGGACACATTTGGCCGACCCAGCGGAAACATTCCAAACACTTAGGCGGTTCAACATGCGTCTGAACCAAGCAAAGTGAGTCCTCGGGGTCAGCTCGGGGAAGTTCCTCGACTTCATCATTCACCAGCGAGGGATAAACGCCAAACCCAGAGAAGGTGCGTGCCATTACCGAGATGCACTCCCCCCGCTCGATCAAAGTGGTATAGTGACTTGCCGGGAGGTTGGCAGTGCTCAGCAGGTTCATGTCGCGTTCGGGTGACAAGTGTCTCCCCTTCTTCCGGGTTCTGCGGTGGGTCAGCAACTTCACTTAGACCCCGGAGTGCGAGGAGGCCTTCGAAAAGTTGAAGGAGTGCCTCGCCCGCTTACCCCGACTCACCTTGCCTGAGCCGAGCGAGACCCTCGGCCTCTACTTGGCGGCTTCGACACAGGCCGTCAGCTCGGTGTTAGTTCGGGAGGTACCACTAGTGCAGCAGCCAGTGCATTACATCAGCCATATCCTCGGAGGGCCCGAGACACGATACTCCCCGATCAGAAGGTAGCTCTTGCCCTTATCATGATGGCCTGAAAGTTGCAGCCCTACTTCCAAGCCCATACGATCAAAGTAATCACCGACCAACCGCAGCAGCAGACCCTTTCCAATTTTGACACTTCGAGTATGCTACGATGGTTGGTTGAGCTCAGCAAATTTGACATTCAGTACTTATTGGGAAATCTTGGGGGTGACATCACATGCGCAGTGGAAGAACAAGAAACTAAAATCCCCGATTCCCAAAGAGATGTCCATCGTCGTGCGAAGATTGGTGCGCAAAATCCGTGAAATTGAAAAAATTGCATATAGGGTAGATTGTGTTACCTAGGGAGATCGTATATCCCTATTTCCTTGCAGATCTTTAGGAGAGGGTGAAGGAGGTCAAGCGTCCTCCTCTCTAGCGGTGTTCCACAAAGCAGGGCTACGACGACGCTCCTCAAAATTCCAAGCCTGCTCTGAGGTGGAGAGGGGAAGGAAAATAGGAGACGCAAGCAAAGGCTCTAGCCTATGAGGCTCTGAATCCCTCCTATTTATAGAGGTCCCCTGTCAAACCCTAATGGATCCTCCCCTAGTGGGTATTGGATCTGCATCCAATAACCCAAGCCTTTTAGATTAGTGGATCTCTATCCAATAATCTCTCATGGGCTCTTATTGGATCTCGTTTATGGGATCCAATAATTCAGGGGGTTATTGGATATCCAATAAGATAAGGGCTCCGTCGAATATCTCATATCCGAACCTCTACTCATCGCAATACCTACCATATGTGTGTGACCCTCTAGGCCCAATATCGAGCTGGTCGTGAGTCAAACCTGTCAGAACTCCTTCTAACTTAGTGAATTATTATCTCTGTAATAATTCACTCGACTCATCGACTACGGACGTACTAGGCCACTATGCCATAGTCCTCAGACAATACAAGGGAATCCAATCCATTGGACCTGTCTGTCCTCAGTTACCATGTACCTATAGTTCCTTATCCATCTAATATCCCAGAGACCATATATCGAGCATGGTGTTGTCAGACCCATATGATTTCTACTTGAGTCTCGCTCTAATCGGATTCTTCCGGAGAACTCTTTCTCTCTCAACCCGAATGATCCTAGCCAGGGATTTGTCTGAGTAAGAACACATGAGATATTCCTCTCATGACACCGAGAGTGGATGATCCTCTATCAACACTCAATAGCCCTCGTAAGATCAACTACCACTCCCAATGACCAGCTGTACTAGATCTGGGACAGCCAAACCTATAATTCTGGTATCAAAGAGCGGAGCACTCATATAGGACATCCTTAGTGTCTCAAGTCTAAGGACCAGATACACCACTAGGACTACGGAATCGCTGTTTGACAATAAGGCATCATCAACCATCCAGCATTCCGTAAGCGGATCAATTAGTGAACTCATTCTCCAATGAGCACTTGTACTGTATCCCTAGTGTCCCTACACGAGCAGCTATGAGACCAACTGCATCCATCATATGGATGGGTATATAGCACACCAGTCTGTCCGGTTATCACGATGTCCCTCTCGAGTAACCTGTGAACGGGATTATTTAGGATCTGTATTTAAAGGTGAATCGATCTCATTATCGTGATCGCATCACGATCCGATTCCCATTACACAAATCCAAGGACATCACAATATATATATATATATATATATATATATATATATATATATATATATATATATATATATATATATATATATATGCAATAGTTATAAAGTGATATATGCCAAAATATAATAAGCAAAAAGATTCTGTATCAAGTCACACGTGCCATCACTCACGTGATTGGCTTGTTGGGCACCTATGACTAGCAATCTCCTACTTGACCTAAAGCCAATCACCTATATGTCTGATCCCCATCAGACCCCTGTGACGCTCAAAGACAATATGAGACAACGGCTTTGTCAGTGGATCTGCAATGTTATCTTTGGATGGAACTCTTTCCACTACTACATCTCCTCAGGTTATGATCTCTCTGATAAGATGGAACCTCCTCAGAACATGCTTAGATTTCTGATGAGACCTAGGTTCCTTTGCTTGAGTAATCGCCCAGTTATTGTTGCAATATAAGGAGATCGGCTCCTCGCTACCCGGCATGACTCTCAAATCTGTGATGAACTTCTTCAACCAGACTCCCTCCTTTGCTGCATCTGATGCAGCAATGTACTCTGCCTCTATGGTCGAGTCAGCAGTAGTATCTTGCTTGGAACTCTTCTAGCACACTGCTCCTCCATTCAAGGTGTACACATATCCTGAATTCGACTTGCTATCATCGACATCAGACTGAAAACTTGAGTCCGTGTAGCCTTCAATCTTAAGGCTATTACCTCCATATACTAGTAAAAGATCCTTAGTCCTTCTCAAGTACTTAAGGATACACTTTACTGCTTTCTAGTGCTCCAAGCCTGGATCCACCTGATACCTGCTCGTGACACTCAGAGCATACGTTATATTAGGCCTAGTATATAGCATGGCATACATGATAGACCTTATTGCTGAGGCATAAAGTATCATATCTATGTTCGCCCTTTCTTCTGGAGTCTTTGGGGACATACTCGTAGAAAGCGATATCTCATGTCTCATCGGTATGAGACCTCTCTTGAAATTTTCCATGCCCAACCTTTTGATAATGGTTTCTATGTACCTAGATTGGGACAAGTCAAGCATCCTCTTGGATCTATCTTTATAGATTCTAATCCCCAAGATATAGAATGCTTCCCCTAAGTCCTTCATGGAGAAGTGTCTAGATAACCAAGCCTTTACTATGGATAGCATTCCTACGTCATTCCCAATGATCAGGATATCATCCACATATAACACCAAAAAGGTGATAGCGCTCCCACTTACCTTCTTGTACACACAAGGCTCATCTTCATTCTTAACGAAGTCATAAGATCTGATTGTCTCATCAAATCTTATGTTCCAACTTCGAGAAGCTTGCTTTAGTCCATAAATGGATCTAAGCAACCTACACACCTTATCTAGGCAATTCTTGGACACGAATCCCTCAGGTTGCATCATATACACCTCCTTCTCGAGGTTCCCATTGAGGAATACGGTTTTCACATCCATCTACCAGATCTCATAATCATAGTGTGCTGCAATAGCCAATACAATTCTGATGGAATTTAGCATTGCTACGGATGAGAAGGTTTCATCGTAGTCAATACCTTACCTTTGACGATACCCGTTAGCCACTAGCCTTGCTTTATAGGTCTCTACCTTTCCATCTACTCCGATCTTTTTCTTAAAGATCCACTTACAACCGATGTGTACAATACCTTCGGGCGCATCAACTAGGTTCCGAACCTTATTGGAATACATAGAATCCATCTCAGAATTCATGGCTTCTTGCCACTTCTCGGAGTCTATACTCATAATAGCCTCCTCGTAGGTCTGAGGATCAATATCCTCAACATCCTCTCCTCTAATATGTCCCACATATCTCTCAGGAGGATGAGATACTCTATCAGACCTACGTAAAGTTGAAACTTGTGTATTAGGTACTTGAACAGACTCGGGTTGTAGAGTGGTGCTTGAGCTTGGTTCTCCAACCTTGCTTAACTCTATCATTCTCCCACTATCTCCGCCAAGAATGTGTTCCTTCTCAAGGAACACTGCTCTCTTAGCTACAAAGATCTTTTGGTCCTCGAGATGATAGAAATAATACCCACAAGTTTCCTTGGGGTATCCTACAAATTTGCATCGCTCTGTCCTTGATTCTAACTTATCGGGGTTGTGTCTTTTAACGTGGGCAGGGCAGCCCCAAATCTTAACAACCTTAAGATCAAGCTTCTTCCCTTTCCATATCTTATATAGTGTAGACACTACCGATTTAGTTGGAACTCTATTCAGAAGGTAAGCTGCGGTCTCTAGGGCATATCCCTAGAATAAGATGGGTAGGTCAGCGAAACTCATCATGGACCGTACCATATCTAACAGCGTACGATTCCTCCTTCTAGAGACACCATTGAGCTGAGGTGTATAAGGAGGTGTCCATTGGGATAATGTCCCATGGTCCTTGAGGAACTGAGTAGACTCTGTACTTAAGTACTCACCTCCTCGATCTGATCAAAGAGTTTTGATACTCTTTCCAGTCTGGTTTTCTACCTCATTCTTATACTCTCTAAATTTCTCAAAAGCCTCGGACTTGTACTTCATTAAGTACACATATCCATACCTTGAGAAATCATCAGTAAAGGTAATGAATTTGGAGTAACCACCAATGGCATTAGTTGACATGAGTCCACATACATCACTATGTATGAGTTCCAACAGCTCAGTGGCTCTCTCTCCAGTTCCACTAAATGGAGAGTTGGTCAGTTTTCCACGAAGGCAAGGCTCGCAAGTTGCATATGACACATAGTCGAATGGATCTAGATATCCATCATTTAGCAACTTTTGAATTCTTCTTTCATGGATGTGACATAGCCTACAATGCCATAGGTATGCACTGTTCATCTCATCTCGTTTCCTCTTTGACACATTTACATTCATGATATGTACCTGAAGCTTCATCAAGCCTTTGTTTCGCCCTTTCTGCAAGGTACTCTTTGCAGTTCCTCTTCCAGTGCCCATCTTTACCACAATAGAAGCACTGGCCTTTGTCCTTTGCTGGGTCTTTCTTAGCAACCTTTGCTTTACCTGGTCTACCCTTGCCCTTTCCCTTCTTAAGGGACCTTTCTGCTTTCCTTTTCTTTCTGGCCTCACCAGTGTAGAGAACTGGCTTCTCTTTCTTAATAGTACTCTCTACCTCCCTCAACATATTGAGGAGCTCTAGGAGAGTCACCTCAAGCTTGTTCATATTAAAATTCATTATGAACTATGAAAAGAAATCTGGTAGGGACTGAAGCACAATGTCTACACACAAGTTATCCTCTAGGACCATTCCTAGACCTGTGAGTTTCTCTATCCACTCAATCATCTTTAGGACATGGTTCTGAACCGGTGTCCCCTCAGTCATCCTAGCGTAGAAGAGGCTCTTGGATATCTCATATCGCTGAGTCCTTCCCTATTCCTCAAACAATTTACGGACATGTAGGAGAATAGATCTGGCATCCATCTTTTCATGTTATCTCTGTAACTCAGGAGTCATAGAGCCCAACATATAGCACTGAGCAAGAGTGGAGTCATCAATGTACTTCACGTAGCGAGCGATATCATCCTCGCTTGCCCCTTCTTCGGGCGTAGGCATCACTATATCAAGGACGTACACGATTTTCTCCGTCGTGAGAACAATTCTCAAGTTACAGAGCCAATCTGTATAATTTGGACCAGTGAGGCAGTTGACATCAAGTATGCCACGTAAGGGATTTGAAAGCAACATTTTCTGAAAATAAAAATGCAACAGAAATGAATAAAATGCATATTTTGCAAGAAATAAACTATCAAGATATGGACTTCTATCTTAATATGCTCCCACTATTTTACTAACGAGTCACACGACACCCTCAACACATGAAATGGAAGTCTCCGACAGACTTCTAGTGGGGATCAAGATCCAATAAGCGTCTTAGTATAACCTCGAGGGACTCGACCAATCACACTAAGCCTAAAAGGTAGGCAACTCTTGCCGATCACAAGTCCTTATGATTCCCGTCCTGTTCACCCTCCGAATCACCATGGTCTCGAGGGACTCGACCAACCATGATGCTCGGTTAAGTCAACACCTTCGTTACAAGATGTGTCAGATTTGATGATATACCCTCGAGGGACTCGACCAAGCATACCATGTCCTCAGGTCACCGATGACATCTCTATGTCGTAAGCAAGATAGCGAATCGCGATATAGGTGAGTCTCGAGGGACTCGACCAACTCAACCTACACCGGGAATCGGTTCCTACTTATAACGATGGAAGGCCACGTGGGTCAATCTAATTGCCTCACGTTTACGGACTTAATATTATCGAGAGAGATGTTTCTATGATTTGGTTTCCTTATATGACATGTCACACATATACATATTTAATATATATCTACATCGCATGCAAATATATATACATATCTAGTATATGTATCAGAAATCACACCAGATGATCATGGACCATAACCTAATGTGAATAGGCCCGAGCCAGTAGGCTTAATCACTCACATCAAGATCTATGTGTGCAACTGTGCATCTCCATGCTCTGTGATCATCCATCTCGTCCTCATTGGTTCCATCGACATCTCAATGCATCTTCATGTATTGCAATCGTCCGTCTCGTGGGTCCCGCTATCGCATCCACGCTCCCGCTGCGCCTCTTCATATGATCACAACTTAATCATAGGCACGCATGCCCGACAATAAATGAGAAATATAATGGAGGCTCGCAGACCCCAATAATAATAATCACAAGTACACACATCACACGGTCCATGATCATCCGTCCACAAATCATACATCACATGTATAAATAATCATCATCATGTAGGACTACTAGATAATGATAAAAATAATAATCAACTAAATGTTTTAATTAATTAGTATTTTATTAAATCAGGGATATATAGGAAATTTCTAAATTTATAGGGGTATTTTTGTAATTTGGATAAAAGGACATAATTTGAATTTCTAAAATTCACAGGAGTAAAACTATCTTTTTGCCCAAGAATGCCCAGATGCCCTACTCCCCTACTGTCGTCGCCGTCGCCACCCTACTGGCGGCTCGCCTGCAAGCGGCACGCCCGTTGGCGGTGCTGCCGCTGTAGGTGGGCGCCCCTGCGGGCGGTTCTGCCAACGGGTCAACACACGCAGGCGGTGCTGCCCTTGCAGGTGGGCGCCCCTGCGGGCGCCTCCGCCTCTACGAGCGGTGCTGTCCCACCGGGCGACCGCCCCTACAGGGGGGGTTTCGCCCGCGGGAGCAGTGACGGCAGGCGCCGCTGCCCAGCAGTGCCTCACCCCGCGGGAGAAGCGGCTGCAGGCGCGTCTGCTCGCGGGCTGCCAGCACCGCCAGACGCAAGCCTACTGCAAGCAGGCCGTCGGCCAACTACTGCAGACGCAGCCCCTGTGCTGCCTGCCTGTGGTTGCGCTGCACGCACGCAGATCGAGGGCGACAACTGTTGCTGCCCTTTCTTGCTTTTGCATGATTTTGACGTCAAAAGTTTCTTCAAAACACAACATACACAGTTCAAAACCAATCTATCGCACGAACAACCTGGCTTTGATACCACTGTTGGGAAATCTTGGGGGCGACATCACACGCGCAGCGAAAGAACAAGAAAACAAAATCCCCGATTCCCAAAGAGATGTTCGTCGTCGTGCGAAGATTGGTGCACAAAATCCGCGAAACTAAAAAAACTGTGTATAGAGTAGATTGTGTCACCTAGGGAGATCGTATATCCTTGTTTCCTTGTAGATCTTTAGGAGAGGGTGAAGGAGGTCAAGCATCCTCCTCTCTAGCGGTGAGCTGCGATGATGCTCCTCAAAACTCCAAGCCTGCTCTGAGGTGGAGAGGGGAAGGAGAATAGGAGAGGCAAGCAAAGGCTCTAGCCTATGAGGCTCTGAATTCCTCATATTTATAGAGGTCCCCTGTCAAACCATAATAGATCATCCCCTAGTGGGTATTAGATCTGTGTCCAATAACCCAAGCCTTTTAGATTAGTGGATCTCTATCCAATAATCTCTCATGGGTTCTTATTGGATCTCGTCCATGGGATCCAATAATTCAGGGGCTTATTGGATATCCAATAAGACAAGGGCTCCATCGGATATCTCACATCCGAACCTCTACTCATTGTAATGCCTACCATATGTGTGTGACCCTCTAGGCCTAATATCGAGCTGGGCATGAGTCAAACCTGTCAGAACTCCTTCTAACTCAGTGAATTATTATCTCTGTAATAATTCACTCGACTCATCAACTACGGATGTACTAGGCCACTACGCTGTAGTCCCCAGACGATACAGGGGAATCCAATCCATTGGACCTGTCTGTCCTTAGTTACCATGTACCTATAGTTCCTCATCCATCTAATTTCCCAAAGACCGTATATCGAGCATGGTGCTATCAGACCCATACGGTTTCTACTCGAGTCTCGCTCTAATCGGATTCTTTCGGAGAACTCTTTCTCTCTCAATCCAAATGACCCTGGCCAAGGATTTGTCTGAGCAAGAACACATAGGATATTCCTCTCATGACGCCAAGAGTGGATGATCCTCTATCGACACTCAATAACCCTCGTAAGGTCGACTACCACTCCCATTGACCAGTTGTACTAGATCTGGGATAGCCAAACCTATAAGTATGGTATCAAAGAATGTCATACAAGACATCCTTGTTGTCTCAAGTCTAAGAACCAGATACACCACTAGGACTACAGAATTACTGTCTAACAATAAGGCATCATCAACCATCCAGCATTCCGTAAGCGGATCAATCAGTGAACTCATTCTCCAATGAGCACCTGTAATATATCCCTAGTGTCCCTACACGAGCAACTATGAGACCAGCTGCATCCATCATATGGATGGCTATACAGCACACCAGTCTGTCCAGTTATCACGATGTCCCTCTCGAGTAACCTGTGACTGGGATTATTTAGGATCTATGTTTAAAGGTGAATCGATCTCATTATCATGATCTCATCACGATCCGATTCCCATTGCACAAATCTAAGGACATCACAATATATATATATATATATGCATATATGCAATAGTTATAAAGTGATATATGCCAAAATATAATAAGCAAAAAGGTTCTGTATCAAGTCACACGTCCCATCACTCACGTGATTGGCTTGCTGGACACCTATGACTAGCAGTACTCCCCTAGGACCGCCATCAAAGCTCAGGTACTAGCTGGTTTCATCTCTAAGCTGGCACCCGAGGACCAGGCTGTAGGGTGGCAAAACAGCCAGGGCACGTGGACGCTGCAAGTAGATGGTTCGTCCACTTCCGAGGGGGTTGGGGTCGGGTTTATTCTCAGAGACCCGTCGGGAGAAACCTATGAAAGATCTCTCCAATTATAATTCTGAGCCACTAACAACGAAGCTGAGTGTGAGGTGCTGCTCCACGGTCTATGCCTCACCCTAGAGTTGCACGTAGATAATTTTGAAGTCTTCAGCAACTCCCAATTGGTGACGAGACACATCAATGGGAGCTGCGAAGCCTGAGACCCAATGATGGTATCATACCTAATGGAGGTAAAGTGACTCGCCCACCGTGTTAACCGCCTTTCAGTCGCCAGAATACCTCGGGCATAGAACGAGCGGGCCGATGCACTGGCCAGATCAGCCTCCACCCGCACCCCTCGGTTGGTCCCGGCCACTAAGTTCGTGGCGGCCCCAACAATAGCGACTCATGAGGTCGCCGAAACGAACCTACCCCCGAATTGGATATAGGAGATCCTCCCCTATAAAGCAGCGGGAAGGAGCCCGACGACCTAGCGACTATGAGACAATTAAGGCAAGCTCAAGCCTGGTACTGCATCATCGACGAAAAATTATACCGAAGGGCTTTCTCTCAACCCCTCTTACGCTACCTCGCGCCGTCGGAGGCTGAAACCATCCTCACCGAGCTTCACGAGGGGATTTATGGGGAGCATGTCGGGGGATGAACCTTGGCCTTCAAGACCCTCCGGCAAGGGTACTATTGGCTGACCATGCATCAGGACGCCATGTCATACGTGCAACAGTGCCCGTAGTGGCACGCCCGATTGCCACACCAGCCGGTAGTTCCCCTGACTCTGATAGATGTGGCCTGGCCCTTTTCCCAGTAGGGGCTCAATCTCCTCGGGCCTTTCCCTCCGGCGTCGGGTTAGCAATGTTTTCTCATAGTCGAGGTCGACTACTTCACGAAGTGGGTCGAAGTCGAACCCTTGGCCTTCATCATCGAGAAGCACGTCCAGAATTTCAAATGGAAGAACATCATCACCCGATTTGGGATCCCGAAGGCTATCATTACCGACAACAGGACTCAATTCAACAACACTAAATTCAAGGCTTATTGCTAGTCGTACGGAATCTAATTGAAGTTCAGCTTGGTTGCACACCCCCAAACCAACGGCCAAACCGAAGTGATGAATCGAGCAACTATTGAAGGCCTTAAGAGGAGAATCTCAAGC
The DNA here is from genome assembly GCF_036884655.1 of Musa acuminata AAA Group. Classification (NCBI taxonomy): domain Eukaryota; kingdom Viridiplantae; phylum Streptophyta; class Magnoliopsida; order Zingiberales; family Musaceae; genus Musa; species Musa acuminata. The sequence continues at coordinate 32,829,018 of NC_088357.1, forward strand.
GTGCATGGGGCCTGGGTGGATGAGCTCCCTGATGTCCTATGGGCAATGCGAACAACTCTCAAAATTGCCTTGGAGGAGTCCCCGTTCAGCCTGACGTTCGGGACCGAGGTAGTCCTTCTGCCCGAGATGGTATTCCTGACCTTACGCACCTCCTACTATGAGCGAGGGCACTCTAAGGAGGGACTGCGGGCTAACCTAGATCTCCTTGACGAGAGAAGAGCCAGGGCATACCTGCATGCCCTGGCATACAAAAAGGTGACCGCTCGGATGTACAACCAAAGGGTCCGTCCGCGGCTGATCCAAGTCAGAGACCTCATCCTCTGAAGAGCAGAAGTAAACAACCCGACCCGAGCAATGGGAAATCTTACACGCAACGGGGAAGGCCCCTATCGAGTCTATGACATGGTGTGAGAAGGAACCTACCGACTCGAAACTATGGAGGGAAGTCCCCTGCCGAGAACATGGAATGCCACGAACCTGAAGAAATTCTACCCATAAGGGGGGGCTGGTAGGGGCACAAGAAAGATATGGGAGCCCGCGCATCCACGATCAGAGAGAAGAGCAAGCTAGAATTCTAAAATGAAAGTGCTTCTTTATTATAAAGGAGGTACATATAGCGGTCGGGCGACATGGCCCCAAGCCCAACCAGACAAAAAAAAAAAGGAAGGAAAACAAGACTCAAAAGGTGAGGGGGTACAGCCCCTAGCTCGAGGGAGGAGTCATCGGCCCATCGTCGAAGGGGACGTTCGCCGGCATGTCGACATCCTGGTTCACCGGGTTGTCAACAAATGGGTCCGACTCCAAGTCAAGGTTCCGATACTTCACCCGGAAACGAGTATAGGCCACCCGATACCTATACTCATACGTGACCCGGCCCAACCTCACCAGGCCACGCTCGAACCCGGCGGACGTTTTGTACCCAGCGACTGCCTCCTCGACCCTCCTAGGCAACCCCAGTCACTCCTCCTCGAGTGCCTCCTCGGCGGCCCGGGTCGTCGCCTTGGCAGCCTCGACGTCCTGGGAGAGGGTCAGCAGCTCGTCATCCAACTAATGGATGTGTGACCGGCTTTCTTCTAGCTTAGTCTTCAAACGAGCCACCTCCTCCTCCAACGTTGTGGCATGCTCTTAGCCACGACAACCACCTCCGGACCCCCCTTGGCTTGCAGCTCTAGGTTCACCTTTCGGAGGGTGTCGTCGAGCTCCATCTGACGCCCAATCGCTCGCCCAGCGTCAAGGACCCGGTCGATCAACGCCATTCCGTAGTGCAGGCTCTGCATGAGAATCATTGTCAGCATCCATAAAGGAAAGAATCGGTGAGAAGGAGAGGCCATCACTTACCCAGCCAAGCGACTTGGTCGCCCGCTCTACCAACACCTCCGAGTCAGAGTAGTACAGGTCCTTGGCCAACGAGGGGTGCAGCACCCCTCGGACAAACTCTTGGGCGATTTCCTCATCGCCCCAGGGGCGACTGTCGGCCTTCAGAGTTGACCACCTAGCGGTGTAGGGGGCTCCCGGCTCCTCAACTAGAAGATTGACCATGAGCTGGGCTTGGAACTGACCGCCCTCGGGCCAAGAAAAGATGCGGCATAGTTCCCGCACCGATAGGGGGCATGCCGGCCCCCTCCTGGAAGGGTCGCTACCGGATGACCCGACCGACCCCTTCCCCTTCTTTCTCGCCGAGCCCTCCCCCTGGGCAGGGACCCCAGGTGATGCCAGGGAGGCGCTCGAGCGAGTGGCTCGACTTGCCGGCGTCTTTCGAACCGTCGTCTTCATTTTCTTGGGAGGCTGCTCCAATGCCGGTGATGCCGACGCCCTCTTCGGTGTACCCTCCAATAGGACAATCCCGCCTCCGGAGCCCTCCTCGTCCTGAGACGAGGGCTCAATGGCCCTAGTGCTGGTCGTCTTCTTCATTGATCATAGGTCCACCATTTCTACAAGAATAGACAGTGGTCAAACAGCATGGGATGAATGAATGAGCCATTATATACGAATGGCCATACCCCCAATGGTGGGGCTCAGCTCAGCTCCAACCATCCACTCCTTGGTCATCTCTTTTATTACCCGAGAAGAGGGCAAGATACCCCTTAGACGATCCACCATCGCTATGTCACTAGCAGAGAGCGACGGGAGGGCATTATCGATGGATCGAATAGCCCACCCAGTGCTGAAGCCCCATTCTTGATCATAACTGATGAAGAAGAAGCGCCTCTTCCAACCTTTGTTGTTGGAGGTCGCGCCACTAATCTTGAAACCGCTGCGGGCGGTCAAGTAATATCCACCTGGTCCCCTCTCCAAGTAGAAGCAAGCCAGAAACAGAGACCGGGATGGTACAATCCCAGCCCTTTGACACTCCCAGATGAAAGCCACTAGGTAGTGCTAGGAGTTGGGCGACACCTGGGATGGGGAAATCCCCCAGAAGTGAAGGCAATCCCTAATGACGGGGTGCACTAGAAACCACAGACCAACTTCAAGCATCCCCATAGTCAGCCCGAACCTGTCGAGGAACCGATCATACGACCACTGCCCCAAACGAGGGGTGTGCAGGCCGTAGCACTTCGGGATGTGGTAGCGATCCCGGAGCACTCTTAGCAAGTTCTCGGTCACCACCGAGTCTACATCGTGCTAAGACATGAGGGCCTCAAGCTTGGCTGAATCCTTCAAGGCCTCTGTAGAGGCGCTACTCGAGGACATGCTCACTACCTCATCCCGGGAGCTTACAGGAGGAGAGGAAGAAGGCGAAGGAGAAGGAGTGGGAGAAGGGGACGAAAACGAAGACAAAGACAAAGACGAAGATGAAGTCGGAGACATCCCGACCTCGGAGTCGCGGGAAAGAAGCCCGGTTGTCGGGGCAAGGGATTGAAGCAAAGAAGACGATGGAATTGCGATGAGGGAACCGAGGCATCGAACGAAAGGCTGATTGCAAGAGTGATGATAACCGCCCTAGATGGGGATTATAAAATGGGTGCGACCCATGGTGAGGCGACGATTAGGGCTTCCCAAGGAGAGCAACAGTCGCAGCATTTAAGACCTATCACAACCCTTCGGATCCGCCATATTCATCCACCTCGGGCTCCCCGCTAGAGGCATCCCATCACCCGAGACCCCCCGCCAAGCACCGTTCAAAATGAAGTCTCCCGCCATGCCCCATGACGCTCTACCTGGCCCACCATGTGGCACGACGGTGTTCAGGTATGGCTCACCACCCAAGCTCGATTCCTCCCCGGGTCGCTCCAGATCGCTCCCAACTGGCGACCCATCAGCGCCCGAAGCTCGATTTCTCCTTGGGTCGCTCCAGATCACTCCCGACTGGCGACCCGTCAGTGCCTCAAGCTCAATTCCCCCCCGGGTCGCTCCAGATCGCTCCCAACTAGCGACCTATTAGCGCCCCAAGCTCGATTCCTCCTCGGGACGCTCCAAATCGCTCCCGACTAGCGACTCGTCAGCACCCAAGCTCGATTCCTGCCCGGGTCACTCTAGATCATTCCCGACTGGCGACCCGTCAGCATCCAAGCTCGATTCCTCCCCAGGTCGCTCCCGACTGGCGACCCACCAGATTCAATTTGGAGCTGAGCTCACAAACTTGATCCCCAGATTCAATTCAGAGCTGAGCCCACAAACTCGGTCCCTAGACTCAATTCGGAGTCGAGCTCACAAACTCGATCCCTAGACTCGATTCGAAACCAAACTTATTCAGTCCTCAGGTCCAATTCAGAGCCGAATATACCCACTCGGCTCCCAGATCTAGTGCCTATCCGAATCACGCTAAATCACAATCGGTTTGCGACCCGCTGGCACCAAAACCCGAGCCCGGACGTAGTCACTTGGCCCACAGGCCCAACTCCAATTACTTGGCCCGAGCCACGCATCCTTGCCAATCCAACGCCCGAGTCGCATCTCGGCTAATCCAACGCCCAAATCGCATCTCGACCAATCCAACGCCTGAGTCGTATCTCGGCCAATCTAATGCCCAAATCACATCTCGGCCAATCTAATGCCCGAGTCACATTTCAGCCAATCCAATGCCCAAATCGCATCTCGTCCAATCCAACGCCCGAGTCACACCTCGGCCAAGTCAACGCCCGAGCCATGCCTCGGCCCACCTAAGCCACTCCAATGACTGAGCCACACCTTACGGCTAATTTAATGCCTGAGTCGCGTCCCGCTATCCAAGTCGCCCCGCGACGACCTCAACGCTTTGATTTCGCTTCGTCAGGCCCCTACCGTTCAATTAGCAGGGTCGGTCCTGCCCACATCATGGGGTCCTACCCCCCCCTAAATCACCCCGACGAGTCAATCCACCTCTCCCATAGAGACGCCCAGTACAATCACATCCCTCAGCCCCAAGCATGCCTCCCAGTCTGTTGGGATCCGTCAGCATGCCTCGGAGGGGGGAGAGAAGTGATAGGGCATATTTTGGCCCTAGATGAATCAGCAGCAACATCACAAACCGTCAGCCATGAACGCAATGCCACATGCCGTCAAAACAACGAGGTGCATGCCACATCAAGTTCGGTACCAATACATTGTGCAACTTGACCACCCCGAGAGCTTGGGGCGGTGCCGTCTACTCTTGGGGCAGTGCCGTCTGACGCCGCTCAAGCACCCCCAAAGACGACATCTCGTCAGAGAAGTCATCCTGCTCCTATGAAAGTCAGCGGCCACGCCGAACCGAGGCGCAACCAACCCTCACACGTAGGTATAAATACCTCCGTCCGATGCCCGGCCGGGGGGAGGAAAAAAGGGGGAAGAAAAAGAAGAGGGCAAACTGAACTAACTTACTCATCGGAGGGGCCAAAGTCGGGAAGCACCCAACGAAGGTCGTTTTACAGGGAGGTGGTCACCCCCGAGTGGCGGGTGTCTTCACCCCGAAGTCATCATCCGGTGCACATAAGAGGGTGGTTCGTCGGTTCAGATCCCAATCAATGCCAGCCTGCACCTCCCACCCAAGGGTGTGCCCACACCGCGAAGAGAGGTTGCTAACCACCTCGAGGACAAGAGGACACATTCGCCACAAACGACACTCAAGTCGGCAAGCCTTAGAGCGCCAACCCCTAGCCACTCACGAGGACTCAACCGACCCTGCCGGTCCAACCCTTGCCCGAGATGCTCAAGAGGCGCAGCCACCTTATTATCCTACTCATTCTACTAGAAGTTCTCGATGTCGATACGCGGACCAAACCGTGCTGACTCACCAGTCACGATACTTTTGTTTTTAAATAATTTATTTTCTAAGTGACACTCTCGTACTATTAGACAAACTATTTGTGCATCCTTTAATATTTCTTAGGTGTTATTTTTGTTGTTCAATTACCTCGATGCTATGATTTCTCCATGTCATCTCCCCTTTTCTACGTTTTAAATTGAACATTCAAGGAATCCAAATTAAAATGGTAACTAAGCTTATCTAAATTATCCCAAGCTGATTGTCTTATTTTGAAAAAATTGGTATCCATACCTTTTGTGGTTTTGGATGCTCAAGAAAGATCTAAGGTTACGTTTAAGAATACATTTATATTTTTTGATATATATTTGGAGAAAGAGATTTGAGTAAACGTGCAAATGTTTTAAGTGTTTGACATAAAAACTATATTTTAAATATATATAGTCTAAATATAACATAAAATAATCATATAATATAAAATATTTTTTAAAATGAATAAATAAAAATTTAGACTTGTAAGAAAAGGATAATATAAAAATTGAGAGAAGGGATAAGGAAATAAGAAAATGAAGGTTACAGATTCTATTATATAGTAGTAATCTTGTATTTTTCTATAAGGTACTTTTGAAATTTGAAAAATTATTTTATCATATCCCAAAATAATATCCAAGAGATGTTAATATATCGTAAAATAAACTTGGGATTCAAAACATAAAATTTGAGGATATAAAAGGTATTTAATTTTCATTCACACACTATAAATCCTATCGAATTCATAATCCTTCAACATATCACTTGATAAGACTACAAAACCCAAAACTAACTCAAGACTATTAACAACCACTTATAAATTCAAGATCAATAAAATAGTATAATTATAAAACCATCCATTTACCGTAGATGTTGATAAAATTAGAAATATTAAAAAAATAATCATTAACTTGTATGACTATTATAGTACTAGCTATAACAAAAAGCATGGTACCTATGAAACTTCTATATCATTAGATCAATTTAGTGAGGATAGTAAAATTTTTAAGAGAGTATTCTATTACTACAAAGATAAAAAAAATAAAAAAATCCAAGGGGATCCTCAGGCTAGAACTTCGAGCCTAACATGTATCTAATAACTTCTTTTGAAGTTTAGTGATACTGTATGAACTTTTTTATTCTTAAATGATAAGCGTTATACATAATAATATTTTTAATTTTAACAAAGAACGTATATTAAATACTAGCGACTCTAGTATCAATAATAGTTGTCGAATAAGCCTTTAGCATGAGAGGATAGATTCCATATAAAATTAGATTGAGTATTACTTTTGAATTAGTTGAAACTCAAGCATTCAATTAAACAAAGATAACAAAACAAAACTAAGAGAAAATCCATGAAGACAACGATCTCCTATTCGACATATCAATCGAAGGGGCTATCACAATGTCTGATAGCAATTAAATATTTATAGCTTTATCTAATTTTATATCTAAATTTTTTGGTCAAGTCATTACACATTTACACTTATTATGGATGTACATTAAAATTTTTTAAATTTTAAAATAAAATTATAATTAAAAAAATATAAAAAAAAATTATCATTTTTAACTATAATCCAACCAGAACCAAAACCGAAGGTTCCATTTTCGATTCCAAATTGGCCCTTATTAGTTTGATTTTGGTTTCAGATTTTATCAAATCAAAATCCATAATTTCCAAACTGTGATTAGGATGAATCCTTGGAGATCGGTGGAGTGAGTTTTTTTTAGCTAACCAACCGATGAAGAAGGGGAACACATAGTGGTTGGATGCCAAACGAGGGGGGAAGCTTATACAATTAAGTATTTGCTATTATGGAAGACATTCAGGTGGCTATTGCAGAGGTTGTTTCTCGTACAGAGGTTAAAATTGATGCCAAACAGATCGTTAGCATCCTTAGTAAGGAGGAAAAATCACTTTGAAAATACACCAATTTTGTTGGAAACCTTTTTGAATGTTTAAACAAAATTTAAGTGTGTAAAATCGCACATGTTTTTAGAGAAATTAATCGCTATGCTAATTGATTTTATGAAGTGAAATTAGGATGACGGGATTTAGAGATCAAATCGGTTTTCAGTTTTGTCCTCCTTTTTGAGCTTTGATCTGCATAGCTAAGCGTGTCTTATGTCTTTAAATTAATGAAAAGCTCTTCTTTTTTTTTTTTGAAAAAAAAATCAAAACTATATATATATATATATATATATTAATCATTAAATTTCTAAAAGAATATGGTCCCTCTATGAGTGTAAATTGGACATTAGATTTGGACACTTCAGTAACTGGTGGGAAGAATAATGCTCTTCTCACTAAAAGAAAAAGCTCTTATTGTGCAGCCTTCTTGATACTCTATTGTTTACTGAGCAATTATTTATGTGATGATTGAGATGGATTTCCATATATCTCAAGGTAAGAGGGGTGATCAGTACCCAATACCAGTGCCATGGAAAAAACCTATTGCACGATGAGTGAAGCCGCATGCTAATGGGGCTTATCATGATCGATCTATCAATCTGTGATACGGTTGTTCTATTTTGAACTGTTGCGGGTTCATCTGGTATTATATATAATAAGCTGACGGTCAACTTTGAGAGCATCAAGTATTCTATCAATAATGACACTTTGGAAATTGAATCTGACGATGCTGATTTCGTGGGAGAGTCAGTCACCTCTATGGTTGTCTCGCTGACACTTAATATTTTCTGATGGCTTAACAAAGTTAATTCTTTTATATGTTTAACTTAAATTAACTATTGCAAATAAGTATCGAAGAAAATAAAAAGGGAACTCCAATGCCACCAAGGAAAATAGAGAAGAAAACAACGTATAAATTAATTGATTTGAATGATAAAAATATGTTTTAGATATTTAAACACGGACATGAGTGCATACAGCATATTGTCATTGTAAAATTGTTCGAATTGTTCTCCTCTCTGTTGCGCCGCGCCGCGCCGCGCCCTCCCATTCCAAACAGAAAGAGCGAGTGGGGTATGTAAACGGACGGGCTTCCACCTCTTCCCTCTTAGGGTTTCCGCTTAGGCTCTCGATGCGCGCCCCAACTCCCCATCTCGCAGCGATCACAGCCCCGATCGCCGTCTCTTAGGGTTTCCTCTCACAGATCCGATCTCTCCGCTGGATCGATGGAGTTCACGGACGCCTACAAGCAAACGGGCCCTTGCTGCTTCTCCCCCAACTCCCGGTACCTCGCTGTTGCTGTCGATTACCGCCTTGTCATCCGCGATGTCGTCTCTCTCAAGGTAAACAAGTCGATTGCGGCATCTCATTGCGGTTTATTTATAAAATGTACAAGTGGAAATTGCGAATTACTGTTCTTTCTTTCATCTCAAAGCGACATATACTTTTTTAGTTGGCTTAAATTCTTCAGACGATGAGATTGAACGCAGACAATAGCATCTCCGTCAATAAAATTTTATGCGTAATGTTGTGGATAATTTTATCATGGACCCTCTCTCTTTGTTTTAGCTTACAAGTCTTATTTCTTATGCTATTATCTTCAGATTCCTAAAAGGGATGATAGCAAATTATTAGCTAATGTTGGTAAACTTATTTATGATGAATGGAGCTGACTTTATGACTACTGCAGAAAGCCATTTTCTTTCTCTTTAGTGAGCTTAACATGCTGCTGAGCCAATTATTGGAATTAGGACAAAGCATGACTCCATGCATCCAATCAACCAACTAAAGAACGATGAGAAAAGAAAAACTCATCTTTCAGCTGTTATTGGGAAAACATATATCCTTTTTTTATTTTTTTTCTTTGTGCTCTTTCCCTTGTCATATTTCAATTGATATACTCTTCTTACATCTTGATGCAGGTTATACAACTCTATTCATGTGTTGACAAAATAAGTTACATTGAATGGGCCCTGGACTCAGAATACATACTCTGCGGTCTCCACAAAAGACCAGTGGTACAAGCATGGTCGTTAACACAACCAGAATGGACCTGCAAAATAGATGAAGGCCCTGCTGGAATCGCATATGCACGATGGAGCCCTGACAGCCGTCACATACTGACCACATCAGAGTTTCAAGTGAGGTTGACTGTTTGGTCACTGCTTAACACTGCCTGTGTTCATGTGCAGTGGCCAAAACATGCTTCAAAAGGTGTTTCTTTTACTCAAGATGGAAAGTTTGCTGCTGTATGTACGAGGCGTGATTGCAAAGATTATATTAATTTGCTTTCCTGTCATACATGGGAAATTATGGGCACATTTGCTGTTGACACAATAGATTTAGCAGGCATTGAATGGTCCCCAGATGACAGTTCCATCGTGATCTGGGACTCTCTTCTTGAATATAAGGTAGTCAATTTTGTGATTTTTTTAGGAGCTTTGGTAGTCTTATTATATATAACTTCCATGTTTTCTGTTCTTTATTCGTTTCTTCAGACCAAGAATTTTAGTAGTTTTATTTTGAGAAGTTGGTTTTGAGAACAACTACAGAATGATAGTTTCCTTGAAGGGCAATTTATTGATAAGATGCGCTTTAGAATTCTTATGGCCCTACTGTAGATAAGTGTTAAGTAAATCTTGTTAGACTACATGTAGTCTGATCTGTAGTCTTAATAATATGCTATAGTGTCAAGAAAAGGCAAATTTCTCATAAACATTTTGTATTCCTATATCTGGAGAATTGATTGCTTTCTTGTTTTTCTATCTCCTGCATGTAAAGCTTCTATTTCTATATTTTGTAATTTGCAAGCCCATCTAACATACGCATTTGCTGATAATGCTGTGCATGATACAGGTTCTGATTTATTCTCCAGATGGGAGATGCCTGTTCAAGTATCAGGCATATGAGAGTGGTTTAGGGGTCAAAACTGTTGCCTGGTCCCCATGTGGCCAGTTTTTAGCTGTCGGTAGTTTTGATCAGATATTAAGGGCTCTCAACCACTTGACCTGGAAAACTTTTGCTGAATTCACACATGTAACAACCATTCGCAGTCCTTGTAATGCAGTTGTTTTCAAGGTAAAATTCTACTTCTCTTGTGTTGTTGTTTGTCAGACTAACAAATAGTTTATATCTGAAACATGTATGTATATTTATGTAGGAAGTTGATGAACCATTGCAACTTGATATGTCTGAATTATATCTGAGTGACAACTTTCTTCATAATATTCAAGGCAACTGCCCTGGTAAGAATTATGATGTATGAACTGTTTTGATTATAATTTCTGGTTATCGCATAAGAACTATGACCAAAATGCTTAAGCATGATGATTTGCAGAAGTTAGATCATTGAAGAATTCTTTGCTTTTTAATCATGTAAAATCATGCAAACTGGATGCGTCCCTAACAAAACGAATGCTAGATGATTATATTCATGATCCCTGCTCTTATTCTTGAAGTTCAGTTTTGGTTGTATTTTACATGATTTTGCATCTAAGAATCAAGAAAAAATAATTCATTATATTCTTTGAGTAGATTTTGCATTGGGAGTTACTTCTCAGCTCTCACATTATATATTGTCTATGTTATTGACTTGTAGTGCAATAATAATAACAACAACCAAAAGCCATAATGTCCGAACAATCTTTGTAACATTTTTTTTTTGAATTTTAGAAACACATAAAAATTCTTCTTTCATTGATGGAAAAAAATTTGTTTGTAAAGATGTGTTGTATCTCTTTCGTTGGCATGATGCTAGAAGTTTGGAGACTCTGCTTAATGATCTTGGAACTTTATTAATTTTATATGTACCTGCATCTGAATTTTGAGCCAAATGGTGTTTGTGTACTGCACATTATTAGTTGTAATCAAAGTTAATCATAGATTTTCTTGGGCCTGAGAATAAACTCTTGGTATTTTTGTTTAGTATCTTCATAGCGGGAGAAGGTTATGTATATTTATAATAGGACCCTAGCAAGGTTGGGTCCTACTCAATTAAGAAGCAGCTAATAAAAAACATGTGAGATTGTAATAAATCTCACCTAGCCGCCTCTATCCGATAAAGAAGAGTGGCTAGGGTTTATATTTGGGCTTTTGGACTTTCTAGCCGTCGCGCCTCCCATTTTACTGAGCCAGTCGGTTAGGGTTGAGGGCAAAAGGGGTAACTCACTTAGGAAGTAGCCTCTAGGGCTAGGGTTTGGAGCCCTATATAAGCATGTAGCCTCCATCTCTTTGGGAACAAGATCTATCTACAATTGTAGCCATATGGTCGACTTCTAGGAGGGTGGAACCCCTGTAGCGTTCTAAGATTTGATCTCCCTCAAAGATCAATCTACATAGAATTCCTCTGGGTTCTATCATCTGGTATCAGAGCAGCGATCTTGCTGCTTTTGCTGCCACCCTTGTCGCCCACCACTAGCCAAGCAATTCCCACAATTGCTCTTGACGTCGCCATCTCCATCGTCATCTTCTGCGTAGATTAAATCAATCTACTGTCGTCACCTCTAATTGCATCAAGAGATCTGGTATTCTCCTATCACCAATATCTTTTGCTACTATAATTTTCCATTCAAACTACCAAGAAGAAGTTTTTTTATCTATCCCATGCTACGAATTCCTTTCGCCGTAAAAGTTATCATCTTTACGGACGAAGAATTGCTATAGAAAATTTCAGCCGCATATTGTTGCCTTTAATCGATTTACTTGCTATCCTTTTTGAACAAAATTTTTTATACGCTTTATAGATTGTCTTGCTTCCATCTGTGATTGATCTATTGAGGAATTCATCTCTAAAACGTTCTTGTGTTGCTGCAAATTTTCATCGCAAACCGTTGAAATTTTTCGATGAGAATTCTGCTATCACAACTTGCACCGATTTCCTTGCTGTTATACTGCTGAAATCTTTTTGATCAAATTTGTCATCATTGCTGTTATTTAAACCGAGATTTTACTGTTAAATTCCCTCCTTAAATCTCTCGATTATTGCTGGAAATTTTATCTTGAAATCGCTGTTTCTTCGACGACAATTTTGCTCTTACATACACTAATCCACCAACCCTTTTGGCCACCACTTCTCTTAACCGATATATGCCTTTAACCTGACAACAAAAGAGAGATCTTAACATTACAGATTTGGAGGCGTATACTATGGCATCTGAGGAGGCAATCAATACTAAATTCGAAGCCTTCGAGACGTGAATGAAGGATAAGATTCAGACTCTTTACCGAACTCAGTTTGGGCCGACCACCGAGCCCGAAGAAATCACATTAAGGAGAGAGCTCTGACCGAAGAGACGACTTCCAGGAGAGGGGAGGCTCTGTGACCGATCCCTACTGTCCACGCATGAGGGTGGACTTCCCTGGATGGGAAGAAGGAGACCCGATTTGTCACGCCCCTCAAAATATCCATGATATTAAAAATTTCACCACAAACCAATCCAGGATCCAAACTAACATTTGAGGTCACTAAGAAAACATTCAGATCAAAATTTCTCCTCTATAATCTACAAATTTATAAACCCTGTGCAGTTCATAAACATACAACATATCGCTCGATGATTCATAAAATCTGAACCCAACTCACCAAAATAATAACCACAACATAAATTCACAAGTGTGGGAGTCTGTGCAATCACAAAACCAACGTTTACCATAAGTTCATATCGTTACACGAATTAAACTTAACATTCCGGAATCTTAAACATGAGAGGTCCTTTAAACTTATACAAAATCCACAAGTTTAGATTCATCGTCAACATTTCATTAGATGCAGAGTGTGCTTATACAACAAAAACATATATACTAATAAAGATCTGCCCAAAATCTTTTAGCTTTCCACTGCCTCAGCCCAATCTTAACATTTAAGCAAGCGACAAGCTATCCTGAAAAATTTATACAACAACGGGGTAAGCATATAAAGCTCAGCAAGTGACTAACATATCCATGTCAAAAGAGGACAATTTCCAAAGAGATAAAGTTTCAAAATGCAAGGCAGAATATAAGAATTCATAGACGTAATATCATTAGGTGCAGAATCACAAATGTCATTTCAATCAAACATATTTGGTTCATAACAAATGGGGCATAGAGTGATTGGAGCATATCAGCAACGAATGAAATGTTTCGGAGCATATCAATAACAAATGAAACATTTCAGAGCTTATCAATGGTGTATGAAATGTTCCGGAGCATATCAACGGCGTATGGAACATTTCGAAGCATATCAACAATGAATGAAACATTTCAGAGCATATAAATAACAAATGAAATGTTTCGGAGCTTATCAGTGGCGTATGAAATGTTCCGGAGCATATCAACGGCTTATGGAACATTTCGGAGCATATCAATAATAAATACCAAACAGAAGCTCAAACGTCGTATTTGACGTTGCATTCATATCATTCTTATCCAAAGCATGTACAAAAACACATAACCAAAGCTTTGGATATCATATCAAACATACATAAGGTGTAGTGGGACCACAGACAAAATGTGATTCGTCCATTTCTGAATGACCACCAGACAGAAGTCTCCCACGTCTGGGAGCTCCATCTACCCACGTCTAGGTGAAGTCAGAGGGGGCCGGCAGAGCATCACAGGCTCTATGCATAACTCCCTTTATCATTTCTGACAAAGGTTCACATTATCCCACAACACCAGAGTACAAAAGGGCAGTATGAACAATAAATAGCATATATCGGAAGCACACGCGGAACAACAAAATGTACATGTGCCTTTACGAGTCAATACGATGCAAGTAACAATCTCTCACAAATGTATTCAGATTTGGAATGAAATGAAAGCAAGAGTATACACGGATTCCAAGCAATCATATATAGCTCAATTCAAATAAGAAGGTTAGATGAATTCAATAACCAAAGGAATGAAACTAGAATAGGCACATATCGAAAGCAAATGCGGAACAATGGGATATACATGTGCCTATATGAGTCAATGCGATATAGCATAAATGTTACACAAAATGTTTCAAGAATATAAATAATTTATAGACAAGAGCAAACCAGAATTCAAGCATTAACATAAGCCTCAATTGAGCTAAGGGGACTGAATGGAATCTATTTCCAAACGAATGAAACAGAATACGCGAAATCGACCAAAGCTCGATTTCTGACAGAATTCAAGAGGCATATTGGACAAATATTTCAGATTATCAATTATGCTCCAATACCCTTAAGAAAGCTACTGTCGAAAGATATATCAATATATTTTCCGATGAAATAAGTTTCATACGAATCAAGGTTTCCAACAAAGAGTTACCATTGATTTAGTGACCAAAAGTCAAAAACTAAATCACTGTTTTGCAGAATCCATAGGGCGGAATGAACAGATAGCAGAATAGGCATTTGAATTCCAAATTTTTCAATCTATATATCAAAAGAAAGGTTTACAAGTCTAGTTTCAAATGAAATCAGTTTGGTACAAATCAGAATTTCCAACAGGGACTTATAGGCATTTTAGTATCAAAAGGTCAGAAATTTTGATCCCTGTTTTGCAGCATCTATAGGCTCATTTGAAACAGACGTTTGAGTAAGTATTCGGTGTCCAAAATTTTCAAAATCAGTGTCAAAAGAAAGGTATAAGAGTCTACTTTCAAATGAATAAGGTCCTGCCTAAATCCATGTTTGGTGCTAAAAATTATGGCTGAAACAATGTAAAGGGGTCAGTTTATCGAAAAAATTTCAGATCCATGATTTTTGTATCTAACAAGAGAAATATCAGGTTCTAGGTTGAAATCTTTCGAATAATTCAGAATAAATATGAGATCAAAGACTAATAATTCTGTAGGATGGGATTACAACACTTGCCTTTGAGAATTATAACCCTAAATGAGAAGGTTTGAGCAAAAACCTCAAAGCCCCAAATTTTTTCTTCTTCTTCTTCCCCCTTTTTTTTCTCTTCTTCTTTCTTTCTTTCTCTGTTCTTCCACGCAGCTGCCTTCTCTGGTTCCTTAAGAACGAAGGCAGAGAGGCTTAAACAGTGAGATTTGTAATTTTGTGCATTTTGTAGTTTAGTCCTTGTATTATTATATTTACGATTAGGTCCTCAGATTTTTTTTTTGAACAAACCCCCCAAATCTTATGAATAAGTTCTCATATTCATACTTTGGCTCTTTTATCAAATTTAAAATAGATACTTACATTACAACTAGAAACTTATACGAAAATTCAGAAATGAGGGATGTTACACAATTGGTTGTATCTCGTGCGTGGAGCGATATTTTTGGTACCACAAAACTGCAGACACATCTATGGTGGAAGTTGCGATACATCTTGAAGGGGATGCCATTCAGTGGTTTGACTGGTTTGAACACACTCATAGAGTCCTCTCATGGTGACAATTCAAAGAAGGACTACCGATCCGCTTCGGACCAACTGATTATAAGAACATTGACGGACAACTAGTAAAGATCCGATAAACCGCCACCATTCAGGAGTACCAAACTAGGTTTGAAAGGTTATCTAATCAAACTCGTGATTGGTCTGAAAAACAGCTATTGGGGACCTTTATTGAGGGCTTGAAGCCGGAGATCAGGGGAGAAGTTAAAGCGCGACAACCGTACATGCTTATGGCAGCCATCTCTTTCGCACGACTTCAAGAGGAGCGATTGAACCATGAAGCCTGTAGGACTAGGGTCGCTCCTCGACTAGCAATACTAAAGCCCTTAGCCCCCCTACTATCAGCCAAGCCCCTGGACCAAAAAAGTTGATAAGAGAAGAGCTTCGGGAGCGATCTGCAAAGGGGTTATGTTGGCATTGTGACGAGCCGTGGAGCCGCGAGCATCGCTGTAAAAAAGGGAGACTTCTTGTGATTGAACCAGTAGAAGAGGTCATTGAACATCCAGAAGAGAGCCTTAAACATGAAGAAGAAGATGTGGAAGAAGAGCCACAATCAACCGACTTTATAGTACACGCACTAGCCGGCTACTCAAACCCGCAAACGATGAAAGTTGGAGGCCTTCTTAAACAACAACTAATCACTATTCTCATCGACACGGGCAGCACTAATAACTTCCTAAACAGTAAGGTTGCTGCTCGGATGACGCTCCACATCGAAGGTTGCAGCAAGTTCGACGTAAAGGTCGTTGACGGCAGAATCCTAAAGTCCGACCAAAGATGGCCGCAGGTGAAACTATTACTGCAAGACCAAGAAATTGTTGCCGACTTCTTTCTCCTACCAATTGATGATTATGAGGCCGTGCTTGGCATAGAATGGCTGACGACGCTAGATGACGTCTCTTGGAATTTTTCCAAATTAATTATGAAATTCTATTGCAAAGGTAAACATATCATTTTACGCGGGAAGCGCGGAAGCAACGTAATCATCATTTCGACCCAACGAATGGAGAAAGTTTTACACAAGGTAAATGGTGGCTTTTTGATGCATCTCTAGCAGCAACCAAAGGGGAAGAAAATAGAAATTGAAGATCAAAATCTCGCCCAATTGCTTGCTGAATTTGTCGACATTTTTGCTGAACCGCGCGGTCTTCCTCCTACTCGGCAACATGACCATCGGATTCTAATTCTTCCGGGCAAACCACCAACATACCATTATCCTCACCTCCAGAAGGATGAAATTGAAAAGATTGTAAAGGAGATGCTTGAAACAGGGATGATTCGGCCAAGTTGCAGCCTCTATTCCTCACCGGTGCTACTTGTACCCAAGAAGGATGGAACTTGACGGATGTGCATCGACTACCGAGCTTTAAATGACATCACCGTCAAGGACAAGTACCTAATACCAGTGGTGGATGAACTTCTTGATGAGTTAAAAGGAGTTCGAGTCTTTACGAAGTTGGACCTCCGATCCGGTTATCACCAAATTCGGGTATATGTGAAGACAACATTCCAAAAACTGTATTCCGCACATATAACGACCATTATGAATTCTTGGTAATGCCTTTTGGACTCACTAATGCTCGTTCAACCTTAAAAAATCTCATGAACGATATTTTTCGGAACTTTCTTCACAAATCTGTATCAGTATTTTTTGATGATATTCTTATTTACAGCCCTTCTCTTGAGATTCACTTTCAGCATTTACAGATTGTTTTGACAATCCTTCGGGAGAATACTCTTTTTGTTAAGCAACCAAAGTGCAGCTTTCTCCAGCAAAAAGTAGAGTACCTTGGGCACATAATATCAGAAGGAGTTACGGTAGACCCAACAAAAATTGAAGCAATGCAGGGTTGGTCGAAACTTACAAATGTGAAATTATTGCGCGGGTTCCCTGGGCTAACGGGCTACTACCGAAAATTTGTGAAGGACTATGGGAAGATCAGTGCATCTCTCACGTCTCTACTGAAAAAAGACGCCTTCCAATGGTCGGACAAAGCCTTCGCTGCCTTCGACAAACTTAAGGCAGCCATGATGACGATGCCGGTGCTAACGCTACCAGATTTCAACCGACCCTTCATCATTGAGGCCGACGTATCTGGAGTCAAAATTGGAGTCGTTTTCATGCAAGATGGTTGACCACTCGTATACAACAGCAAGACATTGTCTCCCTCCCATAAAAAAATATCAATATATGATAAGGAGATGCTCGCCATTGTCCACGCAGTAACAAGGTGGAGACCCTACCTAATTGGCCGATGATTTCAAATTAAAATCGACCATAAAAGCCTCAAGTACTTTTTGGAGCAGAAGATATCATCCCTTGAGCAGCAAAAATGGATAACCAAACTTCTAGGATTTAATTATGAAATTATTTACAAAAAAAAAGAAAACGTTATTGAAGATGGACTCTCACGGCTACCTGAGCAAACTAAATTTTTAGTCATCTCCCTTCCTACCACTGGTTTCCTCGAGGATATTAAGGAGGAATGAAAGAAGGATCCAGAGATCAGCAACATCATAAAAAAATTGGGGGAGGATCCAAGCGCAATAGCCCACTACACTTGGGATTCGAGGGATCTACGCTACAAAGGTCGCATTATGCCTATACCTGACTCCTCTTGTATCAAAATCATTCTGTATGAAATGCACCCCATACCTTTAGTAGGGCACTTCGGATTTATGAGAACCTACAAAAGAGTGAAGCAAAACTTTTATTGGAGAGGGATGAAAAAAATATTTCTGAATATGTGGCATAATGTGATGTATGTCAACAGCAAAAGGGTGAAACAGTGGCGAGTCTTGGGAAGCTACAACCACTACCCATACCGGACTCGGTGTAGACTGACATCTTCATGGACTTCATCGAAGGGCTGCCACCTTTCAAAGGTAAAAGCATAATCCTCGTAGTGGTTGATCGACTTACGAAATATGCTCATTTTTGTGCTGTGCGAAATCCCTACATCGCTACTAGTGTTGCTCAGATTTTCATAGAAAATATTGTTAAATTGCATGGGATGCCAAGGTCCATTGTAAGTGATCGTGACAGGATCTTCACCAGTAAATTTTGGACCGAGTTATTTTAGTTACAGGGCACCAAACTCAAGATGAGCACAGCATATCATCCACAAACTGACGACCAAACAGAGGTGGTGAACAGATGTTTAAAGACATGCCTTTGGTGTTTCACAAGTGACTGGCTAAAGGAGTGGGTGAAATGGCTTCCTTGGGCCGAATGGTGGTATAATACTACATATCATTCATCTACAAAATATGCCTCGTATGAAGCACTATATGGACGGTCGGCCCCTGTGATTCCAAAGTATATAATTGGCTTGGCCAAGGTAGATCAGGTCGGCCAAGATTTAATTGACAGGGATAAACTCCTACAGCTGCTACAGGATAATCTCTCTATCGCTCTAGCCAGAATGAAGTAGCAAGCTGACACACGACAAAGCGTAAGAGAATTTTCAGTAGGAGATTGGGTTTTCCTTCGCCTACAGCCATACAAGCAACTCTCCATCAACACATGAGCCACCATGAAGCTATCCCCATGTTTTTATGGGCCCTATCAGATCACAGAGCGAATTGGAGCCGTGACGTACAGACTTAAATTGTCCGAGGATGTCAAAATTCATCTTGTCTTCCACATGTCATGCTTGAAGCCCAAGTTGGGAGAATACAAGTCACCCCAGATCCAACTGCCCAACACCACTGATGATAGAGATATTCAAGCCCAACCACAAGCCATCCTCGATCGTAGAATCGTGATGCGTCGCCGACATCCCTCTACTGAAGTACTAGTGCATTAGAATAATTTACCACTCGAAGACGCCACATGAGAATCATATGAGGAGCTGAAGACCTGGTTCCCTGAGTTCATGAAACCTCAGCCTTGAGGACAAGGCTGATTTGGAGAGGGCGGGCTTGATAGGACCCTAGCAGGGTTGGGTCCTACTCAACCAAGAAGCAGCTAATAAAAAACCTGTGAGATTGTAATAAACCCCACATAGCCGTCTCTATCATATAAAGAAGAGTGGCTAGGGTTTATATTTGGGCCTTTAGGCTTTCTAGCCGCCGCACCCCCCAATTTACTGGGCCGGTCGGCTAGGGTTGAGGGCAAAAGGGATAACTCATTTAGGAAGCAGCCCCTAGAGCTAGGGTTTGGAGCCCTATATAAGCATGTAGCCTCCATCTCTTTGGTAACAAGATCTATCTACAATTGCAGCCATATGACCGACTTCTAGGAGGGTGGAACCCCTATAGCGTTCCAAGGTTTAATCTCCCTCAAAGATCAATCTACATAGAATTCCTTTGGGGTTCTATCAATTTCACCTTCTCAAATGCGTTGGATAGCCTTTTTTTTTTATCTTTATTGTCTCTTTAATCCTTGATCTGCACATTATTATTCTCTTATTTAGAACTTCGATAAATCTTGGAGAGATTATTTATGAACAATTGTGTTTCTGTACTTACATAAGTACAATTGATTATCTAAGGTGGTTGACCTGAAGGTTAGATGTAAGATAAGTCAACAAATTTTTTACTAGTGCTAATTTTCTACAAAAAAACATCTGATAAACTGGATGCTTAGTTTATTAGAGTCATTTGTATTGATCAAAGACTCATGGTTTGATAATATATAAGAATGTTGAAGGTCTGGTATTGTAAGCTTTAAGATAATGATTTAGATTATGTGAGAAGATTATGAAGAAGTCCAAAATCTGACTGAATTTTGTATTTGGCCTTCAGTTGTGATTTTTTATTATTGTTGTAGCATGGCCCGATAAGATTTAGGTTTTGTGTTTTGCATTTCTGGTGAAGTCCCAAAATCTGACTGAAGGTTAGATGTTCACACTTGCATCCTTATTTTCCTATTAGGCATTATCTGGGATCTTGTGTTAGTGTCTCAGACTCTCAGTGGGGCATTGTCTTTGCTTCTGGTGTTAAAGAATTTTGTCATGGGTAATTTTACCTCCCAGACATTATCCGTATTAATTATATACTCGATTCCATTTTTATTTAGATATACTAAACTTCCCTTACATGTTGTCCTAAAGTTGTATAAAAAATGTTTCTAATTGATATTGACAATTGAGTACCAAATTTTATCTCATTGACTCTCTTTGAATTGTTGCCGGTTGCAGAAATACATTGCTCGAATATTCATAATCTTTATTTTTTAATTTAAATTTAAAATGAAAATACATATAGCCACTCTGATTTTCATCTTCATCCTTCACTAAAGCCATCATTGGTGAAAGTAGTGGTGATCATGGATGAGTAGCCTCCAAGAAAATACAAGGTAGAGGAGGTAACGGTGGTGATAATGATGATAGTGGCGGCCACAGTGGTGAGGATAGTAAATAGTAGCTGAGATATATAAAGAAGGTTGCTAGTGATAGTTATGGTGGAGGGATGCCTGTAACTGTGAAGTTGCATGGAAAGAAGAAGATGAGTGTAATTCTACAATATGTTAAGACTTATGATCCCTAATTGGTATTTATCTAGTTTGGGAACAGAAGCCTCTCACAAGTAGACTGAAAAGGGGAAGAAACTAATTTTACGAGATAATACTCAAGTGGTCCCCAAAAATTTCACAATGCTTTATTTGATCACTTATTCCTGATCACATTGTCATGCTATTAAACCAAGGATGGATGTTTCACCCGGACTGGTACGAAATAGGCAGTACATATCAGTCCAGGCATGAATTGGCATGCTGACTGCTCTCGGTCTGGTCTGTCCATATAAAAAGGAAAGCACTATCCAAGTTAACTTTGTCCTCAATCTTCTTGCGCATGCTGCACATTGTCACCACGCAATGCCTCTGCTGCGCACATCGCCACACATCTGCGCCACACACAGCTGCCTATGCGTCCGTCACAACCTCTCCGCACACCTTCGCCACATGTAGCTGCCTATGTCACACCTCTTCTCCTCTCCTTCTATACTTCTTCCTTTCTCTTCCTCCTTCCTCTTCCTCGTGTGTTTCTTCCTCTTCTCTTGTGCTTCTTCCTTTCTCTTCCTCCTGCCTTTCTTCCTCTCCTTTGCTTCTTCCTCCTTCCTTTCTTCTCTCCTTCCTTCCTCTTCTTCCTCTACCATCCCTTCCTCTTCTCTTTCTTTTTCTTCCTCTCCGAAATACCAGTATGTGCTAGTGTACCAACACATGGTACATTAGTACTGACCAGTATGCACTAGTCTTACCAGATCACCAAAATGGGTTCAGTACTTGAAATGGCGATCCTTGCTATTAACAATACTATAATAATCCTTAATTAGGTTGCTGCCTTTTACTATGATTGCGTTGGCTGAATGCCCTTTAGTGGGCTTTCCAACATCTGCAATCCTCTCCTTTTCTGGCTGGCCTTGATATCAATTCCAGCTCTCTTTCACAATCCATCTGGGATTTGAACATAACTATGCAGTTAGAGGAAGGAACCCCTGGTTCTCATTGGATTTCCAGAAGTCCTTTCTTGCCTGACACAAAGGCTTGCATGATCCTCCAATTTGTACTTGATCTCTCCAGTGAAGTTTGGGTGAGCCTGGGGCTCCTCAGCCGATATTAATTGATGCTGAGATACTCAAGTCTGTCTGTGACTGAGAATGCCTAGTCCAGTCTAACCAAGTCTGTCTATTGTGCACTTTGGGACTGGACCATTGCTGCCACCTCACCCTTATGCTGCCTCTCTGCTACTGCTATAGGAGCTTGGTTGACACCCTTTGCTTCACCACGGCCGGGATCGCTAATCTAACCAAGGTTGAGATTGCCCAGTTTGGGACTGGACTGATGCTGCTGCCTAATATCAGTATCACTACTCCTTATTGCTGCCACCTCTCTGCTACTGCTTTGGGTGATGCTTTTTGCATCACATTTTCCCTTCTTAAAGTTTCCTTATCCACATGGAAATAACTGAAGACAACATCAAAAAGAGATTTTTTAGCTTGCATGTTGTCTCATCATTTGTCCCATCACTCCAAATGAGAAGTTTAATTTGTGGTCTTCCATCCATTTACTGTTGTCAGTTTATGATCTTCATAGGCACATGAAGCTAGTTTTCAATGAGCTTGGAGTGCCAATTGGCATAGTCCTAGCTCTTCTCAATAATATTTGAGCCTGGAAACATCAAAGATGTCATGGATGCGCTAGGCAAGAACCCTAATCATAAGTTGCAAATCCAATCTGCTCCAACAATTTAAAGGGTCATAGTGTTGAGAAGAGACTCAAGGGTCATAGTGTTGAGAAGAGAGTTTATTTTAAGCACTATGCCACCTGTAGCTTTTGAAAGTGAAACAGTCATAGTTGCCAATTGAAGTCTTGGTCTTTGTCTTATTTTTGGTCGTTATTAGGTATTCATTGAGAGTCTTCTGCTATCGTGTTGATCCTCTAACTTGACATCAACCTTATATATTGCTGCAGAGAAGGCCATATTAGGAAGGGAAAATTGTGATTGACCAAATGGGTTCTCGAGAAGGCTCACATGAATTATGGAGGAGTTGTAGAAAATATTCTAAGAAGATTCCACCCATGGCAAGAATCATAGCGGGTTTTGAATTCCTCTCCATTATAACATCTTAAATGTATCTTCAAACTGCAGTAGAGCATCTCAACTTGCCATTTATCTAGGGACAATATGTTGTGCTAATCTTAACCTTTGTCCCTTCTAAAGAGAAAAGAATGCACCTGAAAGTTTGAAACAAGTTGTGGCGGCTACAGACAATAGACATCTGTATGCTATGTAGCTTTATTATGTGCTCACAAATAAATTGACAGCTAGCTTATTAGTGTCATAGTGCAACAGGGTGATGAAGTGCGCATACCCAGTCGACTGGCCACCACCATAATTATTGATTTTCCTGGCACACTTGAGACATTAGTCATTGAAATCCATGGTAATGTTCTCCTATATCTTTCTAGGAATGAGAATTGGTGTAATAGTGATGATGTCTTGGTAGCTTCATACATAATTGTGCTGTGATACATTGCAATGGAGGCATATCTGTAAACATTCTTTCACATTTCAAACTAATATAAACTATAACTAGTGTCTTCCACATTTCAAACTAAAATAAACTATAACTAGTATTTTCCATGTCTTTTGGTTACCTCGTCCCACCATCAGTGTGTCATCAAACTACACCAAAATCCTATCACATAGTGATGAAAATCTACCAACTACAATTTGACCATTAAAATAAATGAATGATTGAACTTTGTATTTGAATCATATAAAAATATAGGAAAGAAAGATAGTCGAAAGATGAGAATGATATAAAAATATAGCTCACCCTACTTAGAGTTTCAATACTCCATTTCTCTTAATTTTTAGTCCGACGCTAATATTTGATCTCATAATCAAGGATTTAAATACTGTTTAGATTGGTATATGTCAATCAGTGTTGTTTGACAAAGTATTGATTGAAATGTATAGTTCGAAAATTGAACATATATTTTCCATTTTATTTTTATCTGTGCAGTATAGGTTGCAGAGCCTGGTATATTAGTACAATGCTGGTATGATAAATTACTGAAACTAGTATCAGGCCAATTTTAATCCTTCGCTTATACTCATTGACAAGCAACTTCAAAACCATCTATGTTGGAATGTTTTCAGTATCCTTTGATACAATATGTCCTTAAGAGGGTTGTAATTACATTACTTTGAAATACGAGCCAGTGTCCAACAGTGCAGTCAAAGGTGCTAGGCGCTAAAAGATGCCAAGGTGCCAAAACATCTAAGGCGCTCGCTTGAGCGAAGCGAGACGTTCTCATATATTAAAATTTTAATAAATATATAATTAAGGAGAAGTATGTTCACTTTGCTAAATGCCATCTATTAAGGAATTTGTTTCATTTGCAAAGAAGTAGAATTGTTGGAAGAGGGTTTTTAAGATTCTGTTATACAACTGGACTGATAAAGTTTGAGCCAATATATGAATATGTCTGAATGGCAATGCGTCTAGTTTATGGCTCACATTTTGACAATTCATGAAGAAATTCTTTGATTTATCATCTTATCCTATGTCTGTTAAGTCTTTATGTATTTTCAGTTCCAGAAAGTGCTGCCGAGGGGAACACCAGAGTCAAGTACAAGGTTATGGATTTTCCTGTCAGTTTGCCATTCCAAAAGCCAGCACCAGATAAACCCAATCCTAAACAAGGAATCGGTTAGTGTTGCTTCCTAAAATTTAATTATAGCTGAGATTTGAAAGTACTCTCCTGACTTAGTTTTAATCCATGTGTTGTCAAATGAAGATGTCACTCATTCTAGTTCTTCATGGTCAGATATTTGTTGCAGTAATAATCTTAAGTTTTGCCACATTAATCATGTGACCGCTGAATCCTGTGGTTCTCATTGATTAGACTGGCTTACTTTGAAAACATTATCTCAAATCAGAGCTCCTCGCCCTGACCATTAATTTTTTTAATTCTACATGTATGGCCAATAGTGGTTCCATTTGTCATGCCTCCTAGTGTCACTAAGGGAACCAGCATCAGGCATGTTGATGTTAGTCCTTGGATCATGCACATGAGTAGCACAGTATGGAGAGCACATTTAATCCACTGGGAAGGAAATTATTCACTGTGGCAATCAACATTAGATAGAATGTAAAGTTCATTACTAGTGCTTGTTTGTAAAAGTGAGAAAGACTGAAAACAACATAGATGCATTAATTCTCCATAGAGAATGCCAGTCATGCGGTCTCTTAGTGTAAAGCAATTTTTTAAATTTCACAGTTCACACATTAATGATTTTAGCAAGTAATTTAAAAAGTTTTGTCAATTAATTACTTACCTGCAGGTCTATTGTCATGGAGCAACGACAGTCAATATGTTTTCACTCGCAATGACAACATGCCAACCATTCTTTGGATATGGGATATTAGACGTCTTGAGCTTGCTACAGTATTGGTGCAGAAAGATCCAATTCGAACGGCAGCCTGGGACCCTACTGGCCCCCGTCTTGTCTTGTGCACCGGCAGTTCCCAGTTGTACATGTGGAGCCCCTCAGGAGCTTGTTGTGTCAATATTCCCCTGTCAAATTTTGTTGTCTGCGATATGAAATGGAATTCAGATGGAAGTTGTCTTCTCCTCAAGGACCGAGAGTCTTTCTGCTGCTCTGCAGTAGTCTCTGTACTGCCTGACACCAGTGAGGGCAGTTCAGATGGGGAAGATGTCTATTAGTTCAATACAGAATGCCCTGTAACGAGATGGATGTGTTTAGGCATTCGTTTTTCTGTTTCTTTCTCTGGTTTAATTTCTTGTTTCCGTAGTGCCAAACTCTGATAGTCAGAAGAAAGATATGTTCTGTTTCTCTGGATTGTTTGTCCTGCACCAGTCAATATTTGAGGATTGGATGAACGTAGGTTTTGTTGTCCTGCCTGGTTTCGGCTTTCGGACCAAGCCAACTGTTTCTTTTACAGCTTGCAGAATTGGAGTGGAAAAAGTAAAAGGATGCTGAAACACACGCGTATCTGAGTAACGTTATAGATGATACGGAAGTGAATTGTATAGAGAGACAAGCACTCTATACAAAACTAAATTTCATGAAAAAAATACGATAAAACTTGGGAGGAGCTTTAGTAGGGTTTCACTGGTTTTTTTGGCTTTCATGGTTGTCGGTGGTAAAATGTTGTCCCATTCTCAGCGGCAAGGTCGTGCTACTCATGCGTCCAGCATCCTTGCCAAGAGGGTTAGTTATCTCATCCCTAAAGAACAATCTAACGAGGAGATTCTATTATATACGCATAAGAGCAATTTAACGAGGGATTTCTATTGCAGTTGCATCTTCTCAGCTCATTGTTTTCTTCACGGACACAATGGGGGGGAATCGGGAGAGGGTGTTACTCCCGCCATCATGACTCGTCTCCTTATGGAATTGCTATCTCACATGCTTTTTAACAATGTCATGGCTGTATTATTATCGGATTCATTCAATCTACATGCAGGTTAAGCCTCGATGAATCTTTCCCCACAAATTAGTTTGAGCCATGGCAAGTTAAAGCTCGATTTGTTGTTGTAAAATACTTTAAGCCGTGGCCCCGGGGCTGTCGCGGCTTAGTTCGGGTCTGGATGATGGGAGATCTCCCTGGGACGTTTCCCGAGACTACTGAGGTGGCCGATTGCGTTGGTCCGATCGGGACGGGGTCGCCGTTTCCTCCGGGAAGGGACTGGTCGCCTGGGCGTCTAGTGGGAGACCTCCACCTTCGCACCTACACAAAGGTCGGGTCGGGGAAGCTCGGCCCGACCCCTCCGACGATCAAGTTAGTGAGTCGTCGTAGGGGGTTTTTTTTATCTATGTTTTTTCTCCTACTCCCTCGGAGTGCGAGGGTTTTTATAGTGAGAATTATCGTTGCCTGATGTGCTTGCCCGCAGGGAGCAGGATCGTACTTCTGGTAGCGTCGCCGTTGGCGTGGCGTGAGGGATCAAGCCTGAACAGGGTGTTAATGTGCCTTGGTAGGCGTTCTGGTCCGCATTGACCAGGTGCCTCATCAGGTCAACAGAGGCGTGATGCGTCATCTAGGGCAACTAATGTCACGCGAGTCTTATCGCAATTATTACCCTCATCATATTCCCCCCCGGAAGGAAGCTATACATCGGTTGCTGTAATGGGGGTTCGAGGCATGGCTTAGGCTTTGAGAAACTATCCCTGCTGGGCGTTTGCCGGTTCGTTACCAGGGGTGTGGGAATCGTGGAGTTTAGTAACAAAGGAGGGTTGGATGCGCAGCGGTGGCCCCGGGTAGTGTGCGGCCGAGGAGCACAACTCAATCGAATAGGTCGAGCAGAGGTTGTGGTCTCGAGCGACACGTAGCCGAGGAGCATGACTCAGGCGGGCGGGCCGTGCAGAGGTAGTGATCTCGGGCAACATTGAGCCGAGGAGCCCGACTCAAGCGGGCAGGCCGCGCAGAGGTTGTGGCCTCGGGCAGCAAGGAGCCGAGGAGCAAGACTCAGGCGAGCAGGCCGCGTAGAGGTTGTGGCCTCGGGCAGCATGGAGCCGAGGAGCACGACTCAGGTGGGTAGACCGCGCAGAGGTTGTGGTCTCGGGCAACATGGAGCCGAGGAGCACGACTCAAGCGGGCAGGCTGCGCAGAGGTTGTGGCCTCGGGCAGCATGGAGCCGAGGAGCAGCATGGAGCCGAGGCTGTGGTCTTGGGCAGCATGGAGCCGAGGAGCACGACTCAAGCGGGCAGGTCGCGCAGAGGTGGTGGTCTCAGGCAGCATGGAGCCAAGGAGCACGACTCAAGCGTGCAGGCCGCGCAGAGGTTGTGGTCTCGGGCAGCATGGAGCCAAGGAGCACGACTCAAGCGGGCAGGCCGCGCAGAGGTGGTGGTCTCGGGAAGCATGAATCCGAGGAGCACGACTCAAGCGGGTAGGCCGCGTAGAGGTGGTGGTCTCGGGCAACATGGAGCCGAGGAGCACGACTCAGGCGGGCAGGCCGCGCAAAGGTTGTGGCCTCGGGCAGCATGGAGCCGAGGAGCACGACTCAGGCGGGCAGGCCGCGTAGAGGTGGTGGTCTCGGGCAGGATGGAGCCGAGGACCACGACTCAGGCGGGCCGGGCGCGCAGAGGTGGTGGTCTCGGGCAGCATGGAGCTGAGGAGCATGACTCAGGCGGGTGGGCCGCACAGAGGTTGTGGTCTCGGGCAGCATGGAGCCGAGGAGCACGACTCAGGCGGGCAGGCCGCGTAGAGGTTGTGGTCTCAGGCAGCGTGGAGCCGAGGAGCACGACTCAAGTGGGCAAGCCGTGCAAAGGTGGTAGTCTCGGGCAGCATGGAGCCGAGGAGCACGACTCAGGCAGGTAGGCCGCGCAAAGGTTGTGATCTCGGGTAGCATGGAGCTGAGGAGCACGACTCAGGCGGGCAGGCCGCGCAGAGGTGGTGGTCTCGGGCAGCATGGAGCCGAGGAGCACGACTCAGGCGAGCGGGCCGCGCAGAGGTGGTTGCCTCGGGCAGTATGGAGCCGAGGAGCAACTTGGTTATGATCAGTAATTCATTGCTTAATGACGTGCGGGCACGGGTGGCTAGGTCATTTCCCTCCTAGGGAAGCCCAGGGGACCGTCACTTTCGGGAGTCGCTGGTTTTCGAGGCTGATAAGATCAGCGCTTCAGCATTCGCACTGCGCGCCGATTGGCTGCCACGTCAGGCCATACTTATGGTGAAGTGACGTTTGGTTTGCCTGACGCAACGTGCTTTAGGAGAGGAAGGGTCGTCGTTTTGGCAGGATTTGGCCTATAAATAACGTGCAGTTGGCTTCCTGCACGTCTTGTTACTTGCATTCACCCAATTATTTCTTCGGACTGTATTGCTTCGTCCGAATCGGCTATCCCGCTGTTCCTTCCTAAGGTCGGTGAGGATGGCTTCCCTCTCTTCCTTGCCCCCGCCTTCTTCACCATCCACCTCCGGTGATGTCGGAGAAAAAGCATTGCCGCCGAGCCCCAACTTGTCATCCGACGAAAAGGCGGCTAGGGCTCTCGAAGCCTTAATGTGGCCGCACGACCTCGACTCTACCATGAACGAGTCATCACTTGGTTACCTCCGGGGTCATTGTGGTATCCCGGAGGAATTTGTGCTTACTGCCCTTGAGCCGGGGCAGCGGACGTACGACCCTATCCCAAGGGGTTTCGCCCTAACTTTAGATGCCTTTGAGGCTGGGCTACGCCTCCCATTGCATCCCGTCATCACCTCTTGCATTTCGTGGTGGCGCATTTCCCCATCGCAGATGGCACCAAACTCCTGGCGCTATCTGGTGGCGTTCCTAGAGGAGTGTCACTACGCCAATATCATCCCGACCCGGTCTCTCTTCCTCTCCTGCTTCTGCCTTTCCAAGGGGTCGGGGGGTTACTATCTGTCTGCCCGAGCGGGCTTCCGGGTTAGCGGGGCTCCTTCCAGTAATAAGGGATGTAAGGGGCGTTTCTTTTTTGTCTATCGTTCGGAGGACTGGGGCTTCGGGCTCCGGTGGGCGGCGCGCATGATTGACAACACCACCCCGACCCTGAACGACGAGGAGCGTAGGGACCTTCGGCGGCTCAAGGAGATTCTCCCCACATCCCGGGTTATCCGGGAAATGACCGATGGGTGGCTGGTCGAGGCGGGTCTTTGCTCGGCACCTCGGGGTATGCCCGCAATGGGTAGCGTTAGGGTTTTCTAAAAGATTGTCTTTGGTGTTCTGACCAATGTCGGTGCTTTTGTGCATAGATGGTGAACCTCGTCGCTGTGCGGGGGGGGGGGGGCATTCTTCGTCGGTCGCGTCGTCAAACGGCCGAGCCAAGGGCCGGCTCAAAGGAAGTGCCAACAGAACTCGAGGCCAGTCGGCCCTGGAAGAAATCGAAGATCGGCATCCAGAAGGAGGATATGCCTCCACCTCGGGCCCGGGAGTTTGTTGTTGAACCGGGCCGCCGTGATCGGCGACGGGGCCTTGGTTGGGGAGAAGCTGGCCCGAGCAATGAGGTGGCAGGGAAGGCGCCTCGGGAACCCTCCATCCGTGACCTGTGTCGCCTCCCTACGGGAGCGCAGGACAAGCCCTATCAAGCTCGGGTGATGGGTGCACTCCCGGAGGGCCAACCCTCCGACCAACCGATGGGGAGGCCGCGGCCTCCTTCGCGTGAGGCGGGCTCTCCCGACATGGCTCGGGATCTGTACACCATGCCTTCGGACATTTTGTTGGGCAAGTCCGCTAAGACATTGCTGTGGGTAAGCATCTTGCTATCGACTTTCTGCCTACGCCCGAATGCTACTTGTCCTGACTCTTTCTTTTTGCAGGGCCATCATTACACCATAGTGTTGATGGACCATGTCCGTGACGCGGGTCGGGCCCTCGGCGTTTTGAGCGACCGCAATGCCGAGCTGCGTCGGTAGATTGAGGAGGTCCGTGCAGGGGCGGCTCTGGAGGCGGTCGCTGCGGCCGAGCAGCGTGCCTCCGATCTGGAAGCGGAAGTGACGCGCCTCTCCTCCGTCTCGAGGGCAGCCGAGCAACGCATCTCAGAGTTGGAGGCGGAGTCGGCGCGCCTCCAATCAAAGGTGAAGGCGGCCAAGGATCAAAATAACGAGCTCCAGATGCTCCTGAGGGTGTCTAGAACCGAGGCTCGTTTGACTCGGGACGAGGCGGCGGGCCTCGCTCAAAAGTTGGAGGATGCACGCGCCGAGGTGAAGGGGGCTTCCGACACCCTAGCCACCGAGATGAGTCAGCGGCCGGAGAAAGACAGGAAGCTGATTGAGGAGTCACAAAGAGTCCTCGGGCTTTCAGCTCGGTCTGATCCGGTCGGGGCAGGTTACCTATAAATATGGGTATCGGATTGCCCTGGCTCGTCTCAAGGCGTGCCACCCCAACCTGGAGGTCGAGGAAAACCCCTTCGCCTCCTGCCCTTAAGACCATAGCGTCGATATGCCGGATGAGGTCCCTTTCGATGACAGCGCCGAAGCCTCCGAGAGATAGGGTAGAATATTGTAATAACCTAGGGGTTTGGTCTGGGGCTGTAACTTGTCTGGTCCTATAATCAGGTTTTGATTTCAATAAAACTTTTGTTTCAGACTTCTGCCTTGTCTACTTCACCTCTCCTTTATACGAAGAATTTCTTGAGATTTTGCACGTTCCACGTTCTCGGCAAAGGGTGGCCCTGCATGGTTGCAAGCCGATACGTGCCGACCCAGATGACGTCAACAACCCGATAAGGTCCCTCCCAATTGGGGGCTAGCTTGTTGCGCGCTCGGGTTAGGTCGCTGACTTCGGTCTTGCGCAAGACCAGGTCGCCTAATTTAATGGGTCGAGGCCGTACCTTGCGGTTATAGATTCTGGCGACGGCTCTCTTGTAAGAGAGGTCTTTCAGGTGTGCGTCAGCATGCCGCTCTTCGAGCAGGTCAAGGCCGGCTTGTATTCCTTGGGCCGATGTCGTTTCATCATAGTTTTCCATTCGAGGGGTAGGGAAAACCACTTCGGGGGGTAGGACGGCCTCGGTCCCGAATGAAAGGCTATAGGGGGATTCTCTAGTTGCAGTTTTGGGGGTGGTCCGCAAGGACCATAGGATACTTGGGAGCTCATCCACCCAAGCCGATCGGGCCGCAGATACTCTCCTCCTAAGTCCGTCCAGGATAGATCGGTTGGTCACCTTGGCCAGTCCGTTCGTTTGGGGGTGGGCCACCGAGCTGAACCTCAGCTGAATCCCATAGTTCGTGCAGAACTCTCGGAACCTCGTGCTGGCGAATTGGGATCCATTGTCCGTGATGATGGTTCTGGGCAAGCCGAACCGAGTCACAATATTTTTCCAGACAAACTTCTCCAATTGCCATTCCGTGATCATTGCTAGTGGCTCGGCCTCGGGCCACTTGGTGAAGTAGTCTACTCCCACGACGATATACCTCCGTTGCCCCAAGGCCGGTGGGAAAGGGCCGAGGAGGTCCAGTCCCCATTGTGCAAATGGCCACGCATAGTCAATGGGGGTGAGCGGAACCGCAGGCTGCCGGGGCGTTTAGGCATGCCTCTGGCACGGGTCGCACCACTGTACATAAGATCTTGCGTCTTGGGACATGGTGGGCCAATAGTATCCTTGGTGAAGGACTTTGTAAGCCAAGGTCCGTCCAGTGATATGCTCTCCGCAAATCCCCTCATGGACCTCAGCCAGGACCGTCTGAGCCTCTTTAGGCCTGAGGCACCGCATTAGAGGATGCGAGAAGGACCGCTTGTAGAGCCGTCCGTTCACCTCGGAGTACCATGCCTGCGTTCGGCGGATGCGCCGAGCCGCAGCCTTGTCGGTGGGAAGAATCCCGTCGTGCTTGAAGCGCAGCATCTCTTGCACCCATGTGGCATCCGCGTCGGTTGAAGATACAGTCGAGATTGAGATGGCACGAAAGGGGAGCTCTTCAATCCCGGACTGGGCTTTGGAGTCCAACCTTGAGGCCAGTTTAGCTAGCTCGTCGGCTCACTCGTTCTGACTCCTTGACACCCTAGATACCGTAAAGTGAGAGAAATTGGAGGCTAGGCTTTTTACCTCTGCCAGGTACTTCGCCATGGTTGGTTCCCTGGCCTCGTATCCACCGCCGAGTTGCTCGGCCACGAGCTACGAATTGGTGAGGACGTGGATGGCATTCACCTGCATCTCAAGGGCCAGCCTGAGTCCTGCCAGGAGAGCCTTATACTCGGCTTCGTTGTTGGTTGCTTGGAACCCAAAGCGGAGGGAGCGTTCGAATGAATGCCCGTCGGGGGCTGACAGCACTAGTCCCGTGCTCGCACCACACGCAATAGCCAAGCCGTCCACGTGTAGGATCCACGCTTCCCTAGGCTCCCCGGAACCCCCATCCTTAGTCTGAACTAGTTCCGAGATGAAGTCGGCTATCGACTGGGCTTTGATGGCAGTCCTCGGCACGTATTGTATGTCGAACTCTCCAAGCTCTACCGACCACTTGAAGAGCCGACCTGCAACATCGAACTGAGATAAAACCTGCCTGAGCGGTTGGTAAGTGATTACCTCAATTGGGTGGGCTTGGAAGTAGGGGCGTAGTTTCCGGGCAACCAGCACGAGCGCCAGAGCAAGTCTCTCGATTGGTGGGTACCGCTCCTCAGGCCCATTCAGGACATGGCTGATGTAGTAGACCGGTAGTTGCTCATCGGAGGCTTCCTTGATCAGGATGGAGCTGACTGCTTACCGGGAGGCAGCCAAGTAGATACCGAGTTTTTCCCCAAAAGAGACCTAGGCAAGGCGGGGGAGGTTGGCCAAGTGTCGTTTGACTTGTCCAAAAGCTTCTTTGCACTACGCCATCCACTGGAAGTTCTTCGGGCTCTTCAACTCCCGGAAGAAGGGGAGGCAATGATCACTAGATCGGGATAGGAACCGGGATAAGGCAGCGAGCCTTCCGTTCAGTCGCTGCAAGTCCTTGATTGTCCGGGGGGCTTGCATATCGATGATCGCCTGGACCTTTTTCGGGTTGACGTCGATTCCTCTTTCGTGTACAATAAACCCGAGGAACTTTCCCGAGTTGACGCCAAAAATACACTTTGCTGGGTTGAGTCGCAGACCATACCTCCACAACGTGGCAAATGTTTTGGCCAAGTCGGTCAGGTGATCCATGGTCACACGACTCTTCACGATCATGTCGTCGACATAGACCTCGATGTTTCGCCCGATCTGTTGGGCGAACGTCTTGTTCATGGCTCTTTGATAGGTAGCACCTACGTTCTTCAGCCCGAATGACATAACTTTGTAGAAATACACTCCTAGATCAGTGAGGAAGGCCATGTGCTCTTGGTCTTCGGGCGCCATTCTGATCTGGTTATAGCCGGAGAAGGCATCCATGAACGAAAGACGGGCATGCCCGACGGTTGCGTCGACCAGCTTGTCACGGACTTAGCTGGTTTTGCCTAAGTCATGCGGCACCCTTGCGTGTCCGTCCGTAAAGGTCAACCTCCCCGAAGACTCCCATTGTCCCTTAGGACCAACAAAAGAGAGAACGGGCTAGAGAGAACGCCTCAATCGGGATCCACAAGCAAACATATCCAAAAAACACTTCATAGACAATGCAAATTACAAACAGACTTTACAAGCTCTGAACAGTGGCACAACAAAGGGTAAAATGGTCTATTACAGACCGAGAATCTCTCGCACGTGTCCACATGACACAACCTTTATTTACAAGCCTAAAGAGGCCACCAACCCAACTAAAATGGGACTATTAAGCCTTCGGCCGCCCCTCTACATGCTGTACAAGGTATGAACATGCTAAAAGACACGAACATACATAAGCATTACATCAAACACCCTATTTCGAAGTTTGTCCATGACATTCTCCCCCACTTATTCCTTCGACGTCCTCGTTGAAGCCTTTGTTGATACTGCAACTCCTCGCCTTTGCTGAGTCTTCAATCTTCTACTCCAGCTACAATGCGCCTCTTGGCTCCCAGCTGCTCTCCGCTGCTTTTTTTGAGTAGTCGAACCTTTGATCCGCCATGCTGTTGCAACTCACCAATGACTCTGACTCTGGTGTGGGGTTGGCTGAGTTGTGTTGATCATTGTTGATTCCTGCGGATCCCCCAGATGAAGGAAAAGACCATCCTTACTGTGCCAGTCTCTCAAATTCCTCATGCTGCTTGAACTGGGTGGATGCTTGTTGGAGCTTTAATGAGCATCGTCTCGCAAACTTCTGAAGTTTTGGGTCCTTCCTCCATAAAATTTGCCCATTGACTCTTTTTTCACTTAGTTGTCACATCCAAGTAGGTTCGCATCACTTCCACTTTCGATTGGCATTTCGTTGGGAAATGAAGCGGACAATCTACTCTCAGTAGCACCGATCACCGTTGGTGAGGATTTGACAACTATTGTCTTCCATTATCTTCGAAGGGTCTTTGAATATATGCAGAGCTCCTCTGCTGGATAGATAAGAGAATTGGGGTACTCGGTTTCGCCCATTCTCTTAAGAGTTGAGAAGGCAAAGGTTACTTGACTTCGCCCGCCTCCTCGAGGTTGTACTTCATGCATCGAGCTGGTTACTGGCCTTCGCCTACTCTTTGCTCACACTTCTGAAGCACATGAAGTGTTTGCACTCCTTGCGTTGAGTTAGCTACTGTGATTCACCTTCTCAATGCCATCGAACTTCTGGAATGCAGGAAGTTTTCACCCCAACTTGGAGTAGTTCTCTCATAGGTTTGGTCGCCTCTGGGATTGTACCGTCTTCTCCATCAACCCTGCCGCCTACTCCTCTGAGTAGCAAAGGTACAGCACCACGTACTGCCTGCTTCGTTCCTTGGTTATGCACTCTTGCATGACCCGAAGTCCTTCACTTTCGGCTATCTTGATGAGAAGCACATTGACACCGGTCTTATGAAGTTCTTCGGCCTCTGCCCTTCAGTCTTGTCTCGGTACTTGAAGATTGCCTCTGCATTCTCCACCTCCTCGGCCCCTTTCACGACCAAGCGCTCTCCCTCCATGAGAGCAAGGGATCAATGACTTTCACGGTAGTCCCGCCTCTACGGTACCATGGCGCTGCCATGCCTATGGCCCTACTATCCGTCGCCTCGCATCTGTATCCCTTTTCTTCACGATCAGTAGATATGTCTCCGTGGCACTCCTCTGAGTCCACCTCCATTCTAACTGATCCTTGATTTTGGGTAGCTAAGTCCCTTTGGACTTGTCGTCGCTTCCTCGCCCCTTTCGACCCCCTACTCCAACACCTCTGTGTTCTCCAAGCATTCTGTTTGGTCGATGGAAAGACAGACTGCAACTCCCATGCATGGCCTCTGCCATCACATTGTAGGGTTTGCACCGATTCTGTTCTCCTTAGCTTCCTTGGTAACAACGTTCGCTTACTCGGCCTTGTCCTCTGACTTGCCAGGCTCCCTTAAGCGAATATGAGCTCTGGAGTAGTCCAACTCTCCAGCTACTTCGATTATACCTCTGCATGATCAAGTCCCTCCCATGGGACTCACTGGTACTTGCATTCAAACTTTTCCCTTGGTGGAACACAGCCCCCATATGCTGATGACCAAGGTTTTCATCCGATGCAAAATTCGATGCACGCCCGAAAGACCCGCCTCTGCGGTACCATGGCCTTCACTCCTTGAATCCATAGCCCTTCTTGCCGTCGTGTTGTTCACCGAAGTGGAGCTTCCAGTAGCTCCCGATCATACCTCTATATGATCCAGTCCCTCCCGGGACTAAGTCGTGTGTATCGCATTGCCACGAACTGTTCCACCACAATCCGCTGCACCATGTCGCCTCCTGGTGACATCTCCATTGCATTCTGATCCTTGTGGAATAAACTCGAATTGTGAACCCTCCATGTGTGGCCTCTGCCAATAAATCGCAGGGTCTTCTCCACCTTCGATTTTGTTCGCCCCTTTGGCAATCGACCTTCATCCACCCACTCTTGGGTCACACCTAGATGAAGCACCGCTCTAGG
Source organism: Musa acuminata AAA Group (assembly GCF_036884655.1). Taxonomy (NCBI): domain Eukaryota; kingdom Viridiplantae; phylum Streptophyta; class Magnoliopsida; order Zingiberales; family Musaceae; genus Musa; species Musa acuminata. Next base: position 32,865,355 of record NC_088357.1, read on the forward strand.
ACAGTCCGTCGCCTAGTAGCTCCCGAATTCCACCGACTTCACTGTAATTTGTGCACCATTGTCTGGATCCTGGGCCTCTGCCCCTACCAGCACAATCTCCGCTGCGCACCGCTTCCTTCATAGCAACTCGAATGGAAACACTGTGGCATATTCTTCAAGAGTACCCACCTTTGAGTCCTCTTGCCCTGTGCTAAGGCCTTCTATACCCAACTTCGCCTCCGCAAATTGAGTCGCCTTAGTTTCTCCATCAAATGCTTCTCCGAGATAAGGTGCATGTGCCCCGAAGCTCCCTTCATCTTTGGTACCATGCAAGATGAGTCCGCTCCGTCAGAATGAAGGACCCATAGAACAACATGATCCTACTCTTGCCTCTGCAAGAGTTCATGTCCTTGACCTCTGTTTAAGGAAAGCACTGTGCCTCTGCTCCATGTTCCAACTTCTATGCTGGCTCACTTCATACGGCTTGGGTACTTCGCCAAGTTACACCCAAGTTGCTCCGCTCCTCGTTTTTGCATTGAGTCGATGGTGGCCCTCGCGCCCACCATTCCACGGGTCAGCCCTCCCTTGAGTCCAATCTCCATATCGACTCCAAGTGTGCCTTCATTTAAGTTGCTTTGGGTCGCTCCCCCACTTGATCTTGCAATTCATCCACCAATGCATTCTCTCAAGCGAGATCATGCGATGACTCCTCGCCGCTTGCTCAGTCCATCGAGCTTCATGGAGTTGTTGTTTGTTGAGGTACTCCTCCTCAACATGTGAGGTCCGTCTCACATGATTCTCCCTCTGGAGAGCCGGGACTTATCCCTCCTGGATAACTATCCCGTTGGAGCAACATCTCTCTTCGTTTCGGAGACCACCATCCCCTTAGACTACTCCGATCTGCTGAACAAACTGTGCATTGTTCTGCCTCCTGCAAACACACTTGCTAGATTGCGACTCCTCGTCAATACAGTCCCCACTGCACCCCTCAAGGCCTAGCAACATGCTGAACTTGTTGCACACTTCAGCCTCCTACGGATGTATCCTTCACATGCCGAAGAGAAAGTTTCAATGCTCTATGGCACCGAGTTTCGGTCGCCTTGGGATGGCCACGAACATTCCATCGTCCGTATACAAGCACATGCAATTCCCCTCACCTCTGTGAGCTTTGCAGAACTCTTTTGGTCGTTGAGCAACTCATTCCACCTTGAATGGTCTCATCCTTTACCAAGCGCCTCGCTTGCCTTGAGCACCATCAAGTATGGTTGTCAACGTTGAGCCGTAGCTCAAACTCAGCCATCCCAACCTTTGTGCGCTCCACATTCTTCCAAGCTTGCCTGTTCTCGTGGTGCCTCTTGTGCGAAGGGTTGGCCATTCCTCTGAGCGACTCCTTTTCCCTACATCTCCATGCCCGTTTTCCCCCAAACGGTCACGCGTGTGCTGACTGCCCTCAACGCAGCCCCGCTAGGTCCCCCACGTTTGCATGCTAAGTGTTTCTATGAGTGCTTGTCCCGCTCTGATACCATCTGTCATGGACTTAGCTGGTTTTGTCTAAGTCGTGCGGCACCCTTGCGTGTCCGTCCGCAAAGGTCAGCCTCCCCGAAGACTCCCATTGTCCCTTAGGACCAACAAAAGAGAGAACGGGCTAAAGAGAACGCCTCAATCGGGATCCACAAGCAAACATATCCGAAAAACACTTCATAGACAATGCAAATTACAAACAGACTTTACAAGCTCTGAACAGTGGCACAACAAAGGGTAAAATGGTCTATTACAGACTGAGAATCTCTCGCACGTGTCCACATGACACAACCTTTATTTACAAGCCTAAAGAGGCCACCAACCCAACTAAAATGGGACTATTAAGCCTTCGGCTTAGCTGAGAAGGCAAAGGTGTCCGTGAGAAGGCAAAGGTGTTTCGAAGTTTGTCCGTGACAAGCTGGTCGATCCTCGGGAGGGGATAGCAGTCCTTTGGGCATGCACGATTGAGACTGGTGTAGTCAACACACATCCTCCAGCTCCCATTAGATTTCTTCACCAGGACTACATTAGACAGCCATCGCGGGTACTTGAATTCTTCAATAAAGCCTACTGCCAAGAGTCGCTCCACTTCTGTACGGACAGCCTATTGTCTGTCTGTAGCTTGCCGTCACAATTTCTGCTTCACTGGTCGAGCATCGGGCGATATGCTCAGGTGATGTTGGGCAGTCTTTGGGTCGACGCCCGTCATGTTGGATGGCGACCAGGCGAAGACGTCAGCATTCTCCTACAGGAATCCGACGAGCTGCTCCCGCTCCCACTCGGGGAGTTCTGACCCGACTTTGATCGTCCGATCTGGCTGATCCTTCATCAACGATACATCGCAAGTGGGCGCCGTCGGCTCGGGATGTAGGGTCGGCCGCTTCGTTTCCCTCGGGTCTTCCAGGGGGCGGTCGGTCTTTACCCTTTTGTGCAGCGAGACCGCCATCAAGTAGCATTGCCTGGACTCACGGGGGCTTCCCCAGACTTCCTCGGTCCCGACGTGGGTCGGGAACTTCACGGTCTGGTGGTAGGTGGAGACTACAACTCTAATCTTGTTGAGGGTGGGGCGACCGAGGATGACATTATATGCGGTGGGGAGATCCACCACCAAAAAGGTGGACATCACCGTCTTCGATCTGGGCGGCGTCCCCAAAGTCAGGGGCAAGGTGACGGCCCCCAGCGGCGAGATCGATGCGCCGATGAACCCTGTGAGCGCCGAGCACATGGGCTTAAGGGCTTCTTTAGCCAACCCGAGTTTCTGGAAAGCGTCAAGATAGAGCGCATTGGCTGAGCTCCCCGTGTTGATCATGACCCTTCTAACCTAGGCATTAGCGATCCTGGCCATTATTACAAGCGCATTGTCATGTTCTGATCACTCAGCGCCCTCGGGAGGGAACATGACCTCGGGGTCAGGGCCGCTCCCGGGAGCATCGACCCTGGCGGAGCGGGCATAGGCCTTCCTTCTGGACATACTGTTTCCTCCAAATGCTGGGCCTCCTATGATGACATTGATTTGGCACTCCGCAAGGCCCACCGGATAGGGGGAAAGCTCCCTGTCCTGTCAGATATACCGATCGAGGTGTCCTCTACGGACGAGCTCCTCGATTTGCCGCTTCAGCTCGCGGCACTCCTCAGTATCACGTCCGCTTTGCCGGTGGAAGCGGTAATACTTCGACTGATCGGCGAGTTCTCGTGGGCTTTTCATCGGGTTGGGGGCCCTGAGCAACCCTTTTTCCCTTATTTGGAGAAATATCTCCGTTCGGGATGCGCCCAAAGAGGGCAACGGGGTCCTCAACGCCGGTGGGTCAGGACGGTCCAACCTACGCCTCGGTGCGGCGGACGGTTATCCTCGAGCCAACTCCGGCCTAACCCTCTTGTGCTCCTCCCACTTCCCGGCCATCCAGGCCTCGGCCGCGATGAACTGGTTCGCCCGTTGAAGCATCTCAGGCACCGTGGTGGGGGGTCACTCCACGAGGGACTAGAAGAATCTAGAAGGTCGCAGGCCTATCATAAACGCCTGCATCAATAGAGAGGGATGAGCGTCCGGTAATCCTCGGATTTGCGTTGCAAAATGATTCACAAAATGGGAGAGGGGCTCGTCCTCCCTCTGGTTGAGTTCGAGGAGCAGCGCAACGGAAGGTTTCGGCTGGGCGTAAGCCAAGAAGTTGAGTTCGAAGTCCTTGATGAGCTGGTCGAAGGAGGCGATCGTCCTGATCTTCAGGCCGCTGTACCACGCGCGGGCCGACCCTCTCAGAGTGGTGGGAAACACTCTGCACATCAAAGCATCAGAAGTTCCATACAACGCCATCTCAGCATGAAAAGCGGCTATATGGTCCGCCGGGTCGGTGGAGCCATCGTATGCGTCCAAGGAGGGGAGTCGGAAGTTCGGGTGGATTGTCTGATCCTATATCTCGAGTGTGAATGGAGATCCCTGGTGTGCGTCCTCCCCGAGCTCTCCCTGAGCTCTCCTCTTGACCTGCGAACCTCCTTTTGCACCTCGTTGAGCCGCTGACTAACGTAGCGTAACTGGGCTCGCAGGGAATCTGTGGAATATGAGGATAATGCCTCGGGTTCCGGGCGGCCTCTCGGGTTTGCTGTCGCTCGGTTCCCGAGCAGGGCTAATCGGTCCCGAGGGGACGTCGAAAGTTCTTGAGGTGGGGTGCGAGCCCAAACGGGCGGCTCCTGTTGACGTAGTGGTTGGATCGCAGGCGGGTGCAGTGGTCGAGAAACCAGTGGGATAATGGACTGCACCATACTGGTCAGAGTTCAGACTTGATGAGTGAGGTCTTGAAAGGCCTCAGATGACACAGGCGACGGGCCAGCTGAGGCGCCGTCTGGCGGTGACAGGACCGGGTCGTTAAATATCCGCCAATAGCGCTCTGAGGTCGCGGCGGGGGGTTCATCTTGAGGTTCTCCGCGCGCGGGGGGGGGTTTCCCTCGGAGCTCCCATCGGGTGTGACCCCTCAACCGTGAGCTCGTCTGAGCCAATTGGGCGATCCCCTAACATTCGGGCCCTCCTTCTAGCGCCAAAAATATTGTTGTAAACAACTTTAAGCCGTGGCCCCGGGGCCGTCGCGACTTAGTTGGGGTCCGGATGATGGGGGATCTCCTTGGGATGTTTCCTGAGACTGCTGAGGTGGCCGATTGCATTGGTTCGATCGGGACGGGGTCGCCGTTTCCTCTGGGAAGGGACTGGTCACCTGGGCGTCTAGTGGGAGACCTCCACCTTCGCACCTGCACAAAGGTCAGGTCGGGGAAGCTCGGCCCTCCGACGATCAAGTTAGTGAGCCGTCGTAGGGGGTTTTTTTTATCTATGTTTTTTCTCCTACTCCTTCGGAGCGTGAGGGTTTTTATAGTGAGAATTACCGTTGCGTGATGTGCCTGCCCGCAGGGAGCAGGATCGTACTTCTGGTAGCGTCTGGCATTGCCGTTGGTGTGGCGTGAGGGATCGAGCCTGAACAGGGTGTCAATGTGCCTTGGTAGGCGTTCCGGTCCGTGTTGATCAGGTCCTCATCAGGTTAACAGAGGCGTGATGCGTCATCTGGGGTAACTGATATCACACGAGTCTTATCGCAATTATTACCCTTATCACGATCAATCATCGATAATCCCTTCTTTCGGTGTTTAGGTGATCAACACAAAAGCTACTGTAAGTGCAATTGTGATTCCTTCCTAGAATAAGTCTGCGGTGTCTCCGATCAAAGACAATTTAGTTGAGTTTGAGCCTAACTCTATTCGACTCAACTAAAGTGTCAATTGGACTTCAATTTGATCTTGATCAGAACAAAACATGACCGAGCTCAATCTCAAGTTCAAAGGTCATATTTAAGTAAGCTCAATCCGAGTCTTACTAGAATTAGGATTTGGGTAATCCCTAACTAATTAGGATAATATCCGACAGAAGACTCCTACGACTGTAAGGAACCCAGGAGAAGTCCTAACCGATTAAGATTTCGTGTACCTTCAATCATGTAAAACTAAGGGGTTGTAGCCCCTTTGAAGCATCCAAATCATGTCTCCTCTTAAAAAGCCGATCGACCCTAAGTTGAGAAGAGAGGAAAGAGAGAGAGGAAGGAATTTATAAGTTCAATAGTCCTTCTTGTTACTTGTAGCCACCTTATTGTAGAGAACTTTTTCAACTTGCTATTAGCTTTAGTAGCTTCGAAAAAGCCTTTGGTAGTAGCAAGAAGAAGAAGAAGAAAAACAATCAAAGGCAACTAAAAAGCAGTAGCAAGGAGCTCCAACTGGTCCTATCTTTCCAACCTCCATTGAGAGCAGGAGAAGAGAGAAGAGAGAGGGAAAATTTTAACAAGGTGTAACCAAACCTCTATCTGTAACCCCTTTTCTCTCGAGTTCCAACAAGCGAAGTCCTTCATATAATCTTTCTTCAGCTATTGTGAGAAGTCCAGTCCCAAGGCCATGCTGTTTACTGTCCAAATCTCAAGAGTAGGTTCTAGTAGTACGAGAGGAGGAGATCAAAAGTAGTAGTGATCCTTAATAAGTGGAGAGTAGCCTTACAAGCAATAAAGGTTATTTTTTTTCGATTTTATGCTTGTTTTCTTGCTATATTTCCTCTTCTATCAAAACTTCTATCCGAGATATAGTATTGAATTGATGGATCTTAAATCCAAAACATATATGGATCATTTCTTCCTAAAATCCGTATGCATTTCCTTCTTCATTGTAGATACGTTATTCTCACCACCTCATCCTCATGAAGTGGACTCCTTCCCTCCACTAGTTAGTTAGTAAGCGGAGCCTTCACAAATCATGTTTGGCTTCTCCGTCCAAACTGCAAACTTCCCAACATGCAAATAAAAGCATATTGTCTCCTTAGCCAATCAAAATGTTGTTAGGAACTTATCTTGTGTTGATAAGGTGAACACCACATCTTCATCCATCGTCCATCATGTTACAAAGGCTGATCAACTCAGAAACAAATCTTGGAGCTCTTTTCTGTATCTTTCCAATGATATAAAAATTTTATATTTTACCATGAGGATCCAATTTTTTCAAAAGGTGGAGTTCTTCAGATAAAAGCATCAGAGGAGGAGATTAACAAGGGGGAAGAGTACTTGTTTTCAATTTACTGATTGAGAATCTTTGTTGGGCCACACCCTCCCTTTCATATCAGTGAGAACTAAGTAAATTATATTTAGGAATCTGTAAGATCTCTTGAAGTTTTTTTTACTAGAAGCAAGATTTTTTATTTTCAGATTTGGTAACTAAGATGATCTCACCAAGGTTATGGAATTAAGACCTTGGTACATTCGTAATATATTGTTCATCTTTCATCCTTGGGATCACAATACTCAACTAAAAAAGGGTAAAATTCTACGCCCCCCTTATTCATGTGAACTCCTAAATTCTTTAGTTCAATAGCAAGTGGTATCGACAAACCTTTATTTATGGATTAGCTAACTAGTAAAAGATAGCACATTGGTTTTGCTAAAGTTTACATTGAGGTTCCTGCATGCAAAGAACTATCATATTATGTTTAGATCACTCTAAAAGATTGAGGATGAACTTCCTATTGGTATTGATGGATTTAAAAATTATTATGAGTGTAAAATAAGTGTGAAAAAAATAGAAGATTGCTACCTTATACCCCTTAGGTAAACATATCAAATCTCAACTTTGTGATTAATTTTGCTATATGAAATATCAAGGTCTTAATGCTCCTTCTAAACAAAAGGTTGTCCGGGATTCTCTCGTTAAATACCACACTAATTATTATTTTTCCTTCCGGAGTCTTGAGTGAAAAAACATAAGTACGAACTTATTATATGATTCAAGATGTATTACTAATTACTCATCTATCTAGTGTTTCTCGAAGTTGGTGCATTTAAAACTCTTTATATATATATTTATTAATATACTAAATTTCTCAAGGATATTCACTTTTGAGAAATATTCACTTTTTCAATGGTATATGGGCTTTATATGTGGCTGATCAAAGAGAATTTTAATTTTAATTTTTCAAATTTCATATTCTACACATGGGCCATGGGTCTTACTAGTTAGTGGGTGTCCTATTTTATATTTAATTTTCTTATAAATATTATTAATTATCTTATTGAATTGAGATTATTTGACCTAAGAAAACATCTTTGTGGTTAAATAAAGTAGTTGGTATATAACAAATTATGAGATCATATGTTTGTTAACCAAGATTGGATTTCTAGTTTTCTGGACTTAAGAGGCTTGGTTTCTTTCTATTGACATATTTAATCGATTTTTAATCATTGGACTTCTCATCCTAATTTTTTTAAAGTTGTGGAGGAGATGCAAAATTTCTCCCATTTTTGTCTACTAGCAGCACAAGAATTTCTTTCCTTGAAATTTATTCGAGACTAATTGGAATTACTCCCTTTGATGAAAGATAGAGTAGGTCCTAAATTCTAAGCTATATAAACTCCTCCAAACTGAAGAATCTATATTAAGATAAAAACCTAGAGACCATTGATAAACTCCTCGAAAATGAGGTTATTAATTCTTCCTACTTTCTGTCTCTATACGCCCATAAGACCATTGATAAACTCCTCGAAACCGTAGAATCTAATTCTTCCTACTTTCTGTCTCTATACGCCCAGAAGAACCGTAACTCCATCCTTTCTTTAGTGAATTCCAATAGTTATGTTATATATGGGAATCAACTTCAAATTATTAAATATTATGAGAATCTTTTTAGCCTTTTCCGTAAAGAATTAAACGAATAAGATAGAAAGATAGAAATGGTAGAAAAAACTATGAGATGTAATTACCTCGTTCTTAAGAGAATTTTTCTCAACTGCTTAAAGATTTCCTCAATTGCCTTGAGGAAATCATATCTGCTTATCATGCCCCCGCAAGATTGAGCTTCCCTCAAGGATGCCGATCTTGGACTGATGAGATGAAAATAGTTTGCAGGCGAGAGCTTTGTGAGTGAGTCTGCTAGTTGACCAGCTATATGTACGTGAGAAACATGGAGTTGATGTCTGACAACTTGATCTCGCACGAAGTGGAAGTCGATGGCAATGTGTTTCATTCGGAAATTGAATACTGGATTGGCACATAAGTAGGTAGCTCCAATATTATCACAATATATTGTAGGAATAATCATGGAGTTGACGTTGAGTTCCTTGAGCAGATTTGTGATCCAATTGAGTTCAGCAGCGACGGTGGCGATAGCACGGTATTCAGCTTCAGTTGTAGACCATGCAACCGTCTTTTGTATTTTAGAACTCCAACTGATTAGAGTAGCTCCAAGGAAGACAATGTACCATGATGTAGATGTTCTATCATTAAAGTTCCTTGCCCAATCAACATCAACAAAGACATGTAGATGGAGTGAAGTATTTTTACGAAGAAAAATACCATGATTAAGAGTCCCTTTAAGATATCACAAAATTCGTTTGACCATAGACCAATGCGTAGTAGATGGTCGATGCATGAATTACGATAATTTATTGATGACAAATGAAATATCTGGATGGGTGAGAGCCAAGTACTGTAAGGAGCCAAGGACTTGTCGATATTGAGTCGAATCTGTAGCAAGACTTCCATCACATAATTTAAGTGATTCACTGGTAGAGAGAGGAGTTGTAACCTCTTTCGCATCCTGCATGTTTGTCTTTGATAATAAATCTTGAATATACTTTCTTTGTGATAGGAAGAGACCTGAAGATGTAAATGTTGTTTCCACTCCCAGAAAGTAGCTTAAAGTTCCTAGATCTTTGAGGGAGAATAGATCGACCAAGTGCTTTAGAAATGCCTGAGTCTTTAAAGGATCATTTTCTGTGACAATAATATCATCCACATATACTAAAAGATATATTGTGCTTCCATTGTACTGGCAAATGAATAACGATATATCAGACTTAGAATTGATAAAGCCAATTGAGATCAAAAATGAGCTAAGCTCGGTATACCAAGCCCTTGGAGCTTGACGAAGTCCATAAATAGTTTTTTGAAGTTTGCAGACAAGCCTCGGATATTGAGGATGAATGAAACCAGGAGGTTGCTGCATAAAGACATCTTTAGTAAGTGACTCATGTAAAAAGGCATTGTTAACATCCAATTATCGTATGTGCCAGCCCTTTGAGATGGCCAAACTCAGGATAAGATGGATTATTGTGGGTTTAACAATGGGACTAAATGTTTTTGTGAAGTCAACACCAGGTCGTTGATGAAACCCTTTGGCGACTAGACATGCTTTATATTTGGCAACGGATCTGTCTGGGTTTTGCTTAATTCGAAAGACCCATTTATACCCGATGATATTTTGTGTGTGATGAAAGGGTACTAAGGGCCATGTAGAGTTATGGAGGAGAGCATCATATTCATCACACATGGCTTTACGCTAGTGAGAAGATTTTTGAGCTTGAGTGATTATAGTGGATTCACTGGCTTTAGTGGAGGAACTTGTTATAGCATGTAAGTCAAAGACTTAACATGGTTTGAAAATACCACTTTTGGAGTGTGTTGTCATTAGATGTTTAGGGGGAATGAAAGTGGTAGATTGTGTTGGTGGTATAGCCGAGGGCGAGTCACTGTCATGGACCGGGCCAACCATCGGCACGACAATGTCACTAGGTCTAGGAGAAGGTAAAGCAAGTGGCAATGTTGTCGAGGGTATTACTTCATTAATAGGAGAAACTTATGAGGGAGTGGAGAAATAGAGGGAGTGAGAAGCTGTTGAACTGGAGTAATAGTAGTATGCGGATCTTGATGGTAAGGATTGGATGGTGTCATTAGAGGTTCGTGTGATGAGATCGGAGGGATATTCTAGTGATGTATGTTTATCGGAGTAGCTTGCATAGTAGGATTGTTTTGAAAAGGAAAGACAAACTCCTCAAAAATAACATGACGTGATATAAAGACTTTTTTAGTTTGGGGTTCATAGCATCGAAAAGCATTATGTTCAAGAGAGTAGCCTATAAAAGTGCAAGGCTTAGATCGTGGTGTTAGCTTATGTGAGGCATAGGTACGGAGCCATAGATAACATAAACAACCAAAAACTTTGAGTTTATGAAGTTTTGGAAGCTTGTAGAATAATTTTTCAAATGGTGGCTGGTATTGTAAGATTGGAGTAAGCATACGATTAATGAGATAAACTGCAGTTTGAAAAGCTACTGACCAAAAAGATGGTGGCATGGATGCTTGATGTAGAAGGGAGAGACCAGTTTCAACGATATGCCGATGTTTGCGTTCGGTAGAGCCAACCAATTGGGGAGTATGTGGGGGTGACTTGAGGTGTTGTATACCATAAGTAGAGAGATAGGATGTGAGGGCTTGATATTCGCCTCCGCTATCAGAGTAAACTGTTTCAATGGAAGATTGAAAAAAATTTTTGACCAACTTTTGAAAGTTGGTAAATATTGTGGAAACATCAGACTTATGGTGGAGAGGATATAATCATGTGTACTTAGTAAAATAGTCTACAAAAATAACATAAAAGCGAAACTTGTCAAAAGAAGGAATTGGGGTAGGGCCCCACACGTCGGTATAAATAATTTCAAATGGTTTAGAGCAAGAAATCTGTAGTGATTAGGTGAAAAAAAAAAAATCTACAGCGGTTACAACTGCTGAAACTTGCTATGGTAGAGAAATTGCTGCGGTAGAGGGAAGCGGCTATAGATGGAAGCTATAAAAACTGCAATCATTCCTATTGCCGTAGGAAGGCAATGATGGTTGTGGCGGTAAGGATGGCGGCAATAGCACTTCTCGCTCGAGTGAGATGTGGGAACGAGGAGAGGTCGCTGGTCGGGGAGCAGTTGCGAGGATGGCGACCACCACGGTAGTGTAGGCGAGGTTCTTGTGAGGGTAGGAGGTGGCCGAGCAGTCTCCAACTCCGGAACAGGAAGCAACGACGCCGGAGGAGAGGTAAGCAACAACACTGCTCTTTCGAACTGAACAGAAAAGAGGAGCAGTAGAAGGCTTCGGCAGAGTTGCCTATATCCGCAAGGAAGAAGGCTCTGATACCATGTAAAGAATTAAATGAAGAAGATAGAAAGATATAAATTATAGAAGAAACTATGAAATGTATGAGATGTAATTGCCTCATTCATTTAGATAGTGAGCTCTTGATAGCTATTTATACACATTCAACAGGAAGGATTTTTCTTAACTGCTTAGAGCTTTCCTCAACTGCCTTGAGGAAATCTTATCTGCTTATCACTTTCTTCACTCTAGTAAAACTCATCTCTACTGAGGAAATAGAAGAGGTCATCCTAAAATCAAATCTTAATCAGATGAACTAATAGGGTCTTTAAAGACCTATTAAATGAGTTTTATGACACATGTTGAACATGATGAACTTGAGAACCACCTTCCAAAGAACATGAAGGATTTGGCACATCGAACAAAAGGAGACAACCTTTACAAGCACCCATACTCCTCTCTAAACAGAATTCTAATTTTAAGCTAGAGGAGGGATTTCTCAAGTGATTTTTATAATATTTTCTCACTTTAAAACTCTATGTGCTTGTGTAAGCTAACTAGGGATGAGAGAGGTATTTATATGCCTCAAGTTGATTCAAACTTAGAGCCTAAAAACATCTCATCCCGAGTCTCCTGGGCATGAGCGGTACTACCACTAGTGTCAATCTGACACTAATACTGTGCTGGGCCGTACCATCGCCCAGTCTAGCGATACCACTACCACTGGACGATACCACCGTCTGACACAGTCTTGAAGACTATGCTACGACGGTGCCACTTCTTGGGTCATTGTTTAGGCCTTTCATTGGGCCCAACACAGTCCTTACATGGGCCCAACTAGCCCATAATTGGGTTGGCCCAATTCCAATCCCAATTACATACTAACTATGAAATCTAAGACATTTACTAAGCTAAACAAGTCCGTAAGTCTAGTTTCTTTCAGCGAGCTTCCAGCGATCTTCCGACAAACTTCCAACGATCTCTCGACAATGTTCCAGCGGACTCCCGACAAGCTCCTAGATTTCACGATAATCTTCTTGGTGAGTTTCAACGAGCTTCTCTAGCAAGCTCTGAGACTTCTCGGTTGGTTCCTGTAGAACTTCTGATGAACGTCCAGACTTTCGACGAACTCTCGAACTCCTAGCGAAATCACGTTCTTGACTCTAGGACTTCATTTTGCTTTATGCCTTGCTATCGTAGTTAATCCTGCACATGTAAAAACATACTTCGATCTTAGACAATTAATACTAAGCATGAATCATGTTGTCCGGCATATCAATGGTCCATCGATGCTTCGTCCGATTCTTCGACGCATCATCCTCTCTTGTGGCCTATTGCCCAATCGGCCAGTTGACTCTGCAACTCCAATATCCTTGGCTCAATATCTGCTCTTCTTGGCCCGATGCCCAAGTCCATGGCCCAAGCCTTCTGTTGATACGTCGACCGATCCTTCTGCCCGACGTCCAATCTTCTGACCTGTTTTCCTCCGACCCAATATGATTCTTTCTGCTTTAATTGTCTCATCTTGATCGAAGCATCCTGCATCACTCAAAACGCAGATCAAATCCTGCGTCAAAATCTGAAATGCTATTGGGCCCAAACATCAATTAGTTTAAAACTTTCGACGAAAAGTTAAAGGACTGTGTTGGGCCCAATGAAAGGCCCAAATAGTGACCCAAGAAGTGGCACCTGTTGGGAAATCATAGGGGGGGGCGACATCATATGCGCAGCGGAAGAACAAGAAAACAAAAATCCCCGATTCCCAAAAAGATGTTCATCGTCGTGCGAAGATTGGTGCGCAAAATCCGCAAAAACACAAAACTGCGTATAGAGATTGTGTTACCTAGGGAGATCGTATATCCCTGTTTCCTTGCAGATCCTTAGGAGAGGGTGAAGGAGGTCAAGCGTCCTCCTCTCTAGCGGTGATCCACACAGCAGGGTTGCGACGACGCTCCTCAAAACTCCAGGCCTACTCTGAGGTGGAGAGGGAGAGGAGAATAGGAAGGGCAAGCAAAGACTCTAGCCTATGAGGCTGTGAATCCCTCCTATTTATAGAGATCCCGTGTCAAAACCCTAATGGGTCCTTTCCCTAGTGGGTATTGGATCTGCATCCAATAAGACAAGGGCTCCGTCGGATATCTCATATCCGAACCTCTACTCATCGCAATGCCTACCATATGTGTGTGACCCTCTAGGCCCAATATCGAGCTGGCCGTGAGTCATACATGTCAGAACTCCTTCTAACTAAGTGAATTATTATCTCTGTAATAATTCACTCGACTCATCGACTACGGAAGTACTAGGCCACTACGCCGTAGTCCCCAGACGATACAGGGGAATCCAATCCATTGGACCTGTCTGTCCTCAGTTACCATGTACCTATAGTCCCTCATCCATCTAATATCCCAGAGACCGTATATCGAGCATGGTGCTGTCAGACCCATACGGTTTCTACTCGAGTCTCGCTCTAATCGGATTCTCCCGGAGAACTCTTTCTCTCTCAACCCGAATGACCCTGGCCAGGGATTTGTCTGAGCAAGAACACATGGGATATTCCTCTCATGATACCGAGAGTGGATGATCCTCTATCGACACTCAATAGCCCTCGTAAGGTCGACTACCACTCCCAATGACCAACTGTACTAGATCTGGGAACAGCCAAACCTATAAGTCTGGTATCAAAGAGTGGAGCACTCATACAGGACATCCTTGGTGTCTCAAGTCTAAGAACCAGATACACCACTAGGACTACGGAATTGTTGTCTGACAATAAGGCATCATCAACCATCCAGCATTCCGTAAGCGGATCAATCAGTGAACTCATTCTCCAATGAGCACCTGTACTGTATCCCTAGTGTCCCTACACGAGCAGCTATGAGACCAGCTGCATCCATCATATGGACGGGTATACAGCACACCAGTCTATCCGGTTATCACGATGTCCCTCTCGAGTAACCTATGACCGGGATTATTTAGGATATGTGTTTAAAGGTGAATCGATCTCATTATCGTGATCTCATCACGATCCGATTCCCATTGCACAAATCCAAGGACATCACAATATATATGCATTTATGCAATAGTTATAAAGTGATATACGCCAAAATATAATAAGCAAAAAAGATTCTGTATCAAGTCACACGTGCCATCACTCACGTGATTGGCTTGCTGGGCACTTATGACTAGCAATCTCCCACTTGACCTAAAGCCAATCACCTATGTGTCTGATCCCCATCAGACCCCTGTGACGCTCAAAGACAATCTGAGACAATGGCTTTGTTAGTGGATCTGCAATGTTATCTTCGGATGGAACTCTTTCCACTGCTACATCTCCTCGGGTCACGATCTCTCTGATAAGGTGGAACCTCCTCAGAACATGCTTAGATTTCTGATGAGACCTAGGTTCCTTCGCTTGAGCAATTGCCCCGTTGTTGTCGCAATATAGGGAAATCGGCTCCTCACTATCCGGCACGACTCCCAAATCTGTGATGAACTTCTTCAACCAGACTCCCTCCTTTGCTGCATCTGATGCAGCAATGTACTCCGCCTCTGTGGTCGAGTCAGCAGTGGTATCTTGCTTGGAACTCTTCCAGCACACTGCTCCTCCATTCAAGGTGTACACATACCCTGAATTCGACTTGCTATCATCGACATCAGACTGAAAACTTGAGTCAGTGTAGCCTTCAACCTTAAGGCTATTACCTCCATATACTAGTAAAAGATCCTTAGTCCTTCTCAAGTACTTAAGGATACACTTTACTGCTTTCCAGTGCTCCAAGCCTGGATCCGCCTGATACCTGCTCGTGACACTCAGAGCATGCGCTATATCAGGCCTAGTACATAGCATGGCATACATGATAGACCCTATTGCTGAGGCATAAGGTATCATATCCATGTTCGCCCTTTCTTCTGGAGTCTTTGGGGACATACTCGTAGAAAGCGATATCCCATGTCTCATCGGTATGAGACCTCTTTTGGAATTTTCCATGCCAAACCTTTTGATAATAGTTTCTATGTACCTGGACTGGGACAAGCCAAGCATCCTTTTGGATCTATCTCTATAGATTCTAATCCCCAAGATATAAGATGCTTCTCCTAAGTCCTTCATGGAGAAGTGTCTAGATAACCAAGCCTTTATTGTGGATAGCATTCCTATGTCATTCCCAATGATGAGGATGTCATCCACATATAACACCAAAAAGCTAATAGCGCTCCCACTTACCTTTCTGTATACACAAGGCTCATCTTCGTTCTTAACGAAGTCATAAGATCTGATTGCCTCATCAAATCTTATGTTCCAACTTCGGGAAGCTTGCTTTAGTCCATAAATGGATCTAAGCAACCTACACACCTTATCTGGGCAGTTCTTGGACACGAATCCCTCAGGTTGCATCATATACACCTCCTCCTCCAGGTTCCCGTTGAGGAATGTGGTTTTCACATCCATCTGCCAGATCTCATAATCATAGTGTGCTGCAATAGCCAATAGAATTCTGATGGATTTTAGCATTGCTACGGGTGAGAAAGTTTCGTCGTAGTCAACACCTTGCCTTTGACGATACCCCTTAGCCACTAGCCTTGCTTTATAGGTCTCTACCTTTCCATCTACTCCGATCTTTTTCTTAAAGATCCACTTGCAACCGATGGGTACAATACCTTCGGGTGCATCAACTAGGTTCCAAACCTTATTGGAGTACATAGAATCCATCTCAGAATTCATGGCTTCTTTCCACTTCCCGGAGTCTATACTCATAATAGCCTCCTCGTAGGTCTGAGGATCAATATCCTCTACATCCTCTGCTCTAATATGTCCCACATATCTCTCAGGAGGATGGGATACTCTATCAGACCTGCGTAAAGTTGAAACTTGTGTATTAGATACCTGAACAGACTCGGGCTGTAGAGTGGTGCTTGAGCTTGGTTCTCTAACCTCGCTCAATTCTATCATTCTCCCACTGTCTCCGTCAAGAATGTGTTCCTTCTCAAGGAACACTGCTCTCTTAGCTACAAAGACCTTTTGGTCCTCGAGATGATAGAAGTAATACCCACAAGTTTCCTTGGGGTATCCCACAAATTTACATCGCCCTGTCCTTGATTCTAACTTATCGGGGTTGTGTCTTTTAACATGGGCAGAGCAGCCCCAAATCTTAACTACTTTAAGATCAGGCTTCTTCCCTTTCCATATCTCATATGGTGTAGACACCACCGACTTAGTTGGAACTCTGTTCAGAAGGTAAGCTGCGGTTTCTTGGGCATATCCCCAGAATGAGATGGGTAGGTCAGCGAAACTCATCATGGACCGTACCATATCTAATAATGTACGATTTCTCCTTTCAGAGACACCATTGAGCTGAGGTGTATAAGGAGGTGTCCATTGGGATAATATCCCATGGTCCTTGAGGAAGTGAGTAAACTCTGTACTTAAGTACTCACCTCCTCGATCTGATCGAAGAGTTTTGATACTCTTTCCAGTCTGGTTCTCCACCTCATTCTTATACTCTCTGAATTTCTCAAAGGCCTCGGACTTGTACTTCATTAAGTACACATATCCATACCTTGAGAAATCATCAGTAAATGTAATGAAGTAGGAGTAACCTCCAATGGCATGAGTTGACATGGGTCCACATACATCACTATGTATGAGTTCCAACAACTCAGTGGCTCTCTCTCCAGTTCCACTAAATGGAGAGTTGGTCAGTTTTCCACGAATGCAAGGCTCACAAGTTGCATATGACACATAGTCGAATGGATCTAGATATCCATCATTTAGCAACTTTTGAATCCTTCTTTCATGGATGTGACCTAGCCTACAATGCCACAGGTATGCACTGTTCAACTCATCTCGTTTCCTTTTGGACACATTTATATTCATGATATGTGGAGTGGTGTCTAACATAAATAAACCATTATGCAATGTTCCTTTCGTGATGATCTTATCATCTAATAATATCGAACAACCATTGTTCTCAAAAACAAATTTATATCCACTAACTGTTAAACATGAAATGGAGATAATGTTTTTGATAATAGAAGGAACAAAATAACATGCATCTAATGCAATAAAAGCTCCACTAGGCAGATGTAGGGCGACCTCGCCAACAGCTAATACAGCAACTTTTGCTCCATTACCCATCTTGAGGTCCATCTCGCCTCTCTCTAGTCTCCTAGGCCTTGCCAGAACCTGCAACGAATTACATATATGATAAGCACTACCGGTATCTAATACCCATGTGTTATCATAAGAGTCTGGCAAATGGAGACTGATCATGAATGTACCTGAAGCTTCATCAAGCTTTTGTTTCGCCCTTTCTGCAAGGTACTCTTTGCAGTTTCTCTTCCAGTGCCCATCTTTACCACAGTGGAAGCACTGGCCTTTGTCCTTTGTTGGGTCTTTCTTAGCAACCTTTGCTTTACCTTGTTTACCCTTGCCCTTTCCCTTCTTAAGGGACCTTTCTGCTTTCCTTTTCTTTCTGGTCTCACCAGTGTAGAGAACTGGCTTCTCTTTCTTAATAGTACTCTCTGCCTCCCTCAACATATTGAGGAGCTCTGGGAGAGTCACCTCAAGCTTGTTCATATTAAAGTTCATTATGAACTGTGAAAAGGAATCTGGTAGGGACTGAAGCACAATGTCCACACACAAGTTATCCTCTAGGACCATTCCTAGACCTGTGAGTTTCTCTATCCACTCAATCATCTTTAGGACATGGTTCTGAACCGGTGTCCCCTCAGTCATCCTAGCGCGGAAAAGGCTCTTGGATATCTCATATCGTTGAGTCCTTCCCTGTTCCTCAAACAATTTACGGACATGTAGGAGAATGGATCTGGCATCCATCTTTTCATGTTGTCTCTGTAACTCTGGAGTCATAGAGCCCAACATATAGCACTGAGCAAGAGTGGAGTCATCAATGTACTTCACGTAGCGAGCGATCTCATCCTCGCTTGCCCCTTCTTCGGGCGTAGGCATCACTGTATCAAGGACGTACACGATTTTCTCCGCTGTGAGAACAATTCTCAAGTTACGGAGCCAATCCGTATAATTTGGACCAGTGAGGCGGTTGACATCAAGTATGCCACGTAAGGGATTTGAAAGCGACATTTTCTGAAAATAAAGATGTAGCAAAAATGAATAACATGCAGATTTTGCAAGAATTAAACTATCAAGATATGGACTTCTATCTTAATATGCTCCCACTATTTTACTAACGAGTCACGCGACACCCTCAGCACGTGAAACGGAAGTCTCCGGCAGACTTCTAGTGGGGATCAGGATCCAATCAGCGTCTTAGTGTAACCTCGAGGGACTCGACCAATCACACTAAGCCTAAAAGGTAGACAACTCTTGCCGATCACAACTCCTTGTGATTCCCGTCCTGTTCGGCCTCCGAATCACCATGACCTCGAGGGACTCGACCAACCATGATGCTTGGTTAAGTCAACACCTTCGTTACAAGATGAGTCTGATTTGATGATATACCCTCGAGGGACTCGACCAAGCATATCATGCCCTCAGGTCACCGGTGACATCTCTATGTCGTAAGCAAGATAGCGAATCGCGATATAGGTGAGTCTCGAGGGACTCGACCAACTCAACCTACACCGGGATTCGGTTCCTACTCATAACGATGGAAGGCCACGTGGGTCAATCTAATTGCCTCACGTTTACCGACTTAATATTATCGAGAGATGTTTCTATGATTTGGTCTCCTAATATGACATGTCACACATATACATATTTAATATATATCTACATCGCATGCAAATATATATACATATCTAGTATGTGTATAAGCAATCACACCAGATGATCATGGACCACAACCTAATATGATTAGGCCCGAGCCAGTAGGCCTAATCACTCACATCAAGATCTATCTGTGCAACGGTGCATCTCCATGCCTTGTGATCGTCCATCTCGTCCTCGTTGGTTCCGTCGACATCTTGATGCATCTTCATGCATCACGATCGTCCGTCTCGTGGGTCCCGCTATGGCTTCCACGCTCCCGCTGCGCCTCCTCATGTGATTACAACTTAATCATAGGCACGCAGGCCCGACAATAAACGAGAAATATAATGGAGGTTCGCAGACCTCAATAATAATAATCACAAGTACACACATCACACGGTCCATGATCATCCGTCCACTCATCATACATCACATGTATAAATAATCATCATCATGTAGGACTACTAGATAATAATAAAAATAATAATCAACTAAACCTTTTAATTAATTAATATTTTCTGAAATCAGGGATATATAGGGAATTTCTCAATTCCTAAGGGTATTTTCGTAATTTGGACAAAAGACAGAAACTGGAATTTCTCAAATTCCGAGGGGCAAAACTGTCTTTTGCGCAGAAAACCCTAATACCCTTTCCCCTTTTCGCTGCTGCGCCGCCGCCGCCGCCACCCTGCTGGCGGCGGCCTGTGCGGCGAGGGCGAGGGCACTGCCCTCGCCTGCAGGTGGCACGCCCGCTGGGGTCGCTGCCGCTGCAGGTGGGCGCCCCCGCGGGCGCCGCCGCCTTCGCGGGCGGTTCTGCCCGCGAGTCAGCGCCCGCAGGTGGTGCTGTCTCGCTGGCGGCCGCCCCTGCGGGGTTTTTGCCCGTGGGAGCAGCGGCCACAGGCGCCGCTGCCCTGCGGTGCCTCAGCCCGCGCTGCTGCCCCGCGGCGCCTCTGCCCGCGGGCTCAGTGGCCGCAGGCGCTTCTACCGAGCGGGCTCCCAGCCCTGCCGGCCGCAAGCCTGCTGCAAGCAGACCGCCGGCCGGCTGCTGCAGGCACAGCGCTTGCGCATGCGCCGGCGCTGTGCTGCCTGGCTGCAGCTGCGACTGGCTGCAGGCATGCAGATCGAGGGCAGCAACTGTTGCTGCCCTTCCTTGCTTTTGCGTCAACGATTTTGACGTCAATATTCTTCCTAAACACAACACACGCAGTTCAAAAACCAATCATTCGCACGAACAACCTGGCTCTGATACCACTCTTGGGAAATCATAGGGGGGGGCGACATCATATGCGCAGCGGAAGAACAAGAAAACAAAAATCCCCGATTCCCAAAAAGATGTTCATCGTCGTGCGAAGATTGGTGCGCAAAATCCGCAAAAACACAAAACTGCGTATATCCCTGTTTCCTTGCAGATCCTTAGGAGAGGGTGAAGGAGGTCAAGCGTCCTCCTCTCTAGCGGTGATCCACACAGCAGGGTTGCGACGACGCTCCTCAAAACTCTAGGCCTACTCTGAGGTGGAGAGGGAGAGGAGAATAGGAAGGGCAAGCAAAGACTCTAGCCTATGAGGCTGTGAATCCCTCCTATTTATAGAGATCCCGTGTCAAAACCCTAATGGGTCCTTTCCCTAGTGGGTATTGGATCTGCATCCAATAAGACAAGGGCTCCGTCGGATATCTCATATCCGAACCTCTACTCATCGCAATGCCTACCATATGTGTGTGACCCTCTAGGCCCAATATCGAGCTGGCCGTGAGTCATACCTGTCAGAACTCCTTCTAACTAAGTGAATTATTATCTCTGTAATAATTCACTCGACTCATCGACTACGGAAGTACTAGGCCACTACGCCGTAGTCCCCAGACGATACAGGGGAATCCAATCCATTGGACCTGTCTGTCCTCAGTTACCATGTACCTATAGTCCCTCATCCATCTAATATCCCAGAGACCGTATATCGAGCATGGTGCTGTCAGACCCATACGGTTTCTACTCGAGTCTCGCTCTAATCGGATTCTCCCGGAGAACTCTTTCTCTCTCAACCCGAATGACCCTGGCCAGGGATTTGTCTGAGCAAGAACACATGGGATATTCCTCTCATGATACCGAGAGTGGATGATCCTCTATCGACACTCAATAGCCCTCGTAAGGTCGACTACCACTCCCAATGACCAGCTGTACTAGATCTGGGAACAGCCAAACCTATAAGTCTGGTATCAAAGAGTGGAGCACTCATACAGGACATCCTTGGTGTCTCAAGTCTAAGAACCAGATACACCACTAGGACTACGGAATTGTTGTCTGACAATAAGGCATCATCAACCATCCAGCATTCCGTAAGCGGATCAATCAGTGAACTCATTCTCCAATGAGCACCTGTACTGTATCCCTAGTGTCCCTACACGAGCAGCTATAAGACCAGCTGCATCCATCATATGGACGGGTATACAGCACACCAGTCTATCCGGTTATCACGATGTCCCTCTCGAGTAACCTATGACCGGGATTATTTAGGATATGTGTTTAAAGGTGAATCGATCTCATTATCGTGATCTCATCACGATCCGATTCCCATTGCACAAATCCAAGGACATCACAATATATATGCATTTATGCAATAGGTATAAAGTGATATACGCCAAAATATAATAAGCAAAAAAGATTCTGTATCAAGTCACACGTGCCATCACTCACGTGATTGGCTTGCTGGGCACTTATGACTAGCAGCACCGTCATGACATAATTTTCGAGACTGTGTTAGGCGATGGTACCTCCAGTCTGGGCGATGGTACCGCTCCTAGTAGGGTGCAAGGCGGTGGTACCGCCTAGTGGCCCAATGCCAAGCAGTGGTACCGCCAGACTGGGTGGTGGTACCACCTAAAGCAATGTCAGTGTTAGACTGACACTGGCGGTGGTACCGCCCAGCATAAGCGGTGGTATCGCTCGAACCTAGGAAACCCGAGATGACATATTTTTAGGCTCCAAGTTTGAATCAACTTGAGGCCTATAAATACCCCTCTCATCCCTGGTTAACTTACACAAGCATAGAGAGTTTAAAAGTGAAGAAACGTAGATCAAATCATAAATACTTATCAATTGGTTTCATCATCAAAATATGAGATTCAACAATCTCTCCCTTTTTGATGATGACAACCAATTGATGACGGAGTTAACCTTAACTCCCCCTATCAATATGCTATATTGATAGAACCTTGAATTCAAGCTAAATTCAAATCGTTGCAAATTTCATCATAAGTATTTGCAACATGTCATTATGCATAACATGATCATACTTCTTCACCTTTGTCGTTAACAAAAAGAAATGTAACTTTCAAGTGTTTAGACATTACATTTCATATCATTGCATAATAAACATAATATTAAGTTTTATCATCATGCAAGCTTTATAACATACAGCTAGCAAATTTGTTCATCTAACTTACAATATGCATAATCACCAAATCATCATTAATTTTGAAAATGTGTAAGATCGTAAATTTTGTAAGTTAGCATGTTTTGCTTCTTGAGATAGGTAAGATAGCACTTTTGCTTCTCTTGAGATTGCAAGCTAGCAATTCTTAGTGATGTTCAAGATAGCAATTTCTACATCATGCAAGCTAGCAAAAAATTTTTACATCATTAAAAAAAATATAAGCTAGCAATATTGAGATGTTCAAGAAAACAACTTTTGCTTCTTGAAATATACAAGTTAACAATCTTTGCTTCTCTTTTGAGATGAGCAAGCTAGCATGTCTTTGTATCTTCTTGACTTGTGCAAGCTAGCTATTTCCCCCTTTTTCATTATCAAAGAGAAGGGAAGAATATAATTTTGTAATTCTTTTCCCTTTACAGTAATTTTCAAATCATGACAAAGGTAAAGCATCAATCTTATTTGTGTATTATTATATTTTCAAATTAAAACATGCACAATTTCAAAACCTTATATTTGTATCCTTACTTTATGCATGACACAAATAAATCAATCATTATGGGCATATCATATATGATATTCAAGCATTCATGATACATCATTTTGACAACAAATCATAACATTTCAAATCATGATGATATATAAATATCAAATTATATTACATCCTATCATGCATGATCATAACTTCTCATTTGTTTGTATTAACATAAATTCATGAGTATTTCATGCATAATTTCATATCATCATAAAAAATATCAAGAGATTTTTGATGATGAGATATACAAATCATGAAGACAAATTATGAATATCAACAAACATATTATGATTCTTTTTGGATAATTCAAGTGGCGAAAAGAAAGAATCATAGTAGACATTTATAAAAAAGAATTTTTAATTTATAAATCATGAGAAATCAAGATCATGATTTCGATAAAATCCATTAAATTTAAATCATTTTCATAATCCATGAGATTCACAAAAGCATAATATACATGGATTCATTAATGAAAAATCAAAATCAATTTCATGGTTCAAAAATTCATAACATAGGAATTGAGAAATTTTCAAGAAATGTATTCCCCTTTTATTTCATACAAGCATGCCTTTGCTAAATAAAAACATTCATCATCGTTTCAAAACCAAAAAATTAAATTTCATCATGATAAAGATCAATAAGCCATAAATCATAAAAATCATTATGCATAATTTTGAAATATAAACTCATTAAGCATGATATCAAATCTCTTAACATTTTCATTAAGACTTTAAGTATGGCTTCATTCAACATAATGTTGAATGATTTTTAAAGATATCTAATCTTCTTTAGTTTCAATTTGTATGATTGTCTTTATATTAGCATGGC
Source organism: Musa acuminata AAA Group (assembly GCF_036884655.1). Lineage (NCBI taxonomy): Eukaryota > Viridiplantae > Streptophyta > Magnoliopsida > Zingiberales > Musaceae > Musa > Musa acuminata. Next base: position 32,889,287 of record NC_088357.1, read on the forward strand.
CAAATATTTGTTCTTATATTAAAACCATGCAACATGTTTAAAATCGAAAACTAAGGAAAAAATTCATCATAAAAATCATCAAGCCTTCCATATAAAAGCTATCATGTATAACTTCAAAATCTCATGCATAAAATAAAGTCAACAAGCATTGTACCAAAACTTTTATTAAAAACAACAAGCATAATTTCATTGAGTATTTTCAATCAAAGTCGGAAATCATCAAGATACACATTATTTCTTCTTGAAAAACATATATAGGATCATTAGATTTAAATCTAACATTTTATTTCATTAACATAAAACATGTAATTTTTATTATCATTTTCAAAATTACTAGCATGATCATATTTTTTTTTGTATTTTCATTTTTAAACATGTAATTTTTTTATAAAATTATTCTATACTAAATTAAAAATAACTCATGAAAAGTATCATGTAATTTTGAAATAAATTAAAGGCATTTTTATTACCTCATTGTCAAATGCCGTTAAGGCATAGTTTGCCACCTCGCCTTTGTTTTTCTCCTCATCTTCGGATGAGCTTGATTCGTCCAAAGTTGCCTTCTTCTTCTTCTTTTTAAGTTCATTTTTAATTTTCGATTCTTGTTTTAAAAATTTCATGAGGAGTTCAAGTTCACCATCACTTGAGCTTATGCTCAAGTGGTCTTCAATTGTTCTAAGTCTGAAATCCTTCATATTCTTTGGAAGGTGGTTCTCAAGTTCTTCACGCGCATTGCAGATTATTTCATAGGTTATCAAAGACCCTATAAGTTCTTCAATTGGTAAATGGTTCAAATTTTTTTATTCTTGAATAGCCTTTACTTTTAAATTCCAAGTTTTAGAAAGTGAGTGTGAAACTTTATTCACATGTTCAAGATTCGAAAAACATTTGTCAAGAGCTTTTAAACTATTGATGACATCCATAAAGCGGGTGTACATGTCAAAAATAGTTTCACTCTGTTTCATTTAAAACGGCTCAAAATCATTTATTCAAAAATTAATCTTCGAATCTTTTACTCTATTCGTGCCTTTATGTGTGATTTCAAGAGTGTACCATATATCGAAAGTCATTTCATAAGTAGAAACCCGATTAAACTCAGTTTTATCTAAAGCTCAAAATAAAACATTTATAGTCTTTGCATTTAGAGAAAATGTCTTCTTCTCCAAATTATTCCAACGGTTCATTGAAAGAGAAGACCTTCAAAAACTGTTTTCTTTTCAATAATATTTCATAAATTTAAATCCAAGGAAAGTAAAAAAACTCTCATTCAAGTTTTCTAATATGTGTAGTTCGTCCCATTAAAAAAGGGAGGACAAATGAGAGAGTGACCATCTTGAAGGCCGAAAAGAGCCATTTCTCTTTAAGTGTTAGACCAAATGAGAAAAACGTGGCTCTGATATTAATTGTTAGGAAAAGAGTCGGCACTAGGGGGGGGGGTGAATTAGTGTAGTGGTAAAAATTACATCGGTTTGAAAAACTTTCGTATGGTAAAATCTGATTTTGATGAAAATCATTTTGGAAAGATCTTTAAATTGAAAGCATATAGAAGTGTAGTTGATGTAAAGCAAGGAAGACAGTTTGCAGTTAAGATAAATATCAAAACAGAAATGTAAACCGATTTATAGTGGTTCGATCGTCGTGACCTACATCCACTCCTCCGATTCCTCTTCCGTCGAGGCCACCGACATCCACTATCGATCTTTCTTTAATAGGTGAAGATCAACCTCCTTCTTACACCCCTCTTCTCCTTTTACCGGGTTTAGGAGAGAACCCTTACAAGCACTCACTCCTCTCTCAAACTATTCTAACACTTAGACTAAAAGAGGAGGATTCTCACAAGAGATTACAATAGTGTTTTTCCCACTTTAAATTCTCTATGCTTGTGTGTGTTAACTAGGGATGAGAAGAGTATTTATAGGCCTCAAGTTAATCCAAATCCTGGGTTCGGACGGTACCACCGCTTGTGTTGGGCGGTACCACCACCAGTGTCAGTCTGACACTGACACTACATTGGGCGGTACCACCGCCCAGACTGGCAGTACCATCACTTGGCACTAGGCCACTAGGCGGTACTACCGCCTGATATAGTCTTGAAAATTATACCATGATGGTACCACTTCTTAGGTCACTATTTGGGCCTTTCATTGGGCCCAACACAATCCTTACATGGGCATAACTAGCCCATAATTGGTTTGTCGCAATTCAAATCCCAATTACATGTTAACTATGAAATCTAAGACATTTACTAAGCTAAACAAGTTCGTAAATCTAGTTTCTTCCGGTGAGCTTCCAGCAAACATTCGACGATCTCTCGGCAATGTTCCAGCAGACTCCCGACAAGCTCCTAGACTTCACAACAATTTTCTTAGCGAGTTTCGACGAGCTTCTCTAGCAAGATCCAAGACTTCTCGACTAGTTCCTGTAGAACTTTCGATAAACGTCCGGACTTCCGACGAACTCTCGAACTCCTAACGAAATCGCATTCTTGACTCTGGGACTTCATTTTACTTTATACCTTGCTATCATAGTTAATCTTGCATATGTAAAAACATACTTTGTTCTAGACAATTATTACTAAGCTTGAATCATGTTCTCCGGCATGTCATTGGTCCATCGACGCTTTGTCCGATTCTTTGGCGCATCGTCCTCTCTTGTGGCCTATTGCCCAATCGGCCAATTGACTCTGCAACTCCGATATCCTTAGTGTAATATCCGCTCTTCTTGGCCCGATGCTAAAATCCATGGCCCAAAGCCTTCTGTTGATACGTCGACCGATCCTCGGCTCGACGTCCAATCTTCTGACATGTTTTCCTCTGGCCCAACATGATTCTTCCTGCTTTAATTGTCTCATCCTGATCGAAGCATCCTGCATCACTCAAAATGCAAATCAAATCATAAACACTTATCAATTGGTTTCATCATCAAAATACGAGATTCAATAGTCTAGGGGTGGAGGCTTGTGGAGAAGTATAACTTAGACCTTAACAATTTGAATAGCTCGGTCTAGAATCATCCCAGGAATCGAGCGTCTCGATAACTAATGATATTGTGCGGGACTCCCCAATACTTTACCACATTCTTCATTATTAGCTTAGCCGCCTCCTCTACTGAACAGTATAGGGTTGCAGCAATGAAAGTTACATACTTTTAAAATCGATCGACCACCACGAGTATCGATCTGAGTCTCCCTATTGCCGGTAAGCTAGATATGAAGTCCAAGAAAATGTTCTTCCATGACCTTTTTGGTATAAGCAATGACTCCAAAATTCCCACCGGCTTTCGCTGCTCCACCTTGTCTTATTGGCAAGTGAGGCATGTTTAAACATATACCTCCATATTAGTCCCTATCTTCGGCCAGTAGAAGGCCCTCTCCACGAGAGCTAAGGTTCTGTGAATGCCCGAATGTCTAGCCCAAAGGGAATTGTGATACTCTCTTAAGAGCTCACGCCTCATATTGTCCACTTGAGGGACATAAACCCTATTCCCTTTTATATAAACGAGTCCCTCCTAGACTCAAAATCGTCGTGTCTTGCCTTCTTTGATAAGTTGCATCACGGTTACTACCTGGGGATTACTATATAGTCCATCCTTGATCCTGGAAAGGAAGTTGGAGTGCAATTGACTTGCTTGGCCTCCGTCCTCCAACTGTATGACATTCACTCACTCTACTTTCTGGCTCAATGCATCGGCCACGACATTTGCTTTTCCGAGCTTGTACTCCATTACCATATCAAACTTAGCTAGGAAGTCCTACCATCGTGCTTACTTTGGGAGAGTTTCTTCTGAGTTTAGAAATAGCTCAAAGCGATGTTGTCTGTCCTTAGCACAAATCACGATCCAAGAAGGTAGTGTCGTCAAACTCGTAGATAATGGACCACCGCTGTCATCTCCTACTCCTTCACTAGATACCGTCGCTCGGTCTCATTAAGCTTGCGGCTCTCGTAGGCCACCAGATGACCGTCCTGCATGAGTACTCCCTCAATAGCAAAATCGGAAGCATTTCTATGGACTTTGAAGGGCTTCTCATAGTCTGATAATTTTTTAGCACTAGTTCTTCCAACATAGTAGCCTTCAGATCTTGGAATGCAGCTTCACATTTATCAGACCACCTCCAAGGCTGCTCCTTCTTCAGCAACTCTATCAGTGGAGTTGCACACTTCGAATACCCGCTATGAAGCATCAATAGTAATTGACGAAACCAAGGAAGGATCTCGGCTCCGACACCTTCTTCAGAGTTCACCATTCTGCAATAGCTTACACCTTTGATTTATCCATCCGAATGGAGCCATCACCGATTCGATGCCTTAAGAATAAGATCTCCATTTGAGCAAAGTAGCACTTCTCCCTTTTCACGAACAAAGTGTTCTCCCTGAGAATCTTGAAAATTGTTTGAAGGTGCTCGACATACTCCTCGAGCGTTTGGTTGTAGATGACGATATCGTCCAAGTAGATGACTATAAACTTATCCAAATACCCCTCGAATAGTTGGTTCATAAAAGTGCAGAACATGGCCAGAGCATTGGTTAAGCCGAAAGGCATTACCAAGGACTCAAACTCTCCATACCTTATCACGCAGGTAGTCTTCTCTTTGTCGCCTTTAACAATACGCACTTGCTAGTACCCCGACCAAAGGTCAAGTTTGGAGAAATACTTGGCATGACCCAATTGGTCGAACAAGTCCGCGATGAGTAGGATAGGATACTTGTTCTTCACCATTACTTTGTTGAGGGCTCGATAATCGATGCATAGTCAGAGGCTCCCATCTTGTTTCTTTTGAAAGAGAACTGGAGTTCCGAATGGTACTTTAGAACTACAGATGAGACCACGGCTTAGCAGTTCACCTAACTGCTTTCTGAGCTCTGCCAATTTTGGAGGGGGCATACACTAGGGTGATCTCATTGGAGGCTTCGCTCTTGGCTCTAGCTCGATATGATGATCCACACCTCTGCGTAATGGCAAAGTCTTTGGCAACTCGAGTGGTATAACATCTGTGAACTCTTTCAGAACGTTTGCCACCATAGCAGGTTCATGAATAGCCTTCTCGTCGAGTGGCTCTAGCTTCATAGCAGCCACGAATATTAATTCTGTTGAATCTCAGATTTTGATGATGAAACCAATCGATAAGTGTTTATGTTTTAATCTTCATTTTAAGTGAGGCAGGATGCTTCGATCGGGATAAGATAATTAAAGCAAGAAGAATCATGTTGTGCCGAAGGAAAACATGTCAGAAGATTGGACGTTGGGCCGGTGGATCGATCGACGTATCAACAGAAGGCTTCAGGCCATGGATTCGGGCATCGGGCCAAGAAGAGCGGATATTGCGCTAAGGATATTAGAGTTACGGAGTCAACTGACTGATTGGGCAATAGATCGCAAGAGAGGACGATGCGCCGAAGAATCGGACGAAGCGTCGATGGACCATTGACATGCCGGACAACATGATTAATGCTTAATATTAATTGTCTAGATCGAAGTGTGTTTTTACATATGTAGGATTAACTACGATAGCAAGGCATGAAGCAAAATGAAGTCCTGGAGTCAATGACGCGATTTCGTTAGGAGTTTGAGAGTTCGTCGAAAGTCAGGACGTTCGTCGGAAGTTCTGGGGGAACCAACCGAGAAGTCTCAGAGCTTGCTAGAGAAGCTCATCAAAATTTGCCAAGAAGATCATCGTGAAGTCCAGGAGCTTGCCGGAGTCTGTCGGAACATTGCCGAGAGATCGTCAGAAGTTTGCCGGAAGCTCGCCGGAAGAATAGACATAGGGACTTGTTTAGCTTACAAATGTCTTAGGATTTCGTAGTTAGCATGTAATTGGGCTTGGATTTGGGCCAACCCAATTAAGGGCTAGCTAGGCCCATATAAGAACTATGTTGGGCCTAATAAGAGGCCTAAACAGTGCCCCAAGAAGTCTTACCATCGTGGCATAATCTTCGAGACTGTATCATGTTGTGGTACCACTAGTCTGGGCAGTGGTACCGCCCAGCACTACCCCCCATGTGGTGGTACCGTTAGAATGGGCGGTGGTACCGTCCAACGCAGGCGGTGGTACCGCCCATGCCCGGGGAACCCGGGATGAGAAAGTTTTAGGCTCCAAGTTTGAATCAACTTGAAGCCTATAAATATCCCTCTCACCCCTAGTTAAAGCATACAAGCATAAAGAGTTTAAAAAGAAAGAAACGCTGCTAAAATCTTGTATGATCTCCTCTCCCTCTTCTAAGTGTTAGACTAGTTTGAGAGAGGAGTAAGTGAGTGCTTGTAAGGGTTGTCTTCTAAACCCGGCAAAAGGAGAAGAGGGGTGTATAAGGTGATTGGCCTTCGCCTATTGAAAGAAGGCCTCTAGTGGACGTCGATGACCTCGTCGGAGGAGGAAGCCCAAAGTGGATGTAGGTCACGTTGACCGAACCACTCTAAAACTGTTGTGTTCTCTGGTTTGCATTTTATTCTTGCCATTTACATAATACAAACTACTTGAATTAGTCACTACGCTTCCATACGCTTTCAAGTTATTAAGCTTCCGAAATCGATTTTCATCGAAATCAATTTTTATCATATGAAAGTTTTTAAACCGATGTTATTTTACCGCTGCACTAATTCATCCCCTCTAGTGCCGACTCTTGATCCTAACAAATTCACCTTTTCATACCCCTTTCTTCAGTTGTAATGCTGATATCTGTTTGGGGTCCTTGGTTCCTCTCTGAGAGATGGGAACCATATAGGGGTCGTTACCTCCCATCATACATAGGGAGTTTAGGAACGACATTGGTACCAACTTTGTTACATACATAAACTTCATTCCAAGAATCACTTGGAAGTCGTCCAGTGGCACCGTCATCATATTTATGCTCCCACTCCATGTTCCGATCTTGATGGGAACTCCCTTTGCTAACCCGGAGATTCGCTTGGCCTCCGAGTTCATCGCCTTTATTCGACTTGGGTTCTCCTCCAAGATCAGCCCAAGTCGCTTTACTTCTCGATCGACAATAAAGTTATGGGTAGCTCCCGTATCCACCATTATATGGGTTGTTTGGCCATTGAGCTTAATGTCCACGTACATTAGCTCGCTACTCCCTGCTTTCAATGGCTTTGCATTCATGTTCTCCCCCACTTGACCCCATAATGTATTTAATAAACACATTGCTCCCATTCGGGGACCTTGCGACTCCTCATCGTCACTGCTAGATTCTGAACTGCTTGAACTAAGGGTGATGGCTTTGCCCTTGTCTGATTTGGGAGGATAGATGGAAGTTGTTAAAGCATTGAGTGTCTGTTTCTACGGGCACTCCCTCACCATGTGCGGCCCTCTGCACAAGAAGCATTTGCCAAGTTTTGGGGCCTTGCCTTTTGAGCTTGGCCCTTTGTGGGAACTCTTCTTTCTTTGTTCGCCTCCGGGCTCCTTCCCTCAAGAATATTTTGGAGGGCGATTTCTTGAAGATGATTTCTTTTTTCCCGGGTCCTAAAGAAAATAAAGTCGGTGAGCCTTTCTACAGTAGCAATTGTCCCCATCACATCGGTGACATTCCTTCGATACAATTCTTATTGAGCCCATAGCTTTAAACCATCGAGGAAGTTGAATAGCTTATCTTTCTTGGACATATCCTATATATCCAGCATTAGCATAGAAAATTACTTCACGTAGTCTTGGATGGAAGTACTTTGGCGAAGTTGTCTCAACTTCCTCCTTGCAACGAACTTTATATTCTTGGGTTGAAATTGAGTTCTCAACTCTCGTTTTAAGTCCTCCTATGTGTCCACCCGACGCCGACCTTGTTGGATCTCCTCCCAATGGGTACGCCACCAAAGTTTTACATCCTCATTCAAATACATGGTTGCTATCAAAACTTTGGTTTCTTCATAATCAGACCTCATAACTCAAAAGTATTGTTCCATGTCGAATAGGAAATTCCCAAGCTCTTTAGCATCTCGGGCACCTCTATAATAATGTGGCTCGGGTGCCCTCAAGTTTTGTGGTGGCACAATGTGGGCGTTGCTTCCTCCTGCATTCAGTGCCCTTGTGAGCATGGTCACCCTGGAAGTGAGTTCTGCCACGACTTCCTGCAGATGTTGCACGGAGTCTTTTGTGTCGTCCGACAATCGATCGACTAGGGCCTCGACCTTGTCGATTCGGGATTCAGCTTCTTCTTGTGAGCTCTCTACCCCAAGAAGCCTTCGTTGGCCTTAGTAGAGTTCCTCCAAGCTCGCTTCTAGAACATCCAAGCGGGTTTCCGCCATTGTGAGTCTCTCCTTATGGCTCTTCTTCCCGGGTGGCGCTCCAGATTGTGCCTCCTCCGCTCGCGAAGATTAAGTAATTTCTCGCTCATCATGTTCACTCCCACAATCCTCCAAAGTGGCTCCAACGACATGAGAGTGAGTTTCCACTTGCAGCCTACATTGCGGCTGCTTGGGGCAAAGGTCCGGCTTGCCCCGCCTTGCTTGATTCACCACGATGCTTTGCTATAGCAAAATTGTAAAGTTCCTTTGTTGCTTGCTCGAATTGCTTGCTCGCTCTGATACCACAATGTCATGAACTTAGCTGGAATTGCCTAAGTCATGAGGTACCCTTGCGACAAAGATACGAACTTAGCTTGAGTTGCCTAAGTCGCGATGCACCCTTGAGTCAACTTCTTAGACTTAGTTGGGATTGCCTAAGTCATGAGATGCCCTTGCAACATATGTGTCCGCAAAGGTTCAGCCTAGTTGTAACCTCATACAGGTCCCGAAGGACCTGTAAAACAGACGGTTTATTAGATTAAAAATGAGCGATGGACAAGTCCCGACGTCTCACGAAGAGGGAAGCTTTACAAGTAATTCAGTAAGCACCTTGAGTGCATAAGAGAAAAGAGAGAAAGAAGAAAAATAAGGACTTTGGAAGGTTGAATGAACAGCTGTAAGTCCACAAACAGTTGCTTACCAGGTGTCGGGCATGAAGGCAAGTTCCTGTCAAGTCAACGTGCGAACTTGTGAAGATTTTTCAACGCTCGACAATATATCAAAACCCCATCCAGCTTTGTACGACCCGAGGGATTCTAGGGTGCTGAGATGGCTGACATTTTGGGCGCTGCAGCGAGCTATAGAAAACAGTTTGCGACATGCAAAAATGGAGCCATTTTGGGGCTTTTTTGCCCGGCGCAGCGAGCGATCGCACTATAGCACTGCAACCTATTTGAACATGTATTTTTATAAGCAAACCATACAAAACTAAGGCAAAACATGCTATCATGTCCCTGTTTAAGCATGCAAAAGCAACGAATGGTCTGTTGAATGAAGTTGTTGCGAGTGCGCTGCTAGTCATAGGTGCCTAACAAGCCAATCACGTGAGTGATGGCACGTGTGACTTGATACAGAATCTTTTTGCTTATTATATTTTTGGCATTTATCACTTTATATTAACTATTACATATATGTATGTATATATTGTGATGTCCTTGGATTTGTGCAATGGGAATCGGATCATGATGAGATCACGATAATGAGATCGATTCACCTTTAAACATAGATCCTAAATAATCTCAGTCATAGGTTACTCGAGAGGGACATCGTGATAACCGGACAGACTAGTGTGTTGTATACCCATCCAAATGATGGATGCAGCTGGTCTCATAGCTGCTCATATGGGGACACTAGGAATACAGTACAGGTGCTCAATGGAGAATGAGTTTACTGATTGATCCGCTTACGGAATGCTGGATGGTTGATGATGCCTTATTGTCAGACAACGATTCCGTAGTCCTTCGACTTGAGACACTAAGGATATCTTGTATAAGTGCTCCACTCTTTGATATCAAACTTATAGGTTTGGATGTCCCAAATCTAGTACAACTAGTCATTGGGAGTGGAAGTTGACCTTACGAGGGCTATTGAGTGTCGATAGAGAATCATCCACTCTCGACATCATGAGAGAAATATCCTATGTGTTCTTGCTCAGACAAATCCCTGGCTAGGGTCATTCGGATTGAGAGAGAAAGAATTCTCTGGGAGAATCCGATTAGAGCGAGACTCGAGAAGAAACCATATGGGTATGACAACACTATGCCCGATATACGGTCTTTGTGATATTAGATGGATGAGGGACTATAGGTATACAGTAACTAAGAATAGATATGTCCAATGGATTGGATTCCCCTGATCATCTGGGGAGTACAACGTAGTGGCCTAGTACGTCCGTGGTCGATGAGTCGAGCAAATTATTATAGAGATAATAATTCACTAAGTTAGAAGGAGTTCTAGTAGGTATAACTCATGGCTAGCTCGATATTGGACCTAGAGTGTCATACACATATAGTAGGCATTGCGATGAGTAGAGGATTGGATATGAGATATCCGCCGAAGCCCCTATCTTATTGGATATCCAATAAGCCCCTGAATTATTGGATCCCATGGACGAGATCCAATAAGAGCCCATGAGAGATTATTGGATAGAGATCCACTAATCTAAAAGCCTTGGGTAATTGGATACAAATCCAATACCCACTAGGGGAGGATCTATTACGGTTTGATAGAGGACCTCTATAAATAGGAGGGTTTCAGTGGTTCATAAGCTAAAGCCTTTGCTTGCCTCTCCTATTCTCCCCCCTCCCCCTCTCCACCTCAGAGCAAGCTTGGAGTTTTGAGGAGCGTCGTCGCAGCCCTACTATGTGGATCACCGCTAGAGAGGAGGACGCTTGACCTCCTTCACTCTCTCCTAGAGATCTGCAAGGAAACAGAGATATACGATCTCCTTATGTAACACAATCTATTCTATACATAGTTTGTTTCGCAGATTTTTACACACCAATCTTCGCACGACGATGAACATCTTTTTGGGAAATTGAGGATTTTGTTTTCTTGTTCTTCCACTGCGCATGTGATGTCGCCTCCAAGATTTCCCAACATTGGTATTAGAGCCAAGTTGTTCATGCGAATGATTGGTTTTGAACTACGTGTGTTGTGTTTAAGAAGAATTTTGACATTAAATTGTTGACACAATAGATGAGGAAGGGCAGCAACTGTTGCTGCCCTTGCTGTGCTCGAAGATGGCTGCCTGCTTGCTGCCATCTTCATGCAAGCAGGCCGCCTACAACGATGGCGCGCAAGGGTGGCGCCTACGGGTGTTGGACCCGCGGGCAAAGGCGCCGCGGGGTAGCGATGCCTATGGCCATGGCACCCGCGGGCTGAGGCACCGTAGGGCAGCGACGCTTGCGGTCGCTGCTCCCGTGGGGTGGCGTGCTGCAGGGCAGCGACGCTTGTGGTACTGCTCCTGCGGGCAAAACCCCCGCAGGGGTAGTCGCCCGACGAGGCAGCACCACCTGCGGGCACTACCTCGAGGGCAGAACCACTTGCGGAGGGGGCGGCGCCCACAAGGGCACCCGCCCGTAAGGGCAACGCTACCCATGGGGGGGCGCCCACCTGTAGGGGTGGCGCCTCGGCCCCGTTGCACATACCGCCGCCGGTAGGGTGGCGACGACGATAGCAGTGGGGAAGAGGGAGAGGGGCTTAGGGTTTTGGGCAAAAGGATAGTTTTGCCCCTTGGAATTTTAGAAATTTTAGTTTCTATCTTTTGTCCAAATTATGAAAATACCCTTAGGAATTTATAAATTCCCTACATGTCCTTGATTTTAAAAAATATAAATTAATTAAAAAATTTAGTTAATTATTATTATTTATTATTATCTAGTAGTCCTACATGATAATGATTTATACATGTGATGTTTGATGTGTGGACGGATGATCATGTATCATGTGATGTGTGTACTTGTGATTATTATTATTGGGGTCTACGAGCCTCCATTATATTTCTTGTTTATTGTCGGGCCTGTGTGCCTATGATTAAGTTGTACATGAGGAGGCGCAGCGGGAGTGTGGATATGATAGCGAGACCCATGAGACGGATGATCGTGATGCATAAAGATGCATCGCGATGTCGACGGAACCAACGAGGATGAGATGGACGATTATAGGGCATGGAGATGCACCGTTGCACACATAGATCTTGATGTGAGTGATTAGGCCTACTGGCTCAGGCCTGATCACATTAGGTTCTAGTCCATGATCATCTGGTGTGATTGCCTATACACATACTAGATATGTATATATATTTGCATGCGATGTAGATATATATTAAATATGTATATGTGTGACATGTCATATTAGGAAACCAAATCATGGAAACATCTCTCTCGATAATATTAAGTCGGTAAACGTGAGGTAATTAGATTGACCCACGTGGCCTTCCATCGTTATAGGTAGGAACCGATTCCCGATGTATGTTGAGTTAGTCGAGTCCCTCGAGGCTCACCTATATTGCAATTCACTATCTTGCTTACAACATAGAGATGCCACCGGTGATCTGAGGACATAGTATACTTAGTCGAGTCCCTCGAGGGTATATCATCGAATCAGACTCATCTTGTAACGATGGTGTTGACTTAACCGAGCATCATGGTTAGTCGAGTCCCTCGAGACCATAGAGATTCAAAGGCTAAATAGGACGGGAATCATAAGGAGTTGTGATCGGCAATAGTTGCCTATCTTTTGGGCTTAGTGTGATTAGTCGAGTCCCTCGAGATTATACTAAGACATTGATTGGATCCTGATCCCTACTAGAAGTCTACCGGGGACTTCTGTTTTACATGCTGAGGGTGTCGTGTGACTCGCTAGTAAAATAGTGGGAGCATATTAAGAGAGAAGCCCATAGTTTGATTATTTATTTCTTATAAAATCTGCATTTTATTCATTTCTGCTGCATCTTTATTTTTAAAAAATGTCAGTTTCAAATCCCTTACGTGGCATACTTGATGTCAACCGCCTCACTAGTCCAAATTATACGGATTGGCTCCGCAATTTGAGAATTGTTTTCACGATGAAGAAAATCATGTATGTCCTTGATACAGTGATGCCTACGCCCGAGGAAGGGGCAAGCGAGGATGAGATCGCTCGCTACGTGAAGTACATTGATGACTCCACTCTTACTCAGTACTACATGTTGGGCTCTATGACTCCTGAGTTACAGAGACAACATGAAAAGATAGATGCCAGATCCATTCTCCTACATGTCTGTAAATTATTTAAGGAACAGGGAAGGATTCAGCGATATGAGATATCCAAGAGCCTCTTCCGTGCTAGGATGATTGAGGGGACACTGGTTCAGAACCATGTCTTAAAGATGATTGAGTGGATAAAGAAACTCATAAGACTAGGTATGGTCCTAGAGGATAACTTATGTATGGACATTGTGCTTCAGTCCCTACCAGATTTTTTTTCATAATTTATAATAAATTTTAATATGAACAATCTTGAGGTGACTCTCCCAAAGCTCCTCAATATGTTGAGGGAGGCAGAAAGTACTATTAAGAAAGAGAAGCCAGTTCTCTACACTGGTGAGACTAGAAAGAAAGGAAAGTAGAAAAGTCCCTTATGAAGGGCAAGGGCAAGGGCAGACCAGGTAAAGTAAAAGTTGCTAAGAAAGACCCAACAAAGGACAAAGGTTAGTGCTTCCACTCTAGCAAATATGGGCACTGGAAGAGGAACTGCAAAGAGTACCTTGCAGAGAGGGCGAAACAAAAACTTGGAGAAGTTTTAGGTACATTCATGATCAGTCTCCATTTGTCAAACTCTTATGATAATACATGGGTATTAGATACCGGTAGTGCTTATCATATATGCAATTCGTTGTAGGATCTAGCAAGGCCTAGGAGATTAGAGAGAGGCGAGATGGACCTCAAGATGGGCAATGGAGCAAAAGTTGCTGTAGTAGCTATTGGTGAGGTCGCCCTACATCTGCCTGGTGGAGCTTTTATTGCATTAGATGCATGTTATTTTGTTCCTTCTATTATCAAAAACATTATCTCCATTTCATGTTTGATAGTAAGTGGATATAAATTAGTTTTTGAGAACAATGGTTGTTCGATATTATTAGATGATGAGATCATCATGAAAGGAACATTATATAATGGTTTATTTATGCTAGACACTACTCTACATATTATGAATGTAAGTGTATCTAAGAGGAAACGAGATAAGGTGAATAGTGCATACTTGTGGTATTTAGGCTAGGTCACATCCATGAGGGAAGGATTCAGAAGTTGCTAAATGATGGATATCTAGATCCATTCGACTATGAGTCATATGCAACTTGTAAGTCTTGCCTTCGTGGAAAACTGACCAACTCTCCATTTAGTGGAACTAGAGAGAGAGCCACTGAGTTGTTGGAACTCATACATAGTGATGTATGTGGACCAATGTCAAACTTATGCCATTGGTGGTTACTCCTACTTCATTACCTTTACTGATGATTTCTCAAGGTATGGATATGTGTACTTAATGAAGTACAAGTCCGAGGCCTTTGAGAAATTCAGAGAGTATAAGAATGAAGTGAAGAATCAGACTGAAAAAAGTATCAAGACTTTTCGATTAGATTGTGGAGGTGAGTACTTAAGTACAGAGTTTACTTAGTTCCTCAAGGACCATGGGATATTATCCCAATGGACACCTCTTTATACACCTCAGCTCAATGGTGTCTTTGAAAAGAGAAATCGTATGCTATTAAACATGATTCGGTCCATGATGAGTTTCGCTGACCTACCCATCTCATTCAAGGGATATGCCCTAGAGACCGCAGCTTACCTTCTGAACAGAGTTCCAACTAAGTCGGTAGTGTCTACACCATATGAGATATGGAAAGGGAAGAAGCCCAATATTAAGGTTGTTAAGATTTGGGGCTACCCTGCCCACGTTAAAAGATAGAACCCCGATAATTTAGAATCAAGGATAGAGCGGTGAAAATTTATGAGATACCCTAAAGAAACTTGTGTGTATTATTTCTATCATCTTGAGGACCAAAAGGTCTTTGTAGCCAAGAGAGCAGTGTTCCTTCAGAAGGAACACATTCTTGGTGGAGATAGTGGGAGCATGATAGAGTTGAGCAAGGTTGGAGAACTAAGCTCAAGCACCACTCTATAGCCCGAGTCTGTTCAGGTACCAGTAACACACAAGTTTCAACTTTACGTAGGTCTAGCAGAGTGTCCCATCCTCTTGAGAGATATGTGGGACATATTAGAGGAGAGGATATTGAGGACATTGATCCTCAAACCTACGAGGAGGCTATTATGAGTATAGACTCCGGGAAGTGGCAAGAAGCCATGAATTCTGAGATGGATTCTATGTACTCCAACAAAGTTTGGAACCTAGTTGATGTACTCATTGTACCCATCGGTTGCAAGTGGATCTTTAAGAAAAAAGATCGGAGAAAATGAAAAGGTAGAGACCTATAAAGCAAGGCTAATGGCTAAGGGGTATCGTTAAAGGCAAGGTGTTGACTATGACAAAACCTTCTCACCCGTAGCAATGCTAAAATCCATCTGAATTCTATTGGCTATTGTAGTACACTATGATTATAAGATCTGACAGATAGATGTGAAACTGCATTCCTCAATGAGAACCTCGAGGAGGAGGTGTATATGATACAACCTGAGGGATTCGTGTCCAAGAACTGCTAAGGTAAGGTGTACAGGTTACTTAGATTCATTTATAGACTAAAGCAAGCTTCCCGAAGTTAGAACATAAGATTTGATAAGGCAATCAAATCTTATTACTTCGTTAAGAATGAAGATGAGCCTTGTGTGTACAGAAAGGTAAGTGGGAGTGCTATCACCTTTTTGGTGTTATTTATAGATGACATCCTGATCATTGGGAATGACGTAGGAATGCTATCAACAGTAAAGGCTTGGTTATCTAGACACTTCTCTATGAAGGACTTAGGGGAAGCATCCTATATTTTGGGGATTCAGATCTATAGAGACAGATCTAAGAGGATACTTGGCTTGTCCCAATCCAGGTATATAGAAACCATTGTCAAAAGGTTTGGCAAGAAAAATTCCAAGAGTGGTCTCATACCGATGAGACATGGGATATCATGTTAGGATCCTTTTATTTTTCCTTTTATTTTTTGTGCTTTTCTTTTATTTTCTGCGTATTTATTAAGTCTTTTTAGTTTAGCTAAAGTCGGAACTCTATAAATAGGGATGTAACTGCTTCTTTTCGATCATCTATGAAAAATACTATTTTTGTCTTGTGACAAACCCTAGGAAGTCGATTCCCTCGAACCGATCAAGGAGGGCCGATCCACTCGAAGCGATCAAGGAGGCCGATCCCCTCGAAGTGATCATCCCCTTTCTCTTCTTCTTTTTTTCGATAAGACTTTAGGGTCTTATCATTTAGTATCAGAGCGACGATCCTTGGCGTTCTCGCTGCAACGAAGCTATCAAAAAAAAAAAAGAAAAAAAGAAGGAAACGAAAGAAAGAAAGAAAGAAAGAAAGAAAGAAAGAAAGAAAGAGAGAAGAAGAAGCAGCAACCGCACCACGCACCCCTGCTTCCCCTGCTTCCGGCCAGCCCACCCGCCGCCCGTCGCTGCTCTCCGGCCAGCAATCGGCTCTACCCCACTCCCGGCCAAAGTCCACCGCCGCCTCCCACCCGAGCCACCACCGCTGCCAGGAGAAGACGCTGCCAGCGTCCCACTCCGCCGCAGCTCTGCTCATCTTCTCTACCGCCGCTGCAGGGCAACTCCTTCTCTACTACTGCCGCTGCTTCCCGGTCGATCGATCACCACCGCCCACCTCCCAGCTGCAACCCTAGCTGTGCCCCGCCCCTTGGGTCGCAACTGCAGCCGCCGGTTGCCCCCCTCGTCACGGTGACCGAAATAGGGCAACTCACAACTGCTGCCCTTGTTTCCAACCGCGCCTCCAACAATCGCGCCTCCTCCAGCACTCCTCTTCCCCTTGAGCGCCATCACCGCCAAGCTGACCCATTACCGCTGTGGGCTACTGTGCGACGACCGCTGCTCGCCTCCCAGTCGCCGTCGCTACACCTAGCTCTGCATCTAACCGAAATAGAGCACACTTGCTCTACCCTAGTTTTCAGCCGCGCCACAACCGCATGGGGTCGCTTGCTGCTACCGGTTGTCACCACCGTCGCTGATGCTGCCAGCTACAGTGCAGATGCCCTTGACTAGACATCAAAAACAAGAACTGGGGATTACCGACTTGCAATCGTACGCAATGGCTACCGATAACTCAATGAAGGCACAAATGGAAGCGTTGGAAACCAGAATTGAAAATCGTCTACAAGAAACTCTTCATGATTTCAAAAAGAGCTTGTTGGAGCACTTTAGCGGGTTTCAACAAGATGGGAGCTCAAGTTCTACACTGAACAGATCGGGAGATACAGGAAAAGGGCCCTAGGATGGTGACACACACTACCCACGTATCAGGGTAGAATTTCCACAATGGGAAGATGGGGATCCGACCAGTTGGATCTCTAGGGCAGAAAAAAATTTTCGTTTGAATTGGGTTGGGGCCTATAAATACCCCACCCATTCAGCACTGAAAGGGGATGAACTTACACTGAAATCTTGATCTTTTTCTGTGATTCTTAGAGCTCAAAATTGTTGTAAAGGCCAAAAGTTCTTCTCCCTCTTTTCTTCCAAGTTCTGAGTTGTAAAGAGAGGAGAGAAAATTCTGTAAGGGTTGACTCCTAAGCCCGTCAAAAGGAGTGAAACTGTAAAAGGGTGGTTGGCCTTTGCCTATTGAAGGAAGGCCTCTAGTTGACGTCGGTGACCTCGTCGGTGGAGGAAGCCAAAAGTGGAGTAGGTCAAGATTGACCGAACCACTCTAAATCTCGGTTTGCATTTACTTTGAGCATCTTATCTTTACTGCAAACCTCCTCAATAGCTTACTGCCTTCTGTGCTTTTACGAACGTGTTTCAAAGTTCAGTGCTTTCCGAATCGGCATTTAGACGCAAATCGCTTTTATCGTACGAACGTCGTATTTCAGTTTGCGCTTATATTCTGATTTCCATAATAACTGCAAACTGCGTTCATATCTTTGCTGCATCTCTCCTAGTCAAAAGTTGAAGTGATTTACGAATCGGTTTTCTTACCAAAATCACTTCTATCGAAAGAACGCAATTTTCGATTTTAATCGTAGAAGATTTAATCGCAGAAGATTTTCCACTGCACTAATTCACCCCCCCCCTCTTAGTGCTCTTGATCCTAACAATTGGTATCAGAGCTCGGTATTTCTCATTTCGGATTTACACCCGAGAGAAATGGCTCTTCATGGCTTTCAAGAGGGCTTATCGGTTTTTTGTCCACCATTGTTTAACGGATTGGACTACACTTATTGGAAAACTCGAATGAGAGTTTTCTTGATTTCTATGAATTCGGATTTATGGAATATCATTGAAAACGATTTTTAACTTCCCTCTAAATCGATAAACGAATGGTCGGATTTGGAAAAAAAGTATTTTTCTTTAAACGCAAAGGCTATAAATGCCTTATTTTGTGCTTTGGACAAAAATGAGTTCAATCGGATTTCTACGTGCGAAACGGCTTTTGACATTTGGCGAACACTTGAAATCACGCACGAGGGAACTAGTAGAGTCAAAGACTCGAAAGTTAACATTTTATTGCATGATTTTGAGATTTTTCGAATGCAACCAAGCGAGACTATAGGCGACATGTACACCCGTTTCACGGATGTCGTCAATAGTTTAAGAGCTCTTGGAAAATATTTTTTCGGATTTTGAACTCGTAAACAAGATTTTGCGTTCTCTTTCTAAGAAGTGGGATTCAAAAGTAACTGCAATACAAGAAGCTAAAAACCTAAACAACTTACCACTTGAAGAACTAATTGGTTCATTGATGACATATGAAATAGTGCACAATGCACATGATGAACATAATGAACAAAGTCACCTTCCAAAGAACAGGAAGGATTTGGAACTCCGGACAAATGAATACCACTTGAACGATGACTCAAGTGATGAGGACAATGATGAACTTGAACTTCGAACACTAAATCTTAATAAGTTTATTAAACAAAAATCTAAAATAGATAATGAACTTGAACGAAGAAAGAGGCCAAAGAAGAGGAAGGCAACCAAGGATAAATCAAGAACTTCCAAAGGTGAAACGGCGAATTGGGCTTTGACGGGCTTCGACTACAAGGTAAGTAACTCAACTCTCTTGAATTATTTTGAAATTACTTGATGCTCTCATGATGTATTTTCTTTTTTAGTTTAGAATTAATGTTTAAAAAAAAATTATTATGATCATGCTAGTAATTTCGAAAATGATAATATTACATATTTTATGATAAACAAACAAAATGATTTTGATTGAAAATATGAAATCATGGTTAAGAAGTAATAATGTGTATCATGGTGATGTCCATTGTTATTTCTCGATTTTGAGTATATTAAATCATGTTTAATTTGAAGTTATGATTAATGAGTATATATTTTTGAAATTATATATGATGATTCTTAATAATTATGGATTATCGATTTTCATGATAATAACAGTGGCTTTAAAAATTGATGCATGTTTGACATAAATGAAATAGGCATGGTTATATGAAATAGTGTAAGTGTCATGCTTGACGATTGTATACTCAATAATGCATAATGATGTAATAAAAACACTAAATGTTTGGATACCATGATTTATGATTTTATGCATGAGATTTTAAAGTTATACATGATGATTTTTGTGACTTATTGGTCTTGATGGTTTTATGATGAAATTCATTTTACGATCCTAAACGTTGATGCATGTTTTCATTTGACATAAATGAAAAGGCATGCTTACATAAAATCGATCACTTAAGATGAAACACTTAAAAAAGGGGGAAAAATATATTATCAATGAAATCATGAATCTATTTATGTTATAAATTTTGTGAGCCATAAAAATGATTTTGATGATTTAAATTTGAAATGAGTTTTATCAAAATCATGATCATGATTTGTCAAATTGAATGAATTGAAAATGAATGATGATTTTTCTCTTGAATGATTATAACCTGTATTCCTTGTATTCATGATATGATTTTTATGCAATTCTTTGTATTCATGAAAGGTTTATCTCATCGCCCAATTATTTTCTTCTTGATATTCCTTATGTGATGATATGAATACATGAAATATTTATTAATTTATTTTGATACAAATGAAAAGTTATGATCATGCATGGTAGGATATAATTTAACAAAATTGATACCATCATGATATGAAACATTTATGATTTGCAATGATGCACACAATACTTGAGCTTTTTAATTATGATATGATGTATTGCATATGATGTGAATCATGATTTAAAATGCTATGAGTTGTTGCTAAAATGAAGTATTATAAATGTTGATTTAATGTCATGAATGCTCTAAATGATGAATGTTTGGTATCATGATCAAAATGAAGTGATAAATACTTAAAAATATTGATTTAATGTTCGGTATCATGAACACTTTATTATCATACATGAAAATAGTGATAAATACTTTGAAAATAAATGTTTGTATCATGTTAGATGGTTTGACATATTATGCATGATAAGCTATAAAGATGAATGAAACAATGATTGAAATAATAGGAATGATGATTTGGAATCATATAATAATGAGTTTATATGTTTTAAAAATATATATGATGATAATGATGCATGCAATGATGAAATATTCATGATAAAATAATTATTTTGACATTCAAGACTTGAATTTTCATCAATGCTATTTACCTTTGTCATAATTTAGAAATTAACGTAAAGGGTCTTCCCTTCTTTTTGACAATGACAAAGGGGGAGCAAAACATGCTTGAAAGCTAATTTGCTAGCTCATATAATTCAAAAAAAGTGAGAAAGAAAATAATTACACTTCTCAAAAGAAAAGGAATTGCTATCTTGAACATCACCAAGAAGTGCTATCTTACAAATCTCAAGATGCACAAATGCAAACTTGCAAAATTTGTAATTTTGCACATCATTAAAATTTATGATGCTTTGGTGATTATGCATGCTCTAAAATGTTATAAGATTCACTAGCTTGCATGATGTAGAACTTGCTATATTAAACATCACCAAGGAATGATATCTTGTAGAAGCAAAAAGTTAACTTGCACATGTAGCAAAACTTATATTTCAAGAAGCAAGAGTTGCTTTCTTGAACATCTCAAAATTACTAGCTTGCGTGTCTTAAAATTGTAAACTTGCCATAGTACTACCATGATGATGAGCATGCCTTATCTTCATGATTGTATTTGAAAAACTATGGCAAAAATACGTCCTAATGATTGAACGTGTTAAAATTATTTTGATTGAATGATCAAATCACTTGATTGGCATAATGATTTTACACAATTACATGTTGGAAATTATGTGCTTGAATACAAAACTTCCATGATAACAAGCATGCTTTACCTTCATGATTGTAATTGAATATCTATAGCAAAACCTTGTCCGAATGCAAGAAAGAGTCAAATTTCATTTTCGGATTCTCTTGATCCTAACATATCAAGTTTATTCTCTTCCGAACTTAACAAGCATATGTCATATCAAGTTTAGTTCATATCATTGATTTTTGACATATGTAATCAACTAGCAAATACATCTTTTATACACATATCATGTGAAAAATATTTTTTTGAGAAATGGATTTGATGAATATGGATGAAATAGTTTTTACTTGCAAAGATTTGTTTCACATACATATCTTGATCCTTGTAAAAATGAAGCATGATTTAATCTCTCATCGATTCTAACTTCACTCGAAAAAAACTCACAAATAGCATGTATCACAAATAGTCTTCCTCCTTCATGCAAAAAGATAATAACAGATAAAAAGGAAGAAGTTTTCAAAGCTATCTCCATGTCATGTTTTCTTTGAGATGTTTGTATAATTGATATCCTATCACTCACTGTTGAAAAATGATATGAACCTAGTTATGACATGAATAATTACAAGCACTTATGCTTAAAATTTACTTATATCGCTCTCCTTTTTGTTGATGATAAAGGGGGAGAAATATATGAATTGATGCTATGAACACTGATGCTATGATTATGCCATGCTTGCATCATCAAGAGATAAATGAATTAATATGATTGCCATATTTGTAATGCTTGCATCATCAAGAGATATATGAATTGATGCTATGATTGCCAAATTTGCATTATGCCATGTTTGCATCATGCGTTAAGATATCAAGAACTTGTATCGTAATTTTACGCGTTGATATCTTACCATGTGATGAAATGCTACAATTGATAAACACTTGAAATGTTTGCGTTATGATATCAAAAGCTTACATCGCAATTTTACATGTTGATATTTGATAATATCAAACTTGCATGATGATAAAACTTGATATTATGTTTTTTATGCAATGAGTTGAACCAATATCACAAACACTTGATTGTGGTACTTCTCCTTTTTGTTGATGACAAAGGGGGAGAAGTATGTTGATGACATGACATGTTATGCATAAGTTTATGCATAAGTTCATGATGACGTGTTGCAAGTATTCATGATGAATATTGCAATGACTTGAATTCAGTTTGAATTCAAGATTCTATCAATATGGCATATTGATAGGGGGAGTTTGTTTAAACTCCGGGAGTTAAGGTTAACTCCGTCATCAAGTAGTTGTCATCATCAAAAAGGGGGAGATTGTTGAATCTCGTATTTTGATGATGAAACCACTTGATATATGTTTATAATTTAATCTGCGTTTTGAGTGACGCAGGATGCTTCGATCAGGATGAGACAATTAAAGCAGGAAAATCATGTTGTGCCGAAGGAACATGTCAGAAGATTGGACGTCGGGCCGGTGGATCGGTCGACGTATCGACATAAGGCTTCGGGCCGTGGACTCGGGCATCGGGCCAAAAAGAGCGGGTATTGTGCCAAGGATATCGGAGTTGCGGAGTCAACTGGCCGATTGGGCAATAGGCTGCAGGAGAGGACGATGCGCCGAAGAATCGGACGAAGCGTCGAGGGACCAATAACATGCCGGACAACTTGGTTAATTGCTTAGGATTAATTGTCTCGATCGAAGTTTTGTTTTAAGTGTGTAGGATTAACTATGATGAAAGTAAGACATGCAGCAGGAGTTGCGCCAGAGTCAAGACAATGATCACGTTGGGAGTTCGAGAGTTCGACGGAAGTTCGGACAATCGTCGGAGGTTCTGCGGGAACAAATCCGAAAAGTCCATAAGCTTGCCAAAGAAGCTCGTCGGAACTCGCCAAGTGAATCATCGCAAGTCCAGGAGTTTGCCGGAAGTCCGCAGGAGCATCACCGAGGGTTCATCGGATGATCGACGGAAGTTCGCCTGAAGCTCACCAGAAGAAGCGATTGACGCATCGGAGCAAGTTACAGTAAATGTCTTAGGGAATATCGTAGTTAGCACAATGATTAAGTTGGAAATGGGAGGTGATCCCATTAACTTAATCTTGGGGCAATTGGGCCCTTGAAAAACCCAAAAAGGGCCGAATGGATCAACCCATTCGGACCCTGATTTCTGCCAAGTGGTTGAACCGCCCAAGGCAGGAGGTTGCACCGCCTGGGCTCAGTCTCTGAGCGAGACTGGGAGGTGCAACCACTCCAGCCAGGCAGTGGCACCACCTGGGCTCAGTCTCCGAGCGAGACTGGGCGGTGCAACCTCCCCTGACAAGAGGTGGCACCGCTTGAGCTCGGTCTTCGAGCTCTGCCAAGCGGTGCAACCGCCTCAGTCAGGAGGTGCAACCGCCTGAGCTCAGTCTTCGAGCTCTGGCAGGAGGTGCAACCACCCCTGACAGGAGGTGGCACTATCTAGAGGCTCAGTCTTCGAGCTCTACCAGGCGGTGCAACCGCTCCAGTCAGGAGGTGCAACCGTCTGATCCCGGAATTCTGGGAATTGACTGTTTTGAGCTCCAAATTTGAACTGGGTTGGGGCCTATAAATACCCCACCCATTCAGCACTGAAAGGGGATGAACTTACACTGAAATCTTGATCTTTTTCTGTGATTCTTAGAGCTCAAAATTGTTGTAAAGGCCAAAAGTTCTTCTCCCTCTTTTCTTCCAAGTTCTGAGTTGTAAAGAGAGGAGAGAAAATTCTGTAAGGGTTGTCTCCTAAGCCCGTCAAAAGGAGTGAAACTGTAAAAGGGTGGTTGGCCTTCGCCTATTGAAGGAAGGCCTCTAGTTGACGTCGGTGACCTCGTCGGTGGAGGAAGCCAAAAGTGGAGTAGGTCAAGATTGACCGAACCACTCTAAATCTCGGTGCCTTCTGTCAATGAAATCTTTACTGCAAACCTCCTCAATAGCTTACTGCCTTCTGTGCTTTTACGAACGTGTTTCAAAGTTCAGTGCTTTCTGAATCGGCGTTTAGACGCAAATCGCTTTTATCGTACGAATGTCGTATTTCAGTTTGCGCTTATATTCTGATTTCCATCATAACTGCAAACTGCATTCATATCTTTGCTGCATCTCTCTTAGTCAAAAGTTGAAGTGATTTATGAATCAGTTTTCTTACCAAAATCACTTCTATCGAACGAACATAGTTTTCGATTTTAATCGCAGAAGGTTTTCCGCTGCACTAATTCAGCCCCCCCTCTTAGTGCTCTTGATCCTAACAAAATTAGTGCCCCCTTGACGTCACTTCTAAAGAAAAATGCATTCAGATGGTCAGAAGAGGCAACTCAAGCATTTAAATTCTTGAAAACTATAATAACTACTACACCCATGCTGGCTTTACCCAATTTTAATAAGATGTTTGTGATTGAATCTGATGCTTCTGGAGCTGGAATAGGGGCTATATTAATGCAGGAAGGTTGGCCTATCACTTATGCAACCACAAAATGGAGACCCTACCTAATTGGTCGACGGTTTCAAATATGCACTGATCACAAAAGCCTCAAAGATTTTCTAGAGCAAAAGATTTCTTCTCTAGAGCAACAGAAATGGGTCACAAAGCTACTGGGATTCGATTATGAGATCATTTATAAAAAGGGGAGTGAGAATTTAGTAGTAGATGCCCTCTTATGCCTTCTAGAATAAGCTGAACTAGTAGCTATTTCTATTCCTATTTGTGAGACTTTGGAAGTTATCAAAAGGGAATGGATAAATAATCCTAAGATCCAAAACATCATTAAAAGATTAGAAGAAGCCTTAGGTTTTGTCTCAAATTATAGTTGGGATTCGGTGGACTTGCGCTATAAAGGTCGAATAGTGGTTGCCCCACATTCTTCTTGCCAGGCAATAATTCTGAAGGAGTTCCATTCATCACCAATTGTTGGTCACTCGGGATTTCTCCGCACTTATAAGCGAGTTCGACAACTTTTTTACTGGAAAGGTATGAAAAATTTTATCAAAAAATTTGTTACTGAATGTGATGTTTGCCAACGTCACAAAAGTGAGACAGTAGCCACCCCAGGCTTACTACAACCCCTCCCTATTCCTGATGCTACTTGGACCGACATATCTATGGATTTCATTGACAGTCTCCCATCATCTCAAGGAAAGAGTACTATACTTGTAGTCGTGGATAAACTTACAAAATATGCTTATTTCTGTGCTTTACAACATCCTTATACTACTGCAAGTGTTGCTCGTATTTTTGTAGAAAACATAGCTAAATTGCATGGGAGTCCCCGTTCCATTGTTAGTGACAGAGACAAGATATTTACTAGCTCCTTCTAGACAGAACTTTTTCGTTTATAAGGTGCTCAGCTGAATATGAGCACTGCTTATCATCCGCAAACAGATGGGCAAACTGAAGTGGTAAACAGGTGCCTAGAAAATTACCTCCGATACTTTACTAGCGACAAGCCGAAGAAATGGGTCAAATGGCTTCCCTGGGTGTAGTGGTGGTATAATACCTCTTACCATTCTTCTATTAAAATGATTCCATTTGAAGTAGTTTATGGCCAACCCCCACCTACAATTACAAAGTATGTACCCGGTTCCTCTAAAGTTGATCAAGTAGATAAGGAATTGATGGATAGAAATAAGATTATTCAACTTTTAAAGGATAACCTCATAGCCGCACAAGCAAGAATGAAACAATAAGCTGATAAACACCGAAGTGAATGAGAATTTACTGTGGGTGATTGGGTTTTCCTTCGTCTTCAACCCTACAAGCAAACTTCCATAAATGTCCGATCTTTCATGAAGCTATCTCCTCGATTTTTTGGGCCTTATAAGGTATTAGAACGCATTGGACTAGTGGCTTACCGCTTGGATTTGCTTGTTAGCTCTAAAATACATCCAGTCTTTCATGTTGCATGCCTTAAAAAGAAATTGGGTGAAGATGCAATAGTGCAGTGCCATTTGCCGGACACTTCTACTACTAGGGAAGTTCAAGCTCAACCACAAGTCATACTTGATTGACGAGTTGCAATATACCGCAGACATCCTGTAACTGAAGTGCTGGTGCAATTGGCCAACTTACTAAAGGAAGATGCCACTTGGGAGTCCTACAGCATACTAAAGGAGAAGTTTCTAGAATTTGATGCTGCTCAGCCTTGAGGACAAGGCTGAATTAAAGGAGGCGGGATTGTTAGGATCCTTTTATTTTTTCCTTTTATTTTTTATGCTTTTCTTTTATTTTCTGCGTATTTATTAAGTCTGTTTAGTTTATCTAAAGTCGGAACTCTATAAATAAGGATATAACTGCTTCTTTTCGATCATCTATGAAAAATACTATTTTTGTCTTATGACAAACCCTAGGAGGCCGATCCCCTCGAAGCGATCAAGGAGGCCGATCCCCTCGAAGTGATCATTCCCTTTCTCTTCTTCTTTTTTACGATAAGACTTTAGGGTCTTATCATATCACTTTCTAGGAGTATATCCCCAAAGACTCCAGAAGAAAGGGTGAACATGGATATGATACCTTATGCCTCAGTGATAGGGTCTATCATGTATGCGATACTATGTACTAGGCCAGATATAACGCATGCTCTGAGTGTCATGAGCAGGTATTAGGCAGATCCAGGCTTGGAGCACTAGAAAGCAGTAAAGTATATCCTTAAATACTTAAGAAGGACTAAGGATCTTTTACTAGTATATGGAGGTAGTAGCCTTAGGGTTGAAGGCTACACAGACTCAAGTTTTTAGTCTGATGTCGATGATAGCAAGTCGAATTCAGGGTGTGTGTACACCTTGAATGGAGGAGTAGTATGCTAGAAGAGTTTTAAGTAAGATACTACTACTAACTCGACCACAGATGCGGAGTACATTGCTGCAGCAGATGCAGTAAAGGAGAGTCTGGATGAAGAAGTTCATCACAGATCTAGGAGTCGGGCTGAGTAGCAAGGAGTTGATTCCTTATATTACGACAACTACGGGGAGATTACTCAAATAAGGGAACCTGAGTCTCATCAGAAGTGTTCTGAGGAGGTTCCAACTTATTGGAGAGATCATGACCTGAGGAGATGTAGTAGTGGAAAGAATTCCATCGGAAGATAACATTGCAGATCCACTGATAAAGCCGTTGTCTCAAATTGTCTTTAAGCATCACAGGGGTCTGATGGGAATCAGACACATAAGTGATTGACTTTAGGTCAAGTGGGAGATTGCTAGTCATAGGTGCCCAATAAGCCAATCATGTGAGTGATGGCATGTGTGACTTGACACGGAATCTTTTTGCTTATTATATTTTGGCATTTATCATTTTATATTAACTATTGCATATATGCATGTATATATCGTGATGTCCTTGGATCTGTGCAATGGGAATCGGATCGTGATGAGATCACGATAATGAGATCGATTTACCTTTAAACACAGATCCTAAATAATCCCGGTTATAAGTTACTCGAGAGGGACATCGTGATAACAGGACAAACTGGTATGCTATATACCCGTCCATATGATTGATGCAGTTGGTCTCATAGCTACTTGTGTGGGGATATAGTACAGGTGCTCATTGGAGAATGAGTTCACTGATTAATTCGCTTACGGAATGCTGGATGGTTGATGATGCCTTATTGTCAGATAGTGATTCCGTAGTCCTAGTGGTGTATCTGGTTCTTAGACTTGAGACACCAAGGATATCTTGTATGAGTGCTCTACTCTTTGATACTAGGCTTATAGGTTTAGATGTCCTAGATCTAGTACAGCTAGACATTAGGAGTGATAGTCGACCTTACGAGGGCTATTGAGTGTCGATAGAGGATCATCCACTCTCGATATTATGAGAGGAATATCTCATGTATTATTGCTCAAACAAATCCCTTGCCAGGGTCATTCGGATTGAGAGAGAAAGAGTTCTCCAGGAGAATCCAATTAGAGCGAGACTCGAGAAGAAACCATATGGGTATGATAGCACCATGCCCAATATACGGTCTCTGGGATATTAGATGGATGAGGAACTATAGGTATATGGTAACTGAGGACAGATAGGTCTAATGGATTGGATTCCCCTGTATCGTCTAGGGATTACAGCATAGTGGTCTAGTACATCGATAGTTGATGAGTCGAGTGAATTATTATAAAGATAATAATTCACTAAGTTAGAAGGAGTTCTGATAAGTATGACTCACGGCCAGTTCGATATTGGGCCTAGAGTGTCACACACATATGGTAGGCATTGCGATGAGTAGAGGTTCAGATATGAGATATCCGCCGGAGCCCCTATCTTATTGGATATCCAATAAGTCCCTGAATTATTGGATCTCATGGACGAGATCCAATAAGAGCCCATTAGAGATTATTGGATAGAGATCTACTAATCTAAAAAGCTTAGGTAATTGGATGCAGATCTAATACCCACTAGGGGAGGATCCATTAGGGTTTGATAGGGTACCTCTATAAATAGGAGGGATTCAGTGGTTCATAGGCTAGAGCCTTTGCTTGCCTCTCCTATTCTCCATCTCCTCTCCACCTTAGAGCAGGCTTGGAGTTTTGAGGAGCGTCATCATAGCCATATTATGTGGATCACCGCTGGAGAAGAGGATGCTTGACCTCCTTCACCCTCTCCTAGAGATCTGCAAAGAAATAGGGATATACGATCTCCCTAGGTAACACAATCTATTCTATACGCAGTTTGTTTCATAAATTTGTGCACACCAATCTTTGCACGACGACGAACATCTTTTTGGAAAATTGAGGATTTTGTTTTCTTGTTCTTCCACTGTGCATGTGATGTCGCCCCCAAGATTTTCCAACATGCGCAACGGCCATTCGTGATAGAACGTCCGAACTTCCGACGAACTCTCAAACTCCCAACGAAATCTCAATCTTTACTTTGGCACTTTGTTTTGCTTTATGCCTTGATTTCTCTCTTAGTTAATCCTATACACTTTTCTTAACATATATATTTGATCAAATAATTTATCAATTGATTTCATTATCAAAATCTGAGATTCAATAATCTCTTCCTTTTTTGTGATGATAATTAATTGATGACAGAGTTAATCTTAACTCCCCCTATCTATATGACATATTTGAGAAAAAACACTCTTGAATTCAAGGCCTTTGAATTCAAGCATCAAACTAATAAGTTATATTCATTTAAACTTATCAACATGTACATCATGATACTTATCATGATTTACCAATTCAAAATATGATACTACGTATTTATCAATAAAAATGATATCAAGGCATGACATCCATTTTCAAGTCTAATATAGAGAGATGATAAACAATCATCATTTTCGAGTATGATACAAATTTTAAATATGAAATTTAGTAAAATTTAAATTTTAAAAATGATAATTCATCAATATAAGGCATGATATCAATTGTAAGTAGAAATTAAAGCTCATGATACCTTATCATAATGATAGATAATTATCAAGCATTTATAAAACATTTCAAGTATATATGATGCATATGAAATATATTTTGATATATTTAAAGTATTTGCGATGTGTTGTGATGTATTTGACGATTCCAATCATATTTTAAGCATTCACAAAGCATTTATAATAAGATATATTTTACACATTTATTTCAAACATTCATAAAGCCAATTTATCATCAATTTGTCACATTTTCTCCCTCTTTGTCATCAACAAAAAGAAGAACATTTAATAAGGCAAGTGTTTAAAAAACACTATTCAAGTAAGTTCAACATCAATTTATCCAAGTTAGCAAAAATGAGAAGTTAAGCAAAAACTTTGCATGATAACTTCTTTTGGATAAGCTAACATTTTTACTTTAGATGTACAAAAGCTTTTGGTTCTTCTAGATACGTGGAAGTTTCTTTCTTCCTTTGTCATAAAAAATAAGAAGAAGAGGAAGAAGAGAAAGGGAGGAATTTATCAAGAACCAAATTCATGAAAAGATTTGAACCAAGTCAAATCCAAAACAATAAATGAGTTTCATCAAATCAAGCTTCTTTTTTAACAAAGAGAAAGGATTCATTAAAAGGATCAAGATGTCCATACAAAATCAAATTCTTATTCTTGCAAGTGATCGCCACATCCATAAAAATTCTTCTTTCATGAGAAGAGTAAGGAAGAATTCATGGGAAAGGAGCATCAAATGAAAGATCAAAAATTCACGAATGAAATCCATGAGAAATGTATTTGTCAATGTAATCCATGAGTGAAGGGACTAAATATATCAAAAATCATTATGTGATGGAGCAAGAGTATGAAGCAAATTTGATACCAATTAAATTAATATTCCAGATTTCATGAAAGCTTTATTTATGAAATAAAATAATCTCATGAAAGCTTTATTTAAAAAAATCAAGAAAAGTTCGAAAAGGATATACAATAAAATTATATATTCAGACAATTTAACATCCCTAACTCTCTTCTAATAAAATCAAATTGTTCTTCATTTAAAGGTTTTGTGAAGATATCAATTAATTGATGTTTCATATTAATAAATTCTAAAGATATGTCATGGTTATTAATATGATCTCTTATGAAATGATGCTTAATTTCTATATGTTTAATTCTAGAGTATTGAATAGGATTTTTTGTTAAACATATTGCATTTGTGTTATTACATTTTATAGGAATATTCTTAAGGTGAATCTTATAATCTTCTAATGTATTTTTCATTCATACAATTTGTGCACAACATGCACCAGCTACTATATACTCAACTTCGATTGTAGATAATGCAACTGAGTTTTGTTTCTTAGAAGATCAAGAGACAAGCGCATGACCTAAGAATTGATATATTTCGGATGTGTTTTTTCTATCTTTTCTATATCCAACAAAATCTGCATCAGCATAAGTAATTAATTCAAAGTTTTCAGATTTTGGATATCATAAGCCTAGATTAGAAGTTCCTTTAAGATATCTAAGAATTCTTTTAACGACTTTAAGATGAGATAGTTTAGGACTAAATTGAAACCTAGCACAAAGTCCTATGCTAAACATGATGTCCGGTCTAGTTGCGATGAGGTATAGTAAACTACCTATCATACCCCTATAAATTTTTTTTATCAAAGCTTTCTCCACCTTTGTCCATGTCTAACTTAATGGAGGTACTCATAGGAGTATTGATGACCTTTGAACCATCCATATTAAATCATTTTAGCAATTCTAATGCATATTTGGTTTGATTAAGAAAAATGTCATTACTAAGTTGTTTGATTTGTAAGCCTAAAAGGAAGGTTAGTTCACCCATTAAACTCATTTCAAACTCTTGGCTCATACTCTTGGCAAACGATTCGCATAATGATTCATTTGTAGAATCAAAAATAATATCATTAATATAAATTTGAGCAAAAAAAAATTTATTTTTAAAATTTTTAATAAACAATGTAGTATCGATCTTACCTTTAGAGAAATTATTTTGGATAAGAAATAAGCTAAGTCTCTTATACCAAGCCCTCGGGACTTGTTTTAATCCATAGAGAGCTTTAGTTAACTTAAACACATGATTAGGAAAAAAAGAGTTCTCAAATCCGGGTGGTTGTTTAACATACACTTCTTCGGAAATAAAGTCATTTAGGAAAGCAATTTTAACATCCATTTGAAATAACTTAAAATTATTACTACTAGCATAGACAAGGAGCATCCTTATGTCTTCTAATCTTGCCATAGGAACAAAGGTTTCTTCATAATCGATACATTCTTCTTAGTTGAAACCCTTGGCCACTAATCTAGCCTTGTTTCTAACCACGATACCAAATTCATCTTGCTTGTTTCTAAAGACCTATTTAGTATCATTAACTAAATAGTCACTAGGTCTTGAAACAAGCTTCCACACCTCATTTCTCTCAAATTGGTTCAACTCTTCTTGCATTGTAATAACTCATGAATCATCTTTCAAGGCTTCATCAGTACATTTTAGTTTAATTTGAGAAAAAAAACGATGTTGGTACAAAAATTTTTAAAAGAAGAATGAGTTTGAACCCCCTTTGATGTGTCTCCTATAATTAGCTCCTTGGGATGAGTATCTATATACTTATATTCCTTAGGTAAGGATATTTCGAAAGAAGATATATCTAAGTTATTAGTTGGAGGAGAGGGTTCATTTAAATTCAAAACATCAAAATTAAGATCATCATCAAAATCATTTTTCTTAAATTCGGAGACTTCATTAAAGACAACATGAATAGACTCTTCTATGACCAAAGTTCTTTTATAAAAGACGCAAAAGACTTTGGAATAGAAGAATAATTAAAAAAATACTTTTATCGGATTTTGCATCAAATTTTCCTAAGGCATATTTTTTATTTAAGATAAAACATTTACAACCGAAGACTTTAAAGTATAAAACATTAGGTTTTTTGTCATTCTACAATTCATAAGGAGTTTTGAAAAGTAATGGTCTTACTAGAATCCTATTCATGATAAAGCATGCTATATTAACGGTTTTAGCCCAAAAATATTTGGGTAGGCTATATTCATTCAACATTGTTCTTACCATTTCTTATAAATTCCTATTTTTTTCTTTCTACTACTCCATTTTGTTGAGGATTTCGAGGAGTAGAGAAATTATGGTTGTATTCATTATATTCACAAAAATTTTAGAAATCATGGTTTTGAAATTCGCTATCGTGATCACTCCGAATTGATGAAATCATAATACTTTTTTTATTTTGAACAAGTTTACAAAACTTAGAAAAATACCTAAAGCAATCACTTTTGTGTGCCAAGAAGTATGTCCAAGTGTATCTACTATAATCGTCTACAATTATAAAGGCGTATTTGCTACCTTCTAGGCTTGCTGTGTCAATTGGTTCAAATAAATCCATATGAATCAATTGCAATGGTCTAGAGATGCTTATTTGATTCTTTAATTTGAAACTATATTTTATTTATTTTCCTAGTTGACATGCATGGTACACATTATCTTTAACAAACTTAATGTTAGGAATACCTCTTACTAGTTCTTTGGATGGGACTTGAGAGATTAGTTTTATGCTAGCATGATCTAATCTCCTATGCCAAAGCCAAGCATTATCATTTAAAACCGAAAAATATATTTCATTAGAAAGATCATGAATGTCAATAGTGTATATATTATTTTATTTTAGGATAACCATAGATTTGTTTTTGTATGGTTATTCAATAATGTAAGCATTGGATTCAAATCTAAAGATATATCCTTTATCACATAATTGACTAATGCTCAAAAGATTATACTTTAATCCATCAACCAATAACACATCTTTAATCAAAAAGTTGGATTTGTTACCTATGGTTCCCTTGCCAATGATTTTACCCTTGTTGTTGTCTTAGAAGGTGATCTACCCTTCGTCTAGGCTAGTGAGTTTAGAGAATTTCGATGGATCTTCGGTCATATGCCTTGAGTATCCACTATCAATGTACCATCTTTTGCTCCTAGCTTGTAATGGTAAATATTTCTATAAAAAAGGGTGATTTTTAGGCAACCATTTGACCTTGGGTACCTAAAAAATCGATCTACTCAACTTATCGTTTTGCATAGATTTCTTTATGGTTCTTTAGGAACTCAAATCAATTTGTATGGATTATATCTCTTAAGTAGACATTTATAAGCAATATGTCCGAGTTTGCAACAAAAGTTGCATTTAGTGTGGGGTGATATATGCAAGGTAGAGCCTTTAACAAAGGTGGTTGGATTTTGGTGAGAACTACTCACAAATCCGATTTTGCCTCTTCTATGAATGTGACTCTTATTAGCAAGAATTATGTTCAAGGACTTGCTACCAATCTCAAATTTTTTTAAAGTTTCTTTGAGTAGCAAGTTTTCCTTCTCAAGTGTCTTTAAGTATTCACACTTAGTGCATGAAGGCAAGGAAGGATTATCATGCTTAAAATTTTCAAAATCAATATTTAGAAGGGCATGCTCCTTTTTTAAAGAATTATACTTTTTACTCAACATTCTACATTCATCAAATAATTCATAAAAAGCACTTAAAAGCTCATTGAAAGATAAATTTGTATCTAATGAACTACTTACCTCATCTCCGATAGCAATTAGTGTGTAGTTGGCGATCTCCTTGTTGCTTTATTTTTTGCCTCCGGAATCGCTCGAGTCATCCTACGTCACTTTGAGCGCCTTCTTCTTCTTTGGTTGCTTCTTCTTTACTTGGGGACATTCGCTTTTGAAATATCCCAACTTCTTGCATTCGTAGTATATAACTTATTCTTTCTTGGGTTCAATTTTATTTTTAGTGTCATTTTTAGATTTATTTCTTTTTATGAATTTTTTGAACTTTCTTGTCAAGAGTGCCAAGTCATCATCATAGTCCTCATCACTTGAATTTTCTTTCAAGTGGTCTTCATGAGTTCTTAGTGTCATATCATTCTTATTTTTTAGAAGATTGTTTTAAAGCTCTTCATGAGCATTGCAAGTCATTTCGTAAGTCATCAAAGACCCAATAAGTTCTTCGAGCAAAAAGTTGTTCAAGTCTTTGGCTTCTTGAATTCCCATTACTTTAGGATCCTAACTCTTTGGGAGAGATCTTAATATTTTATTAACAAGTTCGAAATTAAAAAAAATTTTACTAAGTCCTTTTAGACCATTGACGATATTTGTAAACCGGGTGTATATGTCTCCAATAGTCTCACTTGATTTCATCCGAAATAATTCATAAGTATGGACTAAAAGATTAATTTTGAACTCTTTTACTCTACTAGTGCCCTCGTGAGTGATTTCGAGTGTATGCCAAATATTGAAAGTCGTTTCATAAATAGACACTCGATTGAACTTATTTTTATCTGAAGTGCAAAACAAGACATTCATAGCCTTGACATTTAAAGCGAAGGTCTTCTTCTCCAACTCATTCCCAATTGTTTATTAGAAGTGAATACTTTTGAAAGTCATTTTCTACAATGTTCCATAACTCAAAATCCATAGAAATTAAAAAAATCCTCATTCTAGTTTTTCAATAGGTGTAATCCATCCCATTGAACATGGGTGGACGTGTGATTGAGTGACCCTCTTAGTTATCGACAAATATCATCTCTTATAGTTTTTAAATCAAAATAAGTCTGATCTTGCTCTGATATCAATTGTTAGGATCAAGAACGGCACTAATAGGAGAGGGGGGGGGTGTCTTGGGGGTGGGTGAATTAGTACAATGAATAAATTACATCGATTTGAAAATCTTCATATGATAAAATTTGATTCCGACGAAAACCATTTCAATTTTATTAAGTGAGTAGAGAAGAGGGGATTGGACAGTTTATAATGAAATAAAGTTAAATGCAGTAAAGAGATTAAATAATAAGAAATGAACATACTAGAAGTTATAGTGGTTCGGTCGTTGTGACCTATATCCACTTCGGATTCCTCCTCCATCAAGGTCACCAACGTCCACTAATGATTTTCCTTCAATAGGTAAAGACCAACCACCTCTTTGCAGTGCTTTCTCCTTTTCACAGGTTTAGGAGATAACCCTTACAAGCCTCACATCTCTTCTTGAATGATTACAAAGCTGAAAAGAGGGAGGAGGACTCTTCTCACTTTTACAACACTTTTAACACCCCAATACTTAGAATTTTTTTTCACACTTTGATTGCACTTTGTTGCTCTTTCATACAGAAAAGAGTGGAGTATTTATAGGCCCCAATAGTATCAAAATTAGAGTCAAAAAGTGTCTCATCCCGGATTTTTGAGATACTAGGGGTACCACCGCCAATATTGGGCAGTACCACTACCTGACACTCTGACATTGGGTGGTACCATCACCTGACAGAGTCTCGAATACTGAGCTTTGGCAGTACCATTGCCTGATAAGGTGTTACCACCGCTTGACAGGTAATAACTACCGATAGTACCATTGCTTATTCTGGGTGGTACCACCGCCCAAACCACTTGGACGACTGTTCCCTAGGTAGTTCCACCACTAGACAAGGTCCAGCAACCTGGTTAGGCCTTGAATCAAGCCCAAATTAGTCCAATTACGGGCCTAGTTGGCCCCTAACTGAGTTAGTGGGATTACATCCCAAACCTAACCCTAATTACGTGCTTACTACAATTCTTAAGGCATACACTAAGCAAAACAAGTCTGATTAGTTTAAGTTTCTTCTGATGAGCTTTCGGCGATCTTTTGGTAAACTTTTGATGATCTCTCGATAATATTCCAATGGACTCCCGGTAAGCTCTTGGACTTCACGACGATCTTCTTAGCGAGTTCCGACGAGCTTCTTTGACAAACTCCTGGACTTCTTGGTCAATTCCGACAGAACTTTCGACGAATGTCCGGACTTCCGACGAACTCTTGAACTCCTAATGAAATCCCGATCTTTACTCCGGCACTTTGTTTTGATTTATACCTTGATTACTATCGTAGTTAATGTTGCACATTTTTTGATCAAATAATTTATCAATTGATTTCATCGTCAAAATCTGATATTTAATATTTGATTCTTGATTAAAGAGTGAAAATACCTAGTATTTTTATCTCTACTCTCTATCCAAGTAATGTTAACCTTATTCCATAAGAAGAGATGCTATTGTCTATAAAGGATTTCTATCCTATTGTAGAGATTTTATAGAGTGATTGATTCATTCTCGGATATGAGACTCTCACTCTCTTTACTTTTCAGCTTTTAGATGCCCTGAAGGGTGTTCTTGATAGCATGGTTTAGGTCACCACCCCCTTTCCTATTCCATCTACTCAAAGCCAGTCCTACTCTATTCAATTTTCCACTCACAATAGTACAGGGATCAATATAGGCCACTTCCTCCCCCTAGATCTTGCTGACTAGATCCAGCTTTTCTATAGTCAAGCTAATGAAGTTCAAAACAAAACCTCTTCATCTTGGACATCCTAGGAGTACCAATCAATAGAGGGTCATGGTCCAAAGCAACTCTCAGAAGGTGTTGGACCACTTAGAAGGAGAAGCAATCACACCATAAAGGATTTGTATAAGATCTAACAAAGGTGAGCAAGAATACGGATAGTCCCCTTCCTCTTATTAGTCTAAGTAAACTTAAGCCTTTTGAATTCTAGGTTAATCAATTTAGATCTAAAAATAAAATATCAAAAAAGAGTGACAAAGTTATTGAGAGTAAAGGTCTATTACTTAATTTGTCCTTAGGATTATAAATGATATTAAAATAATTGCATATTAACTAAGGAATATCACGTAGATTAAGTTTAGAAAGCTAAGGTCACAAAGCATTCAGACAAGTATGAGCCTAAACAATAGTTAAAAGCCAGTGAGGTGTACCTGATCCTTTAATAACTAGAGATATCAGTTGGGGCAATTTGCATATTATCGTGACATGGTAAAGAGATGTCTTTCATGTAAGAGCGATGCTTTATATCTAACTTCAGATTTGCAATAATCTACTAGCTAGTATTTCCCCAGCTTCTTTTTTAATTTTTCATATTCTTCCGACCGTAGATGAGTTTCCAATAGCAACAACATCAAGAGATTAGATTGCCTCAGGAGAGAGAAGAGGCTTTCGTTGTTATTGTTGTATTTCCTAAGTCCTCTCTGATACCACAATAGACAATTCATAAGTTTGTAAAATTTGGATCCCTTCCCGCCTCTATGGCCATTGTCAACCTTCCTCTACCCTCGCACTTTTTTTTTTGTTACAGTGCTAGAGATTCTTTAGAAATATTTGAAGACTTTCCTAAATAGGAGTCCTTTTGGTCTTGAGTCTCTTCTCATTATTCCTCTTTGTCCACTCCTCATCTGCCTAATCGATGAGGAAGCACTCATCCTGCTCTTCCACCATTGTCACGACCACTTGGAATGCCTTTTCTGCCTTTTTAACATTTTGGTCAATCTCCTAGGTTTACCCTCGGTTCGCCCCTTTTGCTTGCTAGCCTCAAAGATGAATGATGCATCATCTCTACTCAATTCTAACTCTTGTTCCTCATTCTCCTCTATGTCATAGAGTATAGCAAAGGGGTTGGAGAGCAAGACACCTTTAGGAAGATACCTTTCACACACCTGAGGAGCCCCTTCTTTCTTAACGGAAACAAGGACTCGGCTAATTGTGAAATACCTATCACTAGATCTTGCTCAATGGCTCATTGCAGCAACCACGTCACCAATCTCTTCTACCCTTGAAAGTACCTCCCTATCTTATGGGTTTCTACCATGGTGCCTCCTCGAGACAAACCTTGCCTTTGACACATCTCTTATAACTATAGAAGAAATGGAACCCTAGAATCATCCTGTTGGCCCATTAGATGCTGAGGTCCTAGTACTATTAGCATTAACATCTCGAAAGTGGCATAAAGAATATTGAATCCAATCCTAAATGTGACCGTAACCCATGGTTCAAACCCATCATAGGGCTCGAGGTCCTTGGTTGAATCAAACTAGGTGGGTCAGGACCTATTCCAAGCTCAAGTACAACCATTCCCCGTGCCACACCCTTTCCCCTAGCTTGGTTAACTAGATCCATCTTGGTGGGCCTAGCCCATGATTTCCTTTGGACCTAGAGGAAACAAACATTCCAATACTCTTGTTTGTTCCTTTCTTACTCTAAAGTCGCAAGAGAGAGATGTTTGTTTTATTATTATATGTACAAATATAAGTAAGGATGAGAAATCACATATATATATATATATATATATATATATATATATATATATATATATATATATATATATTTCAAAGTTTTCCAAATTTCAGATGAAGCAACCATGTACTGATCCCCAATCAACTAAAACAACGTATTAAAACCTGCAACTCTTTCAAAGTAGAAAGCTAAAGTTATCTATATAATTATATATATATATATATATATATATATCCCATACTCCACAATAATTATCTACAACCGCTTTGCACTGGAAAGCGAAAGCAATACAAGTGCATTTTTTATAATATAGCTAAAGGCTTTCACCACGGTAACCCTTAAAACAACTACTACGACTGTATAGTACTTTCAGCTGCTCATCTTGATTTATTTCCCAGGATCCATGGTGAAGGCAAGTAGTCCAGTGTCAACTGAAGATTTCTGTCGCAGAAGTTTCGATGGTTTGTCATCCACCAAGAAAGGAACTATGTACTTTTTTATGTCATCCTCAGAGATTCTAAGATGGTTCCCCTGAACACTGATGAATTTGACTCGTCCAGCATCATCCAGAGCTTTTAGACCGATCCAGTCTTCCGTGTATAGAGTCGTCTGCAATTTCATTTCTTTGGTTAAAAGAAGCATTAAGCTTGAAGAAAGAAGACAAAACTAACAATCAAGATTGATTGATTTCTGTGTCTTTCCAGATAAGGCGACTGTGATCATGACTCACTCGTATTAAATATTTGTGACAGGAGAATACACAATATAAATAAATAAATAAAAAAGAAACTCGTAGGGCAATTAACAAGTCATTGTGATGGTCATCATAGTCCTTCACAACAAAATGTGGTCACAGCATATTATTATTCAAGGAACAACACTAACATTTTCATACATTTTCCAGTAGCTCTTGAAAATAACAGTAAAATTTACAAGTGCGAAGGACAACCTGATACCAACCTGACAGACTCGACACACTCAAGATGACTGACATAAATATCTGAGCTCATGGAACGTTGAGACTAAAAATTTGAGTGTGTCAGTGGGTTGCGTTCTTCAGCGTGTGTGAGTGTGAGGCCTTCTTTGATATCTCATCTGACAAATTCTTGGAAGATGTAATAACTCATCTGACAAATTCTTGGAAGATGTAATAACTCATTCGACAAATTCTTACAAGGTGTTTGGTAACCTATACAGTAAAGAATTTTAGACTGTCGAATGTTTTATCTCAAACTTCCCGATCTATCTATCTAAACCAATCAACTAAATTCAACATCTTATACTCAAGGTTTCAAAGATTGGTCTGACTGGTATGTAACGACCAATATTTATCCGACCAAAGACCAACTATGGTTTGGTACATTTCAGATTATTTATTTGTTTTTTTAATAATACCACACCGACATTTCAATCTTGCTTGCACTTACCATTTAAATTCAGGACATTAGGACAAATTGAGCAATGACATCCTGCACTAGGCTTTTGAAGCTATGCTATTCAGAATGTCCACAATCAGCAGTCCTTTCTACAACGGATGGACTGATTTAAAGGCAATTATTTCAATGTTTTAATATTTTAACACAAACGAAAACTGAAAATAAGAGTAATTTTTATAATGCAGCTTTGTGTGTAGTCTTTAACAACATTTAAAATAGCAAACCTAATCAACCAACTTACTGTCATCATGATTTCCAACCAGTTATGTACCGTCACAATCGATTGTCACAATGTTCTCCCATAATATCCTCATCATCATCATCGGCATAACCCAATTATCATGTCAGTGATAATTGGGTGAATAAAATCTTTTTCTCATAACTGAATTACTCAATTGATATCTAGAAGATCAAACTGTGTGCGGACTAAAAAACCTCTTTACATATCTAAATAATATATAAATATATTTTAAAAACATTAACACATCTCTTACAACAATGACAAATTAACAAATCCATTTTCACCTCCGATAGTCCTTTACTTCTAACTTTTGATACCACATTAGCTTCAAGTTTCATCTGTAGGTTTTTTTTTTAAAGCACAAATGCCCGTAGAGTTCATATGCAGAATCAATATTAACAAATGTAAAAGCCTATGCCATGTAAGAGTAGAGGATCAAGAAAAATGACAAACAGATTAACAAGAAATACTCACAACACTATCATATCTTGCTCCTATATTGGTATAACAAAGATCATATCGACCATGCATGATGCCTACTTATTCATGCATTTACTTCAATTATATTTTATATGTCATGGAGTAATACCATTTTAATAAGGGATATATCATGTTTAATACATATCACATAACAAGTTATGGATTAAATTCTTCTTACATATCATACATCTTTCCCTATTTTTTTTCCTTTTATCTTATTTTCATATCACATCATATTGAGTATATATTATGGAAAATCTCATAATTAAGCGATTTTCAATCCTATAATTAAGGGTTTCTATAATCCCATAATTAAAAAAATCTATCTCCTATATTGGATCACTCAATTTAACCATATCAGTCTATATTATAAGAAATAAATTTAAATGAAATATTATACAGAATCAATTTTCTTAGTTGTATAGTTTATTATCAGCCTATATATATCTTACTTTTTATACCAAAAAGAGGATAAATGAAAAAAATCATATTCTTTTATGTTTTTGGTATCAGGGCTTGGCTCCTATAGGAATAGTTTTTCTTCTTTCTCTCAACCTTAATTGCTGTTATGTCACTTTTCGAATTAACCCCAACTATTTTCTCTTTATTGTTTGCTTGTGAGAAACTTACGCTACTATGTCTAAATGAGAACATGAAACCAATGCTTCCATCTCCAACAAACAACTTAGATGACAATCCATCATTATTAATTACTATGCATAAACTCAATGGATAAAACTTTCTTTGTTGATCTCAATCCATAAAATTATATATTCGAGGAAGAGCAAAGATCAACTATTTGACCAAATCAACAATGAAACTTGTAGAGGATGATCACAAGTTCGAAGCATGAAATTATGAAAATTTCATGATCATATCATGGTTGATAAACTCTATGAAACCCGAAATTGACCAAACATATATATATTTTTACCAATAGCAAAGGAGTTATGGGATGCTATGGTCGAGACATATTTAAAAATAAAAAAATTCAGCTTAAGTATTTGAGATTACAAATAAGATCAGAGAGCTTAAACAAGGTGATACTAGTCTTATAAAATACTTAAATACCTTGAAGACACTTTGATAAGAGCTTGATTATTTTTTATGATTTTGAGTAGTCATGTGTTGCTAATAGTGCTTGATAAATAAAAATCCTTGAGAGGGATCAAGCCTTTTAATTTTTGGTAGGTTTAAATAAAAAACTAGATGAAGTTCATGGATAGATATTGGGGAATGATTCATTAACATCTCTCTAAGCTATATTCTCCAAAGTTATGAGAGAGAAAAATGGAAGACAAGTTATGAAGGGATCTTCTACTCCATCTATCGTTGCAGAAAATTATACGCTTATTATGATAGCTAAAATTAATTCTTTTGTTAATGTTGTGCAATATAATCAAAGATA
This sequence comes from Musa acuminata AAA Group, assembly GCF_036884655.1. Taxonomy (NCBI): domain Eukaryota; kingdom Viridiplantae; phylum Streptophyta; class Magnoliopsida; order Zingiberales; family Musaceae; genus Musa; species Musa acuminata. The sequence goes on from NC_088357.1 coordinate 32,931,527, forward strand.
GGGAGTTGATAAAAATAAACCAAGACACACAAGAGAAACTTACTAGAAGATACATAGAAAACCAGAGCAATCGAGTTTCAGATAAGGCTAATACCCAAGGCTTTCAAGTAGGCCATCAATCTGCCACCACCACTAAAAGAGCTGAAACGCCTTTATTCAGTAAGGAACAAATTGAGCAATAGTTTAAAATTCTGATCCAGTCTCAAAATCCTAATCCTTCTCCTTCATCATCTTGCTCTTTGGTCAAGAAAGGTAATTGCTTCACAACTTTGTTTACTTCTTTTGATCTCAAGGCTCCTTGGTTCATAGATTTAAGCATAACAGACCATAACAGACCTTGGTTCATACTTGTTTTTCTCTTACACATCTTGTCCTTAAAACTCTAAAATAAAAGTTGCCAATGGATCACTTTCTTCTACATCAGGAAAAAGGCAGAATTGTACTTTGCATTAAATTCTTTACTTCATGTTTCCAACTTATCTTGTAACTTATTGTCTATTATCAAACTCACAAAGGATTTGCATTGTATTGCAAATGTCACAATTGTATTGCTGAATTTGAGGACCTGTATTCAGGGAGGACAATTGATAGTGCTAAAGAGAGTGAAGGATTTTATTATCTTGAACAGATGCTACTTGAAATGGACAATCTTAGTTGACAATAAATAGTAACACTCTATACTAGTAGTGAAATAATATTGTGGTACTATAGCCTACACCAGCTAAGCTTTTCTTATTTGTAAAAGCATGTACCTTAATTATTCAGAAACAATAACAGTTCTCTATTTTAGTGTGAAATAAATCATTTTGCTAAACAACATCACACTATTTCTCCTTCTCAACCATACAAAAAATCAAAACCATTTAATCTTACACAGTGACATTTGGAGACCTAAAGTGATAAATATGTTTAGAACCAAGTGATTTATAATATTTATAGATAATCATACAAGAGTATGTTGGGTACCTCTTAAAAGAAAAATCTAATTATTGAAAATCATCCAAAATCAATTCCAAGCAAAAATATAAAATTTGAGAACTAACAATTATAGAGAATACTTTAATACTATTTTCAATTCCTACTTGTTAGAGCATGGAATACTCTATCAATTTTCATGTGTTGATAGCCCCTAAAAAAATAGTATTACAAAACAAAAAAAATAGACACCTACTTGAAGTAGTATGCTCTTTTTTATTTACCACTTATATTAATAAATATCTTTAGGAAATGCTATTCTTACTACTTAATATTTGATTAACCGAATGCCTACTAGAATATTTAATTTTCAAATACCTCTTGATCGTTTATCCACCATTTATCCACATGTAAAACTATTTAACCCTCTTTCACCAAAGGTATTTGGGTGCATTGTATTTGTCTATATTCATAATTATCATTGAAGTAAAGTTGAACTTTGTGCATTTAAAGTGTGTTCAATGGCTACTCCATGACTCAAAAGGGCTAGAAATGTTATGATCCTATATCGAAACAAATATTTATCACTATAGATATTACATTCTTTGAAAACAAAATATATTTTTAAAAAAACTCCTCTTCGAGGGGAGAATTCTACCTAGAAAGATTGCTTTTGGGAACTGTCTCTACCAATCCCTATTTTCTAGTCAAATTCATTAACTACTTTCACTCTATCAAACTTATCTAGCCAACAACTAACTAGTTCTATTGATACTCCTAAACCCAAATCTTCGACACCATAACATGCTATTGAATAGTTTAGTTCAGGGGGAGATATCACTATTATTAAACATTAGCTTTGTGTTTATTCAAGATAGAAAACTTTAGAAAAAGGTCAATATTTACTCTCCTTAGTACAATCAAAAGTCTTAACCAATAACAGATCCAAAGACAAGTAACCCTAATCCTTCCTTAGTTCTTGATATTTTTATTACCATTAGAAAATGAATTGAATCCTATATCTAAATGTGTTATATTATAAATTGTCTCTAGCTAAGAATACCCATTGAAACTCCTATGAGATTATACTATGATATTAAGGCTGCTATTAATATTACCCATAATTCAGTGCACCATGATTAAATAAGGCATGTCTAAGTAGATAGACATTTCATAAAGGAGAAAATTAAAGAATGAATTATTTGCATGTGTTGTAATCCTACAAAGAAGCAATTGATAGATATTCTTACCAAAGAGCTTCCAAAATTTTCTTATGAGGATCTAACTAGCAAGTTGGGATTGATTGACATTTTTGAGTTAGCTTGAGAGGGAGTGTGAAAAATCTCATGATTAAGAGATTTTGAATCCGATAATTAAAGGAATCTATCTCCTATTTGGGCCACTCAATTAGGACTAAATAAGCCTATATTATAGGAAATAGATTAGAATAAAATATTGTATAAAATTAATTTTCTTAGTTATATAGTTAGTAATCAACCTATATATATATATATATATATATATATATATATATATATATATATATATATATATATATATATAGTTCCTTTGTATACAAAAAAGATGATGAATGAGAAAAATTATATTCTCTTATGTTCATATCACATCATATTAAATATATATAGAATCTCTTATTCATAAAAGAAAATAAAAATGTAATCTCTTTTCTCCGTGGATAACATCCTTATGGATTTAAACACCATAGCATGTATTGGTTAATAGATTTACTATCTAATGGCACATTTCTTATAGGATGCTAGCGAGTCACCACTGTTCACATAATATTCATAAAAATTAATTCATTTTAGTAAAAGTATTTTTTTTACTAAAATAAATTAATATTATAAATTTTTTTTTTATTTCATATCATATCATTTTTACTATGTACTAGACCTATAGGAAGTAACCCTATCTTATAGATAACTTCCTTGGTGGACTTAAATGCTTTCACACATATCGTGCCATGGGTTTAATATCTAAGGGCACATTTCTCATAAGATAACACATCACTTTTGTTCACTTAATATTCATAAAATAATCTATTTTAGTAAAAATAATTTTTTAATCCTTTTACTAAGACTACTATTGGTTATAATTTATACTATCCCATCATCTCCACCTTGATGAACTTGAATACCATCCCTTCGTCAGTTTGGAGGTTTACTATCACTGGAATCTATAATGGTATATAAGCCTATGGTAAAATAATTATTAAGAGCCTAACTTGAAATTAAAATTTTATATAATAAATACAAAATACTCAATCATAATTACCTCGTATCAACACAACATACTTATACATTTTTAAGAAACACTAAATCATGATTCTTGATTTTTTTTAACATGATAATAAATTAAATAATTAATTATTTAACTATCTAATAACTTAGATGATATAAATATTTATTATATCACGTATCAAATAAAATAAAATTAATATTTTAAACACGAGATTCAATTTATTCAAATGACTCATCGGATATATGCTTAACAAAAAATTAATACCAGGATGTCAACATGGTATGAAATTAATAATTGATCACGTTGGATGTCATAACAAATTAAATATGAATATTTATTACTTTATAGAACAAGATTAATATTTCAAGAATAATAAATTTTTATACAATGAAATATATATGCTCAAACATTATGCTTAAAATGACTAAGAGTTAAATATTGCTGGAGCCTATGTTTCTATTTCATTTAGACACTTTAAGCATTACCCAAGAACCTGTGCAACTTATTCTAATTTAGTCCTTTATTTCCTGTTTCATCCAATTATATGTATTATAAATACTCTTTCAAATAAATCAAGTATTGCTTGCATGTCATTGGCAGACTCTTAGTTTAATTTATCAAAATCACCCTTTTAAACACCATTGAAGCCTAATTTTAGTATATGATTTTTTTGTCTCTTAATAAGGATGTTCACATAAATTAAGGATTTTTTGAATATTTTTTGTCTCTTATCATAGGAGTTTTAAAGTTAGCTTGTTGTTGGACTCCTTATGGGTAGAAACTGTGTTAGCTCATCAGTCCAACGTACACTAGACCACATGGTTGGCTAACATTCAATGAACTAGGTCAATCAATGCTTATGGACCAATTCCCTGAGCCGATGAGTATCTATCGATTGATATGTGTAGTTGTAAGTTAACTGTGTTTTAGTTACTTGGTTTCAGATATATTAGGTTTATCGTAACTCAACTAATGTTTTTTGTTTCCCTATAACAACTTCACTGTGACTATTTTCACAAATAAGTCTATTATAGATTGCTTATTTTATTGAGTATTCTAACTAGGAACCTCCTACTCCATTCATTTAGCATATAATAACATGCAAAATGATTCCCTAAAAAATTGTTTATTGTCTAATGTCTCTAATTAATCTAAGTGAACTTTTAAAAAATTATATTACACTAGCTAAAATTGTCTAAATTATTTTTCGATGCAATATTATAGAAGTAAAATGTACCTTTGAATCCATTCATCAGCCATTACCTTTCTTCCTGTTATTTGCTTATCCAGCTAACTTTACTTAATTTTATGTTTATGCTAAGAAGAAGTGCATCAAGATAACTGAATTCTTTAAGATCATGTATATATAGCTGAATTAATAAAAGATGGATATTTTATGAAATTAAATAACTGTTATCGTGAAATTCTAAAGCTAATTCATAGAAGGTCAAATTACAAAATCAATAAGCTCTTGAGGGTTACAATAATAACAAACATATATCGTAAATTTTAAAAGGAATCTGACAGTATCTAGATCCTTAAATTTGGATTCGAAATGGGAAAAGATATAATTTGATTTGTAAATCAGTCCTTAAAAACTCCAAGTGGATCCTCAAAACCTTACAGATTAGTCCCTGAATATTATGAATCAATCCTCGAATATTATAAATTTGTTCTTATGATAATACAAATCATTCTTGACATAATTTGGATAAATTTCCAACATTTAACAATTCTTTTGAATTAGATTGGCATTTAATTGATTTGAATAAGTTTAGTACTTAATATAAGTCTTTCAATTAAATAAATCAATTTGTGTTGTCAAACTTACAAGGACTATGCTAACTTCCACATATGACTAATAGAAACTAGGATAAAGAGTTGCCTCACCAGCTGTAGAAACTCTTAGACTAGTAATAAAAATTAATTCAAATATCTTATGTTCTAAAATCCAAAATAGATTTATTTTTAAGAAATAGATATGTTCATACATAATCTTAGTTTTACACCAATATCCACAATCAGCAGCAAAATCAAAGATAAACTTCTACATATGACTTATGTGTACATTAAATAATAATATCGATTCGTGGAATGTATTTATATCGATCATAGTAAATAATATAAGCATCCACAAATTGAAGAAGAAAATTTTAAAAAGATTAATATCAAGGAGATAGAAAGGAATAACAAGGTATTAAAGAGATGATCCCTATTGCTTCTACCTAACTGTGATAGAGAGTCATGCTCTCTATCACAGTTAGGGAGAAGCAATAGTGGCAATAAGTAAAAAGGGAGAGGTTAACCCTAATCCTAGGCTTCACTTATGAAATCCGATTACAATAGTACCCCTAATTAAAAAAATTAGGGTTTTCAAAATTCCAAATAGCAGACCTAATCAAATCAACCATTTTACTGTCTCCATGATTTTCAACCAGTTATGTGCCTTCACATTCGATTGTCATGACTTTCCCCATAACATCATAGGGGCAGAACCAATCATCATAAGCATCAAAGTTCTGACAGGTCTAATGTCTTTTCAACATTTGAAGTAACCGATGCGCGAAAGTTTTTCTAAAGGATAAAATGGACATCGGGTCCTTTTTCTGATTCTAAGTTTGTTGTTTGGCAGTTGGCACCAAGTTGAATAGCAAGAGAGAAAAGAATTGAACTGAATTCCAATGGGGGTTGCACCTCATTGGACTGAAATTAAAGGACACCAGCTGCTTACTATATTGTCTCAGCTAACGAGCAAATGAAAAGATGGACTTAGCAGTATTAGAGAGATGCGGGTGAGAGAGAGAGAGAGAGAGACGAAAGAAGGGGAGACAAGAATATTACTTTTCATGAAAGATAAAGAATAAGCAGATAATAGAGCGACAGGATGTAAAGTCAAATAGATCTTTCTACTTTTCTTTTCTAATTTTCCTATCGTACAACTTTATAACTGTAGCTATATACCTTCAATTAGGCAAAATTCTACTCAAACAAGATACCTATAAGCATAAAAATAAATTGGTTGATAACCAAGATCAAAAGATATAGGCAACTACTTATAAAAAGTTAATTCGACTTAGAGCTCCTAGAAGAGTAAACACAACAAATGATGAAACCTAAAAGAAAATTTCTCAAACACAGCCTAAGATTCATCTAAGAGAATGCTTCTAGAATAACATAAGATATAGCAGTTCTGTATCTACTAGAGACTCATTGTGGAAAGGATCAGTTTTTAGTAATTACTCAATCCCAAGAAGGACAATTATAGTTTGCATGTCAAATGCAGTAACAGAAACATAGCCAATAGTTGTGTAAAATAATCAATTTGAAGAAACCATGACGAAGAACCAAATTATTGCAAGTGCGTTCACCAGTGTTAGATATCTACTATACATACTCTTATAGTAAAAATTTGTCCAGAGATCTGTCAGCAGCTTATCAAACAACATGGCAGATATTAAAAGATAAAACATAAAACATATACCTGCTGTGGAGGCAAAACAGCACTGAAGGCACCATCTGGATAATACCCAAACCAAGATGTCTCTGGGGGAATCAAAATTGTGTCATGTTCAAACTGCAAAGAAATTGAGGACAAGTGAGATTTACAGTACCATTTAGAGATCAATATGCAAAATAAAGAACAATTCCATTTAACTAGATATTCAGGAGCACCATATTGGATAGTCCTAACCAATGAGAAATACACCGATCAAAATAGAAAGCGAACAGGACAACTGAAGATTTTCTAAACTCACCATTATCAGAACCAAATTCTGTAAGCTACTAAATCTTTCCTTGTATGTAGAATTCCGTTCGGTGGGCAGTTCATTGTTAAGCTTAGGAAGAAACTTGCATCCTTCCAAATACTCTTGGATATCCTTGAAAAAATGAGATGCAGATTTTCAGAAATGAAAGGCAATTAATTGATGGTTGCTATATGAGTACTATCAAGGCAAAACAAAGAAACTGCATGACAGAAAATTATAACTAAAATAAATTAGTGAATATCAAAAGCCACATGCGTTTGGGTTCAGTCTCAATCTACTTGTGCACCTTAATCCGATGGCAACTTCAAAAAGTTGTCACCGACAAAAAGTGAATTCTTATTGACGAAATAGATCTAAAAAATGGTTCCTTTAAGTTCCATGCTATATAGCTTGTATCAGGTATGACAAAATTCAGATTTTAGCAAATGACATGTTTAATATTCTAAGGCTATAAGGATATGAGGCCAATCTTGATGCCACGACAGGATTACTCCCTTGTGACCTGTCTAACTATAATTCAAAATTCATCTTATTTTCAGGATGCAGGACATAATCATCCTGTTTTTTGAAAATGGTATGCGGATGTGAGCAAAAATTATAAAGATAAATATATGAATATTTCTAGATACAGCCTAAAAGAATTAATATATTTAAACACTTTGACCTTTATAGTTATTCTTTTATCTTTAGAAACAAACTTAACTATTTTTAAAATTATTTTAATGCTAAAAATTAACAAAATATTTAAAATAAAATATTCTCTTTTCATAGTGATGAAGATTATGTTTGATCCCAGCTGAGTCCAATTAGGGTAAGTTTGAGTATATAAGTTCGTTGAGTTCAAAATACTGTTCTAGTCTAAATTCAATTAAATTCTACCAGGTGTAGTTTGAGCCAAATTTTGTTTGTTCTGTCTCAGTAAGATTCAATTTTAGTCCATCTTGAAGTTGTACTAAGGGTCCTATAACTGAAGGATTCTTAGTAGCAATATATAGTTTGGATGGGTGAGAAAGTTAGATAACTTGTGTTAGAACCCAGGTTTTGATTAGCTGAAGCCCAATGTGTCATTTTGTTAAAAAGAATCCTACTGGGACTTAAAATCTCTGTTGCAAAAGGAGGATAAAAGGCATTTAGAAGAGTACCAAATGTTCAAGGTGCATCGTTTAGATTGTGACACTCTTTAGCAGTAGACTCATCTCAGGTTAAAAAGGCTTGTGCAGGACTTACCCTGACAATGGAAGCTTCAGATCAGTGATGGTTTTCTCCTGATGATGCTCCAACCTTAGGAGATTCTACCATTATGCATGTCCATATGGTAGAAATTCAACCACAATTGAGGCTTCCTTGCACCTACTCGCATTCCACTTGCTTAGCATCACAATTGAGGTTTTCTCCTGAGATGTGGGCTTCCATACTAGTAGTAAAATCAATTTCTCCCTCAGGAGATCAATAATACATAGGGGCAAGGATTAGAATACCGAATTCCATGCCAGTGTCAACTTGGCATGGCAACAACTCATTCTATAGCATGCCCCTAGTGCCATATGAAGTAACATGTCAGGGCCCCTCAAAGTGATGTTAATTGCTAAAGGTTCTCCATGCATCAGCATCTCACAGTATCCTGATGGAATGATAAACATGATATAGAAGCTTCTATGGTACACACTCTGTAAGGGTAGATACTGTTTTTTTTCTCAAATTCATGCATGGAAGAGATCATTTAGTATGGGTAACAATTCCAGTTTATAACACGTATAATACATGGTAGACTTGCTACATTCAACATGACTCCTATTGATTAGAAGCAAAACAATGTCCATGTTCAGCAAATGTATAAGGCTTCAAAGTTGTCAAGTTTTGATGAAAAGATGAAAGGGCAACATATTTATGAGAAGAAATTTAAACATCTTACAGAATTACAAGTTAGCAGTTTGGAAATCCCAACAAAGAGATCAGATCAAAGCATGCGGAACAGCACTTCAAATCAAATAAAAGGCCATAAAAGGCTCAATAATTTTTGTTTTCCTAACAAGAACAAGTTTGGTATATGTATAATTTTTCTCTAGAATAATAAAAGTACATAATGAGATAGTCTCAGATACAAATATTTTTCATGCTTAGTGTGGATTACTAGAAGATCAATGTGACAGAATCTTATAGGTCCAGTGAAAAAAAAAAAGCAATACTCACAGTTGGAATTTTGAGATACCCGCTAGGAGCCAGATGGGCCTGCAATTGATTAATCAGAAGTTAGAGGTACCAAAATATACTTGTACTAAGACATTCAGGATCATTTTACTTTAGAAATGTTGATATGGAGGAAAACTTAAGTCACCATCTAAATTGATAGCTGTGGCTTCAAAACACCAAAGTGGCAAAATACCTGCACATAGTCAGAATAGACTTTTGATTTGATGAGGTCATCCACAAGCATGCAGATAATCCCAGACTGCAATAGATAAACATTGCAAGAACAACATTAGCCTTACAATTAAAGCACAACTCCTCATACTACTATCGCAATTTTCACTTCTGTGAGGAACTTAATTGTTCTTCACCATCTAACTTTTAAATTCCAATTTTTCAAACCCTTCAGGAAGGATACATCTGATTGTATTTTCTGAGTCTGACCATCCTAAAGCTGATGGAATTTGTGACAAGATAGTGTTCAATAAATAAAATATTAGTCATTGCAAATGTGAAATTTAACTACTACACTTACTGTCTTGTTTGATTCTCTCCATGAAATCAAGAGGGAGAGAAACACAGTTTATGATTCACCTTAAATGCTAGGTCTTTTTTATAAATGAACGAATCCTTTTACCAGAAGTAATCATGTAGTATCAACTCAAGAGTGATTAGGATAAATGAAGTTCCCAATAAGTTCAAAACTCTAATCGTTGGTTTATCAATAAAGAAATGTCTCCAGGAGTAGAAAATGAGAACATGACACCATTATAAATATAAATCAATGAATCAGAATATTGTTTGGCTAAGTAAAGAGATATAAGCATGATGGAAAGAAATATCAATTTGACAAAATTTTTCAGGTTATAGCTTTGATTTCTCCACATGTTTAATTCTGTAATAGCAGGTTTCTAAGTTACACATCTATGCTGATTTGACTAATTGGTTAAACTATCATGGACATTGACCACATATGCCAGAATAAGCATGAAAAGATTGATTCCAGGACACTTACACCACATAGCGGTACAGAAGCAGTACCAGCATGAGGTCCGCCTAGTGAGATAAAATTTTTTACCTGTTATATGTTGATCATAAGAAAACCTTCCATAAGGAAATGTTCATTGATTACTGGTAACTGATACAGAATCTCTAAAACATAGCTAGAAAAACAAATACATATAAATTTATGAAAACCTTCATAAATTAATTAATCTAATGGATGAGAAATCAACTAAAGAAGTCAATTTAAAAATTATTAAATAATAGCGTAGATATGATTTATGAGTGTGGAGGGCAATTTTGGTACTGGAAGTGACTTTCTTCTAAAAGAAACAATTTATCTTTCTGTACAAAATCCATCGCTCATAATTAATGTGATTGAAAAATGAAGTTGCTGATTCGTTAAATGCAAGTCCAGTTCTAGCATATGTAGTTTACAGTGCATCACATTCTTCTAGTTTAAATCTACAAGAAAATTCTTTCCTAAAAAATTAAATTAAAAAAAGTACCTTGCCGGATTTGTGAAGGCACTTACTTTTCCTAGCTTCATATTTGCAGTTACTCTCCTCTTTTATGGAAAATTTTTGGAAATTTTCTTACAGATTAGTGGCTGAAACAACTAAAAATTTGACTTACAATACAATAATGCTCCTCATAACCCAATTATTGGGACCAATATATAACCAATCTCAAAATTAACACTCATGGCTATCATATATCATTAATTTTCTGCAAACATCTGGAAGAAAAGTCAACTTTTGACCAAAGTTAAGTTTTTAGGTTTTACTATCCACTTCATTTCCTCCAAAGAAACTAATTTTTCACTAGAATAGACGAATTCAGGCTGAATTGCATTTGCAACTAGTTTGACAGTTAATAATGCTGATAACAGAATAAGCAGAGTAATCTAGCATCACTTTGTTAATGTGCCATATTGAGAAAATTCAATTTGTGGACCATGCATGTTGACAAGAAACAGCAATTTGATCATAAGTGATGAGATTAATGCAAATAAAGAAAACACAACTACAAGTAGTCAACTGTGATGGATCTAGTGGCAAAGAAATGGATGGGGTTGTTGGTTTTGTAATCAGTGGATCTAATGGACAATGTACTTATGTTAGTTGCAGGTATCCACAAGACAAAGCCATCCTATGCTGTGAAGCCAATGCCATTTTGGAAGGTCTTCAAGCTGCTATGCACATGCGAGTTCAGCTGATTATTGTTGATTCTAACTGACAGACATTTTGATTAACAGAACTACTATACCATAAATATTTCTCAGTTATTATACTTTTTTGAAGCCTTCTCTATTATTCATGTTTCTAGGGAAAGTAATAGGTCTGCAAGCTGACTGGCTAAATTTGCCAGAACAAACAAATCAGAGCATACTTTACTATGCTTTGATTTTTTGGGGAACAGTGTAATGCCTGGGATTAAGTAATAATTATTTTTCCACTTTTTGGAAAAGAAAAAGTAGTTAAGTTATCACTATGATGATAATCACTGCATTGAGTGAAAAGAAAACACCTAATGTCTGTATTTCCAAGTAGTGAGTAGCTTGTACAATCATGTAAGCTTATATCAGTGCCTTTTGACAAATCCTGAGGATAAAAGAACAAAAGCAACAAAAATGTGTTTCTTTAAAACATTATATGAATTTTATGTCTTACAGGAGGTCCATTATCGCAGAATTCAATAACTGCTCGACCAATTAAGTTTCCCTGCAAACAACAGTCAAGAAAAACCCTGTTGATTAATTCAAATGATGACATGAGAAAGGGAATATTTAGCATGCAGTATCTGACTCCACTACAACTACAATAACCAAACATAACAAGTTCAATGTAGGTAGTGCGGAACAAAAAAAAAAGGGTAGGAATATCCAAATGATCAGGTGTGTGGGCTTTGTTGTCATCATCATTGTTGGTGCTGCTAGTGGCTACGAAATTTAAGTTAAAGTTTTCTTTGAACTCTATTATACAACAGTGTATAACGAACTTACAGACCCACCATTGACAACATTCCTGACGTTCCCTAAGGACAGCCAAGTTACTGATTGCTAATTGCTAAGGTTGTAATTTGCAAAGAAAAAACCGCCTATTACCAGGTGCAACATGGAAGCACTAAGATTGATATTGACCGCAACCAGAGAGACACGGTGTACACATACAGAATGGCATACTGGCACTCGATAATATTTTGAACTGATCAGTATCATCTAGACCAGAGAAAAGGGGAGGAGCAGGAGGAGAACAACGAGATATTCCAACAGGTGGAGGCAGTGATTCAAATGAGGAGGCGGTGGCGATGCAGCAGGGTGAAGAATGTGACAGGAAGGAGGAAGAGACGATGGCATCGATGTGAAGGAGAGAGAGAGAGAGAGAGAGAGAGAGAGAGATGACACGAGAGAAGAAGAAGAAGAAGAATAAGAAAGCATCAAGAAGTTGTCAAGCCTCATTTTGGATTAAATGCATCTTGATTGATAGTCAGACTAAATGTTGATCCTTATTCACCAACGTAGCAGAGTTTTAAGTCGCACCATACATGACACTTAGTATATCAAAAGGGTCAAACATTCAGTGCTTAGGAACTTGAATCGGGATATGGAGCAATCTATTTCGGGTGGTCTGGGTTGGTTTTCTAAGGGACAACAGTCTTAGGAAAAAATTGGTTTCTCTTTCGCCTTCTTCTCTTCTCTCCCATTTCTTTTACTACTCCCCCTCTTCTTTTGTTTTTTCGGTAGAATGGAGCAAGATCGACCATCTCCTGCTAACTTTGGTTGACTCTTGATCAATTCCATCTGATTTTGTCAATAAAATTTAGAAATGGTGCAAAACGGGATTAACCATGGTTGTGTTGGGTCCGGTCTACACGTGAAGTTGGACAATTGTGCCTTTCCAGCTCAAATCATTAATTAAAAAAAATAAAAGAGATATAAGACAGCAAAGGTGAGAGAGAGAGAGAGGACAACGTGTAGTGAGAGAATGATTAGGATATGATGATCAGTGGTCAAACGGTATCAGTTTTAGTTCAAATTTTATATAGAGAATTCTTACAGCAAGCTTTATAATTCTAATGGTGTTGATATACAGTTTATCCTCTCCGAGATACTTTCTTGCTATATCTACTTTGTGAGATCTAGAATTCTCTTTTGATGAGATCCATCTATATGATGATGATATGTTATTCTTGAGTCAAGATATATGTTCTTGATATTATTATGATCCTCTGGTTATTCTAGAGAAGATTTACTGTAAACCTGTTATCATTACTATTGATAGTGAAAGTTTAAGATGGACTACGGCCCCATGGTTTTTCTCACATTAGGTTTTTCACGTTAAAAATTTGGTCTCATTGTGTGATTGATTTATTGCTCTATTGTTTATGCTATGATGGTTGATATTTGTATTTTGATATCAAGTTGGTATTTTGATTAGGAACCCATTTCGATACACAAAGAGAAAAAAGAATTATTCCGTTTTAACAAGTTTTTCCCAACAAGTGGTATCAGAGCAAGTTGTTTTTGGGTGCTAGTTTTCTTGTATTATTGAAATGGAGCAGTCAGATAGTATGATTAAATTGAACTTATCAAATTATTCCACTTTGAGGTGTATGATGGAAGATTTACTTTATTGCAAAGATTTGTATAAGCCTATCAAGGTTAAAGATAAACATTCTACTATGGACGATAAAGAATGAGAAGTTCAACATAGAAAAGCTATTGCATATATTAAAAGATGGATGGATATAAACTTGCATGAGTATATTTCTAATGAAACCAGAGCTTATATTTTTTTGCAAAAGTTAGAAAATCTCTTTGCGAAAAAAATAGTAGGAAATAGAATTTCTCTCCTAAGAAGGCTTATAAATTTGAAGTATAAAGATGGTGGTAATATTGTTGAGCATATAAGCCTATTTCATAGTTTTACAAATAAGTTGGTTACTATGAAAATAAATATAGATGATGAGATGCAAGGATTATTACTTCTCAGCTCTTTACCAAAAAATTGAGAAACGTATGTGGTGACAATTTGTTACTTCACGCTAGAGGGGACTCTAACTATAGATATTGTTAAAGACAGTTTGCTAAATGAAGATGCTAGAAGGAAAGAACAGGGTGAATCTTCTTTTGGTGCATTTGTTACTAAAAAACAAAAAAAACGTGGAAGAAGTCATAGCAGAAATCCACATAGTTATAGAGGAAGTGTTAGGATCGAGAGCACTAAGAGGGGGGGGGGTGAATTAGTGCAGCGAAAATCTTTCAGCGATTAAAAACGAAAACTGCGTTCGTTCGATAAAAACTATTTTGATGCAAAAGCCAATTCTAAGATTACTTATGATTAAGTGCAGTTTATGTCTAAACACAGTTTGCGTCTAAGCGCAATTTATGCAGTTTGCAGTTTGCGTCTAAATGCAGATTGCGTCTAAGCGCAGTTTGCATCTAAGCGCAGTTTGCGTCTAAGCTCAGATTGCGTTTAAGCGCAGTTTGCGTCTAAGCGCAGTTTACGTCTAAACTCAGATTGCGTCTAAGCGCAGTTTGCGTCTAAGCGCAGATTGCGTTTAAGCGCAGTGCAGTTTGTGTCTAAACGCAGTTTTACGTCTAAACACAGTTTTACGTCTAAACGTAGTTTTACGTCTAAACGCAGTTTGCGTCTAAACGCAGTTTTACGTCTAAACGTAGTTTTACGTCTAAACGCAATTTACGTCTAAACGCAGTTTTACGTCTAAACGTAGTTTTACGTTTAAAAGTAGTTTACGTCTAAAACACAGTTTTACGTCTAAACAGAATCAAGACGTAAACGTAAACTGCAAAGAAACTTGTTCGCAGAAATCAGTTTGCAGTTATAAACAGAATCAAGACGTAAACGTAAACTGCAAAGAAACTCGTTCACAGAAATCAGTTTGCAGTTATAAACAGACTCAAGACGTAAACGTAAACTACAAAGAAACTCGTTCGTAAAAGCGCAGAAGACAGTTTACAGTTATAAATAGAATCAAAATGTAAGTGTAAACCGCAATGTAGAGATCGTACGAAAACAACGATTTACGTCTGAATGCAGATTTGAAAAGAACAGAACTTAGAAACTTGTTCGTAAAAGCGCAGAGAGCAGTAGCTATGTAGGAGGTTTGCAGTAATGATAAAGTGCTCAAAATGAAAGCAAACCAGAGATTTAGAGTGGTTCGGTCAGTCTTGACCTACTCCACTTTTGGCTTCCTCCACCGACGAGGTCACCGACGTCAACTAGAAGCCTTCCTTCAATAGGCGAAGGCCAACTACCCTCTTATAGATTTACTCCTTTTGACGGGCTTAGGAGACAACCCTTACAGAAGTTTTCTCTCCTCTCTTTACAACTTAAACTTGAAGAATAGAAAGAGGAGAACTAGCAGTTTTGAGCTCTAAGAAACACAGAAAGATAGCAAGATTTCGAGTGTGTGTTCTGTGCTTTTAGTGCTGAATGGGTGGGGTATTTATAGGCCCCAACCCAGTTCAAATTTGGAGCTCAAAACGATCAAATCCCGGAATTCCGGGATCAGGAGGTTGTACCTCTTGACTGGAGAGGTTGCACCGCCTGGCAGAGCTCGAAGACTGAGCCCAGGCGGTGCCACCTCTTGATTGAGGCGGTTGCACCTCTCTGCCAGAGCTCGAAGACCGAGCTCAGGCGGTGCCACCTCTCTGTCAGGGAGGTTGCACCGCCCAGTCTTGCTCGAAGACTGAGCTTAGGCGGTGCCACCTCCTGGCTGGGGAGGTTGCACCACCCAGTCTCACTGGGAGGCTTAGCCCAGGCGGTGCCACCTCCTGGCTGGGGCGGTGCCACCTCTTTCACTATTACAGCTCACTTGGTTTGGCTCCAAACTTAGCCCAAACCAGTCCGAACTTGGGCCTAATTGGCCCCTACTTGGGTTATAGGATTAACACCTAATCCTAACCCTAATTAATATGCTAACTATGATTTTAAAGACATTTTCTAAGCTATTACAAAGTCCGCAAGTCAAGACTTCTTCTGGCGAGCTTCCGGCAAACTTCCGACGGTCTTCCGATGAACTCTCGGAAACCATTCTGCGGACTCCCGGCAAGCTCCTAGACTTCACGATTTGTTCTTAGCGAGTTCCAACAAGCTTCTTCGGCAAGCTCCGATCTTTCTCGGCGAGCTCCGCGAACTCCCAACGAACCTTCCGGTGAGCTTCCGAAAAACCCTTCGGCAAGCTCCCAACTCATTCTCGGCTAGTTCCGGTAGCATTCCCGATGAACCTTCGGACTTTCGTCGAACTCTCGAACTCGCAACAAATCCTTCGCGCTTGACTCCGACACTTTGTTTCGCTTTATGTCTTCATCGTTATCATAGTTAATCCTGCACAATTAAAACAAAACTTCGATCGAGACAATTAATCCTAAGCAATTAACCAAGTTGTCCGGCATGTCATTGGTCCCTCGACGCTTCGTCTGATTCTTCGGCGCATCGTCCTCTCCTGCGGCCTATTGCCCAATCGGCCAGTTGAATCCGCAACTCCGATATCCTTGGCACAATAACCGCTCTTCTTGGCCCGATGCCCGAGTCCACTGCCCGAAGCCTTCTGTCGATACGTCGACCGATCTACCGTCCCGACGTCCAATCTTCTGACATGTTCCTCCGGCACAACATGATTTTCCTGCTTTAATTGTCTCATCCTGATCAAAGCATCCTGCGTCACTCAAAACGCAGATTAAATTATAAACATATATCAAGTAGTTTCATCATCAAAATACGAGATTCAACAATCTCCCCCTTTTTGATGATGACAACCACTTGATGACGGAGTTAAACCTAACTCCCGGAGTTTAAACAAACTCCCCCTATCAATATGCCATATTGATAGAAACTCTTAGATTCAAAAATCTAAGCAACATGTCATCATAAACGGAGTTAACCTTAACTCCCAGAGTTTAAACAAACTCCCCCTATCAATATGTCATATTGATAGAACCTTGAATTCAAACTGAATTCAAGTCATTGCAATATTCATCATGAATACTTGCAACACGTTATCATGATCTTATGCATAAACTTATGCATGTCATGTCATCAAATACTTCTCCCCCTTTGTCATCAACAAAAAGGAGAAGTACCACAATCAAGTGTTTGTGATATTGGTTCAACTTATTGCATGAAAAACATAATATCAAGTTTTATCATCATGCAGTTTTGAAGCCGAAAAATTTAGCAAATGTTACATCATGCTTAGAACATTCAAGCTATCAAGTTTTAGATATGCAAGTTTTACAGCATACAAGATAGCACTTTTATAACATGCAAGCTAGCAATGTTGCAACATTTTAGAACTTGCAAGCTATCAATTTAGAGATGTTCAAGAAGGCAACTCTTGCTTCTTGAAATATGCAAGTTGCAAGCTAGCAAATTTTTACGATATGCAAGTTTTGCTTCTTGAGATAGGTAAGATAGCACTTTTGCAATTTTTGTTTGGCAAGCTTGTGATGTTCAAGATAACAAGCTCTTTCTTCTCTTTTGAGAAGTGTCATTTTTGCTTTCGTTGCAAAGTGCAAGCTAGCAAAATGCCAAACTAGCAAGAGATAATGTTTTACATGAGGCAAGCAAACAATTTGGCAAGTGTTACATTTGCATCTTCTCTTTAGATGTGCAAGAAAATAAACAAGTTTTTGCATTTTCTTGACATTTCAAGCTAGCAATTATCGGTGATGTTCAAGATAGCAATTTCTTCTATTTTGTAATTTTTGCCTTTTTCTTGAATTGTGCTAGCAATCTATCTCCCCCTTTGTCATTGTCAAAAAGAAGGGAAAAACCCTTTACATCAATTTCTAAATTATGACAAAGGTAAGTAATCATTCTTATTTGTGCATCATTATAGTTTCAATGCACAAATTCATTAACATTACATTTCATTTTTTTATGCATGATACCGAAAAATCAATCATCATCATGAGCATATCAAACATGATATTCAAGCATTCATGATATATCATTTTGGCAACATAATCATGGATATTCAAACGATGGTATCTAAATGTCAGAATTCATTACATCCTATTATGCATGATCATTGACTCCTCATTTGTATTTCATGCATTATTTCATTTCATCTCATAAGCAATATCAAGAAGAGTTATTGGATGATGAGATAAATATTTTATGAATACACGGAATATATAAGTGTTTCATGTATTCATATTATCACATGAAGCATATTATCATTTTTAAGATTCATAACATGAATAACGTTATTACTATTTCATCAAAATCAATTTTGAGATTCACACAATATCATGAAATCATTAATCTCGATAAGATGGGAAAAGCATTTTCTTTTTAAGTGATTCTTTTAACACATCATAAAAAAAACTCATTCATAATTCAAGTGATTTACAAGATATCATAAATGAATTTATCACTTGTATTTCATCAAAATCGAGAACTCTAGAGATAGAAAATGATTGAAGCATTTAACATGATTGATGCATGATTCATATTTAAAGTGTATCTTATGTCGTAAATACGAATCAAGCATTTGTCAAATCTGAAATCATCCTCAAAATTACATTCAATAAATTCATGTATGACAAGCATAGATTTATTGAAAAATCAATAAGATAGAGGATTACATTTCAAGTGTTCATCAATTGTAGCATTTCATCATATGGTAAGATATCAATGCGTAAGACTGTGAAGCAAGATTTTGTTTGATATCTTGATACAGGGCATGATGTAC
This sequence comes from Musa acuminata AAA Group, assembly GCF_036884655.1. Lineage (NCBI taxonomy): Eukaryota > Viridiplantae > Streptophyta > Magnoliopsida > Zingiberales > Musaceae > Musa > Musa acuminata. Next base: position 32,950,384 of record NC_088357.1, read on the forward strand.
ACATTTCGAATATTTTAGCAAGTGTAGCATTGCATCACATGGTAAGATATCAGCTCGTATGATGCAAATTTTTGTTTGATATCTTGATACAGGGCATATAGCAATGATAGCAATCATATATTTCTTGGTGATGCAAGCATAGGATAATCATAGCATAGTATTTATAGCATCAATTCATATATTTCTCCCCCTTTTTTTTTAAGTGTTTCATCTTAAGTGATCGATTTCATGTTAGCATGCCTTTTCATTTATGTCAAATGAAAACATGCATCAATGTTTAGGATCGTGAAATGAATTTCATCATAAAACCGTCAATCACAAAAATCATCATGTATAACTTTAAAATCTCAAATCTTTATTCTTATGTCAAAATCATACATTATATTTAACAAACAAAGACAATGAAAAATATCAAGCCTTCCAGACAAAAGCCATGTATCGTCATTGAAAAGCAATATGAAAATCATCAAAATATACATTCTTGCTTCTCAAGCACATAAATAAGATTTAATCTCACTAGGTGTACAATCATTAGATTTCTATCTTGCATTAACATAAGACATGCAATTTTCATTATCATTTTCAAAATTACAAGCATGATCATATTTTTGCATTTTCATTATCAAATTATTAAAAATGTAATTTTCAAGAAAATTTAAAGAAAAAAAAAATGCATCATGAAAAACATCATGTAATTTCGAAGTAAATTAAAGGCATTTTGATTACCTCAGCGTCGAAAGGCGTAAAGGCGTAGTTTGCCACCTTGCCTTTGTTGATTTTCTCCTCGTCTTCAGAGGAGCTCGATTCATCCCAATTTTTGTTCTTCTTCTTGCGTTCAAAGCAAGTAGTTCCGTTCTTTTTACTTTTTAATTTTTGTTTCATTTGTAGTTTAAGTTCACCATCACTTGAGCTTATGCTCGAGTGGTCTTCAAATGTTCTATGTCCCAAATCCTTCCTGTTCTTTGGAAGGTGGTTCTCAAGTTCTTCACGTGCATTGCACGTCATTTCATATGTGATCAATGAACCAATTAGTTCTTCAAGTGGAAATTGGTTCAAGTTTTTCGATTCTTGAATAGCAGTTACTTTTGAATCTCAAGTTTTAGAAAGTGAGCGCAAAACTTTGTTAACGAGTTCAAAATCCGAAAAGCTTTTACCAAGTGATTTTAAACCATTGACGACATCCGTAAAACGGGTGTACATGTCAACAACGGTTTCGCTTGGTTTCATATGAAAAAGCTCGAAATCATGCAGTAAAATATTAACTTTCGAGTCTTTGACTCTACTAGTTCCCTCGTGCGTGATTTCAAGAGCGCGCCAAATATCGAAAGCCGTTTCGCACAAAGAAACCCGATTGAACTCATTTTTGTCCAAAGCGCAAAATAAGGCATTCATAGCCTTTGCGTTTAAAGAAAAATACTTCTTCTCTAAATCCGTCCATTCGTTCATCGGTTTAGAGGGAAGTTGAAAACCGTTTTCAACGATATTCCATAAATCCAGATTTAGAGAAATCAAGAAAACTCTCATTCAAGTTTTCCAATAAGTGTAGTCCAATCCGTTAAAGAACGGTGGACGAAAGACCGAAAAGCCCTCTTGAAAGCTATGAAGAGCCATTTCTCTCGGGTGTAAATCCGAAATGAGAAAAACCCCGCTCTGATACCAATTGTTAGGATCGAGAGCACTAAGAGGGGGGGGGGGGTGAATTAGTGCAGCGGAAATCTTTCAGCGATTAAAAATGAAAGCTGCGTTCGTTCGATAAAAACTATTTTGATGCAAAAGCCAATTCTAAGATTACTTATGATTAAGTGCAGTTTATGTCTAAACACAGTTTGCGTCTAAGCGCAATTTATGCAGTTTGCAGTTTGCGTCTAAATGCAGATTGCGTCTAAGCGCAGTTTGCATCTAAGCGCAGTTTGCGTCTAAGCTCAGATTGCGTTTAAGCGTAGTTTGCGTCTAAGCGCAGTTTACGTCTAAACTCAGATTGCGTCTAAGCGCAGTTTGCATCTAAGCGCAGATTGCGTTTAAGCGCAGTGCAGTTTGCGTCTAAACGCAGTTTTACGTCTAAACACAGTTTTACGTCTAAACGTAGTTTTACGTCTAAACGCAGTTTGCGTCTAAACGCAGTTTTACGTCTAAACGTAGTTTTACGTCTAAACGCAGTTTACGTCTAAACGTAGTTTTACGTCTAAACGTAGTTTTACGTTTAAAAGTAGTTTACATCTAAAACACAGTTTTACGTCTAAACAGAATCAAGACGTAAACATAAACTGCAAAGAAACTTGTTCGCAGAAATCAGTTTGTAGTTATAAACAGAATCAAGACGTAAACGTAAACTGCAAAGAAACTCGTTCACAGAAATCAGTTTGCAGTTATAAACAGACTCAAGACGTAAACGTAAACTGCAAAGAAACTCGTTCGTAAAAGCGCAGAAGACAGTTTACAGTTATAAATAGAATCAAAATGTAAGTGTAAACCGCAATGTAGAGATCGTACGAAAACACCGATTTATGTCTGAATGCAGATTTGAAAAGAACAGAACTTAGAAACTTGTTCGTAAAAGCGCAGAGAGCAGTAGCTATGTAGGAGGTTTGCAGTAATGATAAAGTGCTCAAAATGAAAGCAAACCAGAGATTTAGAGTGGTTCGGTCAGTCTTGACCTACTCCACTTTTGGCTTCCTCCACCGACGAGGTCACCGACGTCAACTAGAAGCCTTCCTTCAATAGGCGAAGGCCAACTACCCTCTTACAGATTCACTCTTTTTGACGGGCTTAGGAGACAACCCTTACAGAAGTTTTCTCTCCTCTCTTTACAACTCAAACTTGAAGAATAGAAAGAGGAGAACTAGCAGTTTTGAGCTCTAAGAAACACAGAAAGATAGCAAGATTTCGAGTGTGTGTTCTGTGCTTTTAGTGCTGAATGGGTGGGGTATTTATAGGCCCCAACCCAGTTCAAATTTGGAGCTCAAAACGATCAAATCCCGAAATTCCGGGATCAGGCGGTTGTACCTCTTGACTGGAGAGGTTGCACCGCCTGGTAGAGCTCGAAGACTGAGCCCAGGCGGTGCCACCTCTTGACTGAGGCGGTTGCACCTCTCTGCCAGAGCTCGAAGACCGAGCTCAGGCGGTGCCACCTCTCTGTCAGGGAGGTTGCACCGCCCAGTCTTGCTCAAAGACTGAGCTCAGGCGGTGCCACCTCCTGGCTGGGGAGGTTGCACTGCCCAGTCTCGCTGGGAGGCTTAGCCCAGGCGGTGCCACCTCCTGGCTGGGGCGGTGCCACCTCTTTCACTATTTCAGCTCACTTGGTTTGGCTCCAAACTTGGCCCAAACCAGTTCGAACTTGGGCCTAATTGGCCCCTACTTGCGTTATAGGATTAACACCTAATCCTAACCCTAATTAATGTGCTAACTATGATTTTAAAGACATTTTCTAAGCTATTACAAAGTCCGCAAGTCAAGACTTCTTCTAGCGAGCTTCCGGCAAACTTCCGGCGGTCTTCCGATGAACTCTCGGAAACCATTCTGCGGACTCCCGGCAAGCTCCTAGACTTCACGATTTGTTCTTAGCGAGTTCCAACAAGCTTCTTCGGCAAGCTCCGATCTTTCTCGGCGAGCTCCGCGAACTCCCAACGAACCTTCCGGCGAGCTTCCGAAAAACCCTTCGGCAAGCTCCCAACTCATTCTCGGCTAGTTCCGGTAGCATTCCCGATGAACCTTCGGACTTTCGTCGAACTCTCGAACTCGCAACAAATCCTTCGCGCTTGACTCCGACACTTTGTTTCGCTTTATGTCTTCATCGTTATCATAGTTAATCCTGCACAATTAAAACAAAACTTCGATCGAGACAATTAATCCTAAGCAATTAACCAAGTTGTCCGGCATGTCATTGGTCCCTCGACGCTTCGTCTGATTCTTCGGCGCATCGTCCTCTCCTGCGGCCTATTGCCCAATCGGCCAGTTGACTCCGCAACTCCGATATCCTTGGCACAATAACCGCTCTTCTTGGCCCGATGCCCGAGTCCACTGCCCGAAGCCTTCTGTCGATACGTCGACCGATCTACCGTACCGACGTCCAATCTTCTGACATGTTCCTCCGGCACAACATGATTTTCCTGCTTTAATTGTCTCATCCTGATCAAAGCATCCTGCGTCACTCAAAACGCAGATTAAATCATAAACATATATCAAGTAGTTTCATCATCAAAATACGAGATTCAATAGGAAGATCCAAGTCTAAAAGAGATATCAAATGTTTTCACTGTAATAGGCTAGGTCACATGAAGAAAGAGTGTAGGTTTTGAAAGTGAGAACAGAATGAAAGGAAGAAAAATGAGAAAGAGACCAATACAGTTGCTGTTGAAGATGATATCATTATTGTTTGTGATGACGGTTGTGTCAGTCTTGCAGCTCAAGACAGTAATTGGGTAATTGACTCTGGTGCTTCATTTTATGTTACTTCTCATGGTGATTTCTTCAGATCTTACACTGCTGGTGATTTTGGTAATGTCAGAATGGGAAACAGTGGTATATCTAATATTGTAGGTATTGGAGATATTTGCTTAGAGATCAGTATTGGGAGCAAATTGATACTTAAAGATGTAAAGCATATTTCAGATATTCGTCTTAACTTAATATTTATAAGCAGACTTGATGATGAGGGCTTTGCATATTATTTTAGTGAAAGCAAATGAAAACTCACTAACGGTTCTCTAATTGTGGCAAGAGAAAAGAAGCTTAACTCTTTTTATGTCATGGAAGCTAAGCTGCACAAAGGAGAGATTAATGCAATTCTGAAAGGTGAAAGTATAGATCTTTGGCACAAGAGGCTTGGTCATATCAACGAGAAGAGACTTCAAACTCTTGCTAGAAAGCAGTTCTTACTAGAGTTGCAAGGTACATCTCTTAAATCTTGTGATCATTGCTTAGTTGGAAAAACACATAGAATTGTATTTCATATATATCCATCATCTAGAAGATAAGATGTTATTGATTTAGTTCATACTAATGTTTGTACTATGCAAACTAGGACTCTAGGAGATGCTCTTTAATTTGTTACTTTTATTGATGACCATTCTAGAAATGTTTGGGCTTTTGCTTTGCAATTTAAAGACCAGGTACTTGATGTTTTCAAAGAGTTTCATATCAATGTTTAAAGAGAAACTGACAGAAAGCCAAAGTGTGTTCGATCAGATAATGGTGGCGAGTACAGGGGTCCTTTTAAGAATTATTGTAGATTCCATGGAATCAGGCTTGAGAAAACAGTTCCTAAAACTCCTCAGCAGAATGGTGTGGTAGAAAGGATGAATAGAACTATTGAAGAAAGGATTAGGTGTATGCTTTCTTACGCCAAGTTACTGAAGTCATTTTGGTGGGAGGCTATGAGAACTACAGTTGACCTGATAAATCTTTCTTCATCAGTTCCTCTAAAAGGTGATGTTCCAAAAAGAGTATGGAAAGGAAAAGATATATCTTATAATCACTTGAGAGTCTTTGGGTATAAAGCATTTATTCATATTCCCAAAGATGAGAGGTCTAAGCTTGATAATAAGGCAAAAGCATGTATCTTCTTGGGATATGGTCATGAAGAGTTTGGGTATAGATTATGGGATCCAGTGAACAAAAAGATTATTAGAAGCAGAAATGTTATATTTCTTAAAGACCAATTGTTTGATGATGATGATAATATTGAGAAGTCAGAAATCTCTATTTATATTCCTTGGAGTTTGGGTCCAGTTCCTTCACTTATAGTTCATGATGATCATGAGGGTGATGAACAAGAAGATTGTAGTGAGAATGTAAGTGATGATACTCCTACAGTTGATGATGTTGAACCAACTGAACAAGCACCTCTACCACCAGTTGAGATTTCATTGAGAAGATCCACTAGAGAGCAATAACCATCTACCAAATATCCTTCATATGTGTTATGCTTACTGATGGGGGAGAGACAGAAACTTACCAAGAAGCTATTTTACATGAGCATAAGAATGAGTGGGTTAATGTCATGCAAGAAGAGATGAGATCCTTGCTTGAGAACCACACCTATGACTTAGTAAAGTTACCTAAAGAGAAGAAAGCTCCAAAAAATAAATGGATTTACAAATTGAAGTTTGAAAATAATAGCTCACAACAAAGATACAAGACACGACTAGTTATGAAAGGATTCAGTTAGAAGAAAGGTATTGACTTTGAAGAAATATTTTCTCCTGTGATGAAAATGTCCTCTATCTGAGTTGTTCTTGGTTTAGCTGCCCGCTTGAATTTAGAAGTTGAGCAACTTGATATGAAAACAGTATTTCTTCATAGTGACTTAGAAGAAGATATTTACATGGAGCAACCAAAAGGTTTCAAAGTCAAGGGAAAATAAAATATGGTGTGTAAGCTTAGGAAAAGCTTATATGGACTCAAACAAGCACCTAAACAGTGGTACAAGAAGTTTGATTCCTTTATGATGAGCCAAGAGTATGATAGAACCACATCTGATTATTGTGTGTTTATGAAAAAATTTTCAAATGATGATTTCATTATTCTCCTACTATATGTTGATGAAATGCTGATTGTTGGTCATGGTGCTCGTAAAATTGAAAAGCTTAAAAAAAAGCTAAGTAAGTCTTTTGCCATAAAAGACTTGGGATCGGTGAAACAAATACTTGGCATGAAGATTTTTTATGATAGGAAAAAAAAGAAAGATTTGGCTATCTCAAGAGACCTACATTGAAAAAGTTCTTGAAAGATTCAATATGAGCAAAGTCAAAGTAGTTTGTTCTCCATTTGCAGGTTATTTCAAGCTTAGTTCGAAACAATATCCTACAAGTGATAAAGAAAAAGAAGAAATATTTAGAGTACCTTACTCATCTGCAGTATTGATGTATATTATGGTTTATACTAGACCATGCAGTTGGAGTTATCAATCGATTTCTCTCTAATCTTGGAAAGGAACATTGGGCAGCAATGAAATATATATTAAGATATCTAAGAGGTACTTCCAGGTTATGTTTATGTTTTGGTAATGATAAACCTGTGTTATAAGGCTATACAGATATAGACATGGTAGGTGATACTGATTCCAGGAAGTCCACTTCGAGGTTTTTGATAACATTTACAAGGGGAGCAGTCTCTTGGCAGTGTAAGTTATAGCATTGTGTTGCTCTATCAACCACAGAAGCAGAATATATAGTAATTACTGAAGCTTGTAAGGAAACTTTATGAATGAAAAGGTTTCTACAGGAATTGGGCTTGAAACAGGAAGGATATACTATTTACTGTGATAGTCAAAGCGTCATTCACCTCTCTAAGAATTCAACATATCATTCTAGATCCAAGCATAGATGTAAGATGTCACTGGATTCGTGATGTGCTTGAGATGAAAGAATTATAGTTAGAAAAAGTGTATACCAATGAGAATAGCTTAGATATGTTGACAAAGTCTTTGCTTAAGGAGAAGCTTAAAGCATGACAATTGGGCCTTTGGAGCTCAAATCATTAATTAAAAGGTAAAAGAAATATAGGGCAGCAAAGGTGAGAGAGAGGGGCACCGAGCGTGCAGTGAACGCGTGCAGCGAGGGGCCAATGTAGAGAAAGAAAAGGAGAGAGAAAGATTAGGATCTTGAGTTTTATGCTTGACGATCAGTGGCCAAACGGTGTTAGTTTTGGCCCAAATTTTATACAGAGAATCCTTGCAGCAAGCTCTACAATCCTAACGGTGTTGATCTATAGTTTATCCTCTTCGAGGTACTTTCCTGCTATATTCAGTTTGTAGGACTTAGAATTCTCTTTTGATGAGATCTATCTATATGATGATATGTTATTCTTGAGGCTAGGCCTATGTTTTTTATATTATTGTGATCATTTGGTTATTATAGAGAAGATTTACTGTAAATCTATTATCATTACTATTGATAATGAAAGTTTGAGGTGGACTACGGTCCCATGATTTTTTTCACATTTGATTTTTCATATTAAAAATTTGATTTATTTCTCTATTATTTATTTATATTTTGATTTATTCCACTTTTAACATATTTTTCCCGACAAGTTGATTATGATATTAATCAAATAAACATAATAGAGTTGACCAATACAGAAAACTTGAAAGGATGAGCAAAATAGCCTATTATAATATTTTAGTAGCAAAACTTTTTATTGTGGTATTCAGACAAATGTGGACGAGGTTCTTGTATTATTTCTTTCTATATCTAAATGAGAAGGGTCTAGGATGCACAATCATTCAGGCATGAATGTGCCTTATCACAAATTGCAACTACATTATCTAATAGTTTGACTTGCTTTTAAGCATTTATCCTGATCTACGAACAGTCTATTCAGATACAACTGTTATGACTGATGCCTCAGCACAGAAATAAAGATCTATCAAAGAAAAGATTGCAGCTTTTACCTAGCATTTGCATATTATACGTACTCAAGAGTTTATGCATAGAACTAAAATTACGCAACAAGTGAATATTATTACCTGGGAAAGACCAACAATATTGTAGCCCATGCTGAATTCCTTCATTTCCGTTACCTGTTGTTAAGTGAGAGTAATGTCTCAAGTCAATGTCCCAAGATTTTACTTCTATCAGAAAAGAATTATTAGTAACGAAGCCATTGTACCACCTTCTCACAGACGACATTAGCCTGTAACCACAACAGACATAATAATTAGAACAATGTCCCAAAAGAATTCGACTCAAGTCGTAACCTGAAAAATGAAAAGACCTGCTCTACGAGGGGCATAAGCCACGAGTCCCACGTTCCATCTCCAATTTCTCTGACAACAGTAGTCAATTATGTCACACAAGACATTTTCACGAAAGCATTGTCATAATTAAGCATCAAGGAACATGGTCTTCAATAACAAACAGGTAAAAGCATATTGGTCACAGATTAAACAATAAAAAAAAAATCCACTTACACTTGTAATTGACAGATTCTAATCATTTTGTTTGGAACAAATACACCATGATTATAAAACAGATCTATTGCCATTATGAATACTAATCAAACTTAAGGCAGACGTCCATGTAAATATTGTGTGAATTAGATAATAGATATGTTGTCACTAAATAACTAAAGCATTATCAGAATTATCAAGAATATTACTATCATAGGAAGATTGAGAACAAATGTGAAAAAAGAAAAAAAAAGAATAACAAGAAAAGAAAACATATGAAAAATATAACAATGATATCTTAGGCTGATATTTTTATATTTTAAAATATTTATATATACAGATAATAAAAGAAATCAACCCATATTTATATCCATTTGGAAGATTTCTCGAAGCAACATAACAATATAAAAAATCTATATGTAACAAGTGCATATTTAGGAAAAATATCTGGCTGCAACTAGTTATGAAATGGATTTAGATGAATATCATCTGACCAACAGGGAAGTTAATTTATTCACCTTGCTTCAATCAGAATAAAATGACACTCAAGACAAAATAACCAAGCCTTGTTCAACTACATTAACTTCCTCGTTGGTGATATCTAGGCAGGATTTGAGTCATGTGAACAACCTTTTCAAAGGGGTTAAGTCTCCAGACATATGACCCTCGTAAGAGCCCGTAATAGGTTGTCAACAAAGCCATTCTTTTTTTTATTGGAACGTTTGAAAAAAAAAATAAAAAGATCTAAGAGTTGGAGCTCAGAGTGACGTGAATCACAATGATTAGGCAAACAATTAGTCGCCAAATGCTTAGGAAATCACAATGACGTGAATGCTTTATGACGGCTCATTAAAGCAGACATGGTTTCTGGAGAACGAAATTAAATCTTTATATCATCCTTCATACCATGGCAAACAAAAAGACAAAAGCATGTCCAGGAAACAGAAATCTTAAGAGGCAAACAATAGGCAAGGTGACGAACGCTAAGACTAACACTGCTCTACAAGCCCACCAGAAAGAGAAGGAAGAAACAAAAGACTTGCTTTATGCTTGTGAACCAATATGCACAACAATTTTTCGAAAACAGATCCAAAACATGGCAGTGGCACAAAATGAGAAGCATGAAAGGTCTCAAATTAGGCACAGAACAGGATGGCAGATCGTTGCTGGATCTAATCGTGTGAAGGGCCTCGTACGAGCATCAATCACAAAAAACAAACTCAAAACTTTTTCCCGATTAAAAAGGTGTACAGTGCGCACTAAGTCCAAAAAGATGGAAACTATTACTAAAGAATAAGAATAGCAAGCATAAGAAACGCACATGCAATGTCCTTCGGATCCAGACCAACTGCTCAAGAACTCAGTGAACTCCGTTACCCCTTGGTTCTCGCACTGGTCGCCGATTCCTTGAATCCAACATCAAACACCAAACTTGGAGTTGGGAGATCTTCGTGTACGAGGCAAAGAAGTCGAGACTCAAAAGCAGAAAACGAAGGGGGATCGAGGACTTTTACCGTGCAAGACGATGAAGGGAGTAGAAGACGAAGCCAGGAGGGCGGAGGTGAGGATGAGAACGGTGAGAACAACGACGAAGCCCAAGAGAGCCATTTTGCCGACCGGTGGGGTTTGGGATTTAGAACGCGAGGAATAAATCCTGGCGAGCAACAGGAGACGAGGATGAGGCCGTCGCGCGCTCGAACGAGGTCAGTAATGTGCGGTTGCTTCTATCTTGCTCCGTAGCCACATCGTTAGAGATACCGTCAGCACCGTTGTTGGGAACGCAAGGTTCGGTCCCCTGCAATAATTGACGGTTTATTGCTGCGCACCGGCTGAGATGTGAAGATTAGGATTTCACATAAAAGCAAGGAGCCTCCTTCAGGACGGTCCCATCGAGGCCACCAGGTCCGGTACGACCGCGAACTACCTCACCGGCAGTGATGGCACTCCTTGAGAGCAACGTTTTACGGTATCAAATACGTTAGACGGTGATGCATCGTAGACGCTTTGCATGGCGATGCTTTAAGATCCTCGTGAATGCGGATTTGAGTACCCGTACAAAGGTGGTTTTTCCACGTCAACTATATTTTAAACTGTTCCGATTTTAAGGACGATTTCCCTTTTTTTTTTTAATATCCATTGTATTTGCCAATTGATATCTTTTATTTTATTTTTTAAATAATACCCCTAATTTAAAAATATCTAAAGTATCACTAAAAAACTTTCTCGCCTGTCATAGTATTTTTGGCCTGTTATGATGTTTTACCATTATAATAAAAACACTATAAAATCTATTTGAAAATATTATAAATATATTAAATAAAATTAAAACACACTAGAAATCATTTGATATATCTTATTAGAATTTAAATATGTATTTATAATAGTTTAGGAACTATATCATCTAAATTGAAATAAAAAATAACTTATTGTAATATTTTTATCATAATAATAAATAGGACATAAAGCCTCCTCGAAAAATACTATAGAAGATCTAAATGACTCCTTACCTCAACCAATCAATTACAAGCTTAAAAATATGGCATTGTGATAGTCTACTAGTAATAATAATAATAATGAGTATAATATTATGTCACTTATAATATTTTTTAATAACATTTGTAGTATTTTTAGTACTTCAATAAAATACTATAAACACTATTAAAAAAACATTGTGAACGAGACAAATAAAAACACTATAAAAATTGATAAAAAAAATAGGTTAAAAAATTTGATGAAAAAATTTTGAGAGGTATTTTAGGTATTTTTTAAATTATGGGTACTATTTGGGAAAAAAATGAAAGAAGTGGTTTCCCTTGGAAAATACCCAAAAAATGAATATTTTCGATGAAAATTAATAAAAAAAATTTATTTTGAAAAGAAATTCTTGTTTTAAAAATTTTCAAATAGTATCTGTTTTTAAATAATATCTAAAATACTCCTCGCTAGTCTCAAGGGTATATTCCTATCAATTATAATGTTTTACCCTGTAATAATATTTTAACCATCATAACAAAAACAATATCAAGCCTAAAAAATTGATATTGTAATGATGTATGAATAATGACAATAAGATTTAAAAACAATATCTCCCAAATATGGATTAAAAATTGATTTATCATGGTGTTTTTGGCCACCATAATAATAATACTATAAATCCTACTTGAAAACACTATAAATAATCCAGTTGAACTTCTAACATTAACCGGACCAACTAATGCCTAAGATTATAATATCGTAATAATCTACAAGTAATGATAATAAAAAAAAAATGACGTCACTATATTATAGTTTTATGTGTCTTTAGTAAAAAAATAAAAATATTATAATGCTATTAAAAAATATTATAAATGAGCCAAATAAAAACCCATGAAAAAAATAAAGAAGAAACTAATGAAAAAAGGACCACTGTGGTTGGTGAGGAATATGTTTTATTTAAATTAGTGGACACCATTTAGTAAAAAATAAAACAAGGGTGTCTTTTGGGGAAAATAGAAAAGGAGTGCCTTCCAAAGAAAATCGCCCTTGATTTAATGGATTTTTGATTTAATATATTTAATGATTCAAAAAATTAATTTAATATTTTTTTAACAGTATAATTGGATAATCATAATTTAAGGATGGATGAAAGCCCAAATGGAAATATGAACACAAATATTTTTAATTAAATAATATAAAATTTAAAATTTCCAAAAGCTTAAAAGGTTAGGAATGACTGAATATATGTTTTAACAGATCGAAAGAATCGATTAAATAATAAGGATGAATTATGTATTTATTTATATTTTTTTAATCTTTTCCCAGATGGTGTCCTTACCTTGCTCAGACAAAAGTGTCCTCAATTAGTTTGTTATTCTTTTTTTTTTTTGTCTCTTCAAATTTACTCAATTGAGTCAACCTATATAATTGAATTTGATTTAACCAACCCAAAACTTATATCTATCAAAAATACTTAACAACCAATAATATTAAGATATATATACTTATATTAATAAAAAAATAAATATAAACATAAATATAAAACTAATCTTAAAATTATAAATTTAAATATTGTCAAAAAATTATAAAAATAAAAAAATGAAATCAAATTATTGAATATAAAGTAAAACATAATATAATAATAATATTAAATATTTTAAATAAACAATTATAAAATCAAAAAATTAACCCAATAAATGTCAAATATTAGCTAGAACTTATGTCATTATAGTGATAGATCAAATAATAAAATATTATATTTTGTAACTAATATTTTTAAATAATTAATTAAAAAATTAAAAAATAATCATTATTTATAAATATCTTATGCAGTAATTTTCAAAATAGAATATATATATTAATCTCACTAAAAAATTCTCATCCAATTGCGTTATGAGGTCCATATAAAACATGTGGTACATTTTATCCTTGAGAGATTCTTTGCTAACTTTATGGAGAGTTGCTTCACGACGACTGACTCAGACAAATATATTAATCCGACTTAAAAATGACTCTAAATTTGCTCCAAACCTATCTACCAAATCAAATTTTGGTTCTATGTTGAATAATTGTGTATATATATATATATATATATAATTTTTTTTCTTCTCCCATCCGTGTCCATTCTTAAACCCGATCGTGATATCCTAATCTAACCGATGCTGCAATCCCGCCGGTCACTTCAAGCATCCGCTGCGTACAAGACAGACGATAACATTTAATCAACTGTCCAAAAAAAAACGAAGGAAAACAACATTTAATTATGTGTCACCGGATCCCTACACAAAGAGAGGGACAAGGACAAGTATTCCTTATAAATAGGTAGGGCCAGGTCTTAATGCAGCACTTGTTTATCTCTCTAATCTCTCCCTCCATAAATCTATGACGACAAGATAAAAGCATGCAAACCGTAGTAAAAACCAACGTGAATTAGTTGGATGTTCAGAACACAAGTGTTATGCTTCCGCTCCAACTTGGGAACACCTACGTTGGTTTTGGAAACTCGAGCAATGGTGCCATCTTCAATGGACTTTCTATGGCCATCGGCCTGTCCTTCCTTGCTGTTCTCATAATATTTATTGCAACATAAATAAAAACATTTAAGACAAACAATCGTTTCAGGCAGTATATCTCAAAGTTCAAAAAATAAAAAAAAAAGAGGACAATTCAGTCTGGAGCTTCAGCATTCGACAAAAGATACCTTAGTGATTGATTATTAAGCCACACCGTGCACAGTTTGAGTTAGTACATACATTACGTAATAGTTGAATGAAAGAAGAAAAATTAAAAATTAAAAAAAAAAGTTACAGATGATCGGTCACATATAATAATAGTATCCGGTGTCCGGATGGTTCAGTGTACGTAATGGTAAGTGCTTCAATGGTGAAATAAATTCACTTAATGCGCTTCGATGGGAACGTGAAACCACAGAAAACACGACACATAATATCTAAAGGAAGAGCCACGATTGTTTGTCAGTAGTATGTGCAAAGCTTCTGTTTGTTGTTAGAATGTCGTTGTCATCATCTTCCTCGTCACTTTCATTTGCGGCAAAGAAAGCAATGAATCTCGACATTTAACCAAAGAAGTCAGAGATAGTTAACAAAGCACTTCCTCTTTTTCTTGGTGGATGTTAAATTCTATCACCTCTGTGGAACTTTCGAAAGGATGGAAAACAACAACGAGGCAACAACAAAAGAAAATTCTACTTAAAAGAATGAAACAGAGTTCGTTGTTCCCCATTCACGACATATGATGATTTATATCAGTGGTTTAAGGTATCCAATCTTCTAATTACCTAGAATTGATAGGTAAACCTGTGTCAGGGTCAAAGTAATGAGCAGCTAAGAATATTATTTATTCGAATAGCAAGAGGAAGTGAGTGAAGGTTTAATCGAGGAAGGATATTATTGGATAATATAAAATCAAGGGATAATATAGTGCACAAGATTGCCGTTTATATAAGAACAAGAACTGAGATGGATGAATGTATATAATCTTATCTTTGTAAATAAAATAATTATTTTATTTACTCAAACCACGCTGATCTGATTAGGTGGCAAAGCAGAAATCTTTGGTTGCTGCTAAAGCTCATCCTCATATTATAGGATGGTGTAGCTTAAAATAGCAATACTATTGAGAATAACAATCCTATTTAAATCGAAGTCTACTATGTTGGAGAAAATTCAATCTGCATTTCCTTATTTTTGAAATCCATTAGCTATTCATGATTAAACTAAATTAGAATTGAATAAGTGTAATTCATGGTGGGCCTAGTGATATCACTTAAAAGATTAAACAAATTTAGCAATTAGATACTTTACAAAATAGAACTTGAATATGTTAAGATTTTAATGGTACTAAGGGAGCGAGCGGGTGAATTAGTATAATAGTATTTTTAATCTATTTTAAAAATCGATAGATAAATTTGTTGAATCTCAAATTTTGATGATGAAATCAATTATAAATTATTTGATCTAATCTATATGTTAAGAACATTGTACATGATTAACTACAATAGCGATAAGATATAAAGTAAATATTGTGCCGGAGTCAAGATCGAGACTTCGTTGCGAGTTCGAGAGTTCGTCGAAAGTTCGGACGTTCGTCGAAAGTTCTATCGGAACTAACCGAGAAGTCCAGGAGCTTGCCAAGGAAGCTCGCCATAACTCGCCAAGAAGATCATCATAAAGTCCATGAGCTTGACGAGAGTCCGCCGAAACATTGCCGAGAAATAGTCGGAAGTTCGTTGGAAGACTGTCGGAAGCTCGTCGAAAGAACAATTGACATACCGGAACAAAAATACTTTGTTAGATATCTTAATTATTATAGTTAGAACTTAAGTTGAATTAGGATTGGAAAGTAATCCCACTAACTCAATTAGGGGTCAATTGGGCTCTTAACAAGGCTGAATTGGACCGGTTGCAACAGCCCATTCAGCACTTGAAGTCACAGCCAACAGTGGCACCACCAGGGTTGGCGGTGGCACCGCATGGTGACCTAGTCTCCCAAGTGGTTTGGGCGATGATACCGTCGGCAGTAAATGTTGCTAGTGGTGGTACCGCCCCTTTCAAGCGGTGGTACCACTAGAGCTTGGTCTTCAAGCTCTGTCAAGCGATGGTACCGCCCAGATTGGGTGGTGGTACCACCCAAACTGAGTAGTGGTACCGCTCAGACTGAGTAGTGGTACCGCTTAGTGTTAGAGTGTCAGGCGGTGGTACCACCTAATACTAATGGTGGTACTGCCAGTACCCTAAAAATCCGGGATGAGATACTTTTTGGCTCCAATTTTGAAGCCATTAGGGCCTATAAATACCCCACCATTTTCTGCATGAAAGGGTAACAAGTGCAATCAAAAGTGTAAAAAATCTTAAGTGTTGGGGTGTTAAAAGTATTGTAAAAGTGAGAAGAGTCCTCCTCCTCCTTCTCTTAGCTTTATAATCATCCAAGAAAGAGGAGTGAGGCTTGTAAGAGATATCTCCTAAACTTATGAAAAGGAGAAAGTGTTGAAAAGAGGTGGTTGGTCTTCGCCTATTGAAGGAGGACCATTAGTAGATGCCGGTGACCTCGACAGAGGAGGAATCAAAAGTGGATATAGGTCACAATGACCGAACTACTATAAATTCTGGTGTGTTCTTTCCTTACTACAAATTCTCTTTACTGCATTCAACTTTACTACATTGCAAACTGCCCAACCTTTTATTCTCTACTTATTCAAAGTGAAACAGATGATTTGAGTCGAAACCGATTTTTATCTACGAAGGCTTTCGAATCGACGTAATTTTTTCGCTGCACTAATTCACCCCCCTCCTTTTAGTGCCGCTCTAGATCTTAACAATTGGTATCAGAGCGAGGTCACTCTCGTTTGGTTTAAAACCCAAGAAAGATAACATTTATCGGTAACCAAGAGGGTTATTCAATTATACGTCCATCCATGTTCAATGGGACAGATTGTACATATTGGAAGACTAGAATGAGGATCTTTCTAATTTTAATAGATTTTGAGTTATGGAACATTGTAGAAAATGGCTTTCAAAAGTCTTCTCTTCCAATGTACGATTGTAATGAGTTGGAGAAGAAGACTTTCACTTTAATTACCAAGGCTATGAATGCCTTATTTTGTGCTTTAGATAAAAACGAGTTAAATCGAGTGTCTATTTGTAAAACGACTTTTGACATTTGGCACACACTCGAAATCACTCATGAAGGTACTAGTAGAGTAAAGGAGTCGAAGATAAATCTTTTAGTTCATACTTATGAATTGTTTTAGATGAAGCCAAGCGAGACTATTGTCGATATGTATACCCGTTTTACGAATGTCGTCAATAGTTTAAAAGCTCTTGGCAAATATTTTTCGAACTTTGAGCTTGTTAATAAAATATTGAGATCTTTTCCAAAGAATTAGGACCCTAAAATAACGACCATTCAAGAGGCCAAAGATTTAAATAACTTTTCTCTTGACGAACTTATTGGGTTACTAATGACCTATGAGATGACTTGCAACGCTCATGAAGAGCTTGAGAACAACCTTCCAAAGAACAGGAAGGATATGACACTAAGAACTCAAGAAGATCATTTGAAAGAAAATTCAAGTGATGAGGACTATGATGATGACTTTGCACTCTTGACAAGAAAGTTTAAAAAATTCATAAAAAAGAATAAATTTAAAAATAACACTAAAAATAAATTTAAACCCAAGAAAGAATAAGTTATATGCTACGAATACAAGAAGCCGGGACATTTCAAATGCGAATGTCCCAAGCAAAAAAGAAGCAACCAAAGAAGAAGAAGACTCTTAAAGTAACATGAGATGACTCAAGTGCATCCGAAGAAGAGGAGCCAACCAACACAGAGCAAGTTGCTCACTATGCACTAATGGCTATCATGTTGAATCTCAAATTTTGATGATGAAATTAATTAGTAAATTGTTTGATCAAATCTATATGTTGATAAGAGTATATAGGATTAACTACGATAGTGGTAAGACATAAAGCAAATATTGTGTTAGAGTCAAGATCGAGACTTCGTTTGGAGATCGAGAGTTCGTCAGAAGTCTAGATGTTCTGTCACGAACGGTCATCGCGCATTCACAACAACTGTTGAATCTTGGATTTTGATGATGTAATCAATTGGTGGGTTAATTAATCTAATCCATATTATTGAGTTAAGTGTGCAGGATTAACTACGATAACCAGAAAACATAAAGCAAGGATACCGGAGTCGAGCTCGATGGACGTTTAAGAGACCGAAGAATCATCGGAGATGCTACCGGAACCATCCGAGAAGAAATCGGGAACGTGTCGGAAGTTCGCCGAAGAAATCGTCGGAGGCTCGCGGAGATCACCAAGAAGGCTCGGCTACTCGTTAAAGTCATCACAAAGATTGGGAGCTTGCAGGGAGTCCGTCGGAAGAAGTTCGTCGGAAAGCTCGCCGGAACAAGACTCGACATTCGCGGTTAAAAAAAACTTGCTTAGGATGTTTTTTTTGTGTTATGTAGTTTACCTATAATTAGGATTAGGATTAAGAAATAATCCTATATCCTGGTTAGGGGCCAACTGGGCCCAAAGTCAGATTTGGTTTGGGCTAAAATTAAGCCAAACAAATGAATTGGAGAGCCAGGCGGTGGCACAGCCTGGCTGGGCGGTGGAACCGCCAGCACCGGGAACCCTAAGAGAATTCAAATTTTGGAGCCCAAAATTTGAATCCTCTTGAGGCCTATAAATACCCCTCAAATCTCATCTGAGGTTACAACTTTTGAGAAGCATTTTGATTGAGAGAAAAGTCTTAGAAAGTCTTAGCAAGTCTTGTTTTCAATTTGCTAGAGAGTTCTCCTCCTTCTTTCTTATTGAAAATTTGTAAGAGGTTGAGCTGCTTGTAAAAGGTTGTAAGAGGGGTGTTTACCCTTCCATTTCAAGAGACTTGCTAGTGGAAGGTGGGAGCCTCATCGAAGAGGGGCCTCGCAAGTGGAGTAGGTCATTTGACCGAACCACTCTAAAAATCGGCGTAATCTCTGGTTTGCTTTTTATTATTGTCATTTACATTACTGCAAATCTTCTTACTGCTTTAGTTCCTTATTACTCTTGCTGCGCAACTTTAAGAATACGCCTTCAAGTTAAATTTCTTAAGTTTCGTTCTTAACGTACGAAAGATTTTGTTAAAATCGAAGTTTTAATCCGCTGCACTAATTCACCCCCCCCTCTTAGTGCCGCTCCGATCCTAACAAGTGGTATCAGAGCTAGGTTATCTCTCATATTTGGTTTAATACCCAAGAGAGATGGCTTACTCCGGCATGCAAGAGGGCCATTCTATTGCACGACCACCTTTGTTTAATGGGTCGGATTACACATATTGGAAGACTCGCATGAGAATCTTCCTCATTTCTATGGACTTTGAGCTTTGGTCTATTGTCGAGAATGGATTTCAAAAATCTTCTCTTCCGATGAGCGAATGGAATGAATCGGAGAAGAAGGTTTTTGCTTTAAATGCAAAGGCTATGAATGCCTTGTTTTGTGCATTAGACAAAAACGAATTTAATCGTGTTTCAATGTGTGATTCGGCTTTTGATATTTGGAGAACTCTTGAGGTCACTCATGAAGGCACTAACCGAGTGAAAGAGTCCAAAATCAACATCCTTGTGCACTCTTACGAACTTTTCCGAATGAAACCAAGTGAGTCCATCGGAGACATGTACACCCGGTTTACGGATGTCATCAATGGACTCAAAGCTCTTGGTAAAGATTTTACTAACTTTGAACTAGTAACTAAAATCTTAAGATCCCTCCCTAAAAGTTGGGATCCAAAAGTTACGGCCATTCAAGAGGCCAAAGACCTTAAAGCATTCCCTCTTGAAGAACTCATTGGGTCTCTAATGACCTACGAAATGACATGTCAAGCTCATGACGAGCTCGAGAACCCCCTTCCAAAGAATAGGAAGGATATTGCACTCAAATCACAAGAAGACCACTTGAAAGGAACATCAAGTGATGAGGACAGTGACAATGACATTGCACTTTTGACTCAAAAATTTAAAAAATATTTAAGAAAGAACAAACTTAAAAATAATGTAAAAAATAAATCTGAACAAAAGAAGGACCAAGTGATTTGCTATGAATGCAAAAAACCAGGACACTACAAGAACGATTGTCCTCAAGCCAAAAAGAGGACATCAAAGAAGAAGGCGTTCAAGGCAACGTGGGATGATTCAAGCGCATCCGAAGAAGAGGAGTCCAACACCGAGCAAGTTGCTCATTACGCGCTAATGGCGTTAGGAGAAAAGGTATGTGATTTATTTAATGAAGATTTATCTTTTGAAGAACTATCTATCGCTTTTCATGAATTATTTGATAAATGTAGAACTGTTAGCAAGAAGTTAAGTATCTTAAAGAAAGAGCATGCTTTGCTACAAGATAAGTTTGATAGTCTTCAAACTCCTCCATGCTCTAAGTGTGAGCACTTAGAAGTAATAAAAAATGAAAATTTGCTTCTTAAGGAAACCTTAAACAAGTTTAAGGTTGGTAGCAAAGGATTAGATATGATCCTTGCACACAAAGGTCACATCGCAAATAGAAATGGAATTGGATTTGTAAAAGGATTACATCAAAATCCTACCACTTTCATAAAAGGACCTACATTACATGTTTCCTCTTATATGAAATGCAACTTTTGTTGCAAATCCGGACATATTGCCTACAAATGCCCATTTAGGAAAATTAGTTCACAAAAATTAATATGGGTTCCTAAAGGAACTATAAAGAATTCAATCATAAATAACAAAGTTAGTGGGTCAATTTTTGAGGCACCCAAAATCAAATGGGTACCTAAAAATCATCCTCTTTTGTAGACAAACCCACAAGCTAGGAGCAAGAGATGGTATCTCGATAGTGGATGCTCAAGACATATGACTGGAGATCCATCTCATTTCTCTATGCTCACTAGCAAAGAAGAAGGGTACGTTACCTTCGGAGACAACAACAAGGGCAAAATCATTGGCAAGGGAACTATTGGTAACAAATTTAATTTTTCCATTGATGATGTCTTACTAGTTGATGGATTGAAACATAATCTCTTGAGTATTAGTCAACTATGCGATAAAGGTTACATCGTTAGATTTGAATCAAATATGTGCATTATTGAAAAACCAAATCATAACATGACTATGATTGCTTTAAAACAAAATAATGTCTATACCATCAATCTTGATGAACTAAGTAATGAAATGTGCTTCTCCGCCGTAAATGATGATGCTTGGCTTTGGCATAGGAGATTAGGCCATGCAAGCATGAAAACAATATCTAAGATCTCATCTCAAGAATTAGTACGAGGAATTCCAAATATAAAGTTTATTAAGGACAAAGTATGCGATGCATGTCAACTAGGCAAACAAATAAAAACAAGCTTCAAACCAAAAAATCAAATTAGCACTACTAGACCATTATAATTGATCCATTTGGACTTATTTGGACCAATTGATACAACAAGTCTAGGTGGAAGCAAATATGCTTTTGTGATTGTGGATGACTACTCTAGATACACTTGGACCTATTTCTTAGCTCACAAAAGTGATTGCTTCAAGTGTTTCTCTAAATTTTGTAAACTCACTCAAAACGAAAAAGGCTTCATGATTTCATCAATTCGGAGTGATCACGGTGGTGAATTCCAAAACCGTGACTTTCAAAATTTTTGCGAAAGTAATGGGTACAATCACAACTTCTCAACTCCAAGAAATCCTCAACAAAATGGAGTAGTTGAAAGGAAAAATAGAAACCTACAAGAAATGACAAGAACTATGTTGAATGAACATAGTTTACCTAAGTACTTTTGGGCCGAAGCCGTAAATACGGCTTGCTACATCATGAATAGAGTCCTAATAAGACCATCCTTATCCAAAACTCCCTATGAATTATGGAATAACAAAAAACCAAACATCTCCTATTTTAAAGTTTTTGGTTGTAAATGCTTTATTTTAAATGAAAGGGATGCTTTAGGAAAATTTGATGCTAAATCCGATGAAGGCATCTTTCTTGGTTACTCTTCCGTTTCTAAAGCTTTTCGGGTTTTTAATAAAAGAACTTTAGTAATTGAAGAGTCTATTCATGTAGTTTTTAATGAAATTTTCGATTTAAAAAAAAATGATTTTGATGAAGATCTTGGTTTTGATAATTTGAATTTAAATGAACCCTCTCCTCAAAATAGCCATTTGAATGCATCTTCTTCCGAAATTTCTTTACCAAAAGAATGGAAGTATGTAGATGCTCATCCAAAAGAGCAAATTAGAGGAGATACATCAAAAGGGGTTCAAACTCGTTCTTCTTTCAAAAATTTCTGTGCTAACGCCGCTTTCCTTTCTCAAATTGAACCTAAATGCATTGACGAAGCCTTAAAAGATGATTTTTGGATCATTGCAATGCAAGAAGTGTTGAATCTCGTATTTTGATGATGAAACTACTTGATATATGTTTATGATTTAATCTGCGTTTTGAGTGACGCAGGATGCTTTGATCAGGATGAGACAATTAAAGTAGGAAAATCATGTTGTGCCGGAGGAACATGTCAGAAGATTGGACGTCGGGCCGGTGGATCGGTCGACGTATCGACAGAAGGCTTCGGGCCGTGGACTCGGGCATCGGGCCAAGTAGAGCGGGTATTGTGCCAAGGATATCGGAGTTGCGGAGTCAACTGGCCGATTGGGCAATAGGCCGCAGGAGAGGACGATGCGCCGAAGAATCAGACGAAGAGTCGAGGGACCAATGACATGCCGGACAACTTGGTTAATTGCTTAGGATTAATTGTCTCGATCGAAGTTTTGTTTTAAGTGTGCAGGATTAACTACGATGAAAGATAGACAAGCAGCAGGAGTTGCGCCGGAGTCAAGTTCATGATCACGTTGGGAGTTCGAGAGTTCGACGGAAGTACGGACGGTCGTCGGAGGTTCTGCGAGAACAGATCCGAGAAGTCCAGAAGCTTGCCAAGCGAAGCTCGTCGGAACTTGCCAAGTGGATCGTCGCAAAGTCCAGGAGTTCGCCGGAAGTCCGCAGAAGCATCACCGAGGGTTCATCGGATGATCGACGGAAGTTCGCCGGAAACTCGCCGGAAGAAGCGATTGACGTACCGAAGCAAAGCTGCAGAAATTGTCTTAGATTTAATCGTAGTTAGCACGGTGATTAAGTTAGAAATGGGAGGTGATCCCATTAGCTTAATCCTGGGGCAATTGGGCCCCTAAAGAACTCAAGTTGGGTCGAATGGTTCAACCCATTCGAACCCAAGTAGCTGTGGGAGGTGCAACCGCCCAGGCAGGGAGGTGCCACCGCCCAGGCTAAGTCTCCCAGCGAGACTGGGCGGTGCAACCGCCCCAGCCAAGAGGTGCAACCGCCCAGGGCTCAGTCTCCAAGCGAGACTGGGCGGTGCAACCTCCTCTGTCGAGAGGTAGCACTGCCAGAGCTCAAGTTCCGAGCTCTGGCAGGCGATGCAACCACCGAGCTCGGTCTTCGAGCTCTAGCAGAGAGCTGCAACCTCTCTGGACAGGAGATGCACCGCCTGAGCTCGGTCTTCGAGCTCTGGCAGAGTGGTGCAACCACCTCTGGCAGAGAGGTGCAACCACCTCTGGCAGAGAAGAGAAACTTCTCTGGTCAGGAGATGCACCGCCTGAGCTCGGTCTTCGAGCTCTGGCAGGAAGGTGCAACCACCCCTGATAGAGAAGGTGGAACTGTCCGAGCTCAGTCTTCGAGCTCTGCCAGGCGGTGCCACCTCTCCAGTCGAGAGGTGCAACCGCCTGAGCTCAGACTTCGAGCTCTGCCAGGCGGTGCCACCTCTCCAGTCAAGAGGTGCAACCGCCTGATCCCGGAATTCCGGGATTTGATCGTTTTGAGCTTGAAATTTGAATTGGGTTGGGGCCTATAAATACCCCACCCATTCAGCACTGAAAAGATACAGACCTACACTGAAATCTTGATCTTTTCTGTGATTCTAAGAGCTCAAAAGTGTTGTAAAGCCTTTAAGTCTCCTCCTTCTGTTCTTCAAGTTTTCAGTTGTAAAGTGAGGAGAGAAAGGTCTGTAAAGGTTGTCTCCTGAGCCTGTCAAAAGGAGAGAAACTGTAAAAGGGAAGTTTGGCCTTCGCTTATTGAAGGAAGGCCCCTAGTTGACGTCGGCAACCTCGTCGGTGGAGGAAGCCAAAAGTGGAGTAGGTCAAGGCTGACCGAACCACTCTAAATCTCTGGTTTGCGTTTATTTTTGAGCACTTTATCATTACTGCAAACCTCCTCCATTACTACTGCTCTCTGCGCTTTCACGAACAAGTTCTAAGTGCTATTCTTCCGAATCTGCATTCAGACGTAAATTCGTATTTTCGTACATTACAGTTTACGTTTACGTTTGATTCTGCAGAACTGTCTTCGGTGCTTTTACGAAAGAGTTTCTTTGCAGTTTACACTTACATTTTGATCCTATTGATAACTGCAAACTGTCCTCTACAATTTTACGAACGAGTTTCAACATTTAGACGTAAAACTGCATTTAGACGTAAATCGGCTTTCCTCTCACAATCATCAGTTCTCAGTTCACGTTTACATCTTGATTTCAACTGCATACTGCTTTCTGCGAGTATACAAACGAGTTTCAAAGTTTAGACGTAAATCTGCGTCTAGACGTAAAACATCGTTTAGACGTAAATCTGAGTTTAGACGTAAAACTGCGTTTAGACGTAAATCTGAGTTTAGACGTAAACTGCGCTTAGACGTAAAACTGTGCTTAGACGCAAACTGTGTTTAGACGCAAACTGCGCTTAGACGCAAACTGTGTTTAGACGCAAACTGCGCTTAGACGCAATCTGCGCTTAGACGCAAACTGCACTTAGATACAAACTGAGAATTAGCTTTTGCATCATAATAGTTTTTTTTTTATTATTGAACGAACGCAGCTTTTGGTTTTTAATCGCTGTAAAATTTCCGCTGCACTAATTCACCCCCCCCTCTTAGTGCTCTCGATCCTAACAATTGGTATCAGAGCGGGGTATTTCTCATTTCGGATTTACACCCGAGAGAAATGGCTCTTCAAGAGGGCTTATCGGTTGTTCGTCTACCGTTCTTTAACGGATTGGACTACACTTATTGGAAAACTCGAATGAGAGTTTTCTTGATTTCTCTGAATCTGGATTTATGGAATATTGTTGAAAACGGTTTTCAACTTCCCTCCAAACCGATGAACGAATGGTCGGATTTGGAGAAGAAGTATTTTTCTTTAAACGCAAAGGCTATGAATGCCTTATTTTGCGCTTTGGACAAAAATGAGTTCAATCGGGTTTCTTTGTGCGAAACGGCTTTCGATATTTGGCGCACTCTTGAAATCACGCACGAGGGAACTAGTAGAGTCAAAGACTCGAAAGTTAATATTTTACTGCATGATTTCGAGCTTTTTCATATGAAACCAAGCGAAACCGTTGTTGACATGTACACCCGTTTTACGGATGTCGTCAATGGTTTAAAATCACTTGGTAAAAGCTTTTCGGATTTTGAACTCATTAACAAAGTTTTGCGCTCACTTTCTAAAACTTGGGATTCAAAAGTAACTGCTATTCAAGAAGCTAAAAACCTAAACAACTTACCACTTGAAGAACTAATTGGTTCATTGATGACATATGAAATGGTGCACAATGCACATGATGAACATGTTGAACACAATCACCTTCCAAAGAACAGGAAGGATTTGGAACTCTGGACAAATGAATGCCACTTGAGCGATGACTCAAGTGATGAGGACAATGATGAACAAAACAACCTTCCAAAGAACAGGAAGGATTTGGGACATAGAACATTTGAAGACCACTCGAGCATAAGCTCAAGTGATGGTGAACTTAAACTACAAATGAAACAAAAATTAAAAAGCAAAAAGAATCAAACTACTTGCTTTAAACGCAAGAAGAAGAACAAAAATTGGGATGAATCGAGCTCCTCCGAAGAAGAGAAAGTCAACAAAAGCAAGGCGGCAAACTACGCCTTAACAGCCTACAATGATGAGGTAATCGAAATCCCCCTAATTTATTTTGAAATTACTTGATGCTTTCATGATGTATTTTTCTCTTTTAGTTTAGAATTAATTTTCTTAAAAATTACATGTTTAAAAAAAGGGGAAAAATTATTATGATCATACTAAGTAATTTCGAAAATGATAATATTGCATATTTTATGATAAACAAATAAAATGATCGTGATTGAAAATATGAAATCATGGTTAAGAAGTAATAATGTGTATTACGTTGATTTCCATTGTTATTTCTCGATTTTGATTAAAGATCATGTTTGATTTGAAGAAATGCATAATGATGAAATTAAATATTTTGATTAACAATTTTATGCATGAGATTTTAAGCCGATGATAAGCATGTGTTATTCTCATGAGTATATTTGAAAAACTATGGCAAAAATGTGTCCGAATACTTAAACTAGTTAAAATTATTTTTCGGACTATATTGAATGATCAAATCACTTGATTGCCATGTTTCTATGATTATATGTGAAAATCTATAGCAAAATCTTATCCGAATGCATGAAAGTACTAATTTCATTTTCGGATTCACTTAACAATTGGTATCCTAACAATCGGATTTTCTCATACACTTATGAAAAATATTTTTCTAAAATGGATTTGATGAAATGATTCCTGCTTATAAATTCCATCTTGAAATATGAATGATAGTGTCTTTGCTTGCAAAGATTTGTTTCACATACATATCTCCTATGATTCATGTGCAGAAAAAGAATTTATAAATCATCATACAATGAGATTTCTTATGCAAAAATAAAGTGCTTTTGTGATTCTTTGCTAAATAGAATAATTATTAAAATCATGATCTTGATAATTATAACATGAAGCTCTTTATAAATCAAGATCGTTCATTATGCTCCCTACATTTATCAAAAAGAAGTTCTTCAAATGAAATGCAACTTGTCTTTTGATTTCATGATATTTTGTGAATTTCGAAATTAATTTTAATGACTTCGATTATGAGTTTCAAGTTAACGATTTGATTTGAATAAGTTATGTCTAAATCATAATCATGATCTTGCAAAATTGAAATCACAAATAATATCTTTTGGTATTCATGAATTGATACTCACAATATGAAAGTATTGGTATTCATGACTTGATTGAAACATTATATGCTTAAATTAATCATTCTCCTATGTTTTAAAAATTCCTTAAATGCCTTATGTGATGATTGAAAACTAACTTGCTTTATGATGAATCACGAATCATAACTTGATCTATGATGCCTTGAAATGATTAAAATATTTAATACTTTTATGCTCTACCCCCTACTTTCTTCTTGTTTTCAATGATAAAATGGGGAGAAGTTTTGATCATGCATGGTAGGATATAATTTGACAAAATTGATACCATCATGATATGAAACATTTATGATGTGCAATTATGCATGCAATACTTGCTTTCTAATTATGATGTGATGTATTGCATATGATATAAATCATGATCTAAAATGCTATGAGTGCCAAGTTACACATTTTGAGAAGAAATTGCTATATTGAAACATTAATGTAATTATGAATGGTGATATGATATCATGCATGTAATACTTCAACTTATGATAATGATGCATGCAATGATAAAATATTCATGATGAAAAATTGTCTTGACATTCATAACTTGATTATTCATCCTTTGTCATGATTTTGAAATCGTTGTAAAAGGAAAAAAGAAGTACAAAACTGTATTCTCTCTTCCTTTTTTACAATGACAAAGGGGGAGATAGCTAGCTTGTACAAGTCAAGAAGATGCAAAAACTTGACTGCTTGCTTGCCTATCTTAAGTAGCAAAGATTGCTAACTTGCTCATTTCAAGAAGAAAAATTGTCTTCTTGAACATCACTATCTTGAATATCTTAGTTGAAGCAAAACTTGCAATTTGCACATTGCAATAGGAAGCAAGAATCATGAGCTTACACAAGAAAGCTATCTTGTATTTGCTTTCGAAATTTTTGCTAGCTTATATATTGTGAAACTTGTATATCGTAAAAATTGCTAGCTTGTTGGTCTAAAGAGAAGCAAAAAGTTGCTATCTCAAAAGAGGCAAAAATGCTAACTTGCGCATCTAGCAAAGTGAGCAAAATTTTCAAGAAGCAAGAGTTGCCTTCTTGAACATCTCTAATTTGCTAGCTTACATGATGTAGAACTTGCTATCTTATATGCTATAAAACTTGCATATCTAAAACTTGATAGCATGAATGTTCTAAGCATGATGAAATACTTGCTAAATCTTCTAGCTCCAAAGATTGCATTATGATAAAACTTGATACTATGTTTTTCATGCAATGAATTGAACCAATATCACAAACACTTGATTGTGGTACTTCTCCTTTTTGTTGATGACAAAGGGGGAGAAGTATGTTGATGACATGACATGTGATGCATAAGTTTATGCATATGTTCATGTTGACGTGTTGCAAGTATTCATGATGAATATTGCAATGACTTGAATTCAGGTTGAATTCAAGGTTCTATCAATATGAAATATTGATAGGGGGAGTTTGTTTAAACTCCGGAAGTTAAGTTTAACTCCGTCATCAAGTGGTTGTCATCATCAAAAAGGGGGAGATTGTTGAATCTCGTATTTTGATGATGAAACTACTTGATATATGTTTATGATTTAATCTGCGTTTTGAGTGACGCAGGATGCTTTGATCAGGATGAGACAATTAAAGCAGGAAAATCATGTTGTGCCGGAGGAACATGTCAAAAGATTGGACGTCGGTCCGGTGGATCGGTCGACGTATCGACAGAAGGCTTCGGGCCGTGGACTCGGGCATCGGGCCAAGTAGAGGGGGTATTGTGCCAAGGATATTGGAGTTGCGGAGTCAACTGGCCGATTGGGCAATAGGCCGCAGGAGAGGACGATGCGCCGAAGAATCAGACGAAGCGTCGAGGGACCAATGACATGCCGGACAACTTGGTTAATTGCTTAGGATTAATTGTCTCGATAGAAGTTTTGTTTTAAGTGTGCAGGATTAACTACGATGAAAGATAGACAAGCAGCAGGAGTTGCGCCGGAGTCAAGTTCATGATCACGTTGGGAGTTCGAGAGTTCGACGGAAGTACGGACGGTCGTCGGAGGTTCTGCGAGAACAGATCCGAGAAGTCCAGAAGCTTGCCAAGCGAAGCTCGTCGGAACTCGCCAAGTGGATCGTCGCAAAGTCCAGGAGTTCGCTGGAAGTCCGCAGAAGCATCACCGAGGGTTCATCGGATGATCGACGGAAGTTCGCCGGAAACTCGCCGGAAGAAGCGATTGACGTACCGAAGCAAAGCTGCAGAAATTGTCTTAGATTTAATCGTAGTTAGCACGGTGATTAAGTTAGAAATGGGAGGTGATCCCATTAGCTTAATCCTGGGGCAATTGGGCCCCTGAAGAACTCAAGTTGGGTCGAATGGTTCAACCCATTCGAACCCAAGTAGCTGTGGGAGGTGCAACCGCCCAGGCAGGGAGGTGCCACCGCCCAGGCTAAGTCTCCCAGCGAGACTGGGCGGTGCAACCGCCCCAGCCAAGAGGTGCAACCGCCCAGGGCTCAGTCTCCAAGCGAGACTGGGCGGTGCAACCTCCTCTGTCGAGAGGTAGCACCGCCAGAGCTCAAGTTCCGAGCTCTGGCAGGCGATGCAACCACCGAGCTCGGTCTTCGAGCTCTAGTAGAGAGCTGCAACCTCTCTGGACAGGAGATGCACCGCCTGAGCTCGGTCTTCGAGCTCTGGCAGAGTGGTGCAACCACCTCTGGCAGAGAGGTGCAACCACCTCTGGCAGAGAGGTGCAACCACCTCTGGCAGAGAAGAGAAACTTCTCTGGTCAGGAGATGCACCGCCTGAGCTCGGTCTTCGAGCTCTGGCAGGAAGGTGCAACCACCCCTGACAGAGAAGGTGGAACCGTCCGAGCTCAGTCTTCGAGCTCTGCCAGGCGGTGCCACCTCTCCAGTCGAGAGGTGCAACCGCCTGAGCTCAGACTTCGAGCTCTGCCAGGCGGTGCCACCTCTCCAGTCAAGAGGTGCAACCACCTGATCCCGGAATTCCGGGATTTGATCGTTTTGAGCTCGAAATTTGAATTGGGTTGGGGCCTATAAATACCCCACCCATTCAGCACTGAAAAGATACAGACCTACACCGAAATCTTGATCTTTTCTGTGATTCTAAGAGCTCAAAAGTGTTGTAAAGCCTTTAAGTCTCCTCCTTCTGTTCTTCAAGTTTTCAGTTGTAAAGTGAGGAGAGAAAGGTCTGTAAAGGTTGTCTCCTGAGCCTGTCAAAAGGAGAGAAACTGTAAAAGGGAAGTTTGGCCTTCGCCTATTGAAGGAAGGCCCCTAGTTGACGTCGGCAACCTCGTCGGTGGAGGAAGCCAAAAGTGGAGTAGGTCAAGGCTGACCGAACCACTCTAAATCTCTGGTTTGCGTTTATTTTTGAGCACTTTATCATTACTGCAAACCTCCTCCATTACTACTGCTCTCTGCGCTTTCACGAACAAGTTCTAAGTGCTGTTCTTCCGAATCTGCATTCAGACGTAAATTCGTATTTTCGTACATTACAGTTTACGTTTACGTTTGATTCTGCAGAACTGTCTTCGGTGCTTTTACGAAAGAGTTTCTTTGCAGTTTACACTTACATTTTGATCCTATTGATAACTGCAAACTGTCCTCTACAATTTTACGAACGAGTTTCAACATTTAGACGTAAAACTGCATTTAGACGTAAATCGGCTTTCCTCTCACAATCATCAGTTCTCAGTTCACGTTTACGTCTTGATTTCAACTGCATACTGCTTTCTGCGAGTATACAAACGAGTTTCAAAGTTTAGACGTAAATCTGCGTCTAGACGTAAAACAGCGTTTAGACGTAAATCTGAGTTTAGACGTAAAACTGCGTTTAGACGTAAACTGCGCTTAGACGTAAAACTGCGCTTAGACGCAAACTGTGTTTAGACGCAAACTGCGCTTAGACGCAAACTGTGTTTAGACGCAAACTGCGCTTAGACGCAATCTGCGCTTAGACGCAAACTGCACTTAGATACAAACTGAGAATTAGCTTTTGCATCATAATAGTTTTTTTTTTATTATTGAACGAACGCAGCTTTTGGTTTTTAATCGCTGTAAAATTTCCGCTGCACTAATTCACCCCCCCCTCTTAGTGCTCTCGATCCTAACAAGAAGAATTGAACCAATTTGAGAGGAATGAGGTATGGAAGCTTGTTCCTAGACCAAGTGACCACTTAGTCATAGGTACTAAGTGGGTCTTTAGAAACAAGCAAGACGAAAATGGTATCGTGGTTAGAAACAAGGCTAGATTAGTGGCCAAAGGTTTCAACCAAGAAGAAGGTATCGATTACGAAGAAACCTTCGCTCCCGTGGCTCGATTAGAAGCCATAAGGATGCTCCTTGCCTATGCTAGTAGTAATAATTTTAAACTATTTCAAATGGATGTTAAAAGTGCTTTCTTGAATGACTTTATTTCCGAAGAAGTATTTGTCGAACAACCTCCTGGATTTGAAAATTCTCTTCTTCCTAATCATGTATTCAAATTGACTAAAGCTCTCTATGGCTTAAAACAAGCTCCTAGAGCTTGGTATGAAAGGCTTAGTTCCTTTCTTATTTTAAATAATTTTACCAAAGGCAAGGTTGATACTACATTGTTTATTAAACATTTTGAAAATAATTTTCTTATTGTGCAAATTTATGTTGACGATATTGTGTTTGGCTCTTCGGATGAATCACTATGTGAATCATTTGCCAAATGTATGAGTCTTGAATTTGAAATGAGTTTAATGGGTGAATTAACTTTCTTTTTGGGATTACAAATCAAACAACTTAGTGATGGTATATTTCTTAACCAATCCAAATATACATTAGAATTGTTAAAACGATTTAACATGGATAGTTCAAAAGCAATAAACACCCCTATGAGTACTGCGACTAAGTTAGATATGGATGAAAATGGTGAAAGTTTCGATCAAAAAATATATAGGGGAATGATAGGTAGTCTACTCTACCTCACTGCGACTAGACCGGATATTATGTTTAGTGTAGGACTTTGCGCTAGGTTTCAATCTAATCCTAAATTATGTCATCTTAAGAGTGTTAAAAGAATATTTAGATATCTTAAAGGAACTCCAAATTTAGGATTATGGTATCCAAAATCTGAAAAATTTGATTTAATAGCCTATGCGGATGCCGATTTTGGCGGATGCAGAATAGATAGAAAAAGTACATCCGGAACATGCCAATTTTTAGGACATGCACTTGTTTCTTGGACTTCCAAGAAACAAAATTCAGTCGCACTATCTACGGTGGAAGCCGAATACATTGCTGCAAGTGCATGTTGTGCACAAGTCATTTGGATGAAAAATACATTAGAAGACTATGGAATTCACTTTAAAAATATTCCCATAAAATGTGATAATACTAGTGCCATATGTCTTACTAAAAATCCAATTTAGCATTCTAGAACTAAGCACATCGACGTTAGGCATCATTTCATACGCGATCATGTCCTTAACAATAATGTTGTTCTAGAATTCATTGACACAAAGCATCAATTAGCAGATATATTCACAAAAGCCTTGAATGAAGACCAATTTGAATTCATTAGAAGGGAATTAGGTATGTTAAATTGTCCCTAAACAATAAACTTGTTTGATTGGATTTTCCGTAAAGTTTTTCATCTTCTTTCCGTCTCTCATTCTCCTTCAAATTCCATATGACATGTTGTGAAATCTCGAAATCGACTTTGATGACTTGATTATGAATTTCAAGTTAGCGATTTGATTTAAATAAGTTTTATCTAAATCATAATCTTGATCTTGCAAAATTGGAATCACAAATAATATCTTTTAGCATTCATGAATTGATACTTACAAATATGAAAGTATTGGCATTCATGACTTGAATTTGATTGAAACATTGTATGCTTAAATTAATCATTCTCCTATGTTTCAAAAATTCTTTAAATGCCTTATGTGATGTTTAAAAAGTAATGTTGAGATTTTCATTAATTTGACGATTTGAATGAGTTTGTATTCGAATTATGATCTTGACTTCGTGAAATTACTACTTAAATTTTTTTTTTCCCAATCTCTCTCTTATATACATCTACAATTTCTGTTATTCATAGAAAGAAGAGATTAGATAATATGAATGCATGCTGAATTTTCCTCTAAAATGAACTCTGTGTAAATATTTTTGCATACTTAATTTTCAATGATAAAATCGTTGTATGACAAAATATGTGCTTCAAGTCTCATTTTCCTTTTTGTTGATGACAAAGGGGGAGAAAAGTGATGACTTATATCATTCTTAATAGCATGACAAAATATGAATTGCAAAATCCTTGAGAAAAGTGATCAATCGATGATTATCTTATATGCCTTGCAAAATCCTTGAAAATATCGTAAGATTGATTGATCATATTGAATGCATGTCTAAAATGTATAATCATGCAATTCAAGTTGAAAATCTTTATCTCTTGTCATAGTAAAATTTATCTCTTATCTTTCGACTTGAAAAAGATTTTCATCAAAGTTTCGCATTTACATTATTGTTTAATGAGGATAACGATAAGTTCTACGATTAGAACTTATCGGGTTATGCTTGAATCCAATGGGATGGAATTCAAGTGTTTTTTATCTTCTCATAATATGGCATATAGATAGGGGGAGTTATGTTTAACTTCGTCATCAATTGATTGTCATCATCAAAAAGGGGGAGATTGTTGAATCTCGGATTTTGATGATGTAATCAATTGGTGGGTTAATTAATCTAATCCATATTATTGAGTTAAGTGTGTAGGATTAACTACGATAACCAGAAAACATAAAGCAAGGATACCGGAGTCGAGCTCGATGGACGTTTAAGAGACCGAAGAATCATCGGAGATGCTGCCGGAACCATCCGAGAAGAAATCGGGAACGTGTCGGAAGTTCACCGACGAAATCGTTGGAGGCTGGCGGAGATCACCAAGAAGGCTCGGCTACTCGTTAAAGTCATCACAAAGATTGGGAGCTTGCAGGGAGTCCGTCGGAAGAAGTTCGTCGGAAAGCTCGCCGGAACAAGACTCGACGTTCGCGGTTAAAAAAAACTTGCTTAGGATGCTTTTTTTGTGTTATGTAGTTCACCTGTAATTAGGATTAGGATTAAGAAATAATCCTATATCCTGGTTAGGGGCCAACTGGGCCCAAAGTCAGATTTGGTTTGGGCTAAAATTAAGCCAAACAAATGAATTGGAGAGCCAGGCGGTGGCACCGCCTGGCTGGGCGGTGAAACCGCCCAGCACCCGAGTGCTGGGCGGTGACACCTCCTTGGCTGGGCGGTTGCACCGCCCAGCACCCGAGCGCTGGGCGGTGGCACCGCCTGGCTGGGCGGTGGAACCGCCAGCACCGGGAACCCTAAGAGAATTCAAATTTTGGAGCCCAAAATTTGAATCCTCTTGAGGCCTATAAATACCCCTCAAATCTCAGCTGAGGTTACAACTTTTGAGAAGCATTTTGATTGAGAGAAAAGTCTTAGAAAGTCTTAGCAAGTCTTGTTTTCAATTTGCTAGAGAGTTCTCCTCCTTCTTTCTTATTGAAAATTTGTAAGAGGTTGAGCTGCTTGTAAAAGGTTGTAAGAGGGGTGTTTACCCTTCCATTTCAAGAGACTTGCTAGTGGAAGGTGGGAGCCTCATCGAAGAGGGGCCTCACAAGTGGAGTAGGTCATTTGACCGAACCACTCTAAAAATCGGCGTAATCTCTGGTTTGCTTTTTATTATTGTCATTTACATTACTGCAAATCTTCTTACTGCTTTAGTTCCTTATTACTCTTGCTGCGCAACTTTAAGAATACGCCTTCAAGTTAAATTTCTCAAGTTTCGTTCTTAACATACGAAAGATTTTGTTAAAATCAAAGTTTTAATCCGCTGCACTAATTCACCCCCCCCTCTTAGTGCCGCTCCGATCCTAACAACAACTTCATTCAACAAACCGTTCGTCACTTTTGCATGCTTAAACAAAGACATAGCAGCCTATTTTGCCTTAGTTTTGTATGTTTTTGCTTGTAAAAATACATGTTCAAACAGGTTGCAGCGCACAGTGCAACCACTCACTGTGCTAGGCCAAAAAGCCCCAAAATGGCTCTATTTTCGCGTGTCACGGGCTATTTTCTGCAGCCC
Source organism: Musa acuminata AAA Group (assembly GCF_036884655.1). Taxonomy (NCBI): domain Eukaryota; kingdom Viridiplantae; phylum Streptophyta; class Magnoliopsida; order Zingiberales; family Musaceae; genus Musa; species Musa acuminata. The sequence goes on from NC_088357.1 coordinate 32,985,421, forward strand.
GCTGCAATGCGTGAAATGTCAGCCATCTAAGGACCCTGAAAACCCCTAGGTAACATAGGGCTGGATGTGCTTCGGTATATTATCGGGCATTGAAAAATCTTCACAAGTTCGCACGTTGACTTGACGAGAACTTGCCTTCGTGCCCGGCATCCAGTGAGCAGTTGCTTGTGGATTTGTAACTGTTTGTTCTACCTTCTAAAGTCCTTGTTTTCCTCCTTTCTCTCTTTTCTCCTATGCACATAAGGTGCTTACTGAATTGCTTGTAAAGCTTCCCTCTTTGCGAGACGTCAGGACTTATTCGTCGCTCGTTTTTAATGTAATCAACTTTCTATTTTATAGGTCCTTCGGGACCTGTATGAGGTTGCAACTAGGCTGAACCTTTGTGGATGTATATGTCACAAGGACGCCTTAAGACTTAGGCAATCCTAATTAAGTTCGAGAAGTTGGCGAAAGGGTGCGTCACGACTTAGGCAACTCAAGCTAAGTTCGCAGCTTGGCCGCAAGGGTGCCTCACGACTTAGGCAATTCCAACTATGTCTGTGACATTGTAGTATCAGATCAGGCAAGCAATTCGAGCAAGCTACGAAGGAACTTCACAAATTTTCCATGGCAAAGCATCTTAGCGAATCAAGCAAGGCGGGGCAAGCCGGACCTTTGCCCTAAGCAACCGCAGGTGGGCTGCAAGTGCAAACTCGCTCTCATGTCATTGGAGCTGCTTTGGAGGATCGTGGTAGTGAACATGATGAGCGAGAAATTGGCTACATTCCGTGAGTAGAGGAGGCATAATCTAGAGCACCAAACGGGAAGAAGAACCATATGGAGAGATTCACAGCAGCGGAAACCCGCTTGGATGTTCTTGAAGCGAGCTTGGAGGAACTCTACTAAGGCTAGCGAAGACTTTTTGGGGTAGAGAGCTCGCAAGAAGAAGCTGAATCCCGAATCGATAAGGTTAAGACTCTAGTCGATCGATTGACGGATGATACTAAAGACTCTGTGCAACATTTGCATGAAGTCATGGCAGAACTCACTTATAAAGTGACAGCACTCACAAGGGCACTAAATGCGGGAGGGAGCAACACTCGTGTTGCACCACCACAAAATCTGAGGGCACCTGAGCCTCATTGCTATGGAGGTGCTAGGGATGCAAAAGAACTCGATAATTTCTTGTTTGACATAGAACAGTACTTTCGAGCTACAAGGCCTGATTCTAAAGATACTAAAGTTTCAATAGCAACCATGTATCTGAATGGGGATACAAAATTTTAGTGGCAAACCCATTGGGAGGAGATCCAACAAGGTTGATGTCGGGTGGACACATGGCAGGACTTAAAGCGGGAGTTGAGAACTTAGTTTTTACTTGAGAATACAGAGTTCATCGCAAGGAGGAAACTAAGACAACTCCACCAAAGTACTTCCATTCGAGACTACGTGAAGCAATTTTTTGTACTAATGTTAGACATATAGGACACTTCCAAGTAATTCTTGGGATGGAGTTTTTGCACGTAGCGAAATTGGTGCCAATGCTGTTCCTAAACTCTCTATGTATGATGGGAGGTAACGACCCTTGTGTGGTTCCCGTCTCCCGGAGAGGTGTTAGGATCAAGAGCACTAAGAGGGGGGGGGGGGGGGGGGGGGTGAATTAGTGCAGCGGAAAACTTTCAACGATTAAAAAGGTGTTCGTACGATAAAAGCGATTTTGGTAGAAAAGCCGATTCGTAAATCTCTTTAACTTGTAATCAAGTAAGATGTAGTTAAAGGAAATCTATGAAGGCAGTTTGCAGTTATGATGAAAGTTAAAATGTAAGCGCAAACTGAAATATGATGTTTGTACGATAAAATTGATTTACGTCTAAACGCCGATTCGGAAAATACTAAACTTTAAAACACGATCGTAAATGTGCAGAAGGCAGTAAGCTATTGAGGAGGTTTGCAGTAAGGATAAGATGCTCAAAGTAAATCTTGACCTACATCCACTTTTGGCTTCCTCCACCGACGAGGTCACCGACGTCTACTAGAGGCCTTCCTTCAATAGGCGAAGGCCAACCACCCTTTTACAGTTTCACTCCTTTTGACGGGCTTAGGAGACAACCCTTACAGAATTTTCTCTCCTCTATTTAAAGATCAGAACTTGGAAGAAAAGAGGGAGAAGAACTTTTGACCTTTACAACAATTTTGAGCTCTAAAAATCACAGAATAAGATCAGGATTTTGGTGTGTTTTTGGTGCTCTTTCAGTGCTAAAAGGGTGGGGTATTTATAGGCCCTAACCCAATTTGAATTTCGAGCTCAAAACTATCAATTTCTAAAATTTTGGGATTTGGTGGTTGCATCGCCTGGCAGAGCTCGAAGACTGAGCCTCTAGGTGGTGCCACCTCCTGTCAGGGGCGGTTGCACCTCCTGCCAGAGGTCGAAGACCGAGCTCAGGCGGTGCCACCACCTGACTAAGGCGGTTGCACCTCCTGCCAGAGCTCAAAGACTGAGCTCAGGCGGTGCCACCTCCTGGCTGGGACGGTTCAACCGCCTGACAGAAATCAGGGTCCGAATGGGTTGATCCATTCGGCCTAATTTGGGTTTTTCAGGGGCCCAATTACCCCAAGATTAAGTTAATGGGATCACCTCCCATTTCCAACTTAATCATTGTGCTAACTACGATATTTCCTAAGACATTTACTGTAACTTGCTCTGGTGCGTCAATCGCTTCTTCCGGCGAGCTTCCATCGATCATCCGATGAACCCTCGGTGATGCTCCTGCGGACTTCCGGCAAACTCCTGGACTTGCGACGATCTGCTTGGCGAGTTCCGACGAGCTTCTTTGGTAAGCTTATGGACTTCTCGGATTTGTTCCCGCAGAACCTCCGACGACTGTCCGAACTTCCGTCGAACTCTCGAACTCCCAACGTGATCATTGTCTTGATTCCGACGCAACTCCTGCTGCATATCTTACTTTCATCGTAGTTAATCCTGCACACTTATCTCAACATATAGATTAGATAACAAATGACAATTGACTTCATCATCAAAATCCGAGATTCAACAATCTCCCCCTTTTTGATGATGACAATCAATTGATAATGGAGTTAACCTTAACTCCCTCTGTCTATATGCCAGACTTGAGATAAGTCATTCTTGAATTCAAAACCTTTGAATTCAAGAGACATATTGATAAGTTAAAATCATTTAAATTTATCAATACTCCTATCATGATTCCCATAATGATGTTTCTCTCTGAAGATGATGTCAAGGCTTGACATTCATTTTCAAATTTTACAATACAAGTTTGAATGATGGTAATAGTAGCAATTCATCATATTGTAAGATGTCAACATGTAAAACTGCGAAGTAAGATTTTGATATCATTACATGATGCACACATTTCAAATGTTTTAGCAATTATTGCATTTCATCACATGGTAAGATATCAATATGTAAAATTACGATGTAAGTTTTTGTTCGATATCTTGACACGATATAAACAAGGCATAGCATAGCATTAATACTCATATATTTCTCCCCCTTTGTCATCAACAAAAAGTGTGGTAATTGTGATACCAGGAGAATAATATAAGCAAATTTTGAGCATAAGTGTGATAATTGTTCATGCCTTTACTAGGTTCATGTTATTTTCCAATAGTGAGTGATAGGAAATCAATTATACAAGCATATAAAGGAAAGCATGATATGTAGATCGCTATGAGTACTTCTTCCTTTTTATTTGTTATAATCTTTTTGCATGAAGGAGGAAGGCTATTTGTGAGTTTCCTTTGAGTGAAGTTAAAATTGATGAGAGATTAAATCATGCTTCATTTTTACAAGGATCAAGATATGTATGTGAAACAAATCTTTGTAAGTAAAAACACTATCATCCATATTTCAAGATGGAATTTATAAGCAGGAATCATTTCATCAACTCCATTTCAGAAAAATATTTTTCATATAATAAGTGTATGAGAAAATCCAATTGTTAAGCGAATCCGAAAATGAAATTAACACTTTCATGCAGTCGGACAAGACTATGCTATAGATTTTCAAATACAATCATGAAGACAAAACATGCTTATTGTTATGGAAATTTTTGTATTCAACACATAATTTCCAACATGTTATTTAGGCATGTAATGGCAATCAAGTGATTTGATCATTCAATAAAGTCCGAAAAATAATTTTAACTAGTTTATGTATTCGGACACATCAACATTCCTAATTCTCTTCTTATGAAATCAAATTGTTCTTCACTTAGAGGTTTTGTAAAAATATCAGCTAGTTGATGTTTAGTATCAATGAACTCTATGATTACATCATGATTAGTAACATGATCTCGTATAAAGTGATGTCTAATATCAATATGTTTTGTTCTTGAGTGTTGTATAGGATTCTTTGTTAAGCATATTGCACCTGTGTTATCACATTTAATGAGAATATTTGTAAGATGAACTTTATAATCTTCTAAGGTGTTTTTCATCCATACAACTTGTGCACAGCATGCACTTGCTACAATATATTCAGCTTCGGTTGTTGATAGTGCAACCGAGTTTTGTTTCTTAGATGACTAGGAAACAAGGGCATGTCCTAAAAATTGACATGTTCCTGACGTGCTTTTTCTATCTAGTCTACAGCTAGTAAAGTCCGCATCAGCATAAGCAATTAACTCAAGATTCTCTGATTTTGGGTACCATAATCCTAGATTTATGGTACCATTAAGATATCTAAGTATTCTTTTAACTGCTTTGAGATTAGATATCTTAGGGTTTGATTGAAATCTAGCACAAAGTCCTACACTGAACATGATATCTAGTCTAGTTGCAATGAGGTAAAGTAAACTTCCTATCATGCCCCTATAAGTTTTTTGATCGAAGCTTTCTCCATTTTCATCAATTTCTAACTTAGTGGAGGTGCTCATAGGAGTGTTAATAGCTTTTGAACTATTCATATTAAATCTTTTTAGCAAATTTATAGCATATTTAGTTTGACTAATAAAGATGTCATTGCTTAGTTGTTTGATTTGTAAGTCTAAGAAGAATGTTAATTCTCCCATTAAACTCATTTCGAATTCAAGACTCATAGTTTTAGCAAAAGATTCACAAAGAGATTCATTAGTAGAACCAAAGATAATATCATCAATATAAATCTGAACAATGAGAAAATTATTTTTAAAATTCTTGATGAACAATGTAGTACCAACCTTGCCTTTTGTGAAATTATTTTCAATAAGAAAAGAACTAAGTCTCTCATACCAAGCCCTCAGAGCTTGTTTTAAACCATAGAGAGCTTTAGTTAATCTAAACATACGATTAGGGAGGCTATTATTTTCAAATCCAAGAGGTTGTTCAACATAGACTTCTTCGGAAATAAAGCCATTAAGAAAAGCGCTTTTAACATCCATTTGAAACAACTTAAAATTAATACTACTAGTGTAGGCAAGGAGCATCCTTATGGCTTCTAATCGAGCCACAAGAGCGAAGGTTTCTTCGTAATCGATACATTCTTCTTGGTTGAAACTTTTGGCCACTAATCTAGCCTTGTTTCTAACCACGATACCATATTCATCTTGCTTGTTTCTAAAAACCCATTTAGTACCAATAACTAAATGGTCAGTTGGCCTAGGAATAAGCTTCTACACCTCATTTCTCTCAAATTGATTTAATTCATCTTGTATTGTGATAATCCATGAATCATCTTTCATGGCTTCGTCAACACATTTGGGTTCAATTTGGGAGAGAAAAGCGGCGTTGGCACCAAAATTTTTAAGAGAAGAACATGTTTGAACCCCCTTTGATGTGTCTCCTAAGATTAGCTCTTTAGGATGAACATCTACATACTTCCAATCCTTGGGTAAGGATGTTTCGGAAGTGGATGCATCCAAGTTGCTAGTTGGAGACGGGGTTTCATTTAAATTCAAGGAATCAAAATTAACATTATCATCAAAATCATTTTTCCTGATTTCAGAAATCTTATTGAAAACAACATGAATGGATTCTTCAATAATTAAAGTTCTTTTATTGAAGATATGAAAAGCTTTAGAAATCCAAGAATAACCAAGAAAGATTCCTTCATCGGATTTAGCATCAAATTTTCCTAAGTTATCTTTTTCATTCAAGATAAAACACTTACACCCAAAGACTTTAAAATATGAAACATTGGGTTTTTTGTTGTTCCATAACTCATAGGGAGTTTTGGTGAGTAAGGGTCTTACTAGAACTCTATTCAAAATATAGCATGCAGTGTTTACGGCTTCGGCCCAAAAATATTTGGGTAGGCTATGTTCATTCAACATGGTTCTTGCCATTTCTTATAAATTTTGATTTTTTCTTTCTACTACTCCATTTTGTTGAGGATTTCTAGGAGTAGAGAAATTATGGTTGTATCCATTGAGTTCACAAAATTCTTGGAAATCATGGTTTTGAAATTCACCACCGTGATCACTTCTAATTGACGAAATCATAGAACCCTTCTCATTTTGAACAAGTTTACAAAACTTGGTAAAATATCTAAAGCATTCATTTTTCTGTTTTAAGAAGTAAGTCCATGTGTATCTGCTATAGTCATCCACAATGACGAAGGCGTATTTGCTACCTCCTAGGCTTGATGCAGAGATTGATCCGAACAAGTCCATATGGATCAATTGTAAGGGCCTAGAGGTGCTTATTTGATTCTTAGATTTGAAACTACCCTTAATTTGTTTACCTAATTGGCAAGCATCACATACATTATCTTTGATGAACTTGATATGAGAAATTCCTCTTACAAGTTCTTTAGATGATATTTGAGTGATTAGTTTCATGCTAGCATGACCTAATCTTTTATGCCATAGCCAAGCATCCTCATTCAAAACCGAAAAACACATTTCATTACACAAATCATTGATGTCAATAGTGTATACATTATTTTGTTTTAATGCAATCATAGACGTGTTTTTGTGTGGTTTTTCAATGATGCAAGCATTAGATTCGAATCCGACAATATATCCTTTATCACATAATTGACTAATACTCAAGAGGTTATGTTTTAAACCATCAACTAACAAAACATCTTCAATAAAGAAGTTGGATTTGTTACCTATGGTTCCTTTGCCAATGATTGTACCCTTGTTGTCTCCGAAGGTGACATAGCCTTCGTCTATACTAGTGAGCTTAGAGAATTGAGATGGATCTCCGGTCATATGCCTTGAGCATCCACTATCAAGGTACCATCTCTTGCTCCTAGCTTGCGATGGTGTAGGTTTCTACAAGAAAGGATGATCTTTAGGTACCCATTTGCTTTTGGGTGCCTCAAAAATAGATCTACATTGTTTATCATGTTGCATAGAATTTATCATAGTTCCTTTAGGAACCCAAATTAATTTGTTCGGACTAATTTTCTTGAATGGACAATAATGCGTTTTGTGTCCAAGTTTGCAACAAAAGTTACATTTGCTTTGGTGTCGAACATGTAAGATGAGGCCTTTTATGAAGGTGGTTGGATTTTGGTGAGGACTTCTCACAAATCCGATTCCACTTCTTTTGGGAACATGACCCTTGTTTGCAAGGATCATGTTCAAAGACTTGCTACAAACCTCGAATTTCTTCAAGGTGTCTTTAAGTAGCAAGTTTTCCTTTTCAAGAGTTTCTAGATCATGGCATTTTATGCATAAACCTAAACTATCATGATATTCAGTTTTTAACTTATCAAAATTACAAGTAAGACTATCATGCTCCTTTTTTAGCAATTTGTATTTTCTACTAATAATCTTGCATTCATCAAATAAGTCATGGAAGACATTTAATAATTCATCAAATGATAAATCTGCATCTATTAAATTCGTTACCTCCTCCCCGATGGCTATTAAGGCGTAATGAGCAACTTGCTCGGTGTTGGACTCCTCTTCTTCGGACGCGCTCGAGTCATCCCACGTTGCTTTGAGCACCTTCTTCTTTAATATTCTATTTTTGACTTGGGGACAATTACTCTTGTAGTGTCCTGACTTTTTGCACTCATAGCAAATAACTTGGTCCTTCTTGGGTTCAAATTTATTTTTTGTTCCATTCTTAAACTTGTTTCTTTTAATGAATTTTTTAAATTTTCTTGTTAGAAGTGCCAAGTCATCGTCACAGTCCTCATCACTTGAGTTTTCTCTCAAGTGGTCTTCTGAAGTTCTAAGTGCCATATCCTTCCTGTTCTTTGGAAGGATATCTTCTTGCTCTTCATGAGCTTTGTAAGTCATCTCGTAGGTCATTAACGACCCGATTAGTTCTTTAAGAGGGAAGTTGTTTAGATCTTTCGCCTCTTGAATAGCAGTGACTTTACGATCCCAACTCTTAGGAAGGGATCTTAGAATCTTATTTACGAGCTCAAAATCCGAAAAACTTTTTCTGAGTCCTTTTAGACCGTTGACGATATCCGTGAAACGGGTAAACATGTCGCCAATAGTCTCACTCGATTTCATCCGGAAAAGTTCGAAAAAATGTATCAAAAGATTGATTTTTAACTCTTTCACTCTACTTGTGCCTTCGTGAGTCACTTCGAGTGTGTGCCAAATATCAAATGCGGTTTCACAAACCGAAACACGGTTGAACTCATTTTTATCAAGCGCACAAAATAAGGCATTCATAGCCTTTGCATTAAGAGCGAAAGCCTTCTTCTCCAATTCATTCCAATCGATCATTGGAAGAGAAGACTTCGAAAATCCATTTTCGACAAGATTCCAAAGTTCAAAATCCATAGAAATAAGAAAGATCCTCATTCGGGTCTTCCAATAGGTGTAGTCCGTCCCATTGAACATGAGTGGACGTGTAATAGAGTGGCCCTCTTGGTTTCCGGCGTATGCCATCTCTCTTGGGTTTTAATCCATTTGAGAGTTAACCCCGCTCTGATACCAATTGTTAGGATCAAGAGCACTAAGAGGGGGGGGGGGGGGGGGTGAATTAGTGGCAGCAGAAAACTTTCAACGATTAAAAATGTGTTCGTACGATAAAAGCGATTTCGGTAGAAAAGCTAATTCGTAAATCTCTTTAACTTGTAATCAAGCGAGATGTAGTTAAAGGAAATCTATGAAGGCAGTTTGTAGTTATGATTAAAGTTAAAATGTAAGCGCAAACTGAAATATGATGTTCGTACGATAAAACTGATTTACGTCTAAACGCTGATTCAGAAAATACTAAACTTTAAAACACGATCGTAAATGTGTAGAAGGCAGTAAGCTATTGAGGAGGTTTGCAGTAAGGATAAGATGCTCAAAGTAAATGCAAACTGAGATTTAGAGTGGTTCGGTCAATCTTGACCTACATCCACTTTTGGCTTCCTCCACCGATGAGGTCACTGACGTCTACTAGAGGCCTTCCTTCAATAGGCGAAGGCCAACCACCTTTTTACAGTTTCACTCCTTTTGACGGGCTTAGGAGACAACCCTTACAGAATTTTCTCTCCTCTCTTTAAAGATCAGAACTTGGAAGAAAAGAGGGAGAAGAACTTTTGGCCTTTACAACAATTTTGAGCTCTAAAAATCACAGAATAAGATCAGGATTTCGGTGTGTTTTTGGTGCTCTTTCAGTGCTGAAAGTGTGGGGTATTTATATGCCCTAACCCAGTTTGAATTTCGAGCTCAAAACTGTCAATTCCCGGATTTTCGAGATCTGGCGGTTGCACCTCCTGACTGAGGCGGTTGCACCGCCTGGCAGAGCTCGAAGACTGAGCCTCTAGGCGGTGCCACCTCCTGTCAGGGGCGGTTGCACCTCCTGCCAGAGGTCGAAGACCAAGCTCAGGCGGTGCCACCGCTTGACTAAGGCGGTTGCACCTCTTGCTAGAGCTCGAAGACCGAGCTCAGGCGGTGCCACCTCCTAGCTGGGGCGGTTCAACCGCCTGACAGAAATCAGGGTCCGAATGGGTTGATCCATTCGGCCCAATTTGGGTTTTTCAGGGGCCCAATTACCCCAAGATTAAGTTAATAGGATCACCTCCCATTTCCAACTTAATCATTGTGCGAACTATGATATTTCCTAGGACATTTACTACAACTTGCTCCGGTGCGTCAATCGTTTCTTCCGGCGATCTTCCGACGAACTTCCGTCGATCATCCGATGAACCCTCGGTGATGCTCCTACGGACTTCCGGCAAACTCCTGGACTTGCGACGATCCACTTGGCGAGTTTCGACGAGCTTCTTTGGCAAGCTCATGGACTTCTCGGATTTGTTCCCGCAGAACCTCCGACGATTGTCCGAACTTCCGTCGAACTCTCAAACTCCTAACGTGATCATTGTCTTGATTTCGGCGCAACTCCTACTGCATATCTTACTTTTATCATAGTTAATCCTGCACACTTATCTCAACATATAGATTAGATAACAAATGACAATTGACTTCATCATCAAAATCCGAGATTCAACAAGAGGAACCAGGGAACTCTAACAGATATCAACGTTATAACTTTAGAAAGGGGTACGAAAAGGCGAATTAATATTCATGACTGCTATGAAGCTAGAGCTACTCGATGATAAGGTCATTCATGAACCTACTGTGGTAGCTAACGTGCTAAAGGATTTCACAGACGTTATGCTACCCGAGTTTCCGAAGACACTACCATCATGCAGAGGCATGGATCATCATATCGAGCTGGAGACAGGAGTGAAGCCTCCAATGAGACCGCCATACCGTATGCCCCCTCCTGAGTTGGCAGAACTCAGAAAGCAATTAGATGAACTGCTAAGTGGGGATATCATCCGCAGTTCTAAAGCACCATTTGAAGCTCCTATTCTCTTCCAAAAGAAACAAAATAGAAGCCTCTAATTATGCGTCGATTATCGAGCCCTCAACAAAGTGACGGTAAAGAACAAGTATCCAATCTCGCTCATCGCGGACTTGTTCGACCAATTGGGCAAGGCCAAGTATTTCTCCAAACTCGACCTCTGGTCAGGGTACTAGCAGGTGTACATTGCTGAAGGTGACGAAGCTAAGACTACCTGCACGACCAGGTATAGAGCATTTGAGTTCTTAGTGATGCCTTTCAGCTTAACCAACACTCCGGCCACATTCTGCACTCTTATAAACCAATTATTCAAAGAGTATTTGGATAAGTTTGTGGTCGTCTACATGGACGATATCGTTATCTACAATCAAACACTCGAGGAGCAAGTCGAGCACCTTCGGACAATTTTCAAGATTATCAGGGAGAACACTTTGTTCATGAAGAGGGAGAAGTGCTACTTTGCTCAAGCGGAGATTTTATTCTTAGGGCATTGAATCGACGATGGCTCCATTCAGATGGACAAATCAAAGGTGCAAGTTGTTGTGGAATGGCGAACTCCAAAGAAGTTGCTAGAGTTGAGATCCTTCCTTAGTTTCGTTAACTACTATTAACACTTCATAATGGGGTATTCGAAGCATGCAACTGCACTAATGGAGTTGCTAAAGAAAGAGCAGCCTTGGAGGTGGTCTGATAAATTTGAAGTTGCATTCTAGGATCTGAAGGCTGCTGTGTTGGAAGAATCGGTGCTCAAATTTTTGGACTATGGGGAGCTCTTCGAAGTCGATACAGATGCTTCAGACTTTGCTATTGGGGTAGTACTCATGCAGGAGGGTCATCTGGTGGCCTATGAGAGCCGCAAGCTCAATGAGATCGAGCGGTGGTATCTAGTGTACGAGAAGGAGATGACAACGATGGTCCACTATCTATGAGTTTGGCAGCACTATCTTCTTGGATAACGATTTGTGCTGAGGACAGACAATATCGCTTTGAGCTATTTCTAAACTCAGAAGAAACTCTCCCCAAAGTAAGCACGATGGCAAGACTTCCTGGCTAAGTTTGATATGACAATGGAGTATAAGCCTGGAAAGGCATATGTCATGGCCGATGCATTGAGTTAGAAGGTGGAGCATGTGAATGCCTACAATTGGAGAGTAGAGGCCAAGCAAGTTAGTTGCACTCCAACTTCCTTTCCAAGATCAGGGATGGACTGTAAAGTGATTCCCAGGTAGTAACCCTGATGCAGCTCATTAAAGAAGGCAAGGCACAACAATTTTGGGTCCAGGAGGGACTCATGAACACAAAAGGGAATAGGGTTTATGTCCCTCGAGTGGACAATTTAAGGCATGAGCTCTTAAGAGAGTGTCACAATTCCCTTTGGGCTAGACATCCAGGCATTCATAGAACCTTGGCTCTCATGGAGAGGGCCTTCTACTGGCCGAAAATGGGGACTGATGTGGAGGAATATGTTCGAACGTGCCTCATTTATCAATAAGACAAGGTGGAGCAGCGGAAGCCGGTGGGGCTTTTGGAGTATTTGCCTATCCTAGAAAGGTCGTGGGAGAGCATTTCTTTGGACTTCATATCAAGCTTGCCGATAGTAGGGGGATTAGAATCGATACTAGTAGTGGTCGATTGATTTTCAAAGTTTACAACTTTTATTACTGCGTCCCTACACTATTCAGTAGGGGAGGCATCTAAACTGATGATGAAGAATGTGGTGAAGTATTGGGGAGTCTTGCACAATATCATTAGTGATCGAGACGCTCGGTTCCTAGGATGATTTTGGGCTAAGCTATTCAAATTGTTGGGGTCCAAGCTATACTTCTCCACAAACCTCTACCCTAAGATGGATGACCAAACCGAAAGGATAAACTCGCTCCTGGAGTAATATCTTTGGCACTACGTGAGTGCCAACCAACAAGATTGAGTGAAGCTATTGGACATAGCCTAATTCCCCTACAACTTGTAGCGGAGCTCTATGTCCGACAAGAGCCCTTTCGAGATCATTACAAGACAACAACCATCAACTTCTCACACCTTAGCTATCGGATACACCAGGAGTAGTCCGTTAGTATATCACTTTGTAAAAGAATGGCACTAAAATATAGATATTGTACGGGCTTACTTGAAGAAGGTAGCCAAAAAGATAAAGATGTGGGCCGACTTGGGAAGGCGACCGTAAGAGTTTAAAGTCGGCAATTTGGTATTGGTGATGCTCTAACCAGCATCACTCCAATTCTTTAGGAACAAAGTAAAGGATTGGTGTGCATGTATGAAGGGCCCTTCCCAATTATCAATAGGGTGGGCAACGTCTCCTACAGGTTGCAACTGCCAACGTGGCTCAAAATTCATAATGTTTTTCATGCTAGCAACTTGAAAGCCTACCACTCAGATCCACAAAATGCTTCCTGAAGTGTTCCAACTCAGCTACCCCCTACCAGAGCCTCCTACGAGAAGTGAGTTGAAACCATTCTAGTAGATCGCAAGATAAAGCTACCCAATGGAATTGAGCAGACCGAGTACTTAGTGAAGTGGCGAAAGCTTCCCCGAACTAAAACCAATTGGGAGCCCAAAAATGCCTTATGATATAAAGAAGCAATAATCAACAACTATCAACAAGCGTCGACGAGGGCGACGATAGTTTAAGTGGGGGAGAATGTCACGAACGGTCATTGCACACTCGCAATAACTTCGTTCAACGACCCATTCATCTTTGCATGCTTGAACAGAGACATGATAGCCTGTTTTGCCTTGATTTTGTGTATTTTTGCTTGTAAAAATACATGTTTGAATAGGTTACAGTGCATAGTGTGACCACTCACCGCGTCGGGCCAAAAAGCTTCAAAATGGCTCCATTTTCGCGTACCGTAGGTTGTTTTCTATAGCCCGCTGTAGCGCATGAAATGTCAGCCATCTCAGCACCTTAGAACCCCCTAGGTGGCATAGGGAAAAATCTTTACAAGTTCACACGTTGACTTAATAGGAACTTGCCTTTGCACCCAGCACCCGGTAAGCAATTGTTTATGGACTTGCAACTATTCGTTCTACATTCGAAAGTCCTTGCTTTCCTCCTTTCTCTCTTTTCTCCTATGCACACAAGGTTCTTACTGAATTGCTTATAAAGCTTCCCTCTTTGTGAGATGTCGGGACTTGTCCGTAGCTCATTTTCAATCTAATCAACTTTATGTTTTATAAGTCCATTGGGACCTGTACGAGGTTGCAACTAGGTTGAACCTTTACGAACGCATATGTCGCAAGGGCGCCTCATGACTTAGGCAATCCCAGCTAAGTTCGAGAAGTTGGCGCAAGGGTGCGTTGCGACTTAGGCAACTCAAGCTAAGTTCGGGACTTGGTCGCAAGGGTGCCTCACGACTTAGGCAATTCCAACTAAACCCGTAATAGTTCATCGAAAGTTCTACCAAAACTGACCAAGAAGTCCAAGAGCTTGCCAAAGAAGCTCATCGGAACTCGCCAAGAAGATCGTCGTAAAGTCCAGGAGCTTGCCGGGAGTCCGTCGGAACATTGCCGAGAAATCGTCAGAAGTTCGCCGGAAGAAAAATTGACATACCAGAACAAGAATGATTTATTAAATGTCTTAATCATTATAGTTAGAACTTAAATTGAGTTAGGATTGGGAGGTAATCCCACTAACTCAGTTAGGGGTCAACTGGGCCTTTAACAAGGTTGAATTGGGCCGAATTGAATAGCCCATTCAGCACTTGAAACCATGGCCGGTGGTGGTTTACTGAGTACCTCTACTAAGTTAGACAATACTCCTATGAGTACCTCTAGCTCAAAGGCGATCAATACTCCTATGAGTATCTCCACTAAGTTAGACATTGACGAAAGTGGAGAAAGCTTTGATAAAAAAGTTTATAGGGGTATGATAAGTAGTTTACTATACCTTATTGCAACTAGACCAGATATCATGTTTAGCGTAAGATTTTCTGCTAAGTTTTAATCTAATCCTAAGGTATCTCATCTTAAAGTAGTTAAAAAAATTCTTAAATATCTTTAAAGGAACTACTAATCCAAGATTATGGTATCCTATATCTGAAAACTTTGAACTAATTACTTATGCTGATGCGGATTTTGCTGGATGTAGAATAGATAGAAAAAGCATATCTAGAACATATCAATTCTTAGGTCATGAACTTGTCTCTTGGTCTTCCAAGAAACAAAACTCGGTTGCACTATCTACAACCAAAGCCGAATATATAGCGGCTAGTGCATATTGTGCACAAATTGTGTGGATGAAAAACATTTTAGAAGATTATAAGATTCACCTTAAAAACATTCCATAAAATGTGATAACACAAGTACAATATATTTAACAAAAAATCTCATTCAATACTCTAGAACTAAATATATTAACATTATGCATCATTTCATAAGAGATCATGTTAATAACCATGACATATCTTTAGAGTTTATTGATACGAAACATCAATTGGCCGATATCTTTACAAAACCTTTAAATGTAGAATAATTTAATTTTATTAGAAGAGAGTTAGGAATGTTAAATTGTCTGAATGTATGAATTTAATGTATATCTTTTTCGAACTTTCTCAATTTTTTTTAAAAAAAAGGCTTTGATGAAATTGTTTCATCTCGTATATAAGGCTTTCATAAAATTTGAAATGTCAATTTACTTGGCATTAAGTTTACTTCATATCCTTGCTCCATCACTTAATGATTTTTGATATACTTAATCACTTATTGATTTGATGCTTGAATTTAAAGGCTTTGAATTCAAGAATGTCTTTTCTCAAGTATGGCATATAGATAGAGGGAGTTAAGGTTAACTTCGTTATCAATTGATTGTCATCATAAAAAAGGGAGAGATTATTAAATCTCAGATTTTGATGATGAAATCAATTAGTAAATTCTTTGATCTAATATATATGTTGAGAAAAGTGTGTAGGATTAACTACGATAGCGGTAAGACATAAAGCAAATGTTGTGCCAGAATCAAGATTAAGACTTCGCTGGGAGATCGAGAGTTCGTCGGAAGTCCGAACGTTCATCGGAAGTTCTACCGGAACTGATCGAGAAGTCCAAGAGCTTGCCAAAGAAGCTCGTCGGAACTTGCCAAGAAGATCGTCGTAAAGTCCAAGAGCTTGCCGGGAGTCCGTCGGTACATTACCGAGAGATCGTTGGAAGTTCGTCGGAAGATCGCTAGAAGCTCGCCGGAAGAACAATTGACGTACCAGAATAAGAATGATTTATTAAATGTCTTAATCATTATAGTTAGAACTTAAATTGAGTTAGAATTGAGAGGTAATCCCACTAATTCAATTAGGGGTCAATTGAGCCCTTAATAGGGCTGAATTGGGCCAGATTGAACAATCCATTTTAGCACCTGAAACCACTGCTGGCGGTACCATCGTTGGCAGCATTAATGGTCGACGGTGGCACCGCTTGGGACTCGGTCTCCTAGGTGTTCTGGGCGATAGTGCCGTCGGTAGTTAATGCTCCCAATGGTGGTACCGCCCCTTTCAAGCGGTGGTACCACTAGAGCTCGATTTCCAAGCTTTGTTAGGCAGTCGTATTGCCCAGACTAGGCACTGGTACCACCTAGTGTCAGAGTGTCGGACAGTAGTACCACCCAGTAATGACGGTTGTACCGCCAGTACCCCAAAAAATCGGGATGAGACACTTTTTGGCTCCAATTTTGAAGCCATTGGTGCCTATAAATACCTCACCCTTTTCTGCATGAAAGACAACAAAAAGTGTTAACACAATCTTGAATTCCTGGGGTGTTAAAGTATTGTAAAAGTGAGAAGAGTCTTCCCCTCTCTCTCTTAGCTTTGTAACCATCCAAGAAAGAGGAGTGAGGCTTGTAAAGGTTATCTCCTAAACCCGGTAAAAGGAGAAAGAGCTTTAAAAGGTGGTTGGTCTTCGCCTATTGAAGGAGGACCATTAGTGGATACCGGTGACCTTGATAGAGGAGGAATCGGAAGTGGACGTAGGTCACAACGACCGAACCACTATAAATTCTGATGTGTTCTTTCCTTATTGTAAATTTTCTTTACTGCATTCAACTTTACTACATTGCAATCTGCCCTACCTCTTCTTCTCTACTTATTTAAAGTGAAACAATGATTTGAGTCAAAACTAATTTTTATCATACAAAATTTCTTGAATCGACGTAATTCTTTCACTATACTAATTCACCCCCCCCCCCTCTTAGTGCCACTCTTGATACTAACATATCGGAGATGAGGTAAGCAGTTCATTAGATGTATATTTATCTTTCGACGAGCTTTTAAGTGCTTTTCATGAATTGTTTGATGAATATAGAACTTTGAGTAAAAAGTATAGCTCTTTGAAAAAGGAGCATGCCATTTTAAATGTTGAATTTGAAAAACTTAAGCATGATAATCCTTCTTTACCTCCATGTACCAAGTGTGAACACTTAGAGGTACTTAAGAAGGAAAACTTGCTACTCAAAAAAACCTTAGAAAAGTTTGAGGTTGGTAGCAAGTCCTTGAACATGATCCTTGCCAATAAGAGTCACGTCCATAGAAGAGGCGGAATCGGATTTATGAGTAGCTCCAACCAAAATCCAACCACCTTTGTTAAAGGCCCTACTTTGCATGTATCACCTCACACCAAATGCAACTTTTGTTGCAAACCTGGACATGTTGCGTACAAATGTCCATTTAAGATATATAGTCCACATAAATTGATTTAGGTTCCTAAAGGAACCTCAAATGACTCAATGCAACATGATAAGTTGTATAGATCAATTTTTGAGATACCCAAGGTCAAATGGATACCTAAAAATCACCCTTTTTGTAGAATAATCTAACATAATAAGCTAGTAGCAAGAATGATAGTTTGATAGTGGATACTCAAAGCTTATGACCAGAGATCCAAAATAACTCATAAAGCTCTCTAGCCAAAATAATAAAGAAAATATCATTAGAATTAAAACTATTAGTTACAAAATGATACTTATATTCCATAAGATCATGTTTGATGACTTGATGATGCAATGATTATTTGAAATCTTATGTGATAAGCACTTGATCTTGATC
The DNA here is from genome assembly GCF_036884655.1 of Musa acuminata AAA Group. Lineage (NCBI taxonomy): Eukaryota > Viridiplantae > Streptophyta > Magnoliopsida > Zingiberales > Musaceae > Musa > Musa acuminata. The sequence goes on from NC_088357.1 coordinate 33,003,177, forward strand.
TCTTAATATTTGAAACTTGAGAATTCTTATACATGAGTTCCTTTCTCACAGTTTTCGGATTTCTGGATTTCTCGACATTTGAAAATTGAGTCTTCATTTGCTATTATTTCTTCTTATTACAAAAAGGGAAATCTGATTCATGGAACATTGGTATGATTGGTCTTTTATGAATTGATAATTTCAATAAAAGTTCTTCCTCCCATTTACAAAAATTGAACTTCATTTTGATTTGATACGATATTTATGCGAATAAGCATTCGCACCACAAAATGACTATGATCTTGCCTAAAAGAGTAGGCAAGAATTCTTGCCTATTGAGAAGCAATAATGGTAAATAAAAAAAAAATGATAAGTTGAGGAAAACAGTGCACCGGTAGTGGCATCATCAGACTAGTGGTAGCACCGCTAGTAGGCACTAGTTATAGGCGGTGGTACCACCCATCTGGCGATGGTACCACCTACAACTATGCCCTATAAAAAGGCTTTTAGGGCCAATGGTAGAATCGACCATAAGCCCTCCTACATCTCTTCCCCACACCTCTAAACCTCTCTGCACCCCTCATTCTCCTTGCTTCTCCTCTAGAAACACAAGGAAAACTTTCTCTTCTTCAAATCTAAGGATCAAACTCAACCTTTCAAGAAGATCACTACAAGTGTAATTCTCAAACCTTTTCTCTCAATTCATTGATAGATTTTGCCTCTTATATGTAGTTCTCTCATTATTTATATGTTTAGTCTCATGGCTTCTAGAAGATCCTCGAGGGACAAAGGAAAGAGGAGAGTAGATCAAACCTATGACTCCACACTCTTTGATTCTCCTCAACATGCCCTTAAATTTCTAGCCATAGAGTTTAGAAATGTTCATAAGAGGAAATACGTAAATTTAGAGGAATTGGGCAATTTGGAACCAGTTCAATGATTTGCTAATCTAGATATCCTCCCAATCATTCAAATAAGTGAACCTATCTATCCTAGACTTGTTAGATTATTTTATAATAACTTGCATGTGGATGAATACGATAGGATCTCCACTTATCTCTTAGGACATCATATACCCATTATGGATAGTATAATTTGTAACCTTATAGGAATTGCTAAAAAAAGGAGAGGTTGTTACTTTAGAAGACAATGAGACGGAGAATCAGTTGGGACCACTTATTCTAATGCCTTAGGTATTATTTTTGGTAATCTAAATTTATTTATTCTTCCAAAAAGCTATGAACATTTACTACCCTTCAACACCAAATTACTTCATCATATCTTTATTGAATCTCATATTTTGATGATGAAACCACTTGATATATGTTTATGTTTTAATCTACGTTTTGAGTGACGTAGGATGCTTCGATCAGGATGAGATAATTAAAGTAGGAAAAAACATGTTATGCCGGAGGAACATGTCAGAAGATTGGATGTCGGGCCGGTGGATCGATCGACGTATCAACAGAAGGCTTCGAGTCGTGGACTCGGGCATCGGGCCAAGAAGCGCGGGTATTGTGCCAAGGATATCGGAGTTGTGGAGTCAACTAGACGATTGGGCAATAGGCCGTAGGAGAGGACGATGCGCCGAAGAATCAGATGAAGCGTCAAGGGACCAATGACATGCCGGACAACTTGGTTAATTGCTTAGGATTAATTATCTCGATCGAAGTTTTGTTTTACATGTGCAGGATTAACTACGATGGAAGTAAGAAATGCAGCAGGAGTTGTGCCGGAGTTCGAGAGTTCGAGAGTCCGAGAAGTCCAGGAGCTTGCTAAAGAAGCTCGTCGGAACTCGCCAATGGATCGTCGTAAGTCCAGGAGTTTGCCGGAAGTCCGTAGGAGCATCACCGAGGGTTCATCGGATGATCGACGGAAGTTCGCCGAAAGCTCGCCGGAAGAAGCGATTGATGCACTGGAGCAAGTTGTAGTAAATGTCTTAAGAAATGTCATAGTTAGCATGTAGATTAAGTTAGGAATGGGATGTGATCCCATTAACTTAATATGGGGGCAATTGGGCCCTTGACAGACCCAAATTGGGCTGAATGGATCAACCCATTCGGACATGAATTCCTGCCAAGCGGTGGTATCGCCAGGGTCGGCGGTGGCACCGCCCAGGAGAGGGTCTCCTAGGAAAGCTAGGTGATGCAATCGCCCTAGGCAGGCAATGGCACCGCTTGGGCTTAGTCTCCGAGCGAGACTAGGCAGTGCAACCGCCCTTGACAAGCGGTGGAACCGCTTGAGCTTGGTCTCCGAGCTCTGCCAGGCGGTGCAACCGCCCCAGTCAAGCGGTGGCATTGCCAGTGCTCAGTCTCCGAGCGAGACTAGACGGTGCAATCGCCCCTGTCAAGCGATGGCACCGCCCAGAGGCTCAATCTCCGAGCTGCCAAGCGGTTGTACCGCCCCAATTAAGAGGTGGTACCGCCAGGACCCTAGAAATCCGTAACTACGATATTTCTTAAGACATTTACTACAACTTGCTCCGGTGCGTCAATTGCTTCTTCCGGCGAACTTCCGACGAACCTTCGGCGATGCTCTGACTGACTTTTTTGGCAAGCACCTGGACTTCTCGGATTTGTTCCCGTAGAACCTCCGACAACCGTCCAGACTTCCGTCGAACTCTCGAACTCCCAACGTGATCATAGTCTTGACTCCGGTGCAACTCTTGCTGCATGTCTTACTTCGATTGTAGTTAATCCTGCATATGTAAAACAAAACTTCGATCGAGACAATTAATCCTAAGCAATTAACCAAGTTGTCCGGCATGTCATTGGTCCCTCGACGCTTCGTCCGATTCTTCGGCGCATCGTCCTCTCCTGCGGCCTATTGCCCAATCGGCCAGTTGACTCTGCAACTCCAATATCCATGGCACAATACCCACTCTTCTTGGCCCGATGCCCGAGTCCACGGCTCGAAGCCTTCTGTCGATACGTCGACCGATCCACCGGCCTAACGTCCAATCTTCTGACATGTTCCTCCGGCCCAACATGATTTTTCCTGCTTTAATTAAATCATCCTAATCGAAGCATCCTACATCACTCAAAGCACAGATTAAAACATAAACATAATTATCAATTGGTTTCATCATCAAAATACGAGATTCAACATAAACTACATCTAGCAAAATCCATATCGGCATAACTAAACAATTCAAAATTCTTAGATTTAGGATACCATAATCCTAGTTTAAGAGTTCCTTTTAGGTATCTAAATATCCTTTTAATAGCTTTTAAATGAGATTGCTTAGGGTTGAATTGAAATCTAGCACAAAGTCCTACGCTAAACATGATGTCCGGTCTAGTTGCGGTGAGGTAAAGCAAACTACCTATCATACCCTATATGCTTTTTGATCAAAGCTTTCTCCACTTTCATCAATGTCTAACTTAGTAAAGGTACTAATAGGAGTGTTGATAGCCTTTGAACTATCCATGTTAAATCTTTTTAGCAAGTCTAAAACATATTTTGTTTGATTAAGAAAAATACAATTGCTAGGTTATTTAGTTTGTAAGCCTAAAAAGAATGTTAGTTCCCCCATTAGGCTCATTTCAAATTCTAGACTCGTGCTTTTGGTAAATGATTCACATAAGAATCCATTTGTAGAACCAAAAATAATATCATCAACATAAATTTGAATAATAAGAAAAATTATTTTCAAAATTTTTAATAAACAATGTAGTATCGACCTTGCCTTTAGAAAAATTATTATGAATTAGAAATGAGCTAAGTCTCTCATGCCAAGCCCTTGGGGCTTGTTTCAATCTATAAAGAGCTTTAGTTAATTTAAACATATGATTAGAAAAATTATCATTCTCAAATTCGGGAGGCTGTTCAATATAAACTTCTTCAGAGATAAAGATATTATAAAAAGTACTTTTAACATCCATTTGAAATAACTTAAAATTATTACTACTAGCATAGGCAAGGAGCATCTTGATGGCTTCTAATCGTACCATAGGAGCAAAGTTTTTGTATAATCGATACATTCTTTTTGGTTGAAACCTATGGCCACTAATCTAGCCTTGTTTCTAACCGCGATACCAAATTCATCTTGTTTGTTTCTAAAGACCCATTTAGTATTAATAACTAAAAGGTCATTTGGCCTTGGAACAAGCTTCCATACTTCATTTCTTTCAAATTGATTCAATTCTTCTTGCATTGTGATGACCCATGAATCATCTTTCATGGCTTTGTCAATACATTTAGGTTCAATTTGGGAGACAAAAGCAGCGTTGACACAAAAATTCTTAAGAGAAGAATGAGTTTGAACCATTTTCGATGTGTCTCCTATAATTAGCTCCTTACGATGAGAATTTACATACTTCCATTCCTTCGGTAAAGAAGGTTCGGAAGAATATGCATCCAAATTGCTAGATGGAGAAAGGGATTTATTTAAATTCAAAGTATCAAATTTAAGATCATCATCAAAATCATTTTTCTTAACTTTAGAAATTTTATTAAAAATAACATGAATAGATTCTTCTATAACTAAAGTTCTTTTATTGAAGATTCAGAAAGCCTTTGAAATAGAAGAATAACCAAGAAAATTTTCCTTATCAGATTTTGCATCAAACTTTCCTAAGGTATCTTTTTCATTCAAAATAAAATATTTACACCCGAAAACTTTAAAGTATAAAGCGTTGGGCTTTTTATTGTTCCACAAAGTTTTGAAAAGTATTAGTCTTACTAAAACCCTATTCATAATATAGCATATCGTATTTATGGCTTGGGCCCAAAAATATTTGGGTAGGCTATGTTTGTTTAACATGGTTCTTGACATTTCTTGTAAGTTTCTATTCTTTCATTCTATTAGTCTATTTTGTTAAGGATTTCATAGAGTAGAGAAGTTGTGGTCGTATCCTTTAGACTCACAAAATTCTTGGAAATCATGGTTTTGAAATTCACCACCATGATCACTTCAAATTGACGAAATCATAAAACCTTTTTCATTTTGAACAAGCTTACAAAACTTAGAGAAATACCTAAAGCAATCATTTTTGTGTGCTAAGAAGTAAGTTCAAGTATATCTATTATAATCGTCAATAATAACAAAGACATATTTGCTACCTCCTAGGCTTGATGTAGCAATTGATCCAAACAAGTCCATATGAATCAATTGCAATGGTCTAGAGGTGCTTATTTGATTCTTCGGTTTGAAACTACATTTTATTTATTTTCTTAGTTGACATGCATCACACACATTGTCTTTAACGAACTTAATGTGAGGAATTCCTCTCACAAGTTTTTTAGATGAGATTTGAGAGATTAGTTTTATGCTAGCATGACCTAATCTCCTATGCCAAAGCCAAGCATCGTCATTCAAAATCGAAAAACACATTTCATTACAAAGATCATTGATGTTAATAGTGTATACATTATTTTGTTTTAGTGCAATCATAGATATGTGTTTCAATAATGTAAGTATTAGATTCAAATTTAACAATATATCCTTTATCACATAATTGACTAATACTCAAGAGGTTATGCTTTAAGCCATCAACCAACAACACATCCTCAATAAAAGGTTGGATTTGTTACCTATGGTTTCTTTGCCAATGATTTTACCCTTGTTGTTGTTTCCAAAGGTGACATATCCTTCGTCTAGGCTAGTGAGCTTAGAGAATTGAGATGGATCTCTGGTTATATGCCTTGAGCATCTACTATCAAGGTACCATCTCTTACTGCTAGCTTGTGATGGTACATTTTTCTATAAAAAAAGATGATTTTTAGCTACCCATTTGACCTTGGGTGCCTCAAAAATTGATCTATATATCTTCTCATATTGCATTGAGTCATTTGAGGTTCTTTTATGAACCCAAATCAATCTATGTGGACTGCATCTTTTAAGTGGATATTTGTAGGCAAAATGTCCAAGTTTGCAACAAAAGTTGCATTTGGTGTGAGGAACATGCAAGGTCGGGCCTTTAACAAAGGTGGTTGAATTTTGATGAGAGCTACTCACAAATCCGATTCCACATCTCCTATAAACGTAACCCTTATTGACAAGGATCATGTTCAAAGACTTGCTACCAACCTCAAATTTTTCTAAGGTTTCTTTGAGTAGTAAGTTTTCCTTTTTAAGTATTTCTAGTTCATCACATTTTGTACAAGTTGTTAAAATATTATTATGCTCAACCTTTAATCTATCCAAATCATTAATAAGAGAAGCATGCTCTTTTTTTAACAATTTATATTATTTACTAATTAATTTACATTCATTAAACAAATAATGAAAATCACTTAATAATTCATCAAAAGATAAATTTGCGTCAATTGAATTACTTACCTCATCTCCGATAGCCATTAGTGCATAGTGAGCAACTTGCTCGATGTTGGTTGGCTCCTCTTCTTCGGATGCACTTGAGTCGTCCCATGTTTCTTTGAGAGTCTTCTTCTTCGGTTGCCTCTTCTTGGGTAGGGGACATTCGCTTTTGTAATGTCTCGGCTTCTTGCATTCGTAGCATATTATTTGATCTTTCTTATGTTCAAATTTATTTTTTGTATTATTTTTAAATTTATTCCTTTTTATGAATTTTCTTGTTAAGAATGCCAAATCTTCATTAAGGTCCTCATCACTTGAGTTTTCTTTCAAGTGGTCTTCTTGAGTTCTTAACGTCATATCTTACTATTCTTTGGAAGGGTGTCCTCAAGCTCTTCATGAGCTTTACAAGTCATCTCATAGGTCATTAGTGACCCAATTAGTTCTTCGAGAGGAAAATTATTTAGATCTTTGGCCTCTTGAATAGCCGTTACTTTAGGATCCCAACTCTTTAAAAGGGGTCTTAAAATATTATTAACAAGTTCAAAATCCAAGAAACTTTTACCAAGTCCTTTTAGACTATTGATGACATCTGTAAATCAGGTGTACATGTCTCCAATGGTCTCACTCAGTTTCATCCGAAACAACAAATAAGTGTGAACTAAAAGATTAATTTTTGACTCATTCACTCTACTAGTGCCTTCATGAGTCACTTCGAGTGTGTGCCAAATATCAAAAGTCGTTTCATAAATTGACTCAATTAAACTCGTTTTTATCTAATGCACAAAACAAGGCATTCATAGCCTTAGCATTTAAAGTGAAAGTCTTCTTCTCCAACCCATTCCAATCATTCATTGGAAGAGCAGACTTTTGAAAACCATTTTCGAAAACGTTCCATAGCTCAAAATCTATTGAAATTAGGAAGATCTTCATTCTAGTCTTCCAATATATGTAATCCATCCCATTGAATATGGATGGACGTGTAATTGAATGACCCTTTTGGTTACCGGTAAATGCCATCTCTCTTGGGTTTTAAACCAAACAAGAGTGAATCTCACTCTGATACCAACTGTCAGGATCAAGAGCGGCTCTAAGAGAGAGGGGGGCGGGGGGGGGGGTGGGTGAATTAGTGCAGCGAAAAATTCTTCGATTTCATAAAATAATTTGTACATTCGATGGAAATCGATTTGGAAAGATAGAAACTTGAAACGTAACAGAGCGTAAGCGTAGTGAATGCAAGATGAGGAGGAGAAGCAGTTTGCTATGAAATAATTTACAATTTAAAGTAAATTGCTCAAAACAAAATGCAAACCCGAATTTAGAGTGGTTCGGTCAATGTAACCTACATCCACTTTCGGATTCCTCCTCCGTCGAGGTCACCGGCATCCACTAAAGGCCTTCCTTCAATAGGTGAAGACCAAGCATCTTTTACAGCTCTTTCTCCTTTTATCAGGTTTAGGAGAGAACCCTTACATGCCTTACTTCTCTTTCTTGAATAGTTACAAAGCAAAGAACGGAGGAGAAAAACTCTAGCACTTTTACACCCCAAAGATTCAAGATTATAATCACACTTTCGGTGCCCTTTCATACAGAAAAGGGTGGGGTATTTATAGCCCCAATAGCTTCAAAAATGGAGCCAAAAAGTGTATTATCCCAGTTTTCCGAGGTACTGGCGGTACCACCATCATTACTGGGTAGTACTACCACCTACAGTCTGACATTGGGCAGTACTATCGCTCAGTCTGGGTGGTACTATTGCTCAGTCTGGGCAGTACTACCACCTGACTGAGTTCGGAGACCGAGCTCTAGCGGTACCATCGCCTGACAGGGGCGATACCACCGCTGTCAACAATAATGGCTGGTGGTACCATTGCCCATACCACTTGGGAGACTAGGTCTTCCAGGAAGTACCGCCGCCGTCGTTAATTTGTAAGCCTAAAAAGAATATTAGTTCCCTTATTAGGCTCATTTCAAATTATGGACTCGTGCTTTTGACAAATGATTCACCTAAGGATCTATTTGTAGAATAAAAAATAATGTCATCAATATAAATTTGAACAATAAGAAAATCATTTTCAAAATTTTTAATAAACAATATAGTATCGACCTTGCCTTTAGAGAAATTATTATGAATTAAAAATGAGCTAAGTCTCTCATACCAAGCGCTTAGAGCTTGTTTCAATCCATAGAGAGCTTTAGTTAATTTAAACATATGATTAGAAAATTATCATTCTTATATTCGGGAGGTTGTTCAACATAAACTTTTTCGGAGATAAAGCAATTAAGAAAAATATTTTTAACATCCATTTGAAATAACTTAAAATTATTACTACTAGCATAGGCAAGGAGCATCCTGATGGCTTCTAATTGTGTCACAAGAGCTAAAGTTTCTTCATAATCTATACCTTCTTTTTGGTTGAAACCCTTAGCCACTAATCTAGCCTTGTTTCTAACTACGATACCTAATTCATCTTGCTTATTTCTAAAGACCCATTTAGTATTAATAACTAAATAGTCATTTGACCTTGGAACATGCTTCCACACTTCACTTCTCTCAAATTGATTTAATTCTTCTTGTATTGTGATAACCCATGAATCATCTTTCATGGCTTCGTTAATGTATTTAGGTTCAATTTGGGAGACAAAAGCAGCGTTGGCATAAAAATTCTTAAGAGAAGAATGAGTTTGAACCCCTTTCGATGTGTCTCCTATAATTAGCTCCTTAGGATGAGCATCTACATACTTCCATTCTTTCGGTAAAGAAGGTTCGGAAGAAGATGTATCCAAATTGCTAGATGGAGAAAGGGATTCATTTAAATTCAAAGTATCAAATTTAAGATCATCATCAAAATCATTTTTCTTAACTTCGAAAATTTCATTAAAAATAACATGAATAGATTCTTCTATAACTAAAGTTCTTTTATTGAAGATTCGGAAAGCCTTTGAAATAGAAGAATAACCAAGAAAAATTTCCTCATTGGATTTTGCATCAAACTTTCCTAAGGTATATTTTTCATTCAAAATAAAATATTTACACCCAAAAACTTTAAAGTATGAAACGTTGGGCTTTTTTGTTGTTCCACAACTCATAAAGAGTTTTGGAAAATAATGGTCTTACTAAAACCCTATTCATTATTGAATCTCATATTTTGTTGATGAAACTAATTGATAAGTGTTTATATTTTAATCTACATTTTGAGTGACATAGGATGCTTCGATTAGGATGAGACAATTAAAGTAGGAAAAATCATGTTGAGCCGGAGGAAAACATGTCAAAAGATTGGATGTCGAGTCGGAGGATCGGTCGACGTATCAACAAAAGGCTTCGGGCCATAGATTCGGGCATCAGGCCAAGAAGAGTGGATATTATGCCTAAGATATCAGAGTTGCAGAGTCAATTGGCCGATTGGGCAATAGGCCGCAAGAGAGGACGATGCGCCGAAGAATCGGACAAAGCGTCGAGGGACCAATGACATGCTGGACAACATGATTAATGCTTAGTATTAATTATCTAGATCGAAGTATGTTTTTACATGTGCATGATTAACTATGATAGTAAGGCATGAAGCAAAATGAAGTCCCGGAGTCAAGGACGTAATTTCATTGGGGGTTCGAGAGTTTGTCGGAAGTCTGAACGTTCGTCGGAAGTTCTAGCGAAACCAGCCGAGAAGTCTTAGAGCTTGCCAGAGAAGCTCATCGGAACTTGTTAAGAAGATCATCATGAAGTCCAAGAGCTTGCTAGAAGTCCGCCGAAACATTGCCGAGAGATCATCGGAAGTTCGTCGGAAGATCGTTGGAAGCTCGCCGGAAGAATAGACTTACAGACTTGTTTAGCTCAGATTATGTCTTTGATTTTGTAGTTAGCACATAATTGGGTTTGGATTTAGGCCAACCCAATTAGGAGCCAACTAGGCCTATGTAAGGACTGTATTGGGCCCAATAAGAGGCCCAAAAGGTGCCCCAAGTAGTCTCACCGTCATGGCACAATCTTCGAGACTGTGTCAGGCGGTGGTACCACTAGTCTGGGCGGTTGTACCACCCAGCGTAAGCGGTGGTACCGCCCGTGCCCGGGGAACCCGGGATAGGAAAGTTTTAGGCTCCAAGTTTGAATTAACTTGAAGCCTATAAATATCCCTCTCATCCCTAGTTAAAAGACACAAGCACAGAGGATTCAAAAGTGAAAAATCGCTACTGCAATCTCTTTAGAAATTCCCTCCTCCACTCTAAGTTTAGAATTCTATAAGAGAGGAGTGAGTTCTTGTAAGGGTTGTCTCCCAAACCCGTGAAAAGGAAAAGAGGGGTGTAAAAGGGTAATTGATCTTCGCCCGTTGAAAGAAGATCAATAGTAGATGCCGATGGCCTCAACGGAAGAGGAATCGACGAAGTGGATGTAGGTCACGACGACCAAACCACTCTAAAATCTTGTTTGCATTTTATTCTTGTATTTACCTTACTGCAAACTAAATTCCTCCTTCACTACGTTTCCGCATAATTTCAAGTTAACATCTTTATGAAACCGATTTTATCGCAACGAAGTTTTTGAAGATGTAATTTTTACTACTGTACTAATTCACCCCCCTTCTTAGTGCCAATTGCTTTCCTAACATTCATAACATAGCATGTCGTATTTATGGCTTCAGCTCAAAAATATTTAGGTAGGGTATTCTTATAAGTTTCTATTCTTTCTTTTTACTACTCCATTTTGTTGAGGATTTCTTGGAATAAAGAAGTTGTGGTCGTATCCATTAGACTTATAAAATTTTTGAAAATCATGGTTTTATAATTCACCACTGTGATCACTTTGAATTGACAAAATCATAAAACCTTTTTCATTTTGAATAAGTTTATAAAACTTAGAGAAATACCTAAAGCAATCATTTTTGTGTGCTAAGAAGTAAGTCCAAGTATATCTACTATAATCATCAACAATAACAAAGACATATTTGCTACCTCCTAGGCTTGATGTAGCAATTGGTCCAAACAAGTCCATATGAATCAATTGCAATAGTCTAGGGGTGCTTATTTGATTCTTTAGTTTGAAACTACCTTTTATTTGTTTTCCTAGTTGACATGCATCACATATTGTCTTTAACGAACTTAATATGAGGAATTCCTCTCACAAGTTCTTTAGATGAGATTTGAAAGATTAGTTTCATGTTAGCATGACCTAATCTCCTATGCCAAAGCCAAGCATTGTCATTCAAAACCAAAAAACACATTTCATTGCAAAGATCATTGACGTCAATAGTGTATACGTTATTTTATTTTAGTGCAATCATAGATGTGTTTTTCAATAATGCAAGCATTAGATTCAAATTTAACAATATATCCTTTATCACATAATTGACTAATGCTCAAGAGGTTATGCTTTAAGCCATCAACCAACAACACATCTTCAATAAAAAAGTTAGATTTGTTACCTATGGTTCCTTTGCCAATAATTTTACCCTTGTTGTTATCTTCGAAGGTGACATATCCTTCGTCTAGGCTAGTGAGCTTAGAGAATTGAGATGGATCTCTGGTCATATGCCTTGAGCATCCACTATCAAGGTACCATCTCTTACTCCTAGCTTGTAATGGTATATTTTTATATAAAAAATGATGATTTTTAGTACCTATTTGACCTTGGATGCCTCAAAAATTGATCTATATATCTTATCATGTTGCATTGAGATATTTGAGGTTCTTTTAGGAACATAAATCAATCTATGTGGACTGCATCTTTTAGTGGACATTTGTAGGCAATATGTCCAAGTTTGCAACAAAAGTTGCATTTAGTGTGAGGTGAAACATACAAGGTCGGGCCTTTAACAATGGTGGTTGGATTTTGGTGAGAGTTACTCATAAATCTGATTCCACTTTTCCTATGAACGTGATCCTTATTGGCAAGGATCATATTCAAAGACTTGCTACTAACCTCAAACTTTTCAAAGGTTTCTTTGAGTAACAAGTTTTCCTTTTTAAGTATTTCTAGTTCATCACATTTCGTACAAGGAGTTAAACTACTATTATGCTCAACTTTTACTCTATCCAAATCACTAATAAGAGAAGAATACTCTTTTTTTAACAATTTATATTATTTACTAATTAATTTACATTCATCAAATAAATCATGAAAAGCACTTAATAATTCATCAAAAGATAAATTTACGTTAATTGAATTACTAACCTCATCTCCGATAGCCATTAGCGCATAGTGAGCAACTTGCTCGGTGTTGATTGGCTCCTCTTCTTCGGATACACTTGAGTCGTCCCATATTGCTTTGAGAGCTTCTTCTTTGGTTGTCTCTTCTTGGCTAGGGGACATTCGCTCTTGTAATGTCCCGGCTTCTTGCATTCGTAACATATTACTTGATCTTTCTTAGATTCAAATTTATTTTTAGTGTCATTTTTAAATTTATTCATTTTTATGAATTTTTTGAATTTTCTTATTAAGAGTTCCAAATCTTCATTAAGGTCCTCATCACTTGAGTTTTCTTCTAAGTAGTCTTCTTGGGTTCTTAGTGCTATATCCTTCCTGTTCTTTGGAAGGGTGTCCTCAAGCTCTTCATGAACTTTACAAGTCATCTCATAGGTCATTAGTGACCCAATTAGTTCTTCGAGAGGAAAATTATTTGGATCTTTGGCCTCTTGAATGACCATTACTTTAGGATCCCAACTCTTTGTAAGGGATCTTAAAATTTTATTAACAAGTTCAAAATCCGAAAAACATTTACCAAGTTCTTTTAGACCATTGACGACATCTGTAAATCGGGTGTACATGTCTCCAATAGTCTCACTCAGTTTCATCCAAAACAATAAATAAGTATGCACTAAAAGATTAATTTTTTATTCCTTCACTCTACTAGTGCCTTCATGAGTCACTTCGAGTGTGTGCCAAATATCAAAAGTCGTTTCACAAATTGACACTCGATTAAACTCGTTTTTATCTAATGCACAAAACAAGGCATTCAAAGCCTTGGTATTTAAAGTGAAAGTCTTCTTCTCCAACTCATTCTAATCATTTATTGGAAGAGAAGACTTTTAAAAATTATTTTCGATAATGTTCCATAGCTCAAAATCCATTAATCCGTCCCATTGAACATAGGTAGATATGTAATTGAATGACCATCTTGGTTGCTGGCGAATGTTATCTCGCTTAGGTTTTAAACCAAACAAGAGTGAACCTCACTCTGATACCAGCTATTATGATCAATAGCGGCACTAAGAGGGGGGGGTGAATTAGTGCAGTGAAAAATTCTTCGATTTCATAAAATAATTCGTACGTTCGATGGAAATCGATTTGGAAAGATAGTAATTTGAGACATAAGAGAACGTAAGCGTAGTGAAAGTGAGATGAGAAGGAGAAGTAGTATGCTATGAAATGATTTGTAGTTTAAAGTAAATTGCTCAAAATAAAATGTAAATCAAAATTTAGAGTGGTTCGGTCAATGTGACCTACATCCACTTTCGGATTCCTTCTCCATCGAGATCACCAGCGTCAACTAAAGGCCTTCCTTCAATAGGTGAAGACCAACCACCTTTTATAACTCTTTCTCCTTTTATCGGGTTTAGGAGAGAACCCTTACAAGCCTTACTCCTCTTTCTTGAATGGTTACAAAGCTCTAGCACTTTTACACCCCAAAGATTCAAGATTATATTCACACTTTCGATGCCCTTTCATACAGAAAAGGGTGGGATATTTATAGCCCCCAATGACTTCAAAAATGGAGCTAAAAAGTATCTTATCCCAGTTTTTCAGGGTATTGGCGGTACCACCGCTATTACTAATCGGTACTACCGCTTGAAGTTTGACATTAGGCGATACTGCCACCTGATATAGCTCGGAGACCGAGCTCTAGTGGTACCACCGCCTGACAGGGGTGGTACCACTGCTATCAGCAATAATTGCTGGCGGTACCACCGCCCAGATCACCTGGGAGACTGGGTCTTCCAAGCGATGGTCAGAGTCCAGCAACCGGGTTGGGCCTTGTCTTTAGCCCAAACCATCCTAACTCCGAGCCTAATTGGCCCCTAACATAGTTGATGCGATTACCTCCCAAATCAAACTCTAATTATCATTCTAACTATGATTAAGGCATGCGTGATTCGGTACGTCAATTCTTTCACTCGACGATCCTCCGGCAAACTTCTTAGTGAGTCTTCCGACAAGCTTCCAGCAAACTCCTGACCAACTTTCAGCTAGTCTTCCGACGAGCTTTCGGCGATCTCCCGATGAGCTTTCGACGAGTCTTCCAGCGTGCTTCCGATGATCTCACGATGAACTCTCAGCGAGCTCCCGGTATATCGTCCGAGCCTTCGACTCCAACCCATCATCTACTTTACGTCTTACTGTTATCATAGTTAATCCTGCATACTTATCTCAACACATGGATTAGATCAAATAATTTACCAATTTATTTCATCATCAAAATTTGAGATTCAACACTAAATTGTTTAGTTGTCGAATGAGGGACAAAGTCCAAAGGACTAACAAGATTAGTACCATAAACAACCTCAAAAGGACTCTTACCAATACTATGATGCATAGAATGATTATAAGAAAACTCAATTTATGGAAGAATGAGATCCCACTACTTAATATTCTTGCTAATATAGCTTCTAAGCAAATTTCCTAAGCTTTTGTTTGTTACCTTAGTTTGCCCATCGGCTTGTGGGTGATGCGAGCTGCTGAAATTCAAATAAGTACCCAGCTTCCTGCAAAGAGTTCTCTAAAAATAATTAAGAAATTTTGAATTTTGATTAGACACCATAGTTCTTGAAATACAATGCAATTTAACAATCTCCTTAAAATACAAATCAACAATATGAGATGTATTATTTAATTTATTGTAGGGAATAAAGTGAGACATTTTAAAAAATCTATCAATAGTAACCATGATAGAATCCTTGTTCCTTTGAGTTCTTGGCAGTCCCAAAACGAAATCAAGACTCACATCCTCCCATGGAACATTTGGTATACGCAATGGAGTATACAATCCAGAATTTTGACTTTTTGTTTTTGCGAAATGACACACTTGACATTGCTTTACATGTCTCTCCATATCTCTAAATATCTTAGGCCAATAGAAGTTTGATTCAACAAGAGCTAGTCATGTCTCTACTGAAATATCCACCCAAAACACCATAGTAAGCTTCAGCTAAAATTACTTATCTCAAAGAACAGAGAGCAAAAAAGGAAAGAAACACTATAGAAATCAGTTGAGAAATCCCTCCTCTAGCTTAAGTGTTAAAATTCTGTTTTAGAAAGGAGAGTGAGTGCTTGTAAGGGTTGTCTCCTAAACCCGGTAAAAGGAGAAGAGGAATGTAAGAAGGAGGTTGATCTTCGCCTAGTAAAGAAAGATCGTTAGTGGATGCCGGTGGCCTTGACGGAAGAGGAATCGGAGGAGTAGATGTAGGTCACGATTGATCGAACCACTATAAACTCCCGTCTAATCTGGTTTGCATTTTGTTTCCTACTATTACCTTACTGAAAACCCCTTCAATAGCTTACTGCCTTCAATACATTTACGTATGCTTTCAAGCTAAGTTTCTGAAATCAATTTTACGTCCGAAATGGTTTTTATCGTACGAGAGATTTGACGAAGTTAACGTTTTTAACCACTGCACTAATTCACCCCCCTCCCTCTTATTGCTCTTGATCCTAACAATTGGTATCAAAGCCCGATATTTCTCATTTCGGATTTACACCTGAGAGAAATGGCTCTTTACGACTTTCAAGAGGGCTTATCGGTTGTTCGTCCACCGTTGTTTAACGGATTGGACTACACTTATTGAAAAACTCGAATGAGAGTTTTCTTGATTTCTATGAATTTGGATTTATGGAATATTAATGAAAATGATTTTCAACTTCCTTCTAAATCGATGCACGAATGGTCGAATTTGGAGAAGAAGTATTTTTCTTTAAACACAAAGGCTATGAATGCCTTATTTTACGCTTTGGACAAAAATGAGTTCAATCGGATTTCTACGTGCGAAATGGCTTTTGATATTTGACGAACACTTGAAATCACGTACCAGGGAACTAGTAGAGTCAAAGACTCAAAAGTTAACATTTTATTGCATGATTTTGAGCTTTTTCGAATGCAACCAAGCGAGACTATAGGCGACATGTACACCCATTTCACGGATGTCGTCAATAATCTAAGAGTTCTTGGTAAATCTTTTTCAAATTTTAATCTCATAAGCAAGATCTTAAGATCCCTTCCAAAAAGGTGGGATCCTAAAATAACCGCAATATAAGAAATAAAAGATTTAAATACTTTTCCACTTGAAGAACTAATTAGTTCGTTGATGACATATGAAATGGTGCATAATGCACATAATGAACATGATGAACAAAATCACCTTCCAAAGAACAAGAAGGATTTGGGACATAGAACATTTGAAGACCACTCGAGCATAAGCTCAAGTGATGGTGAACAAGAACTACTCACTAAGAAATTTAAAAAATTAATGAAATGAGAATTGAAGAACAAAAAGAATGGAACTACTTGCTTTGAACGCAAGAAGAAGAACACAAAGTGGGATGAATTGAGCTCCTCTGAAGATGAGGAGAAAATCAAGAAAGGCGAGGTGGCAAACTACGCCTTAACGACATTCAACGATGAGGTAATCAAAACCCTCTTAATTTATTTCGAAATTACATGATGCTTTTCATAATGCATTTTCTTTTTTAGTATAGAATTAATTTTCTTGAAAATTACATGTTTAAAAAAAAATAAAAATGTAAAAATTATGATCATGCTAGTAGTTTTGAAAATAATCATGAAAAATACATATTTTATGATAAACAAATAAAATGATTTTGATTAAAAATATGAAATCATGCTATATGTGGTTAAGAAGTAATGATGTGTATCATGTTGATTCCCATTGTTATTTCTCGATTTTGATTAAATAAAATCATGTTTAAAGAAATGCATAATGATGTAATATTAAACATTTTAATACCATGATTAACAATTTATGCATGAGATTTTAAGTTATACATGATGATAAGCATGTGTTATTTTCATGAGTGTATTTGAAAAACATATGGTAAAAATGTGTCCGAATGCATGAACTTGTTAAGATTATTTTTCGGACTTTCTTAATTCAATGATCAAATCACTTAATTGCCATGATGATTTTACACTATTACATGCCTTAATAACATGTTGAAAATTATGTGTTCTGGATACAAAAATTTCCATGATCATGAGTATGTTTTATCTTCATGATTGAATTTGAAAATCTATAGCAAAACCATGTCCGAATGTATGAAAGTGTTAAATTTTATTTTCGGATTTTCTTGATCCCAACAATTCATTTTTGAGAATCTATTGATCTTGATGGTTTTATGACGAAATTTATTTTTCAATCCTAAACGTTGATGCATGTTTCTATTTAACATAAATGAAAAGGCATGCTAGCATGAAATCAATCACTTAAAATGAAATACTTAAAAAAGAGAAAATATATTATCAATGAAATCATGAATCTACTTATGTTATGAATTTTGTGAACCATAAAAATAATTTTGGTGATTTGAATTTGAGATGAGTTTTATCAAAGTCATGATCTTGATTTCCTGGAATAACATGAGATTTTCCTTGATGATCATCTTGATTATTTAAAAGGAGATTTATCGAAATGATTCATAGAATTTTCGATTCATGATTTGATCCTTCATTTGTTTATGAGATGGTTAAAATCTTTGTACCTTTGAATTCTTCCCTTCTCCCTTCGATTTTTGAATTTCTGCATGTTATATGTTGAAGATTTGAAACCATATTTTGATATCATGCATTCCCAAGAAATATTGATTTGACAAAATGAATGATGATTTTTCTCTTGAATATAACTTGTGATATGTTTTTTTATGAATCATCATCTTGATTTCTCGATATTCGATACATGAAATTTTATTATGAATCAAGATTTTTTGTTTAATCGATCTCCTAAGATTTTCTTTCGATTATTTATGAGGAGGTTTTTCAAAAAGAAATCATGTCTTTTGGTATTCACATGTTTAAATCTTTCATGATATGATCTTTATGCAATTCCTTGTATTCATGAAATGTTTTCTCATCACCCAACTAATTCTTCTTGATATTCTTTATGTGATGATATGAATGCATGAAATATTCATAAATTTGTAATGATGCATGCAATACTTATGATAATGATGTACATGATGTATTGCATATGATGTGTATCATGAATGCTTTAAATGATGAATGTTTGATATCATGATCAACATGTTGATAAATGCGTAAAAATTTTAATGTTTGAGTATCATGTATGATATGCTCATAATGATGATTGATTTATTTATATCATGCATGAAAAATGAAATGTATGGTTTTGAAAATGTGTATGTTTTAATTTGAAAATATAATGATAAGATTGATACTTACCTTTGTCATGATTTAGAAATTGACGCAAAGGGTCTTCTCTTCCTTTTGACATTGACAAAGGGGAAGAAATATCGCTAGCTCATCTTGCAAAATTTAGAAACATGCACTTTGCAAAGGAAGCAAATATTTGCTAGCTTACATATTGCAAGGAAAAGAACTTGACATCTTGAACATCACAAAAATTTGCTATCTTGCATGATATAAAATTTGCTAGAATTGCTAGCTTGTGATCGAAAGAGAAGCAAAAAGTTGCTATCTCAAAAGAAGCAAATTGCACAATTCAAGAAGAAAGCAAAAATTCCACTTCTCAAAAGAGAAGAAATTGCTATCTTGAACATCACCGAGAATTCCTAGCTTGAAATCTCAAGAAAATGCAAAAATGTGCTATCGTGCCTATCTCAAGAAAAGCAAATATGCCAACTTGCATATCTTTGAATGTGCTATCTTGTATGCCGTAAAACTTGCATATCTACAACTTGATAGCTTGAATGTTCTAAGCATGATGTAACACTTGCTAAATTTTCTAGCTTCAAAACTACATGATGATACAACCTGATATTATGTTTTTCATGCAATGAGTTAAACTTATATCACAAACACAAGAATAGTTGTACTTCTCCTTTTTGTTGATGACAAAGGGGGAGAAGTATGTTGATGACATGACATATTATGCATAAGTATATGATGACATGTTGCTTGGATTTTTGAATCCAAAAGTTTCTATCAATATGGCATATTGATAGGGGGAGTTTTGTTTAAACTCTAGGAGTTAAGGTTAACTCCGTCATCAAGTGGTTGTCATCACAAAAAAGGGGGAGATTGTTGAATCTCGTATTTTGATGATGAAACCACTTGATATATGTTTATATTTTAATCTCCGTTTTGAGTGACGTAGGATGCTTTGAACAAGATGAGACAAGTAAAGCAAGAAAAATCATGTTGTGCCGGAGGAACATGTTAAAAGATTGGACGTCGGGCCGGTGGATCGGTCGACGTATCGACAGAAGGCTTCGGGTTGTGGACTCGGGCATCAGGCCAAGAAGAGTGGGTATTGTGCCAAGGATATCGGAGTTGTGGAGTCAACTGGCCGATTGGGCAATAGGCCGCAGGAGAGGACGATGCGCGGAAGAATCAGACGAAGTGTCGAGGGACCAATGACATGCCGGACAACTTGGTTAATTGCTTAGGATTAATTGTCTCAATTGAAGTTTTGTTTTACATGTGCAAGATTATGTTAGGACTCTAGCTTGGAGTGTCCTAATTGAGAGGGACATTCATGTAAAACTATTAGGACTCTAGCTAAGAGAGTCCTAATTGAGAGGGACATTCTATTAGGACTCTAGCTAGGAGAGTCCTAATTGAGAGGGGCATTCATGTAGGAGGTTTTTTCTTAGAGAAGAATTAGGAGTTGTAAGGGAATAGGAGTCTTGAGTAGGAGTCCTATTAGGAGTTAGTTAGAAGTAAGAGTCTTAAGTAGGAGTCCTATTAGGAGTTAGGGTTTAGAAGCCCTATAAATAGCCATGTATTCCTTCTCTTTTGATAAGGAATAGATGAATCTTTTCTGCAGCCTTTGAGCAGCAACTTGGAGGGAGGAACCCCTATAGAGTTCCAAGGAGGCTGATCCCCTAAAGAGATCAACCCCAAGTTTAGAATCTGCAAGGGTTCTATCACCTGGTATCAGAGCAGCGTTCTTGGCGTCTTGCTGCCCTTCCACAGCCATCCATCAACCCTCTACAACCATCCAAAGCAATTCTCACAATTGCTTAAAAGATCATCACCGAATTCCGCCATCATCTCCACCACCGCGGATCATCCTTTGATCTCCCCGTGAATTGCAACAGGTTCTGGTTTCCTACCTTACTGCTGCTGCAATTTAGTTATCCTTATTCGAAAATTCAAAAAAAAAAAAATCATTCCTATATTGCTGCATAAACTTTTCGTCACAAAGTTTTCATCTCTACGACGAAAGATACATTGCAGAATTCCAACCGCATAGCACCATCTGTTTGATCTTGCTACTATGCTTTTTCTATCCAAATTTCTACGAAATTTTTATGACATCTTTGACACTTCCTAACAGTAGATTTCCCTTTGGTTTCATCAAAAAATTCTCAATATAAACTACTGATCTTTTATGTCCAATCTGCTGCACTTGAATTGCAGAATTCAAGCCGCATAGCACCATCTGTTTGATCTTGCTACTGTGCTTTTGCTTTCCAAATTTCTACAAAATTTTTATGATATCTTTGACACTTCCTAACAGTAGATTTCCCTTTGGTTTCATTGAAAAATTCTCAATATAAACTACTAATCTTTTATGTCCAATCTGCTGCACTAGAAAATCTATGCTGCGGAAAATTTCAGCTGCATATCGTTGCATCAACCTATCTATTTGCAATCTTTTTTGAATGAAATTTCTTATACACTTCATAGATCATCTTGACTTCCATCTAAGATTGATCCATTAAGAAATTTATCTCTAAAAACGATTTTATGTTGCTGCAAATTTTCATCGTAACCCGCTGAAATTTTTTGACGATAATTCTGCAATTGCAACTTGCACAAATTTCCTTGCTGTTATACTGCCAAAATTTTCTTGATTAAATTAGATATCCTTGCTGTCATATAAATTGTGATTTTGCTATCAATTCCCTTCTCAATTCTCTCAAGTTTTTGGTGGAAATTATGTCGAGAAACCGTTGTTTCTTCGACGACAATTCTACTCTTACAAGACAACACATACTTGCTGCAACTTCCACGGATTTCTATCAAACCTTTGCTACCATCTACAACAGATCCAAAACTTTCATCCACAGCCCTAAAACTCTACCAAACCACACCCTCAAACTGCACCCAAAATAGCCACAAAACAAGCCTAAACCGCAGCCTACATCCACCAATCCACCAACACTTTCGATCATCACTTCTCTCAACCTATACATGCCTTTAACCCAACAGCAAAAGAGAGATCTTAACATCATTGATTTGGGGCCATATCCTATGGCATCTAAGGAGGCAATCAATACTAAATTCGAAGCCTTGGAGGCACGAATGGAGGATAAGATTCGGACGCTCTTTACCGAACTCAGATTGGGCCGACCACTAAGCCCGAAGAAATCATATCAAGAAGAGAGCTTTGCCCAATCACACCAAGCCCGAAGAGATGACTTCCAAGGGAGGGTAGGATATATGACTAACCCCAACTATCCATGCATGAGAGTGGACTTCCCTAGATGGGAAGAAGGAGACCCGATTGGTTGGATCTCGCGCGCGGAGCGATATTTTCGGTACCACAAAACCGCGGATGTATCTATGGTGAAAATTGCAGCTATACATCTTGAAGGGGATGCTATACAGTGGTTTGATTGGTTTGAACATACTTATGGAGTCCTTTCATGGCGACAATTCAAAGAAGGACTGCTGATTCGCTTCAGACCAACCGATTACGAGAATATTGACGAACAACTAGCAAAGATCCAACAAACCTCCACCATTCAGGAGTACCAAACCAGGTTTGAAAGGTTATCTAATCAAACTCATGATTGGTCTCAAAAACAGCTATTGTGGACCTTCATTGAGGGCTTGAAGCCAGAGATCCGAGGAGAAGTTAAAGCGCGACAACCGTATACGCTTATGGCAGCTATCTCTTTCGCACGACATCAAGAGGAGCAATTGAACCATGAAGCTCGGAGGACTAGGGTCTCTCCTCAACCAGTAATATTGAAGCCCTTAGCCCCCCCTACTGTCAACCAAGTCCCTACACTAAAGAGGTTAACAAGAGAAGAGCTTCGGGAGCGATATGCGAAGGGGTTATGTTGGCATTGTGACGAGCCGTGGAGCCGTGAGCATCGCTGTAGTAAAGGAGGACTTCTTATGATTGAATCAATAGAAGAAGAGGTCATTGAACATCCAAAAGAGAGCCTTGAACATGAAGAAGAAGATGCAGAAGAAGAGCCACAACCGACTGACGTTACAGTACACGCACTAGCCAGCTATTCAAACCCGCAAACGATGAAAGTTGGAGGCCTTCTCAAACAACAACCGATCACTGTTCTCATCGACACGGGCAGTACTACTAACTTCCTATATAGTAAGCTTGTTGTTCGGATAGCATTACCTATCGAGAATCGCTGCAGGTTTGATGTTAAGGTCTATCGAGAATCGCTGCAGGTTTGATGTTAAGGTCATCAACGGACGGATTTTGAATTGTGATCGTAGGCGCCCGCAGGAGAAACTATTGCTGAAGGACCAAGAGATAATTGCAGATTTCTTCCTTTTCCCTCTTAACAATCATGAGGCCATGCTCAGAATTAAATGGTTGATGACATTAGGTGATATTTTCTGGAATTTTATGAAACTAATTATGAAATTTTACAGTAAGGAGAAACAGGTGACATTGCACGGGAAACGTGGGGGCGATATAATAACGATTTGCACACAACAAATGGAGAATGTTTTGCATAAAGCATACAGTGGCTTTTTGGTACAACTTGAGCAGCAAACTAAGGGAGAGCCAATAGAATTTGAAGATCCAAATCTACTTCCTTTGCTTGCTGAATTTTCAAATATATTTGACGAACCGTGCAACCTACCTCTTACCCGTTGGCATGATCATTGTATAACGATTCTTCCAGAAAAATCTTCAGTAAATACTTGGCCATATCAATATCTGCATCTCCAGAAGGATGAAATAGAAATGATTATAAAAGAGATGCTCGAAACAGGAGTTATTCGGCCGAGTTGCAACCTCTACTCTTCACCGGTGCTACTTGTACACAAGAAGGACGGAACATGGCGAATATGCATTGATTACCGAGCTCTCAATGGCATAACTATCAAGGATAAATACCCTATTCCAGTATTAGATGAATTGCTATATGAAAGGGAGCACAAATCTTCACAAAGATGGACCTTTGATCCGGGTATTATCAAATACGAGTGTACGAAGAAGTCATACCGAAAACCGCATTTCGAACACACAACGGCCACTAGAAATTTTTACTTTCTTCAACAAAAGTTGGGATATCTTGGGCATATCATATCAGAGGAAGGTGTGACGGTGGACCCCTTCAAAATTGAAGCAATGCAAAACTGGCCTACCCCGAGGAACGTAAAATTGCTACATGGCTTTCTGGGTTTAATAGGCTACTACTGCAAGTTCGTGAAAAACTATGGCGAGATCAGTGCACCACTTACTTCCTTATTAAAAAAAGATGTCTTCCAATGGTCGGACAGAGCCTCCGCTGCCTTCGACATACTTAAGGCAGCCATGACGACGACGCTGGTGCTAACACTACCAGATTTTAACCGACCCTTCATTATTGAGGCCGACACATCTGGAGTCAGAATTGGAGCCATTCTCATGCAAGATGGTCGACCACTCGCATACACTAGCAAGGCATTATCTCCCTCCAATCAAAATAAGTCAACATATGATAAGGAGATGCTTGCCATTGTGCGTGCAGCAACGAGGTGGAGACCCTACTTGATTGGCCGACGATTTCAAATTAAAACTGACCATAAAAGCCTCAAGTACTTTTTGGAGCGAAAGATACCATCCCCTGAGCAGCAAAAATGGGGTACTAAATTGAAAAGGAGTACGACATATCACCCACAAACCAACAGCCAGATAAAAGTTTTAAATAGGTGCTTGGAGACAGCCCAAAGCCATCAACCAAATATGACTACCCAAAGAGAACTCCAGACCCAGCCAAGTGCCATTATTGATCGACGGATCGTGACTCGACGACGACGACCCACTAATGAAGTGCTAATACAGTGGGCGAATCTACCAATAGAAGATGCCACTTGGGAGAACTATGACGACATGAAGATCAAATTTTCAGAATTCATGAATTATCAGCCTCGAGGACAAGGCTGATTTGAAGAGTGCGGGTCTGTTAGGACTCTAGCTTGGAGAGTCCTAATTGAGAGGAACATTCATGTAAAACTGTTAGGACTCTAGCTAAGAGAGTCCTAATTGAGAGGGACATTCTATTAGGACTCTAGCTAGGAGAGTCTTAATTGAGAGGGGCATTCATGTAGGAGGTTTTTTCTTAGAGAAGAATTAGGAGTTGTAAGGGAATAGGAGTCTTGAGTAGGAGTCCTATTAGGAGTTAGTTAGAAGTAAGAGTCTTAAGTAGGAGTCCTATTAGGAGTTAGGGTTTAGAAGCCCTATAAATAGTCATGTATTCCTTCTCTTTTGATAAGGAATAGATGAATCTTTTCTGCAGCCTTTGAGCAGCAACTTGGAGGGAGGAACCCCTATAGAGTTCCAAGGAGGCCGATCCCCTAAAGAGATCAACCCCAAGTTTAGAATCTGCAAGGGTTCTAACAGATTAACTATGATGGAAGTAAGACATGTAGCAGGAGTTGCGCTGGAGTCAAGACTATGATCATGTTGGGAGTTCGACGGAAGTCCGGATGGTCGTCGGAGGTTCTACGGGAACAAATCCGAGAAGTCCAGGAGCTTTCCAAAGAAGCTTGTTGGAACTCGCCAAGTGGATCATCGCAAGTCCAGGAGTTTGCCGGAAGTCCGTAGGAGCATCACCGAGGGTTCATCGAATGATCGACGGAAGTTCGCCGGAAGCTCGCCGAAAGAAGCGATTAACGCACCGAAGCAAGTTGTAGTAAATGTCTTAAGAAATATCATAGTTAGCATGTAGATTAAGTTAGGAATGAGAGGTGATCCCATTAACTTAATCTAAGGGCAATTGGGCCCTTGACAGACCCAAATTGGGCCGAATGGATCAACTCATTCGGACCAGAATTCCTGCTAGGTGGTGGCACCGCTAGGGTCGGCGGTGGCACCGCCCAGGAGAGGGTCTCCCAAGAAAGCTAGGCGGTGCAACCACCCCAGGCAGGCGGTGGCACCGCTTGGGATCAATCTCCGAGCAAGACTGGGCGGTGCAACCGCCCCTAACAAGCGGTGGAACCGCCTGAGCTCTCCTAGCTCTACCAAGCAGTGTAACCGCCCTAGTCAGGCGGTGACACCACCAGGGTTCAGTCTCCGAGCGAGACTGGGCGGTGCAACTGCCCCTGTCAGGCGGTGGCATCGCCTAGAGGCTCAATCTCCGAGCTGCCAGGCGGTTGTACCGCCCCACTTAGGAGGTGGTACCGCTAGGACCCCGAAAATCTGAGAAAGATATTTTTTGTTGGAGCCTATAAAAACCCCTCTCATCCCTGGTTAATATACACAAGCACAGAGAGCAAAAAAGGAAAGAAATGTTGTAGAAATCAGTTGAGAAATCCCTCCTCTAGCTTAAGTGTTAAAATTCTGTTTTAGAGAAGAGAGTGAGTGCTTGTCAGGGTTGTCTCCTAAACCCGGTAAAAGGAGAAGAGGAGTATAAGAAGGAGGTTGATCTTTGCCTAGTGAAGGAAGATCGTTAGTGGATGCCGGTGGCCTTGACGGAAGAGGAATCGGAGGAGTGGATGTAGGTCACGATTGACTAAACCACTATAAACTCCTGTCTACTCTGGTTTGCATTTTGTTTCCTGCTATTACCTTACTGCAAACCCCTTCAATAGCTTACTGCCTTCAATACATTTATGTATGCTTTCAAGCTAAGTTTCCAAAATCGATTTTACGTCGGAAACGATTTTTATCGTACGAGAGATTTAACGAAGTTGACGTTTTTATCTACTACACTAATTCACCCACCACCCCCACCCCCGCCCCCCCTCTTCGTGCTCTTGATCCTAACAATCTTGATAAGTATTATACTCCCAAAACAATATCATAATGATAAAGTTAGCCAAATGAAGTTAGATACAATGTACTGGATTATGAAGGGACATACAATTATTTTGTTTACCTAATACAACAAAACATGATCAAACTATCAAAAAGGGACATGATGCTTCCATATGGTGGCCTGATCACTAGATTAATCCATGCCTATGACATAGTTATTCCACCTAATGAAGAAATAATGAAACTAGATAGGTTCAACATCATAAATAGAAACCTACTAAGAAGATTAAGATGTATTATTAGAAATGGGATATGGACTAGATTACCTAGAAGAACTAACCTACCCCTATCTGATCAAGAACCTGAAATATCAATATTTAGGGGAAATCAATCTCCTCCTACTAGTCCCTATGAGGCAGCACCGCCAGTAGAGCAAGCACTCTCCTCATTTACCGATTCAATATTGACTCAACAGGATCAAATTAAACTATGTCAAAAGCAAATTGAACTACATTAAGATCAAATCTTAACCAAGACGTAGCAAATTCATCGACAACTGAATACTTTGTTTAGGCATTTTGATTTACCACC
Organism: Musa acuminata AAA Group; assembly: GCF_036884655.1. Taxonomy (NCBI): domain Eukaryota; kingdom Viridiplantae; phylum Streptophyta; class Magnoliopsida; order Zingiberales; family Musaceae; genus Musa; species Musa acuminata. Next base: position 33,030,097 of record NC_088357.1, read on the forward strand.
CCCTGAATAATTTATGTATTTCCTTTTGCTAATAAAAAGGGGTAGAGAACTAAAAAGTACCATGAAGAGTTGTACTCCTGATACACTATGCTTCTTATGACACACCCTTTGATGTCATGCATTTCTTGATGACGGCTTAATGCATGCATCGCTCTAAGAATTAGATTTGATAAATCTTTTGAATGGATACATTCTTCGAATTTCTTAATTTTCTTTTCATTCAAGAACACTTTTCCTTCTCGTGATATTTACAGTAGAAAAGATTCGACTCTTGGTATTTATAACTTGATGAATTATTTCTCATATGATGATCATTGTAGAGTTACGAATGTTAAATTGTCCGAATGCATTAGTTTGTTGTATTTCTTTTTCGGACTATCTTTCTCCCAATGTATTTCATGAATGGAGCTTTCATGAATTTATTTTGTTTTCATCTTCCTTGATATCAAGTTTACTTCATATCCTTGCTCCATCACTTAATGATTTTTGATACACTTAGTCTCTTCACTCATGGAATTCATTAACAAATGCATCTCTTATTGATTTCACTCTTGTGAATTTTTAACGAATTTAAATTATGAAGTTTTATTCATGAATTTTTTTTTCATGTGATGCTCCTCTCCCATGAATTCTTCCTTATTCTTCTCATGAAAGATGAATTTTATGAATTCCAATGAATATCTTGATCCTTGAAAGATGAATTTTAGTATGTGATTATTACTTGCAAAAATGATGATTTGATTTCACATGATATTTTGATTCAAATCATTTCACAAATTTGGTTCTTAATTGATTCCCTCCTTACCTTCCTTCCTCTTCTTCATGCAAAGTTTTGATGACAAGGGGGAGAATCTATCTCCTTAATGCTAATAACTTTTGATGTTGAGAATTTTTGATGTTGTTGTGATCATTTTACTGTTGATAATGATCATTTTACTATTGATAACTTTTGATGTTTAGAACTTTTGAATGTTACCATGTAACGATGCAATATCGATTGGATGAATTAATGTGAAACTTACTTGAATTTTTACCACACTTGCATTGTTGAATTGTTCTCCTTTTTTAAACTTACTTGAATTTTTACCACACTTGCATTGTTGAATTGTTCTCCTTTTTTGATAACAAAGGGGGAGAAATGATACAAAAATATGGTAAATTGATGATCAATTGGCATTGGCATTGTAAATGTATGCAATGTATCTTATAGTAAATGCTTGTATTTTATCATAAATGCTTGTATGTTTTGCGAATGCTTGAAATATAATTGGTATCGTCAAATACAAATACTTGAAAAATATCAAATGTTTGCTTGAAATGTATCGTAATGTGGCATGATTACTTATAAATGTTTTATTCCTAGTATCATGCTTGATTTCATATCAAAATGATAAATGTCTATCATTATGATGAAATATTGAAATTACCATGCTTTATTTCGTATTGGAATCATGCCTCGGATTGATGAATCATCCTTTTTTGAAATTTGAATCTTGGAAAGTTTCATATTTGAAATTTCTATCATATGTAAAAATGATGATTATTTATCATCTTTCTATGTTGAACTTGAAAATGGATGTCATGCCTTGACATCATTTTTATTGACAAATACATGGTATCGTATTTTGAAATCGATAAATCATGATAAGTATCATGATGTGCATGTTGATAAGTTTAAATGAATACAACTTATTGGTTTGATGTTTGAATTCAAAGGCCTTGAATTCAAGAATGTCATTTCGTAAGTATAGCATATAGATAGGGGTAGTTAAGGTTAACTCCACCATCAATTGATTGTCATCATCAAAAAGGGGGAGATTATTGAATCTCGGATTTTGATGATGAAATCAATTATAAATTATTTGATATAATCTATATGTTGAGAAAAGTGTATAGGATTAACTACGATAGCGGTAAGACATAAAGCAAATGTTGTGCCGGAGTCAAGATCGAGAATTCGTTGGGAGTTCGAGAGTTCGTCGGAAGTTCTGCCGAAACTGATCGAGAAGTCTAGAAGCTTGCCAAAGAAGCTCATTAGAACTTGTCAAGAAGATTGTCGTAAAGTCCAGGAACTTGCTGGGAGTCCGCCGGAACATTACCGAGAAATAATCGGAAGTTCGCTGGAAGATCGCCGGAAGCTCGCCGGAATAACAAATGACATATCAGAACAAGAATGCTTTGTTAAATTCCTTTATTATTGTAGTTAGAACTTAAGTTGAGTTAAGATTGGGAGGTAATCCCACTAACTCAGCTAGGGGTCAACTGGACCCTTAATAGGGCTAAATTAGGTCGATTGAAATAGCCCATTCAGCACCTGAAGTCATAACCGACGGTGGCACTGCCTAGTGACCTAGTCTCACAGGTGGTCTGGGCGATGGTACCACTCAAACTGGATAGTGGTACCGTCAGTAGTTAATGCTATCAGCGGTAGTAACGCCTAGATTGGGCAGTGGTACCGCCTAGTGTTAGAGTGTCAGGTGGTGGTACCACCCAGTACTGATGGTGGTACCGTTAGTACCCCAAAAATCTGGGATAAGACATTTTTTGGCTCCAATTTTGAAGATATTGGGGCTTATAAATACCTCACCATTTTCTACATGAAAGGATAACAAAGTACAATCAAAAGTGTGAAAAATCTTAAGTATTGGGGTGTTAAAAGTATTATAAAACTGAGAAGAGTCCTCCTCCTCCCTCTCTTAGCTTTGTAATCATCCAAGAAAGAGGAGTAAGGTATGTAAGGGTTATCTCCTAAACCCATGAAAAGGAGAAAGCACTGTAAATAGGTGGTTGGTCTTCGCCTATTAAAGGAGGACCATTAGTGGACAACGGTGACTTCGATGGAGGAGGAATCAAAAGTGGATGTAGGTCACAACGATCGAACAACTATAAATTTCAATGTGTTCTTTCCTTACTGCAAATTCTCTTTACTGCATTCAACTTTACTACATTGTGAACTGCTCAACCTTTTCTTCTCTACTTATTCAAAGTGAAACAAACAATTTGAGTCGAAACTGATTTTTATCGTACAAATGCTTTCGAATCGACGTAATTTTTCCGCTATACTAACTCACCCCCCCCACCCCCCCTCTTAGTACCGCTCTTGATCCTAACAAAATTAATATATTTTAAAAATTAGATTGATCAAGTTAAAAGATACAATTAACGAGAATAAAACTATTTCATAAGTAAAGGATAATAAAGAGAGACAAATCAATTTATAATAATTTGATCTTTTTGGCCTATATTATTTCTCTTCCCTTGAGGCCATGGATTTTACTATCAAACTTTTCACTAATAGATGAAGATCAACTATCGTTGTTACAACTTTTTCATTTTTTAGCTAATGAGATAAACTTCACACTTTTTTTTTATACAAGATCTCTCATCTCCTATAACTTATAATTATAACCAATCTTAAGAGGAGAAGGAGACTCAAACTATGCTCAAAATAAGTATTTACAATATTTTTTAGCTCAAGAATAGATGCTCCATCAACCAAGCCTAATTGTGTTATTTATATGCCCCAAAAGGCTTCAAGAATAAAGTCAAAAATTTAAATCTAAAAAATTTTGGGGTATAGGCGATACTACCTACTAGGATTAAGAATGATACTAAGAGCAGGGGTGAATTAGTACAGTAGAGAAAAATAATCATTTTAAATGATTTCGAAAAACTTCATACGATGAAATTATTAGTTCTTTGAAAAACCATTTTGAGAATATGTTTGACTTGAATAGATTTGCAAGTGAGTTGAGAAGAGGGGATTAGATAGTTTATAATTAAGTAAAGTAAATTGCAGTAAAGAAAATAAGCAGTAATGAAAGAACACACTAGAATTTATGATGTTTCGGTCGTTGTGACCTTCATCCACTTCCAATTCCTCCTCTGTCGAGGTCACCAGCGTCCATTAACAATCTTCTTTCAATAGGCAAAGACCAAACACCTCTTTATAGTGTTTTCTCCTTTTTATGGGTTTAGGAGATAACCCTTACAAGCCTCACACCTCTTCTTGGATGATTACAAAACTAAAAAAAGAGAGGAGGAGGACTCTTGCATTTTGATAACACTTTTACACCCCAACACTTCAAAAAATTTTCCACACTTAGATATCACTTTGTTACCCTTTTATGCAGAAAAGGGTGGAGTATTTATAGGCCCCAATGACTTTAAAATTAGAGCAAAAAAATGTCTTATCTCGGGTTTCCGGGGTAATGACGGTACCACCTCCTAACACTCTGACATTGGGCCAAGTCATAAATACAAAAGAATAATAGAAAATAAAGCTCAAGTTATGAACACCGAAAGATCATGATTCATTTGGATAAATCTCCTCCTTAATCATTAGCAAAAAGAAATAATAATAGGAAAACAAATAGTAAAAGGCCTTGATTCATATAAAAGAAATCTCAAATTGTGAACACCGAAAGATCATGATTCATTTGAATAAATCTCTTTAATAGTCATTAGTAAAAAGAAAGAATCATAGGAGAATAAATAGCAAAAGAAAGAATCATGTATATGAAAGATTCTATGTGCCTAATTCTTTTCTAATAAAATTGAATTGCTTCTCACTCAGTGATTTAATAAAATGTATGCTAGCTGATGTTTTATATCAATGTAATTTAATGATATATCATGATTGTTTATACGATCTCTAATGAAATGATATCTAATATCAATATGCTTAGTTTAAAAATATTGAATATGATTCTTTGACAAGCAAATTGCACTGATATTATTACACTTTATAGGGATTTTTTAAGCAAAGTCTATAATCATCTAAAGTATTTTTTATTCAAATTACTTACGACGAGTGCATAACATGCACCTGTCGTAACATACTCAACTTCAACTGTAGATAATGCAATAGAGTTTTGCCTCTTGGATAACCAAAACATAAGTGCATGATGTAAGAACTAACAAATTTTAAAAATATTTTTTCTATCTATTTTACATCCTGTAAAATCAGCATTAGTATAAGTAATCAAATCAAAATTTTTAGATTTAAGATACCATAATCCTAGATTTTGAGTTCTTTTTAAGTATCTAATTTTTTTATTATTTTATAATGAAATTGTTTAGGATTAGACTAAAATCTTACATAAGGTCTAACACTAAATATTATATCAATTCTAGTTATAATAAGGTATAATAAACTATCTATCATGCCTCTAAAAGTCTTTTGATTAAAGTCTTCTCCTTCGTTGTCATATCTAATTTAGTAAAAATTGTTATTGTTGTATTGATAACATTAGCATTGTCCATATAAAATAATTTTAATAGATCAAGAGTATATTTGATTTGACTAATAAAAATTCTATCATTTAGTTACTTAATTTATAATCTTAGAAAAAAAATTAATTTACTCATTAAACTTTTTTCAAATTCTTAGCTCATGCTTTTGGTAAAGATTTATTAGTAAAACAAAAAATAATATCAACATTATAAATTAGTATTGATATTATCTTTTCAAAATTTATTTTAAATAAGAAAAGAACTAAGTCACTTATACCAAGCCCTAGTTACTTGTTTCAATCTATAAAGAGCCTTAGATAATTTATAAATATGATTTAAAAAATGATCATTTTTAAATTTAAGTAGTTATTCAACATAAACTTATTAAGAAATAAAACTATTAAGAAAAATACTTTTGATATCCATTTGAAATAGTTTAAATTTTTTAAAATATGCATAGATAAGAAATATCCTTATGGCTTCAAGTCTAGCCATAGGAGTGTTAGGATCGTAATGGCATCGACGTTCACTACTAATCTTCTTTCAACGGGCAAAGATCAACTATCCTCTTATAACTCTTTCTCTTTCTTATAGGCTCAGGAAACAACCTTTGCATATCTCTTTTAGACCTCACTCCTCCCTTAGAAAACATCTAACTCTAGGAGGAAGAGACTCACTAACTAAAGAGAGATTATAACTCTTTTTCTTAAAGATTCTTTCTCTCTTTCTACTCTTTTTCTTGCTTACCTAAGTAGGGATTAGTGAGGTATTCATAGACCCCAAATGACTTAAAAAATTTGGAGCCAAAATTCAAATCCTCCGGTTTTCGAGGTATTGGCGATACCATCGCCTATGCTAGGCGATACTACCGCCTATAGTACTGGCAATGGGCAGTATCACTACCTAGTCTGGGTGGTACTTGCAAGTTATAGGTACCTTGCAAGCTAATCACATGAGTGATGACACGTGTGGCATGATACATATTCTTTTTGCTTATTATATTATTTGATATTTTATCACTTTATATTGCTTGTTGTATATATATATATATACAACAAGCAATATATATATATATATATACAACAACAAGCAAAAAAAAAAAAAAAAAAAATATATATATATATATATATATATATATATATATATATATATATATATATATATATATATATATATATATATATATATATATATATATATATATATATATATATATATATATATATATATATATATATATATATATATATATAATGTGATGTCCATGGATCTATGCAATGAGAATCAGATCATGATGAGATCATAATAATGAGACCGATTTACCTTTAATCATAGACCCTAAATAATTTTGGTCACAGGTTACTCAAGAAGGACATCGAGATAACCGAACAGACTAGTGTGCTATATACCCATCCATATGATGGAGGCAATTGGTTGTTAAATCTTAGATTTTGATGATGAAATCAATTGATAAGTTTATGATCTAATCTGTATTTTGAGTGATGTAGGACTAACTTCAATTAGAAAAGTAAATCAATTAAAGCAGGAGGAATCAGATGTTGGGCTGAAGTGGCACATGTCAAAAGATTAGACATTGAACTGGAGGATCGGTCGACGTATCGACATAAGGCTTCGTGCCATGAGTTCAGGCATCGAGCTAAAAGGATCGGACATTGTGCCAAGGAGATCAAATATTGTAAAGGTTAACATGCCGATTGGGTAGTACGTTATAAGAGAGGACGATGCGCCGAAAGGATCGGATGAAGCATTGAATGAACCAATAACATGCCGGACAACTTAGGATTCATGCTTGTAATCGTGTGTGTTTAGATCGAGTTAGTTAGGTCTAATTGAGTTGGTTTTAGGTGTACTCATACCAACTTGATTATGGGCCAATTGGGCCTACTGTTTGGCTCATTCAGTGTCCTATAGTTGGGTCTAGCGATGGTACCACCAAATTAGGTTATGATACTGCCCAGTCACAATCTCCTAGACTATGTCAAGTAGTGGTACCACTAGACTAGATGGTGGTACCACCCAATATCAATATGTTAGAACCCTTGCAGATTCTAAACTTGGGGTTGATCTCTTTAGGGGATCGGCCTCCTTGGAACTCTATAGGGGTTCCTCCCTCCAAGTTGCTACTCAAAGGCTGCAGAAAAGATTCATCTATTGCTTATGAAAAAAGGAGGAATACATGGCTATTTATAGGGCTTCTAAACCCTAACTCATAATAGGACTCCTACTCAAGACCCCTATACCCTTACAACTCCTAATTCTTCTCTAAGAAACAACCTCCTAACCCTAGCCGACCTCTTTACCTCTTTAATAGGGGTCGGCTTAGGTAGGTTTTACATGAATGTCCCTTTCAATTAGGACTCTCATAGCTAGAGTCCTAACAGACTCGCCCTCTTCAAATCAGTCTTGTCCTCAAGGTTGACGATTCATGAACTCTGGAAATTTGATCTTCAAGTCGTCATAGTTCTCCCAAGTGACATATTCTGTTGATAGGTTTGCCCATTGTATTAGCACTTTAGTAGTGGGTCATCATTGTCGAGTCACGATTTGTCGATCAATAATGGCTCTTGGCTGGGTCTAGAGTTCTCCTTGGGTAGTCTTATTTGATGGGTGGCTTTGGGCTATATCCAAGCACCTATTTACAACTTTCGTTTGGCCATCGATTTATGGATGATATGCTGTACTCCTTTTCAATTTAATACCTTGCATATGGAATAACTTTGTCCAAAATCTGCTTGTGAAGATGCAAGTAGAATTTGTCACAAGCACAATGCATCCCTTATAGTGTAATTCTTTTGAGAACTAATTGTAATGAGCCACAGAGCTTGGTGCTTCCTCTAATTTTTTTATGATCTTACTAGTCTCCGAATCTTCTTGCCATTCTATCTTAATATCCTCAAGGAAGTCACTAGTCGAAAGTGAAATGACCAAAATTTCAGCTTGCTTAGGTAATCGTAAAAGCGCATCTGCAACAACATTCTCCTTTCCCTTTTTGTAAGTTATTTCATAATCATATCCAAGAACCTTTGTTACTCATTTTTGCTGCTCGGGGGAAGATATCTTCTGCTCCAAGAGATATTTTAGGCTTTTATGATCGGTCTTGATTTGAAAGCATCGCCTGATCAAGTACCATCTCCACCTCGTTGCTACGTGCACAATAGCGAGCATCTCCTTATCATATGTTAACATGTTTTGATAGGGGGGAGATAATGCCTTGCTAATGTATGTGAGTGGTTGACCATCTTGCATGAGAACGTCTCCCATTCTGTCTCCAGATGCATCAACCTCAATGATGAAGGGTCGGTTGAAATCTGGTAGCGCTAGCACTAGCATCATCATCATGGCTGCCTTAAGTTTGTCGAAGGCAGCGGAGGCTTTGTCTGACCATTGGAAGGTATCATTTTTTAGTAGAGAAGTGAGTGGTGTACTGATCTTTCCATAGTTTTTCACGAACTTATGGTAGTAGCCTGTTAAACCCAGAAAGCAATGTAGCAATTTTATGTTCCTCGGGGTAGGCCAGTTTTGTATTACTCCAATTTTGAAAGGGTCCACCGTCACACCTTCCTCTGATATGATATGCCCAAGATATTACACCTTTTGTTGAAGAAAGCAAAATTTCGTAGTGGTCGTTGTGTGTTCGAAAGGCGGTTTTCGGTATGACTTCTTCGTATACTCGTATTTGATGATACCCGGATCAAAGGTCCAACTTTGTGAAGATTTATGCTTCCTTTCATCTAGCAATTCATCTACTACTAGAATAGGGTATTTATCCTTGATGGTTATGCCATTGAGAGCTCAGTAATCAATGCATATTCGCCATGTTCTGTCCTTCTTGCGTACAAGTAGCACCAGTGAAGAGTAGAGGTTGCAACTTGGCCGAATAACTCCTATTTCAAGCATCTCTTTAACAATCCTTTATATTTCATCCTTCTAGAGATGTAGATACTGATATGGCCGAGTATTTGCTAGAGGTTTGCCTAAAAGAATCATTATATAATGATCATGCCGATGGGTAAGAGGTAGGTTGTGCGGTTTGTCAAATATATCTAAAAATTCAGCAAGCAAAGGAAGTAGATTTGGATCTTTAAATTCTATTGGCTCTCCCTTAGTTTGCTGCTCAAGTTGTACCAAAAAGCTACTGCATGTTTTATGCAAAACCTTCTCCATTTATTGTGTGCAAATCGTCGTTACGTCGCCCCCATGTTTCCCGTGCAGTATCACGTATTTCTCCTTATTGTAAAATTTCATAATTAGTTACATAAAATTTCAAAAAATATCACTTAATGTTGTCAACCATTTAATTTTGAGCATGGTCTCATGATCATCAAGAGGGAGGAGGAAGAAATATGCAATTATCTCTTGGTCCTGCAGCAATAGTTTCACTCGCGGGCGCCTACGATCATACTTCAAAATCCATTCGTCGGTGACCTTAACGTAAAACCTGCTGCAATTCTCAATAGGTAAGGCCATCCAGACAGCAACCTTGCTATTTAGGAAGTTATTAGTACTGCCCATGTCGATGAGAATAGTGATTGGTTATTGTTTGAGAAGGCCTCAAACTTTCATCATTTGCGGGTTTGAGTAGCCGGCTAGTGCATGTACCGTAACTTCGATCGGTTGTGGCTCTTCTTCTACATCTTCTTCTTCATGTTCAAGGCTCTCTTTTAGATGTTCAATGACCTCTTCTTCTACTGGTTCAATCATAAGAAGTCTCCCTTTACTACAGCGATGCTCACGGCTCCATGGCTCATCGAAATGCCAACATAACCCCTTCGCACATCGCTCCCGAAGCTCTTCTCTTGTTAACCTCTTCGGTGTAAGGACTCGGTCGATAGTAGGGGGGGCTGAAGGCTTCAATATTGCTAGTCGAGGAGTGACCCTAGTCTTCCGAGCTTTATGGTTCAATCGCTCCTCTTGATGTCATACGAAAGAGATGGCTGCTATAAGCGTGTACGGTTGTCGCGCTTTAACTTCTCCCTGGATCTCTGGCTTTAAGCCCTCAATGAAGGTCTCCAATAGCTGTTTTTGAGACCAATCATGAGTTTGATTAGCTAACCTTTCAAACTTGGTTTGGTACTCTTGAATGGTGGAGGTTTGTCGGATCTTTGCTAGTTGTCCATCAATGTTCTCGTAATCGGTTGGTCCGAAGTGGATCAGCAGTCCTTCTTTGAATTGTCACCATAAAAGGACTCCATAAGTGTATTCAAACTAGTCAAACCACTGTATGACATCCACTTCAAGATGTATAGCTGCAATTTTTACCATAGATGCGTTTGCGGTTTTGTGGTACCGAAAATATCATTCCGCGCACGAGATCCAACCAATCGAGTCTCCTTCTTCTCATCTAGGAAACTTTACCCTCATGCATAGATAGTTGGGGTCAGTCATAGAGCCTCCCCTCCCTTGGAAGTCATCTCTTCAGGCTTGGTGCGATTGGGCAAAGCTCTCTCCTTGATATGAATTCTTCGGGCTTAGTGGTCGGCCTAATCTGAGTTCGGTAAAGAGCGTCCGAATCTTATTCTCCATTCACGCCTCCAAGGCTTCGAATTTAGCATTAATTACCTTATTAGATGCCATAGTATATACCTCCAAATCTATAATATTAAGATCTCTCTTTTGTTATTTGGTTAAAGGCATGTATAGGATGAGAGAAGTGATGGTCGAAAGGGTTGGTGGATTGGTGGATGTAGGTTGCGGTTTGAGCTCGTTTTGTGGCTGTTTTGGATATAGTTTGAGAGTGTGATTTGATGGAGTTTTAGGGCTGTGGATGAAAGTTTTAGATGTGTGGTAGATGGCAGCAAAAGTTTGATAGAAATCAGTGGAAGTTTACTGCAGAATTGTGTTGTCTGGAAGAGCAGAATTGTCGTCGAAGAAACAGCAGTTTCTCGACGAAATTTCCACCAAAAACTTGAGAGAGTTGAGAAGGGAATTGACAGAAAAATTACAGTTTATATGATAGTAAGGATGTCTAATTTAATCAAGAAAATTTCGGTAGTATAACAGTAAGGAAATTGATGCAAGTTGCGATAGTAGAATTCTCGTCGAAAAATTTCAGCAGTTTGCGACAAAAATTTATAGCAACACAAAATCGTTTTTAGAGATTAATTTTTTAATAGATCAATATTAGATGGAAGCTAAGATAATCTATGAAGTGTATAAAAAATTTCAATAAAAAAAGATTTTAAATAGATGGGTTAAGGCAATAATATGCGGTTGAAATTTTCTACAGCACATATTTTCAAGTGTAGCAGATTGGGCATAAAAGATCAGTGATTTACATTAAGAATTTTTTGACAAAACCAAAGGAAAATCCACTTTAGGAAGTGTCAAAGTTATTATAAAAATTTTAGAGAGATTTGGATAGAAAAAATGTTGTATCAAGATCAAACAAACAGTACTACGTGGCTGAAATTTTACAATGCAGATTTTCAAGTATAGCAGATTAGACGTAAAAGATCAATGGTTTATATTGAGAATTTTTTGACAAAACTAAAATGAAATCTGCTGTTAGGAAGTGTCAAAGATGTTATAAAAATTTTGTAGAAATTTGGATAGAAAAAACATAGTAGCAAGATCAAATAGATAGTGCTTTACGGTTGGAATTCTGCAATGTATCTTTCATCGTAGAGATGAAAACTTTGTCACGAAAAGTTTATGCAGCAATATAGGAATAAATTTTTTTTGGATTTTCGAATAAGGATAACTAAATTACAGCAGCAGTAAGGTAGGAAACTAGAACCTGTTGCAATTCACGGGGAGATCAAAGGATGATCCGCAGTGGTGGAGATGATGGCAGAATTTAGCGATGATCTTTTAAACAATTGTGGGAATTGCTTTGAGCAGTTGTGGAGGGCTAATGGATGGCTGTGGAAGCGCAGCAAGATGCCAAGAATGCTGCTCTAATACCAGGTGTTAGAATCCTTGCAGATTCTAAACCTGGGGTTGATCTCTTTAGGGGATCGACCTCCTTGGAACTCTATAGGGGTTCCTCCCTCCAAGTTACTGCTCAAAGGCTGCATAAAAGATTCATTGATTGCTTATGAAAAGAGGAGGAATACATGGCTATTTATAGGGCTTCTAAACCTTAACTCCTAATAGGACTCCTACTCAAGACTCCTACTTCTAACCAACTCCCAATAGGACTTCTAATCAAGACTCCTATTCCCTTACAACTCCTAATTCTTCTCTAAGAAACAACCTCCTAACCCTAACCGGCCTCTTCACCTCTTTAATAGGGGTTAGCTTAGGTAGGATTTATATGAATATCCCTCTCAATTAGGACTCTCCTAGCTAGAGTCCTAACACAATACTATAGGTGGTAGTATCGCCCAACACATGCGGTTGTACCGCTATGACCCGAGAAACCTAAGATAAGATCTTTTTTTGCTTTATTTTTTAAGCTATTTGAGCTCTATAAATACTCTAGATATTTCTCCTTGGCTAAGCATGAAATTGAGTTAAAAAGGGGGAAATATTACTTGAGAAAAATTGAAAACTCTCGTAAGATTTAGAGTCTCTTCCTCCTAGAGTTAGAAGTTTTCTAAGGGATGAGTGAGGTCTAAAAGAGAGGTGTAAATGTTCTCTCCTGAGCCGATGAAAAGGAGAGATAGTTGTAAGGGTAGTTGATCTTCGCCCATTGAAAGAAGATCGGTAGTGGAAGCTAGTTGCCACGAGTGAAGAGGAATCGGGAGTGGATGTAGGTCATGATGACCGAACCACTATAAATCTAGTTGGCATTTACTTTAAGCTTTTCATTTTCATTGCAAACTGATTTCTTACTTTCACTATGCTTATGAATGTATTTTTAAGTTAACATCTTTTTTATATCGATTTTCATCAAGCAAGAATTTCCAAACCGATAAGTTTTTATCGTAAGCACTAATTTAACCGCCCCCCCCCCCTCTTAGTGCCGACTTGATCCTAACATTTGGTATCAGAGCCATGTTTCTTTCTATTTGGTTTAACACCCAAGAGAGATAGCTTTTTTTCGGCTTTTAAGAGAGTCACTCTATCATTCGTCCTCTTATGTGTTGAATCTCAGATTTTGATGATGAAATCAATTAATGAATTAATGATCTAATCAATATGTTGAGATAAGTGATGTAGGACTAACTATGATTGTGAGGAAGGCAAAATAATTAACGAAGAATCAAAGTTGGCTGGAGTCAATAATCGAGTCTCGGGTTAGATGAATTGAGGGATATACCAAAAGATCAAACGATGTAGTGAAAGGTCACCGGAAGTTCATCAAGAGTTCATTGAAAGCTCATTGGAAGATCACCGGTAGTTTGTTGAAGGCTTATTGGAAGATCGTCGGGAGTTCACCGAAGGCTCACTAGAAGATCGCCGAGTGTTCGTCAGAACTTCACCGAGAGTTCGGTTGAACAATTGACGTTCCAGACCACTTAGATTACTTGTAGTTGTTTTAGCCTTAACTATTATAGTTAAGACTTTAAATTGAGTTAGTTTTGGGAGAAATTCTACTAACTCAATTAGGAGCCAACTAGGCTCAAAACAGGGTTGAGTTGGGCTGGATGGATGACCCACTTGGCCACTTGAAGCCACGTCAGGCAGTGGCACCACCAGAGCTGGTTGTGGAACCGCCCGAGGCTTGGTCCCCAAGGAGTCTGGGTGGTGGTACTACCCAGATTGGGCAGTGATACTGCCGACAGTTAATGCTGCCAAGCGATGGTACCACCTTGTCAAGCGGTGGTACCGCCATGTCAAATGGTGGTATTGCCATGTTAAGTGATGGTACCGCCAGAGCCTAGTCTCCCAGGCTCTATCAAGCAGTCATACCACCTATACTGGGTGGTGGTACCACCTTGTGTTAGTCTGTAGGTGGTGGTACCGCCCAATAATGGCGGTGGTACCGTCAGTACCCTGAAAACCCGGGATGAGATACTTTTTGGCTCCATTTTTGAAGTCATTGGAGTCTATAAATACCCTACTCTTTCCTGCATGAAAGAACACGAAAGTGTGAACAAAGTCTTGTGATTTTGGGGTGTGAAATTGTTAAGAAAGTTCTAAGTATCCTCCTCCTCCTTCTTTAGTTTTGTAATCATTTAAGAAGAGGTGTGAGGCTTGTAAGGGTTATCTCTTAAACCCATAAAAAGGAGAAAGTATTGTAAGAGGGTGGTTGGTCTTCACTCATTGAAGAAAGACCATTAGTGGACGCCATGTTAGGATCAAGTTGGCACTAAGAGGAGGAGGAGGAGGAGGGGGGGCGGGTGTGAATTACTACGTACGTAAAAATTACATCGATTCAAAAATCTTCGTATGATGAAATCATTTAGACAATGTTTAACTTTGAAAATGCTCATAAGAGTGTGCAACTAAAGTAATGAGGAAGTAAAGCAGTTTGCAATAAAGATAAATAGTAAAATAGAAATGCAAATCGATTTATAATGGTTCGGTGGTCGTGACCTACGTCCACTCCCGATTCCTCTTCCGTCGAGGCCACCGGCATCCACTAACGGTCTTCCTTCAATGGGCGAAGACCAACTACCCTTTTACACTCTTTCTCCTTTTCATAGGTTTAGGAGACAACCCTTACAAGCCTCACACCTCTCTTGAATGATTTCAAAACTAAAAAGCAAGGAGGAGAACTTTAGCAATTTTACAACCTAGAATAACAACCCATTTCTGCTCTAATTCATCCTTCTCCATGTAGGAATAGTTGGTATATTTATAAACCCTAAATGGATTCAAAATTGGAGCCAAAAAAGGTCTCATCTCAGGTTTCCCGAGTCCTGGCGGTACCATCGCCTGCGCTAGGTGGTACTACCGCCTACAACATTGACACATAGTGGTATCATGGCTCATTCTGACGGTACCATCGCCTGACACAATTTAGGAGACTATGTCTAGGAGGCACCATTGCCTAGTTTAGTGGTCCTACCGCCTGACACAGTCTCGGAGACTGTTATGGAGACTGAGCCTCTAGCGGTGCCACTGCTTGACCTAACGTTTGGGTCACTGAATGGGCCTTTCTTTTGGCCTAAAACAATCACAATTCAGGCCCAATCGGCCCATAATTGAGTTAGCTTAATTACATTCTAAATCAACCCAATTATAACTAAAACTACTAGTTCATCACATGTTGTTCGACATGTCATTAGTTCATCGGCGCTTCGTCCAATCCTTCGACGCGTCGTCTTTTTTTGTTGCCTTTTTCCCAATTAACATGTTGACCTCCACAACTCTAATCTTCTTGTTTCAATATCTGCTCTTCTAAGCCCGATGCCTGAACTCATGATACAAAGCCTTCTACTGACACATCGATCGATCCTTCGGCTCGATGTCCAATCTTTTGACATGTTTCACTCAAGCCCAACATTGATTCTTCCTGCTTTAATTGTCTCTTCATGATTGAAGCTAATCCTATATAACTCAAAACACAGATTAAATCATAAATGCTATCAATTGGTTTCATCATCAAAATATGAGATTCAACAATCTCTCCCTTTTTTATGATGATAACTAATTGATGACAGAGTTGAACTAAACTCCCCCTATCAATATATCGTATTGATAGAAACTTTGAATTCAGAGAATTATAAGTATTTTACCATTGCATGCAACATGAATATTGAAGGAACCAATCAAATCATTGCATGCAATATAAAATCATGCATAATCAAAACATCTAAGTACATCATCCCATGCATGATTATCATCATAACGTATACATCATCATCATATCTTTTCCCTCTTTGTCATCACTAAGAAAAAGAAATGCAACTAGCAATTTTGAGATATGCAAGTTAGTAATTTAGCAAATTTTCCATCATTTTAGAGAACATACAAGCTAGCAAATTTTAGAGATGTGCAAGTTTGATAATATTTGCTTTTCTTTTGCAATGTGCAAGTTAGCAATTTTTAGTGAAATATCTAAGCTAGCAAGTTTTTTACTTCCCTTTGAAATGTGCAAGCTAGCAATTTTTCTCCCTTTTTGTCATTGTAAAAAAAAAGGAAAGAATATAATGTTATAATTCTTTTCCCTTTACATCAATTTTCAAATAATAATAAAGATAAAGTATTCAATATGACAAATTAAAATAAGGTATCATTTTAGAAAATGATAGTTGTTGACTTTCACATCATTTCATAAAAAAAATAAAAAAAATCAAGTATTGCAAGCATCATTTCAAATCATAAATATTTCAAATCATGATGGTATCAAAATGTCAAATTACATTATATCCTACCATGCATGATCATGCTGCAGGTGATAGCAACGTCCAGCACAAGTAGTGGTACCACCCATTGTCAATACTGCAAGTGGTAGGACCACCCAACATAAGCGGTGGCACCGCTAGGACCCGAAAAACCCGGGATGAGACATATTTTGGTCCATTTTTAAAGCCATTTGGGGTCTATTAATACCCTAGTTATTCCTACATAGAGATGCAAGAATTGAGCAGAAAGGGAAAAGAATTCTAAGTTAAAAAAGTGTTGTAATCTCTCTAAATTTAGTAAATCTCTTCCTCCTAGAGTTAGAAGGTTTCTAAGGAAGGAGTGAGGTCTAAAAGAAAGAGAGGTGTAAATATTCTCTCCTGAGCCTATGAAAAAGAGAAAGAGTTGTAAAGGTAGTTGATATTTGCCCATTGAAAGAAGATCAATAGTGGAAGCTAGTGGCCTCGAGTGAAGAGGAATCGAGAGTGGATGTAGGTCACGATGACCGAACCACTATAAACTCAGTGTGCAATTTCTATTCTGCATTTTATTATTATTGCTATTACCTTATGAGTTAATTGCTTAGTTCACTTACTCTAAGTCAAGCACTCTTTTCTGATATTGGTTTTTATCGAATGTAATTTTTCAAAACCGACATTTTTATCGTAAGCACTAATTCATCCCACCCCCCCATCTCCTCTTAGTACCAACTTGATCTTAATAGTTGGTATCAGAGTTAGTTTCTCTCTGTTTGGTTTAATACCTAAGAGAGATATATTTTTTTGCTTTCAAGAGGGTCACTCTATCATTCGTACTCCTATGTTCAATGGGACGGACTACACATATTGGAAAACTTGAATGAGAGTTTTCTTACTTTCTATGAATTTTGATTTATGAAACATTGTTGAAAGTAATTTTGAAAAGTCTTCCAAACCAATGAACGAATGGAATGATTTGGAGAAGAAGACTTTTTCTTTGAATGCTAAAGCAATGAACGCTTTGTTTTGTGCTCTAGTTAAAAATAAATTTAATCAAGTTTTTATTTACGAAATTATGCATGACATTTGATATACTCTTGAAATCACACACAAAGACACTAGTAGAGTTAAAAGATTCAGAAATTAATCTTTTAATGTATAGTTTTGAATTATTTTGAATGGAACCAAGCGAAACCATTGGAGACATGTACACTCATTTTACGGATATCATCAATGGTTTAAAAACACTTGGTAAAAATTTTTCTAATCTTGAACTTGTAAACAAGATTCTAAGATCCTTTCTAAAAAGTTGGGATCCCAAAGTAATTGTCATTTAAAAAGCAAAGGGCCTAAACAATTTTCGGCTTGGAGAACTTATCATGTCCTTAATGATCTATGAAATAAGTTGTATGGCACAAGACGAACATGAGAATAACCTTCCAAAGAATATAAAGGATACAACACTGAGAACCAAATAATATCACTTGAGTGATAACTCAAGTGATGATGATGATGGCATCGAACTTTTGACGAGAAAATTCAAAAAATTATAAAACAGGAAACTAAGAACAAAAATGAACTTAAACAGAACACAATAACTTGCTATGAATGTAATCGATCAAGGCACCTTAAAAGCAATTATCTACAAGTGAAAAAGCTACAAAAGAAGAAAAAAGTACTCAAGGCGACATGGGATAAATCAAGTGCATCCGAAAACGAGGTTGTGAACCATGCCTTGGTGGCATTCGACAACGAGGTAAGTGACCCAACCAAAACTCTTTTACCTTACTATAAAATTACATAGAGGAATGCATTATCGTTTAAACTCGAAAAACAAGCATCATCACGAAAAATCATCATGATCAATAGCATGACATCTTAAAATATCTTCAAAGATTTAATTTGTTAATATTCATTTTAATTCCAATGATCTTTCTTTTGTTATTATTTGATGTAGTAATATATTTTCCTTCTTAAGTGAATCTAATTTTTTTATACTTAGTGCAAGGAATTAACATACAATAGTCATTCTCAATAATTAATTTTTTAAAAAATTTTAAAATCACTAGAAAGAGAAGCATGATTTTTTTTACATTGGCTCACATAAATTGGTTTGAGTTTCTAAAGGAACCATGAATGACTTAATGCCAAATGCTAAGAGTGATAGACCAAAACATGAGGGACCTAAAGTTAAATGGGTACCTATAGCAATCCCACTTTTTTTTCTAAACAATTGTACAATTGAAAGCTAGGAGCAAAAGTCCTGATAGTGGATGCTCAAGGCTTATAATTGAAGATCCAAAATACTTCATAAAGCTCACTAGCCAAAACAATAAAGGAAAGATCACTAGAATTGGAAATATTAGTAACAAGATGATGATTTTAAATTATGCTTGATGATTTAACAATTTAATTATGCATGATGATTTGAAGTAATGATGATTTTTGTGATTTATAGTTTATTGATTTTGATGATTTCTATGATAAATTTGCTTTTTTAGTTTTAAACAATGATGTATGTTTTGATTTGGCATAAAAAACTTAGGCATGCTTATATGAAATCAAATCACTTAAATTGAAACAAAAAGAGGAGAATACATTTTACTTGAAAATATCTCTAAATCTTTTTTATTTTTCAATAAGTGATTCTTAATGATAAATCTATTTTATGTTATCTCTTGAATTAAGAAAGTGATTTTGATGATTTTGATAATATGAAATTTTGAATTTGAATGAGTTTTATCTATATCATGATCTTGAATTCTTGGAATCATAACTTGAGATTTTCTTTATATGAATCAAGATCCCTTACTTTTTATTCTCGAATAATTCTTACATTTTATTAAAGAGAATATTTATCCAAATGAATCATAATTTTTCTCTTGATTTCTCAGAATTCATGACTTAAAATTTCTTCTGAAGATCTTTTACTATTTGATCTTCTAAGATTTATTTTTTATTATTTAAAAGAAGATTTATCAAAATGAATCCTGTCTTTTAGTATTCACATGATATTTAATATTATCTTTCATGACATGATTTTTATTATGTATAATTCCTTTGTATTCATGAATTGTATATCTCATCATTAAGTTAATGTTTCTTGATATATTTCATGTGATGACTTGATAATTGATGTAAAGGGAAATTAATTGCACCATTGTATTATTCTCCTCTTCTTCTATCTTTTTGACAATGACAAAGGGGGAGAAAGATTTGCTAGCATGCATAATTCTAGAAGCAAAAACTTGTAAACTTGTAAAAATTCCTAGATTGCAAAGAAAGGAAAAACTTGCTAGCTTGCTCATCTCAAAAGAGAAGCAAGAAGTGCTATCTTGCACATCTCAAGAGAAGCAAAACTTACACATCTTAGGAGAGGCAATACTCATGATGCATGTTATAACTTGCACATCTTAAAAAACTTGCTAGCCTGAATGTTCTAAAATGATGTAAAACTTGCTTTTACTATCTTACATTCTTCTTCAAAAACTTGCTAGCTTGAATATCGAAAAGAAAAGCAAACATGCTAAACTTGCACATCTCTAAAACTTGCTAGCTTACATAATGCAAAACTTGCTATCTTACTAGCTTGCATAATTAAAATTTTGCTAGTTGTACTTTTTCCTTTTTGTTGATGACAAAGTGGGAAAAGTTATAATGATGATTTGAATCATGCATAATATGATGCACTTTGATGTTTTAAAATTATGATTATGTATGCAATACTCATAATTTTATTATGATGTTGTATATATGAAATTGCATATGATGTGAATTATTATTAAAATTGCTTTGACTTGAATTCAAGGTTCATTTTGATATGACATATTGATATGGAGAGTTTGGTTTAAATTCCATCATCAATTTATTGTCATCATAAAAAAATGAGAGATTATTAAATCTCAGATTTTGATGATGAAATTACTAATGAGTTACGATTTAATCTGTGTTTTGAGTAACGCAGGACTAACATTGATCAGAAAAGGTAAATCAATTAAAGTAGGAGGAATCGAACATTGGGCCGAAGTGGAACATGTTAGAAGATTGGATGTCGAGCCAGAGAATCGATTGACGTATCAACAGAAGGCTTCATGCCATGAGTTTGGGAATCGGTCCAGAAAGATCAAACATTGCGCCAAGGAGATTGGATGTTGTAGAGGTCAACATGTTAATTAGGCAATATGTTGTAAGAGAGGACGATGCGCCAAAAGGATCGGACGAAGTGTTGAATAAACCAATGATATGTCGGACAATATAGGATTTGTGCTTGTAATCATATGTCTAGATCAAGTTAGTTAGGTCTAATTGAGTTAGTTTTGGAATGAAACAATGCTAACTCAATTAGGGGCCAATTGAGCCTAAATCAGGACTAAATTGAGCATGTTGTTTGGCCCATTCAATGACTTGTAGCAAGGTCATGACAACCGAACCACTACAAACTCGGTGTGCAATTTCTATTTTGCTTTTCATTATTATTGCTATTATCTTCTGAGTTAATTGCTTGGTTCACTTACTCTAAGTCAAGCACCCTTTTCCGATATTGGTTTTTATCAAACATAATTTTTTAAAACCGATGTTTTTATCATAAGCATTAATTCACCCCCCCTCCCCTCTTCCCTTCTTAGTGCCGACTTGATCCTAAAAACAAGCGCATGATCTAAGAGTTGATATGTTTTAGATATGCTTTTTCTATCTATTCTACATCTAGCAAAATCTGCATTGGCATAAATAAATAATTTAAAATTTTTAGATTTTGGATACCATAAACCTAGATTATGAGTTCCTTTTAGGTATCTAAAAATCCTTTTAACAGCTTTAAAGTGAGATTGCTTGGGATTAGATTGAAATCTAGTATAATGTTCAACACTAAATATAATGTCTAGTCTAGTTGTGGTGAGATATAGCAAACTACATATCATACCCCTATAAGTTTTTTTGATCAAAATTTTCTCCGTCATGGTTCATATCTAACTTTGTGGAAGTGCTCATTGGTGTGTTAATAGCCTTAAAACTATCTATATTGAACTATTTTAATAGATCTAAAGTATATTTAGTTTGACTAACAAAAATTTTATCACTTAGTTGCTTAATTTGTAATCTTAAGAGAAAGGTTAATTCGTCAATTAAGCTCATTTCGAATTCTTGGCTTATATTTTTGGTAAAAGATTCACATAAAGAATCATTTATAGAACCAAAAATAATATCATCAACATAAATTTGAATAATAAAAAAATTATTTTTAAAATTTTTAATAAATAATGTAGTATTGACTTTGCTTTTCGAGAAATTATTTTGAATAAGGAAAGAACTAAGCCTCCAATACCAAGCCCTTATGGCTTGTTTCAATCTATAGAGATCCTTAGATAACTTAAACACATGATTAGGAAAAAGAGCACTCTCAAATCCATGTAGTTGTTCAACATAAATTTCTTTGAAAATAAAGTCATTTAGAAAAGCACTTTTAACATCCATTTGAAATAACTTCAAATTATTACAATAAGCATAGCAAGGAATAACTAAATTGTCATGGATTTAGCTGGTTTTGCCTAAGTCATGCGGCACCCTTGTGTTTCCGTCCGCAAAGGTCAACCTCCCCGAAGCCACCCATGGTCCCTTAGGACCCACAAAAGAGAAAACGAGTTAGAGAAAATGCCTCACTCGGGATCCACAAGCAAACATTCGAAGAAACACTTCATAGATAGTACAAATTACAAACAGACTTTGCAAGCTCTGAACAGTTACAAAACAAAGGGTCAAAATGGTCCATTACAGACCGAGAATCTCTCACAAGTGTCCACATGACACAACCTTTATTTACAAGCCTAAAGCGGCCACCAAACCCAACTAAAATGGGACTATTAAGCCTTCGGCTGTCCCTCTACATGCTAGGTAAAGAATGAACATACCAAAAGATACGGACATACATAAGCATTACATTGAATATCCTGTTTAGAAGTTTGTCCGTGATATTCTCCCCCACTTATTCCTTCGACATCCTCATCGATACCTTTGCCAACATTATAACTCCTTGCCTTTGCTGAGTCTTCAATCTTCTGCTCCAGCTGCAATGCGCCTCCTGGCTCCCAACTGCTCTCCGCTGCTATTTTTCAGTAGTCAAACCTTTGATCCACCATGCTACTTTAACTCACCAATGACTCTGAGTCTGGTGTGGGGTTGGCTGAGTTGTGTTGATTCTTGTTGATTCCTACGGATCCTCTAGATGAAGGAAAAGATAATCCTTACTATGCACCAGTCTCTCAAATGCCTCAAGCTTCTTGAACTGGGTGGATGCTTGTTGGAGCTTTAACAAGCATCGCCTCATAAACTTTCAAAGTTTTTGGTCCTTCCTCCATAAAATTTGCTCATCGACTCTTTTTTCACTTAGTTATCACTTCCAAGTAGATTCGCATCACTTCCACTTTCAATTAGCATTCTATTGGGAAATGAGGTGGATGCTCTACTCTCAGTAGCACTAATCACCAATGGTGAGAATTTGACAACTATTGTCTTCTAATATCTTCAAAGGGTCTTTGAACCTATGCAGAGCTCCTTTGCCAGATAAGAGAATTGGGGTACTCGGTTTCGCCCATTCTCTTAAGAGTTAAGAAGGCAAAGGTTACTTAACTTCGCTCGCCTCCTCGAGGTTATACTCCATGCATCGAGCTAGTTACTGGCCTTTGCTTACTCTTTGTTCACACTTTTGAAGCACTTGAAGTGTTTGCACTCCTTGCGTTGAGTTAGTTACTGTGATTCACCTTCTCGATGCCATCGAACTTCTGGAATGCAGGAAGTTTTCACTCCAACTTGGAGTAATTCTCTAATAGATTTGGTCACCTTTGGGATTGTATCATCTTCTCCATCAACCCTGCCGCCTACTCCACTGAGTAGCAAAGGTACAGCATCACGTACTTCCTACTTCGTTCCTTGGTTGTGCACTCTTGCCTGACCCGAAGTCCTTCACTTTCGGCTATCTTGATGAGAAGCTCGTTGACACTAGTCTTACGAAGTTCCTTGGCCTCTGCCCTTCAGCCTTTTCTCGGTACTTGGATTTTGCCTCTACATGCTCCAACTCCTCAGCGCCTTTCACGACCAAGCGCTCTCCCTCCATGAGAGCAAGGGATCAATGACTTTCGCGGAAGTCCCGCCTCTATGGTACCATAGTGTTGCCATGCCTATGACCCTACTATCCGTCACCTCGCATCTGCATCCCTTTTTGTCACAATCAGTAGATATGTCTCTGTGGCACTCCTCCGAGTCCACCTCCATTCTAACTGATGCTTGATTTTGGGTAGCTAAGTCCCTCTAGACTCGACATTGCTTCCTCACCCCTTTCGACCCCTTGCTTTAACACCTTTGTGTTCTCCAAGCAACTCCCTTTGGTCGATGGAAGGACAGACTGCAACTCTCATGCATGGCCTCTACCATCACGTTGTAAGATTTGCACTGATTCTGTTTTCCTTAGCTTCCTTGGTAGTAACGTTCGCTTACTCAACCTTGTTCTCTGACTTGCCGGGCTCTCTTAAGTGAATATGGGCTCTGGAGCAGTCCAACTCTCTAGCTGCTTC
Source organism: Musa acuminata AAA Group (assembly GCF_036884655.1). Lineage (NCBI taxonomy): Eukaryota > Viridiplantae > Streptophyta > Magnoliopsida > Zingiberales > Musaceae > Musa > Musa acuminata. Next base: position 33,054,071 of record NC_088357.1, read on the forward strand.
GATCATACCTCTACATGATCAAGTCCCTCCCATGGGACTCACTAGTACTTGCATTCGAACGTTTCCCTTAGTGGAACACAACCCCCCATATGCTCATGACCAAGGCTTTCATCCGATACAAAATTCGATGCACGCACGGAAGACCTGCCTCTACGGTACTATGGCCTTCACTCCTTGAATCCATAGCCCTTCTTGCCGTCATGTTATTCACCGAAGTGGAGCTTCCAATAGCTCCCGATCATACCTCTGTATGATCTAGCCCCTTACAGGACTCATTCATGTGTATCGCATTGCCACGAATTATTCCACCATGATCCACTGCACCATGTCGCCTCTTGGTGACATCTTCATTGCATTCGGATCCTTGTGGGATGAACTTGAATTGTGATCCCTCCATGTGTGGCCTCTGTGTTAGGACTATAGCTAGGAGAGTCCAAATTGAGAGGGACATTCTGTTAGGACTCTGTTAGGACTCTAGCTAGGAGAGTCCTAATTGAGAGAGACATTCATGTAGGAGGTTTTTTCTTAGAGAAGAATTAGGAGTTGTAAGGGAATATGAGTCTTGAGTAGCAGTCATATTAGGAGTTAGGGTTTAGAAGCCCTATAAATAGCTATGTATTCCTTCTCTTTTCATAAGCAATAGATGAATCTTTTCTGCAGCCTTTGAGCAGCAACTTGGAGGGAGGAACCCCTATAGAGTTCCAAGGAGGCCGATCCCCTAAAGAGATCAACCCCAAGTTTAGAATCTGTAAGGGTTCTAACACCTGGTATCAGAGCAGCGTTCTTGGCATCTCGTGCCCTTCCACTGCCATCCATCAACCCTCTACAACCGCTCAAAGCAATTCCCACAATTGCTTAAAAGATCGTCGCCAAATTCCACCGTCATCTCCACCACCGTAGATCATCCTTTGATCTCCCAGCGAATTGCAATAGGTTCTGGTTTCCTACCTTACTACTGCTGCAATTTAGTTATCCCTATTCGAAAATCCAAAAAAAAAAAAATTCGTTCCTATATTGCTGCAAATTTTCATCGTAAGTTGCTGAAATTTTTTGACGAGAATTCTGCTATCGCAACTTACACCAATTTTCTTACTGTTACTGCCGAAATTTTCTTGATTAAATTGGACATCCTTGCTATCATATAAACTGAGATATTGCTGTCAATTCCCTCCTCAAATCTCTCAAATTTTTTATGGAGATTTTGTCGAGAAACCGCTGTTTCTTCGACGATAATTCTGCTCTTACAAGACAACACAATTCTGCAGCAAACTTTCACGGATTTCTATCAAACCTATACATGCCTTTAACCCATCAACAAAAAAGAGATCTTAACATCACAGATTTGGAGTCATATACTATGGCATTTGAGGAGACAATCAATGCAAAATTTGAAGCCTTTGAGGCACGAATGGAGGATAAGATTCAGACTCTCCTTACCGAATTCAGTTTGGGCCGACCACCAAGCCCGAAGAAATCACATCAAGGAGAGAGCTCTAACCAATCACATCATGCCCAAAGAGATGACTTCCAAGAGAGGGGAGGCTCTATAACCGACCCCAACTATTCACGCATGAGAGTGGACTTCCCTAGATGGGAAGAAGGAGACCCAATTCGTTGGATCTCGCGCGCGGAGCGATATTTTCGGTACCATAAAACTATGGATGCATCCATGGTGGAAATTACAGCTATACATCTTGAAGGGGATGCCATACAATGGTTTGACTGGTTTGAACACACTTATGGAGTCCTTTCATGGCGACAATTCAAAGATGGACTACTGATCCGCTTCGGACCAACTTATTACGAGAACATTGACGGACAACTAGCAAAGATCCGACAAACCTCCACCATTCAGGAGTACCAAACCAGGTTTGAAAGGTTATCTAATCAAACTCATGACTGGTCTGAAAAACAATTATTGGGGACCTTTATTAAGGGCTTAAAGCCAGAGATCCAGGGAGAAGTTAAGGCGCGACAACCTTACACGCTTATGGCAGCCATCTCTTTCGCACGACTACAAGAGGAGCGATTGAACCATGAAGCCCGGAGGACTAGGATCACTCCACGACCTACAATACTAAAGCCCTCAGCCCCCCCTACTATCAACCGAGTCCCTGCACCGAAAAGGTTAACAAGAGAAGAACTTCGGGAGCGATCTGCGAAGGGGTTATGTTGGCATTGCGACGAGCCGTGGAGCCACGAGTATCACTGTAAAAAAGGTAGACTTCTTATGATTGAACCAGTAGAAGATGAGGTCATTGAACATCTAGAAGAGAGCCTTAAACATGAAGAAGAAGATATGGAAGAAGAGCCACAGCCGACCGACATTACGGTACACGCACTAGCTAGCTACTCAAATCCGCAAACGATGAAAGTTAGAGGCCTTCTCAAACAACAGCCGATCACTGTTCTCATCGACACGGGTAGCACTAATAACTTCCTAAAAGGTAAGGTTGCTGCTCGGATGACACTACATATTGAAGGTTGCAGCAAGTTCGATGTAAAGGTTGCCAACGGCAGAATCCTAAAGTGCGACCAAAGATGCCCGCAGGTGAAACTATTACTACAAGACCAAGAAATTATCACTGATTTCTTCCTCCTACAAATCGATGACTATGAGGCAGTGCTTGGTATAGAATGGCTGACTACACTAGGTGATGTCTCTTGGAACTTTTCTAAATTAATTATGAAATTCTACTGTAAGGGCAAATAGATCATCCTACGTGGGAAGCGCAGAAGCAACGTTACCACTATTTCGACCCAACGAATGGAGAAAGTTTGCACAAGGTAAATGGTGGCTTTTTGATGCATCTCCAGCCACAACAAGAAGAGAAGAAAATAGAAATTGAAAATCAAAATCTTGCCCAATTGCTTACTGAATTTGCCGACATATTTGCTGAACCGCGCGGTCTTCCTCCTTCTCGGCAACATGACCATCGAATTCCAATCCTTCCGGGCAAGCCACCAGCGAACACTCGACCATACCGATATCCTCACCTCTAGAAAGATGAAATTGAAAAGATCATAAAGGAGATGCTTGAAATAGGGGTGATTCAGCCAAGTTGCAGCCCCTATTCCTCACCGGTGCTACTTGTACGCAAGAAGGATGGAACTTGGTGGATGTGCATCGACTACCGAGCTTTAAATGGCATCACCGTCAAGGACAAGTACCCAATACCAGTGGTGGATGAACTTCTTGATGAATTAAAAGGAGCTCGAGTCTTCACGAAGTTGGACCTCCGATCCGGTTACCACGAAATTCGGGTATGTGACGATGACATTCCAAAAACTGCATTTCGCACACATAATGGCCATTATGAATTCTTGGTAATGCCTTTTGGACTCACTAATGCTCCTTCAACCTTTCAAAGTCTCATGAACGATATTTTTCGAAGCTTTCTTCGTAAATTTGTGCTGGTTATTTTCGATGATATTCTCGTTTACAGCCCTTCTCTTGAGATTCACTTTCAGCATTTACGGATTATTTTGACGATCCTTCGGGAGAATACTCTTTTTGTAAAGCAACCAAAGTGCAGCTTTCTCTAGCAAAAAGTAAAGTACCTTGGGCATATAATATCAAAAGAAGGAGTGGCGGTAGACCCAACAAAAATTGAGGCAATGCAAGGTTGGCCGAAACCTACAAACGTGAAATTACTGCGGGGGTTCCTTGGACTAACGGGCTACTACCGAAAATTTGTTAAGGACTATGGGAAGATCAGTGCACCACTCACTTCTTTACTGAAAAAAGATGCTTTCTAATGGTCGGACAAAGCCTCTGCTGCCTTCAACAAACTTAAAGCAGCCATGACAACGACGCCGGTGCTTATGCTACCAGATTTCAATAGACCCTTCATCATTGAGGCCGACGCATCTGGAGTCGGAATTGGAGCCGTTCTCATGAAAAATGATCGACCACTCACATATACTAGCAAGGCATTATCTCCCTCCCATCAAAACATGTCAGTATATGATAAGGATATGCTTGCCATTGTACACGCAGTAACGAGGTGGAGACCCTACTTGATCGGCCGGCGATTTCAAATTAAAACTGACCATAAATGCCTCAAGTACTTTTTGGAGCAAAGGATATCATCCCTTGAGCAGCAAAAATGGGTAACCAAACTTCTTGAATTTGATTATGAAATTATTTACAAAAAGGGGAAAGAAAACGTTGTTGCAGATGTACTCTCACAGCTACTTGAACAAGCTAAGGTTTCAGCCATCTCCCTTCCTACCACCGGTCTCCTCGAGGACATTAGGGAAGAATGTAAGAAGGATCCAGAGATTAGCAACATCATAAAAAAATTGGAGGAGGATCCAAGTGCAATATCCCACTACACTTGGGATTCGAGGGATCTACGCTACAAAGGTCGCATTGTGCTTATACATGACTCCCCTTGCATCGCAATCATCTTGCATGAAATGCACTCCATACCTTCAGCAGGGCACTCTGGATTCCTAAGAACCTACAAGAGAGTGAAGCAAAATTTTTATTGGAGAGGGATGAAAAAAATTATTGCTGAATATGTGGCACAATGTGATGTATGTCAACAGCACAAGGGTGAAACTATGGCAAATCCAGGGAAGCTACAACCACTACCCATACCAGACTCAGTGTGGACTGACATCTCCATGGACTTCATTGAAGGGCTGCCATCTTCCAAAGGTAAAATCATGATTCTTGTGGTGGTTGATCGACTTACGAAATATGCTCATTTTTGTGCTGTGAGAAATCCCTACACTACTGCTAGTATTGCCCAGATTTTCATAGAAAATATTGTTAAACTGCATGGCATGCCAAGGTCCATCGTAAGTGATCATGATAGGATCTTCACTAGTAAATTTTGGACCGAGTTATTTCAATTACAAGACAGCAAACTCAAGACCACAAACTGACGGCCAAACAGAGGCGGTAAATAGGTGCTTAGAGACATACCTCCGGTGTTTCGCTAGCGACCGATCAAAAGAGTGGGCGAAATGGCTTCCCTAGGCCGAATGGTGGTATAATACTACATATCATTTATCTACAAAATGTGCCCCTTATGAAGCATTGTATGGTCGACCAACCCTTGTGATTCCAAAGTATGTAATTGGCTCGGCCAAGGTAGATCAGGTTGACCAAGAATTGATTGATAGGGACAAACTCTTACAACTGTTAAAAGATAATCTCTCTACCGCTCAAGCTAGAATGAAGCAGCAAGCCGACACACGACGAAGTGAAAGAGAATTTTCAGTAGGAGATTGGGTTTATCTTCGCCTATAACCATACAAGCAACTCTCTATCAACACTCGAGCCTCTATGAAGCTATCCCCACGTTTTTATGGGCCCTATCAGATCACAGAGCGTATTGGAGCCGTGGCATACAGACTTAAATTACCCGAGGATGCCAAAATTCACCCTATCTTCCACGTATCATGCCTAAAGCCCAAGTTGGGAGAACACGAGTCACCCCAGATCCAACAGCCCAACACAACTGAGGATGGAGTTATTCAAGCCCAACCACAAGCCATCCTCGATCGTAGGATCGTGATGCGTCGTCGACATCCCTCTACTGAAGTACTAGTGCATTGGAATAATCTACCACTTGAAGACGCCACATGGGAACCATATGAGGAGCTGAAGACCCGATTCCCTGAGTTCATAGAATCTCAGCCTTGAGGACAAGGCTAATTTGAAGAGGGCGGATATGTTAGGACTCTAGCTAAGAGAGTCCTAATTAAGAGGGACATTCTATTAGGACTCTGTTAGGACTCTAGCTAGGAGAGTCCTAATTGAGAGGGACATTCTATTAGGACTCTAGCTAGGAGAGTCCTAATTGAGAAGGACATTCATGTAGGAGGTTTTTTCTTAGAGAAGAATTAGGAGTTGTAAGGAAATAGGAGTCTTAAGTAGGAGTCATATTAGGAGTTAGGGTTTAGAAGCCCTATAAATAGCCATGTATTCCTTCTCTTTTCATAAGCAATAGATGAATCATTTCTGCAGCCTTTGAGCAGCAACTTGGAGGGAGGAACCCCTATAGAGTTCCAAGGAGGTCGATCCGCTAAAGAGATCAACCCCAAGTTTAGAATCTGCAAGGGTTCTAACACTCTGCCAATACATCGCAAGGTCTCTTCCACCTTCGATTTTGTTCGCTCCTTTGGCAATCGACCTTCATCCACCCACTCTTGGGTCACACCGAGATGAAGCACTGCTCTAGGACAGTCCGTTGCCTAGTAGCTCCCGAAGTCCCCCGACTTCACTGTAATTAGTACACCATTGTCTGGATCCTGGGCCTCTGCCCCTACCAGCACAATCTTCGCTGCGCACCGCTTCCTTCATGGCAACTTAAATGGCAACACTATGGCATATTCTTCAAGAGTACCCGCCTCTAGGTCCTCTTGCCCCGTGCTAAGGTCTTTTGAACCCAACTTCGCCTCCGCAAGTTGAGTCACCTTAGTTCCTCCATCAAATGCTTCTCCGAGATAAGGTGCATGTGCCCAGAAGCTCTCTTTATCTTTGGCACCATGCAAGATGAGTCTACTCCATCAGAATGAAGGACCCATGGAATAACATGATCATGCTCTTGCCTTTGCAAGAGTTCATGTCCTTGACCTTTGTCCAAGGAAAGCACTGTGCCTCCGCTCAATGTTCTATCTTCTATACTGGCTCCCTTCATACGGCTTGGGTACTTCACCAAGTTACACCCAAGTTGCTCCGCTCCTCGTTTTGCATTGAGTTGATGGTAGCCTTCGCACCCACCATTCTATGGGTCAGCCCTCCCTTGAGTCCAATCTCCATATCGACTCCAAGTGTGCCTTCATTTGTGTTGCTTTGTGTCTCTCTCCCACTTGATCTCACAATGCATCCGCCAATGCATTCTCTCAAGCGAGATCATGTGACGACTCCTCGTCGCTTGCTCGATCCATTGAGCTTTGTGGAGTTGTTGTTTGTTGAGGTACTCCTCCTCAATATGTGCGGTCTGTCCCACATGATTCTCCCTCTAGAGAGCCGGAACTTATCCCTCCTGGAAAACTATCCCGTTGGAGCAACATCTCTCTTCGTTTCGGAGACCACTATCCCCTTGAAGTACTCCGATTTGCTGAACAAACTGTGCATTGTTTTGCCTCCTGCAAACGCACTTGCTAGATTGTGACTCCACGTCAATACAGCTCCAGCTGCACCACTCAAGGCCTAGCAACATGCTAAACTCGTTGCACATTTCAGCCTCCTACGAACGTATCCTTCACATGCCAAAGAGAAAGTTTCAATACTCCATGACGTCGAGTTTCGGTCGCCTTGGGATAGCCACGAACATTCCATCGTCCGCATACGAGCCCATGCATGAGTACCGAATTCTTTGAGTTAGCAATTACCCTCACCTCTATGAGCTTTGCACAACTCTTTCAGTCGCTGAGCAACTCATTCCACCTTGCATGGTCTCATCCTTTACTAAGTGCCTCGCTTGCCTTGAGCACCATCAAGTATAGTTATCAACGTTGAGCCGTAGTTCAAACTCAACCATCCCAACCTTTGTGTGTTCCGCATTCTTCCAAGCTTGCTTGTTCTCATGGTGCCTCTTACGCGAAGGGTTGGACATTCCTCTGAATGCCAATCTCAATGCTCGTTCCACCGAGCGACTCCTTTTCCCTACATCTCCATGTCCGTTTTCCCCCAAACGATCACGCGTGCTGATTGCCCTTAACGCAGCCCCGCTAGGTCCCCCACATTTGCATACTAAGTATTTCTATGAGTGCTTGTCCCACTCTAATACCATCTATCACGGACCTAGCTGGTTTTGCCTAATTCGTGCGGCAACCTTGCGTGTCCGTTCGCAAAGGTCAGCCTCCCCGAAGCCTCCCATGGTCCCTTAGGACCCACAAAAAAGAAAACGGGTTTGAGAAAATGCATCACTCGGGATCCACAAGCAAATATTCCGGGAAATATTTTATAGACAATGCAAATTATAAACAGACTTTACAAGCTCTGAACAGTTGCACAACAAAGGGTCAAAATAGTCCATTATAGATCGAGAATCTCTCACAAGTGTCCACATGACACAACCTTTATTTATAAGCCTAAAGCGGCCACCAAACCCAACTAAAATTGGACTATTAAGTCTTCGGCTGTCCCTCTACATGCTAGGCAAAGAATGAACATACCAAAAGACACAGACATATATAAGCATAACATCGAACATCCTGTTTAGAAGTTTATCCGTGATAGAATGGCTTCTAATCTAGCCATAGGAGTGAAGGTTTCTTCATAATCGATAACTTCTTCTTGGTTGAAATATTTGACTACTAATCTAGCCTTGTTTCTAACTACGATACCAGGTTTATCTGGCTTGTTTCTAAAGACCCATTTGGTACCAATTACTAAATGGTCACTAAGTCTAGAAATAAGCTTTCATATCTCATTTCTCTCAAATTAATTTAACTCCTCTTGTATTGAAATAACCCATATATCATTTTTTAGGGCTTTGTCAATGCATTTTGGTTCAATTTAAGAAAAGAAGGCTGCATTAGTATAAAACTTATTAAATAAAGAGTGAGTTTGAACACCTTTTGATGTATCTCCTATTATTAGCTCCTTATGATGAACATCTACATACTTCCACTTCTTAGGTAAGGATACTTTGGGAGAGGATGCATTTAAGTTGCTTGGGGGAGGAGAGTTTTTATTCAAATTTAAAACATCAAAATCAAAATCATCATCAAAATTATTTTTCTTAAATTTGAGAAGCTCATTAAATACAACATAAATAGATTCCTCTATAACTAAGGTTCTTTTATTAAAGACACGAAAAACTTTAGAAATAGAGGGATAACCAAGAAATATACCTTTATCGAATTTTGCATCAAAATTTTCTTAGGCATATTTTATTTAAAATAAAATATTTATAACCAAAAACTTTAAAATACGAGATATTGGATCTTTTATTATTTCATAATTCATAAGGAGTTTTAAAAAGTAATGGTCTTATGAGAACCTTGTTCATGACATAGCATGTCATGTTAACGGCTTTGGTCCAAAAATATTTGGGTAGGCTATGTTCGTTTAACATGATTCTTTTTATCTCTTGTAAGCTCCTATTTTTTCTTTCAACTACTCAATTTTGTTGTGGATTTCCTAGAGAAGAGAAATTATGGTTATACTCATTTGACTCAAAAAAATATTGAAAATCACGATTTTGAAACTCACCACCATGATCACTATAAATTGACAAAATCATAAAACTCTTTTTATTTTGAATAAGTTTATAAAATTTTAAAAAATATTTAAAATAATCACTTTTATGTGCCAAGAAGTATGTCCAAGTGTATCTACTATAATCATCAACAATTACAAAGGCATATTTACTACCTCCTATATTTGTTATATCAATTGGTCTAAATAAATTTATGTGGATCAAATGTAGTGGTTTAGAGGTGCTTAATTTATTTTTTGATTTGAAACTATTTTTTATTTATTTTCTTAGTTGACATGCATCACACACTTTATCTTTGACAAACTTGATATTATGCATTCCTCTTACAAGTTCTCTAGTTGAAATTTGATATATTAGTTTCATGCTAGCATGACCTGATCTGCTACGCCAAAGCCATACATTATCGTCTAAAGCCAAAAAACATGTTTCATCACAAAAATCATCAATATCAATAATATACATATTATTATTTTTTAAGGCAATCATAGATCTATTTTTATGTGGTATTTCAATTATACATGCATTAGATTTAAATTTGATGGTATATCATTTATCATATAATTGACTAATGCTTAGTAGATTATGTTTTAAATCATCTACTAATAACACATCTTCAATTAAAAAGTTTGACTTATTACATATAGTTCCTTCGCCAATAATTTTCCTTTTGTTGTTGTCTCCGAACGTGACGTACTCTTTGTTTTGGCTAGTGAGCTTAGAGAAGTGTGTTGGATCTCCGATCATGTGCCTTGAACATTCACTATCAAGGTATCATCTATTGCTCATAGCTTTTGATTACAAACATATCTATGGGGTTTTCTTTTAGGTACCTATTTAACTTTGGGTCCCTCACTAATAGATCTACCTATTTTAACTATTGGCGTTAAGTTATTTAAGGTTCCTTTAGGGACCCAAACTAATTTGTTTGGCCTATACTTTTAAAAAGAATATCTATAGGCATAATGTCTATATTTTTCATAAAAATTATATTTATCTCTAGGTGAGACATGTAATATAGATCCTTTAACGAAGACAATTGGCTTTTGTTGAGTGCTACTCACAAAACAAATTTCTTCCTTTCTATGAACATGACCCTTATTAGCAAGGATCATGTTTAGAGATTTATTACCTATTTTAATTTTTTTTATTTTTTTGTAGTAAAATATTTTCTTTCTTAAGTGATTCTATCTCTTCACACTTAGTGCAAGGAGCTAACATACTATCATCATGCTCATTTTTTAATTTATCAAATTCACTAACAAGAGAAGCATGCTCTTTTTTTAATAATTTATACTTTTTACTGACTAATTTAAAATCATCAAACAAATCATTAAAGGCATTGAATAATTCATCGTAAGATAAAGAAGATTTATTTGAGTCACATACCTCATTGCCAAATGGCATTAATGCGTAATTTTCAACTTCTTCCTTGTTGGTAGGCTCCTCGTCTTCGGATACACTTGAGTCGTCCAAAGTAGCTTTGAGCACTTTCTTTTTCTTTGGTAGCTTTTTCTTCACTTGGGGATATTCATTTTTGAAGTGCCATGGCTTCTTACATTTATAGCAAATTATTTGGTCATTTTATAGTTCACTTTTGTTCTTAGTGTTTTGTTTTATTTTATACTTTTTAAAGAATTTTTTAAACTTTCTTGTAAGAAGTGCCAAGTCATCATCATCGTCACTTGAGTTTTCTCTCAAGTGGTCTTCTTTGGTTCTAAGTGTCAAGTTCTTCCTATTCTTTAGAAGGTTGTTCTCAAGTTTATCATGTGTAATACAAGTCATTTCATAGGTTATCAAAGACCCAATAAGTTCTTCGAGCGGAAAATTGTTCAAGTCCTTTGCTTCTTGTATTGTCATTACTTTAGGATCCCAACATTTTGGAAGGGATCTTAGTATTTTATTAATAAATTCAAAATTTTTACTAAGTACTTTTAGACCATTGACGACATCCATAAATCGGGTGTACATGTCTCCAATGGTCTCGCTTGGTTTTATTCAAAACAACTCATAGCTATGAACCAAAAGATTAATTTTTAACTCTTTAACCCTACTTGTGCCTTCATGTGTGACTTCAAGTGTGTGCCAAATCTTATGTGCAGTTTTACATATAAAAAACTAATTAAATTTATTTTTATCAAGAGCGCAAAACAAAGCGTTCATTGCTTTAGCATTTAAAGAGAAAGTTTTCTTCTCCAAATAATTTCATTCATTCATTAGTTTAAAAAACTTTTCAAAATCACTTTCAACAATGCTCCATAAATCAAAATCCACATAAATAAGAAGATTCTCATTCTAGTTTTCTAATATGTGTAGTTTGTCCCATTAAACTTAGGAGGATGAGTAATAGAAAGACCCTCTTAATTGCTGATAAAAGTCATTTCTCTTGGATGTTAAACCAAATGAGAAAAACCTTGGTTCTGATACCAACTGTTATATGACCAAAATCGACACTAACAATGGGGTGAATTAGTGTTTTTAGGAAAACGACATCAATTTAGAAAACTTCAATGATTTAGAAAAGCTTGATTCGATGAAACTGTATCAGAAATGATATCAAAGTATACTTGACTTAGATAAACATAATAAGTAGTTAAAGCAGAAAAATAATAGTAATGAAGAGCAGAAAGAAGATGCACACCAAATTTATAGTAGTTCGGTCATCATGACCTGTGTCCACTCCCGATTTTTCCTTTGTTGAGGCCACCAGCGTTCACTAACGGTCTTCTTTCAATGGGCGAAGACCAACTACTCTCTTACAACCCTTTTCTCCTTTCACAGGTTTAGGAGACAACCTTTACAATTTACTCACCCTTCTCTCAAATTGAATTCAAAATATAGAGCTAGAGAAAGGGAACTTTTAGGAATTATAATAGCGTTTCACACTAATTTTCGTTCAAGATGTTCTATATGTTGAGTAAGGACGAGAGGGGTATTTATAGACCTTAAATGACTTCAAAAATGAAGTAAAAAAATATCTCATCTTGGGTTCTCGGAGTACTAGCAGTACCACCACCTAGTTTGGGCGATACGACTGCTTGACAAAACCTCGAAGACTGGACTCTAGTGATACCACTCTCTGGCAGCATTAACTACCGATGGTACCACTACCCAGTCTGGGTGGTACCACTACACAGACTAACTGGGAGGCCAAGCCTCAAGCGGTGCCACCGCTTGGGCCAACTAAGGATCATTGAATGAGCTAAATAAACTCAAATGATTTAGTAGGAGTTCTCCCAAAATAAACTCACATTAAAACCCTAACTATGATAATTAAGGCTAAACAATTACAATGCAAGCAATCCTAGTTGCCCAACATGTCAATTATTCATTTGAACTCTCGACAAAACTTCCGGTGCACTCCCGGCAATCTTCCGGTGAGCTTTCAGTGAACTCCCAACAATCTTCCAATGAGCTTTCGGCAAACTCCCGACAAGCTTCCAACACATCGTTCAAACCTTCGGCGTATCCCCCGATTCTTCAGGCCCGATGCCCGATCTTTTACTCCGACCCAATATTTGATTCTTCTTTAATTGTTTTATCTTTTCATGACTATAGTTAGTCTTACATCACTTTTCTCAATATATGGATTAGATCATTAATTCATTAATTGATTTCATCATCAAAATCTGAAATTCAACATGAGAGATTATAGATACGATGGATTAGATCTCCTATACCATCTATGGGCTATGGCATAGTGGCATAGTACGTCCATAGTTGATGAGTCGAGTGAATTATTATTGAGATAATAATTCACTATATCATAAGGAATTCTGAGTTAGAAGGAGTTCTAACAAGATCAACTCATGGCTAGCTCAGTATCGAGCCTAGAGGATCACACATATATAATGTATGTTACGACGAGTAGAGGTATGGATATGAGATATCCGCAGAGCCTCTAGTTTAGGTCCTATTAGGACCATGATGACACTATAGGGTGGGGGGGGGGGGGGGGGGTGGGGGAGTGAGGGTGGTTATGAATTAGTACTTTCGGAAAACTTTGACAATTTAGAAAAACCATTTCGATAAAGCCCATATCGGAAAGATATTTAACTTGAAAATGTTTATAAGAATGTAATGATCAAGTAAAGTAGTTTACAATAAAGGTAAATAACTGTTAGAACCCTTGCAGATTCTAAACTTGGGATTGATCTCTTTAGGGGATCGGTCTCCTTGGAACTCTATAGGGGTTCCTCCCTCCAAGTTGCTGCTCAAAGGCTGCAGAAAAGATTCATCTATTGCTTATCAAAAGAGGAGGAATACATGGCTATTTATAGGGTTTATAAACCCTAACTCCTAATAGGACTCCTACTTCTAACCAACTCCTAATAGGACTTCTACTCAAGACTCCTATTCCTTTACAACTCCTAATTCATCTCTAAGAAACAATCTCCTAACCCTAGCCGGCCTCTTCACCTCTTTAATAAGGGTCGGATTAGGTAGGTTTTACATGAATGTCCCTCTCAATTAGGACTCTCCTAGCTAGAGTCCTAATAGACCCGCCCTCTTCAAATCAGCCTTGTCCTCGAGGCTGACGATTTATGAATTTTGGGAATTTGATCTTCAAGTCATCATAGTTCTCCCAAGTGGCATCTTCTGTTTGTAGGTTCACCCACTGTATTAGCACTTTAGTAGTGGGTCGTTATCGTCGAGTCACGATCCGTCGATCAATAATGGCACTTGGCTGGGTCTGGAGTTCCCCTTGGATAGTCATATTTGGTGGGTAGCTTTGGGCTATCTCCAAGCACCTATTTACAACTTTTGTCTGGCCATTGATTTGTGGGTGATATGTCGTACTCCTTTTCAATTTAGTACCCTGCATATGGAATAACTTTATCCAAAATCTGCTCGTGAAGATGCAAGTAGAATTTATCATAAGCACAATGCGTCCCTTATAGTGTAATTCTTTTGAGTCCCAATTGTAATGAGCTATGGAGCTTGGTGCTTCCTCTAATTTTTTTATAATCTTACTAGTCTCTGAATCTTCCTACCATTCCATCTTAATATCCTTAAGGAAGTCGCTGGTTGGAAGTAAAACGACTGAAAATTCAGCTTGTTCAGGTAGCTGCGAAAGCGCATCTGCAACAACATTCTCTTTCCACTTTTTGTAAGTTATTTCATAATCAAATCCAAGAAGTTTTGTTACCCATTTTTGCTGCTCGGGGGAAGATATCTTCTGCTCCAAGAGATATTTTATGCTTTTATGGTCGGTCTTGATTTGAAAGTATCACCTGATCAAGTACGATCTCCACCTCGTTGCTGCGTGCACAATGGTGAGCATCTCCTTATCATATGTTAACATGTTTTGATAGGGGGGAGACAATGTCTTGCTAATGTATGTGAGTGGTCGACCATCTTGCATGAGAACGTCACCCATTCTGTCTCCAGATGCATCGGCCTTAATGATGAAGGGTCGGTTAAAATCTGGTAGCGCTAGCACCGACGTCGTCGTTATGGCTACCTTATGTTTATCGAAGGCAGTGGAGGCTATGTCCGACCATTGGAAGACATCTTTTTCTAGTAAGGAAGTAAGTGGTGCACTAATCTTTCTATAGTTTTTTACGAACTTACGGTAGTAGCCTGTTAAACCTAAAAAGCCATGTAGCAATTTTATGTTCCTCGGGGTAGGCCAGTTTTGCATTGCTTCAATTTTGAATGGGTCCACCATCACACCTTCCTCTGATATGATATGCCCAAGATATTTCACCTTTTGTTGAAGAAAGTAAAAATTCGTAGTGGCCATTGTGTGTTCGAAAATTGTGTTCGAAAGGCGGTTTTCAGCATGACTTCTTCATACACTCATATTTGATAATATCCGGATCGAAGGTCCAGCTTTGTGAAGATTTGTGCTCCCTTTCATCTAGAAATTCATCTACTACTGGAATAGGATATTTATCCTTGATGGTTATGCCATTGAGAGCTCGGTAATCAACGCATATTCGCCATGTTCCGTCCTTCTTGCGTACAAGTAGCACCGGTGAAACGTAGAGGTTGCAACTTGGCCGAATAACTCCTATTTCAAGCATCTCTTTTAAATCCTTTCTATTTCATCCTTCTGGAGATGTGGATACCGATATGGCTGAGTATTTGCTGGAGATTTGACTGAAAAAATCATTATACAATGATCATGCCGACGAGTAAGAGGTAGGTTGTGCGGCTCGTCAAATATATCTGAAAATTCAGCAAGCAAAGGAAATAGGTTTGGATCTTCAAATTCTATTGGCTCTCCTTTAATTTGTTGCTCAAGTTGTACCAAAAAGCCCCTGTATGCTTTATGCAAAATCTTCTCCATTTGTTGTGTGTAAATCATCATTACGTCGCCCTCACGTTTCCCGTGCAGTATCACCTGTTTCTCTTTAATGTAAAATTTTATAAATAGTTGCATAAAATTTCAAGAAATATCACCTAATGTCATCAACCATTTAATTCTGAGTATGGCCTCATGATCATCAAGAGGGAGGAGGAAGAAATTTGCAATTATCTCTTGGTCCTGTAGCAATAGTTTCACCTGCGGGCACCTATGATCACACTTCAAAATCCGTCCGTTGGCGATCTTAACGATAAACCTACTGCAATTCTCAATAGGTAAGTTCATATGGACAGTAACCTTACTGTTTAGGAAGTTATTAGTGCTGCCCGTGTCGATGAGAACAGTGATCGGTTGTTGTTTGAGAAGGCCTCCAACTTTCATCGTTTGCGGGTTTGAGTAGCCAGCTAGTGTATGTACCGTAACTTCGGTCGGTTGTGGCTCTTCTTCTGCATCTTTTTCTTCATGTTCAAGGCTCTCTTCTGGATGTTTAATGACCTCTTCTTTTATCGGTTCAATCATAAGATGTCCCCCTTTACTACAGCGATGCTCACAGCTCCACGGCTCGTCACAATGCCAACATAACCCTTTCGCATATCGCTCCCGAAGTTCTTCTCTTGTTAACCTCTTTGGTGTAGGGACTTGATCGACAGTAGGGGGGGCTAAGGGCTTCAATATTACTAGTTAAGGAGCGACCCTAGTCCTCCGAGCTTCATGGTTCAATTGCTCCTCTTGATGTCGTGCGAAAGAGATGGCTGCCATAAGCGTATACGGTTGTTGCACTTTAACTTCTCCTCGGATCTCCGGCTTCAAGCCCTCAATGAAGGTCCTCAATAGCTATTTTTGAGACCAATCATGAGTTTGATTAGATAACCTTTCAAACCTGGTTTGGTACTCCTGAATGGTAGAGGTTTGTTGGATCTTTGCTAGTTGTCCGTCAATATTCTCATAATCGGTTGGTCTGAAGCGGATCAGTAGTCCTTCTTTGAATTGTCACCATGAAAGGACTCCATAAGTATGTTCAAACCAGTCAAACCACTATATAGAATCCCCTTCAAGATGTATAGCTGCAATTTTCACCATAGATGCATCCGCAATTTTATGGTACCGAAAATATCACTCCACGCGAGAGATCCAACCAATTGGGTCTCCTTCTTCCCATCTAGGGAAGTCCACTCTCATGCATGGATAGTTAGGGTTGGTCATAGAGCTTCCCCTCTCTTGGAAGTCATATCTTTGGGCTTGGTGCGATTGGGAAAAGCTCTCTCCTTGATGTGATTTCTTCGGGCTTAGTGGTCGACCCAATATGAGTTCGGTAAAGAGCGTCTGAATCTTATCCTCCATTCGCACCTCGAAGGCTTCAAATTTAGCATTGATTATTTCCTTAGATGCCATAGTATATGCCGCCAAATCTGTGATGTTAAGATCTCTCTTTTGTTGTCAGATTAAAGGCATGTATTGGTTGAGAGAGGTGATGGTCGAAAGGGTTGGTAGATTGGTGGATGTAGGCTACGGTTTAGGATTATTTTGTGGCTATTTTGGGTGCAGTTTGAGGGTGTGGTTTAGTAGAGTTTTAGGGTTGTGGATGAATGTTTTGGATCTGTGGTAGATGGTAGCAAAGGTTTGATAGAAATCAGTGGAAGTTGCAGCAAGTATGTGCTATCTTGTAAGAGTAGAATTGTCGTCGAAGAAACAACGGTTTCTCGACATAATTTCCACCAAAAACTTGAGAGAATTGAGGAGGGAATTGATAGCAAAATCATAGTTTATATGACAGCATGGATATCTAATTTAATCAAGAAAATTTTGGCAGTATAACAGCAAGGAAATTGGTGCAAGTTGCGATTGCAGAATTCTCGTCGAAAAATTTCAGCGGGTTATGACAAAAATTTGCAGCAACATAAAATCATTTTTAGAGATGAATTTCTTAATAGATCAATCTTAGATGGAAGCCAAGATGATCTATGAGGTGTATACGAAATTTCATTCAAAAAAGATTGCAAATAGATGGGTTAAGGCAACAATATGCGGCTGAAATTTTCTGCAACACAAATTTTTAGGTATAGCAGATTAGACGTAAAAGATCAGTGGTTTATATTAAGAATTTTTTGATGAAACTAAAAGAAAATCTACTGTTAGGAAGTTTCAAAGCAATCATAAAAATTTCGTAGAGATTTGGATAGAAACAACGTAGTATCTAGATCAAAAAATAGTGCTATATGGCTGAAATTTTACAATGCAGATTTTCAAGTATAGCAGATTAGATGTAAAATATCAATGGTTTATATTGAGAATTTTTTACAAAACCAAAGGAAAATCTGCTCTTTGGAAGTGTCAAAGATGTCATAAAAATTTTGTAGAGATTTGGATAGAAAAAACACAGTAGCAAGATCAAACAGACGGTGCTATACGGTTGGAATTTTGCAATGTATCTTTCGTCGTAGAGATGAAAACTTTATGATGAAAAGTTTATGCAGAAATATAGGAATAGTTTTTTGGAGATTTTTAAACAAGGATAACTAAATTGTAGCAGCAGTAAGGTAGAAAACCAGAACTTGTTGTAATTCACGGGGAGATCAAAGGATGATCCGTGGTGGTGGAGATGACAACATAATTTGGTGACGATCTTGTAAGTAATTGTGGGAATTGCTTTGAGCGATTGTGGAGGGTTGATGAATGGCTGTGGAAGGGCAGCAAGATGCCAAGAACGCTGCTTTGATACCAGGTGTTAGAACCCTTGCAGATTCTAAACTTGGGGTTGATCTCTTTAGAGGATCGGCCTTCTTGGAACTCTATAGGGGTTCCTCCCTCCAAGTTGCTACTCAAAGGCTACAGAAAAGATTCATCTATTGCTTATCAAAAGAGGATGAATACATGGCTATTTATAGGGCTTCTAAACCCTAACTCCTAATAGGACTCTACTCAAGACTCCTATTCCTTTACAACTCCTAATTCATCTCTAAGAAACAACCTCCTAACCCTAGCCGGCCTCTTCACCTCTTTAATAGGGGTCGGATTAGGTAGGTTTTGCATGAATGTCCCTCTCAATTAGGACTCTCCTAGCTAGAGTCCTAATAATAACAAAGGAAAAAAGTACACCAGATTTATAATGGTTCGATCATCGTGACCTACGTCCACTCCCGATTCCTCTCCACTCGAGGCCATCAGCTTCCACTACCAATCTTCTTTCCAATGAGTGAAGATCAACTATCCTTACAACTTTTTCTCCTTTTTATAGGCTCAGGAGAGAATCTTTGTAAGTTTCACATCTCTTTTAGAATAAACTCTAAACTTTAAGAGGTGGAGAGGAACACTCAATACTTTTCAAGCTTCCCCAAGTAGGAAAGAGTGGGGTATTTATAGACTCCAAATGGATTCAAATTTGGAGCTAAAAAGAGTTTCATCACGGGTTTCTGAGGTATTGGTGGTACCATCGTCAATACTGGGTAATACTATTGCTTGTAGACTGACACTGGGCAATGCCACCACCCAGTCTGGCAGTACTACCGCTTGACAACTTGGAAAAGTCTACTCTTGACTTTTCTAACTCATAGACAGCTCCACATCACCTTGAGTCACTGAATGAATCTTCCACTTGTCCCAAAATAGTCCCAACTCGGGCCTAATGGCCTCTAATTAAGTTACTAGGGTTCATCCCAAAACTAACTCAATTACAATCACAACCACTTCAATCTAGACACAATCGATTACAAACATAATACTATGTTGTTTGGCATGTCATTGGTTTATCCGGTGCTTCGTCCGATCCTTTTAGTGCATCGTTCTCTCTTGCGCCGTATTGCCCAATCGGTCTATTGACCTCCATAACATCCGATCTCCTTAGTGAAATGTTTGATCCTTCTAGCCCGATGCTCAAACTTATGGCACGAAGTCCTTCTGTCGGTATGACAACCGATCTTTCGGCTCGACGTCCAATCTCCTGACATATTCCACTCCGGCCCAATATTTGATTCTACTGCTTTAATTAATTTATCTTCTCTAATTGAAGTTAGTCCTACATCACTCAAAATATAGATTAAATCGGTAACTCATCAATTGATTTCATCAAAATCTGAGATTCAACAATCTCTCCCTTTTTTATGATGACAACCAATTGATAATAGAGTTCAAACTAAACTCCTCCTATCAATATGTCATATTAATAGAAACTTTAAATTCAGAAAATCATGACTATTTCATCATTGCATGCATCATGAATATTAAAAAAACCAATTAATCACATCATTACATGTATCTTAAAATCATGAGTATTTCATGCATAATCATAATTTGAAAATATCAAAGTATATACCATGCATGATCATCATCATGACTTCTCATTGTATGCGTCATCATAATATCATGAGGGTTTCATGTATAATTTTATATCATCATCATAACTTTTCTCTCTTTGTCATCAATAAAAAGGAGAAAAGTGCAACTAACAAATTTTTGAAATATGCAAGCTAGTAAGATAGCAAGTTTTGAACATGCAAGCTAGCAAGTTTTTGAGATATAAAAATTAATAAAATTTTTGCTTCTCTTGAGATGTGCAAGATAGCATGTTTGCTTTTCTTTGTGATGTTTAAGCTAGTAGGTTTTTGAAAAAGAATACAAGATAGTAAATAACAAGTTTTATATTATTTTAGAACATGTAAACTAGCAAGTTTTAGATATATGCAAGTTTAGCAATTCTTTGTTTCTTGAGATGAGCAAGATATCACTTTTGCTTCTCTTGAGATTGTAAGCTAGTAATTCTTACTTCTCGTTTAAGATGAGCAAGCGAGCAAGATTCTTCTTTCTTTGCAAGCTAGGAATTTTTGCAAGTTTACAAGTTTTTACTTCTTCTTGAATTGTGTAAGCCAGCGAATCTTTCTCCCCCTTTGTCATTATCAAAAAGAAGAAGGAAAGAACACAATGGTATAAATGTTCAAGTCATCACATGAAAAATATCAAGAAAAATTAATTTGGTGATTAATTATATAATTCATGAATACAAAGGAATTATACATAATAAAAATCATGTCATGAAAAATAATATAAAAAATCATGTGAATACTAAAAGACATGATTCATTTTGATAAATCTCCTCTTAAATAATAATAAAAAATCTTAGGAGATCAAATAGTAAAAGATCTTCAAAAGAAATTTTAAGTCATGAATTCCGAGAAACTAAGAGAAAAATCATGATTTATTTGGATAAATATTCTCATTAACAAAATGTAAAAATCATACAAGAATAAATAGTAAGGGGTCTTGATTCATATAAAGAAAATCTCAAGTTATAATTCTAATAATTCAATATCATGATATAGATCAAACTCATTCAAATTCAAATCGTCAAATCATCAAAATTACTAAAAGATTCAAAATGACATAAATAGATTCATTAATCTTTTATTGAAAACTCGATAAGATTTTAGGATAAAGATATTTTCAAGAATAATGCATTTCCCTTTTTTATGTGTTTTAATTTATGTGATTTATTTCATACAAGCATGTCTTTGTCTTTTATATCAAACAAAAATATGCATTATTATTTAAAACCGAAAAACAAGATTTATCATAAGAGTCATCAACATCAATAAACCATAAATCACAAAAATCATCGTTACTTCAAATCATCATGCATCATTAAATCATCAAGTATGATTTCATTAAATATAAAGCATTTTCAATTAAATTTATTTTGTTTATTATAGTAATATATTTTTCTTCTTAAGTGAATCTAACTCTTAGTGCAAGGAGTTAACATGCAATTGTCATGCTTATTTTTTTTATATTTTAAAATCACTTGAAAGAAAAGCATGATCCCCATTTTTCTTAATATTTCCTACTAATTTAAAAATAACTCATGAAATGCATCAAGTAATTTCATAGTAAAATAAAAGGGTTTTGGTTGAGTCACTTACCTCATTTATGGATGGACTCGTTTTGTCCAATGTCGCCTTGAGTGCTTTCTTCTTCTTTTGTGCATGTATCTTCTTCTTCAGTTGCTGTTGAATTAGTACTTTTAGAAAACTTTGATGATTTATAAAATTATTTTGATAAAGCTCATATCAGAAAGATGTTTAACTTGAAAACGTTTGTAAGAATATAATGAGCAAGTAAAGCAGTTTGCAATAAAGGTAAATAATAAAGGAAAAGAGCACACTATATTTATAGTGGTTCGGTCGTCGTGACCTATGTCCAATCCCAATTCCTTTTTGTTAGGATCAAGAGCACTAAGAGGGGGGGTGAATTAGTGCAACGGAAATCTTTCAACGATAAAAAACGTTCGAACGATAAAAATGATTTCGGTGTGAAAGCCGATTCTAAGATTACTTTAACTTAAGATCAAGCGAGATGACGTTAAAGTCAATCTATGAAGCCAGTTTGCAGTTATGATGAAAATCAGAATATAAGCGCAAACTGAAATACGACGTTCGTACGATAAAAGTGATTTCGGTGTGAAAGCCGATTTGTAAACCACTTTAACTTGAGATGAAGCGAGATGTAGTTAAAGCAAAGATATAAAGGCAGTTTGCAGTTATGATGGAAATCAGAATGTAAGCGCAAACTGAAATATGATGTTCGTATAAAATTGATTTGCGTCTAAATGCCGATTCGGAAAGCACTGAACTTTGAAACACGTTCGTAAAAACACAGAAGGCAGTAAGCTATTGAAGAGGTTTGCAGTAAAGATAAGATGCTCAAAGTAAATGCAAACCGAGATTTAGAGTGGTTCGGTCAATCTTGACCTACTCCACTTTTGGCTTCCTCCACCGACGAGGTCACCGACGTCAACTAGAGGCCTTCCTTCAATAGGCGAAGGCCAACCACCCTTTTACAATTTTACTCCTTTTGACGGGCTTAGGAGACAACCCTTACAGACTTTTCTCTCCTCTCTTTAAAGCTCAGAACTTGGAAGAAAAGAGGGAGAAGAACTTTTGGCCTTTACAATAATTTTGAGCTCTAAAAATCACAGAACAAGATAAAGATTTTGGTGTATGTTCTGTGCTCTTTCAGTGCTGAATGGGTGGGGTATTTATAGGCCCCAACCCAGTTCAAATTTGGAGCTCAACACTATCAATTCCTGGAATTTTGGGATCTGGCGGTTGCACCTCCTGACTGGAGCGGTTGCACCGCCTGGCAGAGCTCGAAGACTGAGTCTCTAGGCGGTGCCACCTCTGTAAGGGGCGGTTGTACCTCCTGCCAAAGCTCGAAGACCGTGCTCAGGCAGTGCCACCTCCTGACTGAGGCGGTTGCACCTCCTGCCAGAGCTCGAAGACCGAGCTCAAGCGGTGCCACCTCTTGTCAAGGGAGGTTGCACCGCCCAGTCTCGCTCAGAGACTGAGCCCAGGTGGTGCCACCTCTTGGTTGGGGCGATTGCACCGCCCAGTCTCCCTCGGAGACTCAGCCCAAGCGGTGCCACCTCTTGGCTTGGGCGGTTCAACTGCTTGGCAAAAATCAGGGTCCGAATGGGTTGATCCATTCGGCCCAATTTGGGTTTTTCAATGGCCCAATTGCCCCAAGATTAAGTTAATGGGATCACCTCCCATTTCCAACTTAATCATTGTGCTAACTACGATATTCCCTAAGACATTTATTGTAACTTGCTCCGGTGCGTCAATCGCTTCTTCCGACGAGCTTCCGGCGAACTTCCGTCGATCATCCGATGAACCCTCGGTGATGCTCCTACGAACTTCCGGCAAACTCCTGGACTTGCGACGATCCACTTGGCGAGTTCCAACGAGCTTCTTTGGCAAGCTCATGGACTTCTCGGATTTGTTCCCGCAGAACCTCCGACGACTGTTCGAACTTCCATCGAACTCTCGAACTCCCAACGTGATCATTGTCTTGACTCCGGCGCAACTCCTACTGCATGTCTTTCTTCTATCGTAGTTAATCCTGCACACTTATCTCAATATATAGATTAGATAACAAATGACAATTGACTTCATCATCAAAATCCGAGATTCCACAATCTCCCCCTTTTTTATGATGACAATCAATTGATAATAGAGTTAACCTTAACTCCCCCTATCTATATGCTATACTTGAGATAAGTCATTTTTGAATTCAAAACTTTTGAATTCAAGAGACATATTGATAAGTTAAAATCATTTAAACTTATCAATACTCCCATCATGATTCCCATCATGATGTATCTCACTGAAGATGATGTCAAGGCTTGACATTCATTTTCAAATTTTACATTACAAGTTTGAATGATGGTAATAGTAGCAATTCATCATATTGTAAGATATCAACATGTAAAACTGCGAAGTAATATTTTGATATCATTACATGATGCACACATTTCAAATATTTTAGCAATTATTGCATTTCATCACATGGTAAGATATCAATACATAAAATTACGATGCAAGTTTTTTGTTTGATATCTTGACATGATACAAACAAGGCATAATGCAAATTATAGCAATCATAGCATCTCTTGGTGATGCAAGCATGGCATTAATACTCATATATTTCTCCCCCTTTGTCATCAACAAAAAGCATGGTAATTGTGATACCAGGAGAACAATATAAGCAAATTTTGAACATAAGTGTGATAGTCATTCATGCCTTTACTAGGTTCAAGTTATTTTCCAATAGTAAGTGATAGGAAATCAATTGTACAAGCATGATATGTAGATCACTTTGAATACTTCTTCCTTTGTGTTTGTTATAATCTTTTTGCATGAAGGAGGAAGGTCATTTGTGATACCAGCTATTTGTGAGTTTACTTTGAGTGAAGTTAAAACCGATGAGAGATTAAATCATGAAGTTAAAATCGATGAGAAATTGAATCATGCTTCATTTTTACAGGTATCAAGATATGTATGTGAAACAAATCTTTGCAAGTAAAAAACACTATCATCCATATTTCAAGATGGAATTCATAAGCAGGAATCATTTCATCAAATCCATTTCAGAAAAATATTTTTCATATAAGTGTATGAGAAAATCTGATTTTTAGGATACCAATTGTTAAGCGAATCCGAAAATGAAATTAACACTTTCATGCATTCGGATAAGACTATGCTACATATTTTCAAATACAATCATAAAGACAAAACATGCTTATTGTTATGGAAATTTTTGTATTCAACACATAATTTCCAATATATTATTTAGGCATGTAATGGCAGTTAAGTGATTTGATCATTCAATAAAGTCTGAAAGATAATTTTAACTAGTTTATGTACTCGGACACCTCAACATTCCTAATTCTCTTCTTATGAAATCAAATTGTTCTTCACTTAGAGGTTTTGTAAAAATATCAGCTAGTTGATGTTTAATATCAATGAATTCTATGATTACATCATGATTAGTAAAACATGATCTCGTATAAAGTGATGTCTAATATCAATATGTTTTGTTCTTGAGTGTTGTATAGGATTTTTCGTTAAGCATATTGCACTTGTGTTATCACATTTGTTGAATCTCGTATTTTGATGATGAAACCAATTGATAATTATGTTTATGTTTAACTGTATTTTGAGTGATGCAAGTCTACTCGATCAGGATTAGACAGTTGACGCAGGAGGAATTGACGTTGCGCCGGAAGAGATCACGTCAGGATATTGGATGGCTGAATACTTCGAACGTCGGGCATCGGGCCAAGGAGAGCGAAATTGCGCCAAGGATATCGGGGTTGCAGAGGTCAACCACCGATTGGGCAACAAGCCGCAAGAGAGGACGATGCACCGAAGAATCAGATGAAGCGCCAACCAATGGCATGCCGGGCAACAGAATGTCAATTCGCGTTGTAATAATTGTCTAGATCGGAGTAGAGTTTTAGCTTGTGTGTGCAGGATTAACTATGATAACGATGAAGACATAAAGCAAAACAAAGTGTCAGAGTCAAGCGCAAAGGATTCGTTGAGAGTTCGAGAGTTCGACGGAAGTCCGAAGGTTCGTCGGGAATGTTGCCGGAACTAGCCGAGAATGAGTAGGGAGCTTGCCGAAGGGTTTTTCGGAAGCTCGCCGGAAGGTTCGTTGGAAGTTCGTGGAGCTCACCGAGAAAGATCGGAGCTTGCCGAAGAAGCTCGTTGGAACTCGCCAAGATCAAATCGTGAAGTCTAGGAGCTTGCCGGGAGTCCGCAGAATGGTTTTCGAGAGTTTATCGGAAGACCGTCGGAAGTTCGCTGGAAGCTCACCGGAAGAAGTCTGGACTTCTGAACTTTGTAATAGCTTAGAAAATATCTTTAAATTCGTAGTTAGCATGTTAATTAGGGTTAGGATTATGTGTTAATCCTATAACCCAAGTAGGGGCCAATTGGGCCCGAGTTCGGACTGGTTTGGGCCAAGTTTGGAGCCCAACCAGTGAGCTGATTTGGCCTAGGCGGTGGCACCGCCCAGCCCCGAGAGCTGGGCGGTGACACCTCCTGGGCTGGGCGGTTGCACCCTCCAGCACCCGAGCGCTGGGTGGTGGCACCGCTTGGCTGGGCGGTGGCACCGCCAGCATCGGGAACATAAGAGAATTCAAATTTTTGGAGCCCAAATTTGAATCCTCTTGAGGCCTATAAATACCCCTCAAGTCTCAGCTGAGAATACAACTTTTTGAGCAGCAAGTGATTGAGAGAAAAGTCTTAGAAGAGTCTTTGCTAGTCTTGTTATCAATTTGCTAGTGTTCACCTCCTTCTTTCTTGCTGAAAATCTGTAAGAGAGTGAACCGCTTGTAAAAGTTGTAAGAGGGGTATTTACCCTTCCCTTTCAATAGATTTGCTAGTGGAAGGTGGGAGCCTCATCGAAGAGGGGCCTCGCAAGTGGATGTAGGTCATTTGACCGAACCATTGTAAAATCGGCGTAATCTCTGGTTTGCATTTACGTATTGTCATTTATATTACTGCAAACGATTTGCACTTTAATGCTATACTGTTTTGTCTCCGTCTTACTTATCTCTTCAAGTTAAAATGCAATTGAAATGATTTTAAACGAAAACGTTGCTTTTATCGTACGAAGTTTCCGAAAAGTGTTTAAATCGTGAAAAGTTTATCGCACTTCACCGCTGCACTAATTCACCCCCCCCCCTCTTAGTGCCGCTCCGATCCTAACAATTGGTATCAGAGCCCGGTATTTCTCATTTCGGATTTACAACCGAGAGAAATGGCTCTTTATGGCTTTCAAGAGGGCTTATCGGTTTTTCGTCCACCGTTGTTTAACGGATTGGACTACACTTATTGGAAAACTTGAATGAGAGTTTTCTTGATTTCTATGGATTTGAATTTATAGCACATTATCGAAAATGGATTTGAAATGTCTTCTCTCCCAATGAACCATTGGAATGCTTTGGAGAAGAAGATGTTTTCTTTAAACGCAAAGGCTATGAATGCCTTATTTTGCGCTTTGGACAAAACTGAGTTCAATCGGATTTCAACGTGCGAAACGGCTTTTGATATTTGGCGAACACTTGAAATCACGCACGAGGGAACTAGTAGAGTCAAAGACTCGAAAGTTAACATTTTATTGCATGATTTTGAGCTTTTTCAAATGTAACCAAGCGAGACTATAGGCGACATGTACGCCCGTTTCACGGATGTCGTCAATAATCTAAGAGTTCTTAGTAAATCTTTTTCGAATTTTGATCTCGTATGCAAGATCTTAAGATCCCTTCCAAAAAGGTGGGATTCTAAAATAACCGCAATACAAGAAACAAAAGATTTAAATATTTTTCCACTTGAAGAACTAATTGGTTTATTGATGACATATGAAATGGTGCACAATGCACATGATGAACAAAATCACCTTCCAAAGAACAGGAAGGATTTGGAACTCCGGAGAAATGGATACCACTTGAGCAATGACTCAAGTGATGAGGACAATAATGAACTTGAACTTCGAACACTAAATCTTAATAAGTGTATTAAACAAAAATCTAAAATAAACAATGAACTTGAACGGAGGGAGAGGCCAAAGAAGAGGAAGGCAACCAAGGATGAATCAAGAACTTCCAAAGGTGAAACGGAGAATTGGGCTTTGACGGGCTTCGACTACAAGGTAAGTAACTCAACTCTCTTGAATTATTTTGAAATTACTTGATGTTTTCTATGATGCATTTTCTCTTTTCTTTTGAATAATTATTTTTCTTGAAAATTGTATGTTCTATGTTAATAGAATAAAATGTTAGATTTAAATAATCATATATATGTGCTTGAGAAGCAAGAATGTGTATTTTGATGATTTCCATATTAACTTTCAATGATGATGCATGGTTCTTATATGGAAGGCTTGATGATATTTTTTTTTAAACCTTGTCTTTGGTTTTCAAACATGATGTATGTTTTTGACATAAGAACAAAACTTGAGCATGCTAATATAAAGTCAATCACATAAATTAAAACTAAAGAAGTTTTAGTTATCTATAAGAATCATTCAAAATTATGTTCAATGAAACCATTGCATAATGATGTAATGAAAATATTAAACATTTTGAAACCATGTTTTAGTGTCATGCATAATGATCATGCTTAATAAATTTCAAAATTATGCATATGAATCTTGTGATTTATGGATTATTGATTTTTACCATAATGAAAGTGCCTTATTAATCTTTGTTGTAATAAATCTTACACTTTCGGTTTTAAATATTATACATGTTTTTAATTGGTATAAGTGAAATAAAATCATATGAATTGAAACAACTGAAAAGAGGAAAATATTTTTTCCTTGAAAAATTATTTTTCTCTATCCTATTGATCTTGATGTTTATTATGATAAATCTATATATACCATTTTGAATATCTTGAAAGTAATGTTAATATTTTCATGATTTTGATGATTTAAATTTGAAATGAGTTTTATCAAAATCATGATATTGATTTCTTGGAATAACATGAGATTACCTTTAATGATCATTTTGATTCATGGAATTTTGGATTCATGACTTGGTCTTACATTTGTTTATGAGATAGTTGAAATCTTTGTACGTTTGAATTCTTCCCTTCTTTCAATTTATGCATGTTATATGTTAAAGATTTAAAACAATGTTTTGGTATCATGCATATCTAAGAAATATTGATGTGACAAATTGAATAAGTAGAAAATGAATGATGATTTTTCTCTTGAATATAACTTGTGATATTTTTTTTATATAAATTATCATTTGGATTTCTTGACATTCGATACATGAGATTTTATTATAAATCAAAATTTCTCATTAATCGATCTTCTACGATTTTACTTGATATTCTCTTGAGAGGAGATTTTCTGAATGAATCATGATTTTTCCTTGTGAGTTCTTGGAGTTATTACTTGATTTTTCTTTTAAAACAATATCTCTTCTTTGTATTCCTATGATTTTTCTTGATATTTTATTTAAAGAAGATATTTACTATATGAATCATGTCTTTTGGTATTCAAATGATTTTATCCTTCATGACATGATTTCTTTGTATTTATGGCTTGCATGGCTTGAAATGTTTTGGTATAATGCATGCAATGATGAAATATTCATAAAGTTAAAATGATGTATGCAATACTTATGATAATGATGTACATGATGTATTTATTGCATATGATGTGTATCATGAATGCTTTAAATGATGAATGTTTGGTATCATGATCAACATATTGATAAATGCTTAAAAATTTTAATGTTTGAGTCTCATGTATGATATGCTTATTAATGATGATTGATTTATTTTTCGGCATCGTGCATGAAAAATAAGGTTATTGAAATTGTGTATGTTTTAATTTGAATATATAATGATGCACAAATAAGAATGATACTTATCTTTGTCATAATATGAAAATTGATATAAGGGTCTTCCCTTCTTTTTGACAATGACAAAGGGGGAGCAAGAATTTCTAGCGTGGACATCATGAAAAGAGGCAAACTAACTGGCTTGCACAATTCAATATGAAAGCAAAAAATTGCACTTCTCAAAAGAGAAGATGCAAATGTAACATTTGCCAAATTATTTGCTTGCCTCATGTAAAATATTATCTCTTGCTAGTTTGGCAATTTTTGCTAGCTTGTATATTGTGAAACTTACATATCGTAAAAATTGCTAGCTTGTAGTCTAAAGAGAAGCAAAAAGCTACTATCTCAAAAGAAGCAAATGTGCTATCTTGTCTATCTTAAGAGGCAAAAATGCTAACTTGCACATCTAGCAAAACTTGACAAATTTGCATATTTCAAGAAGCAAGAGTTGCTTTCTTGAACATCTCAATATTGCTAGCTTGCATGATATAGAACTTGCTATCTTGAACATTACCAAAAGTGCTATCTTGTATGCTGTAAAACTTGCATATCTAATACTTGATAGCTTGAATGTCCTAAGCATGATGCATTACTTGCTAAATTTTCTAGCTTCAAAACTACATAATGATAAACTTATATTACAAACACAAAGAATAGTTGTACTTCTCCTTTTTGTTGATGACAAAGGGGGAGAAGTATGTTGATGACATGATATGCATAAGTCTATGCATGAGTTCATAATGACGTGTTGCAAGTATTCATGATGAATATTGCAATGACTTGAATTCAGTTTGAATTCAAGGTTTTATCAATATGGCATATTGATAGGGGGAGTTTGTTTAAACTCCGGGAGTCAAGTTTAACTCCGTCATCAATTAGTTGTCATCATCAAAAAGGGGGAGATTGTTGAATCTCATATTTTGATGATGAAACCAAGTGATAATTATGTTTATGTTTAACTATATTTTGAGTGATGCAGGTCTACTCGATCAGGATTAGACAATTGACGCAGGAGGAATTGACGTTGCGCCGGAAGAGATCACGTCAGGATATTGGATGGTTGAATGCTTCGAATGTCGGGCATCGGGCCAAGGAGATCGAAATTGCGCCAAGGATATCGGGGTTGCGGAGGTCAATCGCCGATTGGGCAACAAGCCGCAAGAGAGGACGATGCACCGAAGAATCGGACGAAGCGCCAACCAATGACGTGCCGGGCAACAGAATGTCAATCCGCGTTGTAATAATTGTCTAGATCGGAGTAGAGTTTTAGCTTGTGTGTGCAGGATTAACTACGATAAAGTTGAAGATATAAAGCAAAACAAAGTGTCGGAGTCAAGCGCGAAGGATTCGTTGGGAGTTCGAGAGTTCGACGGAAGTCCGAAGGTTCGTCGGGAATGTTGCCGGAACTAGCCGAGAATGAGTAGGGAGCTTGCCAAAGGGTTTTTCGGAAGCTCGCCGGAAGGTTCGTTGGAAGTTCGCGGAGCTCACCGAGAAAGATCGGAGCTTGCCGAAGAAGCTCGTTGGAACTCGCCAAGATCAAATCGTGATGTCTAGGAGGTTGCCGGGAGTCCGCAGAATGGTTTTCGAGAGTTTATCAGAAGACCGTCGGAAGTTCGCCGGAAGCTCGCCGGAAGAAGTCTTGACTTCTGAACTTTGTAATAGCCTAGAAAATATCTTTAAATTCGTAGTTAGCATGTTAATTAGGGTTAGGATTATGTGTAAATCCTATAACCCAAGTAGGGGCCAATTGGGCCCGAGTTCGGATTGGTTTGGGCCAAGTTTGGAGCCCAACCAGTGAGCTGATTTGGCCTAGGCGGTGGCACCGCCTAGGCTAGGCGGTGGCACCACCCAGCACCCGAGAGCTGGGCGGTGACACCTCTTGGGCTGGGTGGTTGCACCGTCAAGCACCCGAGCGCTGGGCGGTGGCACCGCTTGGTTAGGCGGTGGCACCGCCAGCATCGGGAACATAAGAGAATTCAAATTTTTGGAGCCCAAATTTGAATTCTCTTGAGGCCTATAAATACCCCTCAAGTCTCAGCTGAGAATACAACTTTTTAACGAGCAAGTGATTGAGAGAAAAGTCTTAGAAGAGTCTTTGCTAGTCTTGTTATCAATTTGCTAGTGTTCACCTCCTTCTTTCTTGCTGAAAATCTGTAAGAGAGTGAACCGCTTATAAAAGTTGTAAGAGGGGTATTTACCCTTCCCTTTCAAGAGATTTGCTAGTGGACAGTGGGAGCCTCATCGAAGAGGGGCCTCGCAAGTGGATGTAGGTCATTTGACCGAACCACTGTAAAATCGGCGTAATATCTGGTTTGCATTTACTTATTGTCATTTATATTACTGCAAATGATTTGCACTTTAATGCTATACTGCTTTGTCTCCGTCTTACTTATCTCTTCAAGTTAAAACGCAATCGAAATGGTTTTAAACGAAAACGTTGCTTTTATCGTACGAAGTTTCCGAAAAGTGTTTAAATCGTGAAAAGTTTATCGCACTTCACCGCTGCACTAATTCACCCCCCCCCCTCTTAGTGCCGCTCCGATCCTAACAATTGGTATCAGAGCCCGGTATTTCTCATTTCGGATTTACAACCGAGAGAAATGGCTCTTTATGGCTTTCAAGAGGGCTTATCGGTTTTTCGTCCACCGTTGTTTAACGGATTGGACTACACTTATTGGAAAACTCGAATGAGAGTTTTCTTGATTTCTATTGATTTGAATTTATGGCACATTTTCGAAAATGGATTTGAAATGTCTTCTCACCCAATGAACCATTGGAATGATTTGGAGAAGAAGATGTTTTCTTTAAACGCAGAGGCTATGAATGCCTTATTTTGCGCTTTGGACAAAACTGAGTTCAATCGGATTTCAACGTGCGAAACGACTTTTGATATTTGGCGAAAACTTGAAATCACGCACGAGGGAACTAGTAGAGTCAAAGACTCGAAAGTTAACATTTTATTGCATGATTTTGAGCTTTTTCAAATGCTACCAAGCGAGACTATAGGCGACCTGTACACCCGTTTCACGGATGTCGTCAATAATCTATGAGTTCTTGGTAAATCTTTTTCGAATTTTGATCTCGTAAGCAAGATCTTAAGATCCCTTCCAAAAAGGTGGGATTCTAAAATAACCGCAATACAAGAAACAAAAGATTTAAATATTTTTCCACTTGAAGAACTAATTGGTTTGTTGATGACATATGAAATGGTGCACAATGCACATGATGAACAAAATCACCTTCCAAAGAACAGGAAGGATTTGGAACTCCGGAGAAATGGATACCACTTGAGCAATGACTAAAGTGATGAGGACAATGATGAACTTGAACTTCGAACACTAAATCTTAATAATTTTATTAAACAAAAATCTAAAATAAACATTGAACTTGAACGGAGGGAGAGGCCAAAGAAGAGGAAGGCAACCAAGGATGAATCAAGAACTTCCAAATGTGAAACGGAGAATTGGGCTTTGACGGGCTTCGACTATAAGGTAAGTAACTCAACTCTCTTGAATTATTTTGAAATTACTTGATGTTTTCTATGATGCATTTTCTCTTTTCTTTTGAATAATTATTTTTCTTGAAAATTGTATGTTCTATGTTAATAGAATAAAATGTTAGATTTAAATAATCATATATATGTGCTTGAGAAGCAAGAATGTGTATTTTGATGATTTCCATATTAACTTTCAATGATGATGCATGGTTCTTATATGGAAGGCTTGATGATATTTTTTTTTAAACCTTGTCTTTGGTTTTCAAACATGATGTATGTTTTTGACATAAGAACAAAACTTGAGCATGCTAATATAAAGTCAATCACATAAATTAAAACTAAAGAAGTTTTAGTTATCTATAAGAATCATTCAAAATTATGTTCAATGAAACCATTGCATAATGATGTAATGAAAATATTAAACATTTTGAAACCATGTTTTAGTATCATGCATAATGATCATGCTTAATAAATTTCAAAATTATGCATATGAATCTTGTGATTTATGGATTATTGATTTTTACCATAATGAAAGTGCCTTATTAATCTTTGTTGTAATAAATCTTACACTTTCAGTTTTAAATATTATACATGTTTTTATTTGGTATAAGTGAAATAAAATTATATGAATTGAAACAACTAAAAAGAGGAAAATATTTTTTCCTTGAAAAATTATTTTTCTCTATCCTATTGATCTTGATGTTTATTATGATAAATCTATGTATACCATTTTGAATCTCTTGAAATAATGTTAATATTTTGATGATTTTGATGATTTAAATTTGAAATGAGTTTTATCAAAATCATGATATTGATTTCTTGGAATAACATGAGATTACCTTTGATGATCATTTTGATTAATGGAATTTTGGATTCATGACTTGGTCTTACATTTGTTTATGAGATGGTTGAAATCTTTGTACGTTTGAATTCTTCCCTTCTTTCAATTTATGCATGTTATATGTTAAAGATTTAAAACCATGTTTTGGTATCATGCATATCTAAGAAATATTGATTTGACAAATTGAATAAGTTGAAAATGAATGATGATTTTTCTCTTGAATATAAGTTGTGATATTTTTTTTATATAAATCATCATTTTGATTTCTTGACATTCGATACATGAGATTTTATTATAAATCAAAATTTCTCATTAATCGATCTTCTACGATTTTACTTGATATTCTCTTGAGAGGAGATTTTCTGAATGAATCATGATTTTTCCTTATGAGTTCTTGGAGTTATTACTTGATTTTTCTTTTAAAACAAGATCTCTTCTTTGTATTCCTATGATTTTTCTTGATATTTTATTTAAAGAAGATATTTACTATATTAATCATGTCTTTTGGTATTCAAATGATTTTATCCTTCATGACATGATTTCTTTGTATTTATGGCTTGCATGGCTTGAAATGTTTTGGTATAATGCATGCAATGATGAAATATTCATAAAGTTAAAATGATGTATGCAATACTTATTATAATGATGTACATGATGTATTTATTGCATATGATGTG
Organism: Musa acuminata AAA Group; assembly: GCF_036884655.1. Lineage (NCBI taxonomy): Eukaryota > Viridiplantae > Streptophyta > Magnoliopsida > Zingiberales > Musaceae > Musa > Musa acuminata. The sequence goes on from NC_088357.1 coordinate 33,088,273, forward strand.
TATCATGAATGCTTTAAATAATGAATGTTTGGTATCATGATCAATATGTTGATAAATGCTTAAAAATTTTAATGTTTGAGTATCATGTATGATATGCTTATTAATGATGATTGATTTATTTTTCGGCATCGTGCATGAAAAATAAGGTTATTGAAATTGTGTATGTTTTAATTTGAATATATAATGATGCACAAATAAGAATGATACTTATCTTTGTCATAATATGAAAATTGATATAAGGGTCTTCCCTTCTTTTTGACAATGACAAAGGGGGAGCAAGAATTTCTAGCGTGGACATCATGAAAAGAGGCAAACTAACTAGCTTGCACAATTCAAGATGAAAGCAAAAAATTGCACTTCTCAAAAGAGAAGATGCAAATGTAACATTTGCCAAATTGTTTGCTTGCCTCATGTAAAATATTATCTCTTGCTAGTTTGGCAATTTTTGCTAGCTTGTATATTGTGAAACTTACATATCGTAAAAATTGCTAGCTTGTAGTCTAAAGAGAAGCAAAAAGTTGCTATCTCAAAAGAAGCAAATGTGCTATCTTGCTTAACTTAAGAGGCAAAAATGCTAACTTGCACATCTAGCAAAACTTGACAAATTTGCATATTTCAAGAAGCAAGAGTTGCTTTCTTGAACATCTCAATATTGCTAGCTTGCATGATATAGAACTTGCTATCTTGAACATTACCAAAAGTGCTATCTTGTATGCTGTAAAACTTGCATATCTAATACTTGATAGCTTGAATGTCCTAAGCATGATGCATTACTTGCTAAATTTTCTAGCTTCAAAACTACATAATGATAAACTTATATTACAAACACAAAGAATAGTTATACTTCTCCTTTTTGTTGATGACAAAGGGGGAGAAGTATGTTGATGACATGATATGCATAAGTCTATGCATGAGTTCATAATGACGTGTTGCAAGTATTCATGATGAATATTGCAATGACTTGAATTCAGTTTGAATTCAAGGTTCTATCAATATGGCATATTGATAGGGGGAGTTTGTTTAAACTCCGGGAGTCAAGTTTAACTCCGTCATCAATTGGATGTCATTCTCAAAAAGGGGGAGATTGTTGAATCTCGTATTTTGATGATGAAACCAATTGATAATTATGTTTATGTTTAATTGTATTTTGAGTGATGCAGGTCTACTCGATCAGGATTAGACAGTTGACGCAGGAGGAATTGACGTTGCGCCGGAAGAGATCACGTCAGGATATTGGATGGCTGAATGCTTCGAACGTCAGGCATCGGGCCAAGGAGAGCGAAATTGCGCCAAGGATATCGGGGTTGCGGAGATCAACCGCCGATTAGGCAACAAGCCGCAAGAGAGGACGATGCACCAAAGAATCGGACGAAGCGCCAACCAATGACGTGCCGGGCAACAGAATGTCAATTCGCATTGTAATAATTGTCTAGATCGGAGTAGAGTTTTAGCTTGTGTGTGCAGGATTAACTACGATAACGACGAAGACATAAAGCAACACAAAGTGTCGGAGTCAAGCGCGAAGGATTCGTTGGGAGTTCGAGAGTTCGACGGAAGTCCGAAGGTTCGTCGGGAATGTTGCCGGAACTAGCCGAGAATGAGTAGGGAGCTTGCCGAAGGGTTTTTCGGAAGCTCGCCGGAAGGTTCGTTGGAAGTTCACGGAGCTCACCGAGAAAGATCAGAGCTTGCCGAAGAAGCTCGTTGGAACTCGCCAAGATCAAATCGTGAAGTCTAGGAGCTTGCCGGGAGTCCGCAGAATGGTTTTCGAGAGTTTATCGGAAAACCGTCGGAAGTTCGCCGGAAGCTCGCCGGAAGAAGTCTTGACTTCTGGACTTTGTAATAGCTTAGAAAATATCTTTAAATTCGTAGTTAGCATGTTAATTAGGGTTAGGATTATGTGTTAATCCTATAACCCAAGTAGGGGCCAATTGGGCCCGAGTTCGGACTGGTTTGGGCCAAGTTTGGAGCCCAACTAGTGAGCCGATTTGGCCTAGGCGGTGGCACCGCCCAGCACCCGAGAGCTGGGCGGTGACACCTCCTGGGTTGGGCGGTTGCACCGTCCAACACCCGAGCGCTGGGCGGTGGCACCGCTTGGTTGGGCGGTGGCACCGCCAGCATCGGGAACATAAGAGAATTCAAATTTTTGGAACCCAAATTTGAATCCTCTTGAGGCCTATAAATACCCCTCAAGTCTCAGCTGAGAATACAACTTTTTGAGCAGCAAGTGATTGAGAGAAAAGTCTTAGAAGAGTCTTTGCTAGTCTTGTTATCAATTTGCTAGTGTTCTCCTCCTTCTTTCTTGCTGAAAATCTGTAAGAGAGTGAAACGCTTGTAAAAGTTGTAAGAGGGGTATTTACCCTTCCCTTTCAAGAGATTTGCTAGTGGAAGGTGGGAGCCTCATCGAAGAGGGGCCTCGCAAGTGGATGTAGGTCATTTGACCGAACCACTGTAAAATCGGCGTAATCTCTGGTTTGCATTTACTTATTGTCATTTATATTACGGCAAACGATTTGCACTTTAATGCTATACTGCTTTGTCTTCGTCTTACTTGTCTCTTAAAGTTAAAAAGCAATCGAAACGGTTTTAAACGAAAACGTTGCTTTTATCGTACGAAGTTTCCGAAAAGTGTTTAAATCGTGAAAAGTTTATCGCACTTCACCGTTGCACTAATTCACCCCCCCCCTCTTAGTGCCGCTCCGATCCTAACAACATTTAATAGGAATATTTTTAAAATGAATTTTATAATCTTCTAAGGTGTTTTTCATCCATACAACTTGTGCACAGCATGCACTTGCTGCAATATATTCAGCTTTGGTTGTTGATAGTGCAACCGAGTTTTGTTTCTTAGATGACCAGGAAACATTGGCATGTCCTAAAAATTGACATGTTCCTGATGTGCTTTTTCTATCTAGTCTACAGCCAGCAAAGTCCGCATCACCATAAGCAATTAACTCAAGATTATCTGATTTTGGGTACCATAATCCTAGATTTGTGGTACCATTAAGATATCTAAGTATTCTTTTAACTGCTTTGAGATGAGATATCTTAGGGTTTGATTGAAATCTAGCACAAAGTCCTACACTGAACATGATATCTGGTCTAGTTGCAGTGAGGTAAAGTAAACTTCCTATCATACCCCTATAAGTTTTTTGATCGAAGCTTTCTCCACTTTCATCAATTTCTAACTTAGTGGAGGTGCTCATAGGAGTGTTAATAACTTTTGAGTTATTCATATTAAACTTTTTCAGCAAATTAATAGCATATTTAGTTTGACTAATAAAGATGTCATTGCTTAGTTGTTTGATTTGTAAGGCTAAGAAGAATGTTAATTCTCCCATTAAACTCATTTCGAATTCAAGACTCATAGTTTTAGCAAAAGATTCATAAAGAGATTCATTCGTAGAACCAAAGATAATATCATCAACATAAATATGAACAATGAGAAAATTATTTTTAAAATTCTTGATGAATAATATAGTATCAACCTTGCCTTTTGTGAAATTATTTTCAATAAGAAAAGAACTAAGTCTCTCATACCAAGCCCTCGGAGCTTGTTTTAAACCATAGAGAGCTTTAGTTAATCTAAAGACATGATTAGGGAGGCCATTATTTTCAAATCCAGGAGGTTGTTCAACATAGACTTCTTCGGAAATAAAGCCATTAAGAAAAGCGCTTTTAACATCCATTTGAAACAACTTAAAATTATTATTGCTAGCGTAGGCAATGAGCATCCGTATGGCTTCTAATCGAGCCACAAGAGCGAAGGTTTCTTCGTAATCGATACCTTCTTCTTGGTTGAAACCTTTGGCCACTAATCTAGCCTTGTTTCTAACCACGATACCACATTCATCTTGCTTATTTCTAAAAACCCATTTAGTACCATAACTAAATGGTCATTTGGTCTAGAAACAAGCTTCCACACCTCATTTCTCTCAAATTGATTTAATTTATCTTGCATTGCGATAATCCATGAATCATCTTTCATGGCTTCGTCAACACTTTTGGGTTCAATTTGGGAGAGAAAAGCGGTGTTGGAACAAAAATTTTTAAGAGAAGAACGTGTTTGAACCCCCTTTGATGTGTCTCCTAAGATTAGCTCCTTAGGATGAGCATCTACATACTTCCAATCCTTGGGTAAGGATGTTTCGGAAGTGGATGCATTCAAGTTGTTAGTTGGAGACGAGGTTTCATTTAAATTCAAGGAATCAAAATTAACATCATCATCAAAATCATTTTTCCTGATTTCAAAAATCTCATTAAAGACAACATGAATGAATTCTTCAATAATTAAAGTTCTTTTGTTGAAGATACGAAAAGCTTTAGAGACCGAAGAATAACCAAGAAAGATTCCTTTATCGGATTTAGCATCAAATTTTCCTAAGTTACCTTTTTCATTCAAGATAAAACACTTACACCCAAAGACTTTAAAATATGAAACATTGGGTTTTTTGTTATTCCATAACTCATAGGGAGTTTTGGTGAGTAAGGGTCTTACTAGAACTCTATTCAAAATATAGCATGCAGTATTTACGGCTTCGGCCCAAAAATATTTGGGTAGGCTATGTTCATTCAACATGGTTCTTGCCATTTCTTGTAAATTTTGATTTTTTCTTTCTACTACTCCATTTTGTTGAGGATTTCTAGGAGTAGAGAAATTATGGTTGTATCCATTGAGTTCACAAAATTCTTGGAAATCATGATTTATTCACCACCGTGATCACTTCTGATTGAAGAAATCATAGAACCCTTCTCATTCTGAACAAGTTTACAAAACTTGGTAAAATATCTAAAGCATTCATTTTTCTGTTTTAAGAAGTAAGTCCATGTGTATCTGCTATAGTCATCCACAATGACGAAGGCGTATTTGCTACCTCCTAGGCTTGATGTAGAAATTGGTCCGAACAAGTCCATATAGATCAATTGTAAGGGCCTAGAGGTGCTTATTTGATTCTTAGATTTGAAACTGCCCTTAATTTGTTTACCTAATTGGCAAGCATCACATACATTATCTTTGATGAACTTGATATAAGGAATTCCTCTTACAAGTTCTTTAGATGATATTTGAGTGATTAGTTTCATGCTAGCATAACCTAATCTTCTATGCCATAGCCAAGCATCTTCATTCAAAACCGAAAAACACATTTCATTACACAAATCATTGATGTCAATAGTGTATATGTTATTTTGTTTTAATGCAATCATAGACGTGTTTTTATATGGTTTTTCAATGATGCAAGCATTAGATTCGAATCTGACAATATATCCTTTATCACATAATTGACTAATGCTCAAGAGGTTATGTTTTAAACCATCAACTAACAAAACATCTTCGATAAAGAAGTTGGATTTGTTACCTATGGTTCCTTTGCCAATGATTTTACCCTTGTTGTTGTCTCCGAAGGTGACATAGCCTTCGTCTATGCTAGTGAGCTTAGAGAATTGAGATGGATCTCCGGTCATATGCCTTGAGCATCCACTATCAAGGTACCATCTCTTGCTCCTAGCTTGCGATGGTATAGGTTTCTACAAGAGAGGATGATTTTTAGGTACCAATTTGCTTTTAGGTGCCTCAAAAATAGATCTACATTGTTTATCATGTTGCATAGAATTTATCATGGTTCCTTTAGGAACCCAAATTAATTTGTTCGGACTAATTTTCTTGAATGGACAATAATACGTTTTGTGTCCAAGTTTGCAACAAAAGTTGCATTTGCTTTGGTGTCGAACATGTAAGATAAGGCCTTTTATGAAGGTGGTTGGATTTTGTTAAGGACTTCTCACAAATCCGATTCCACTTCTTTTGGGAACGTGACCCTTGTTTGCAAGGATCATGTTCAATGACTTGCTACCAACCTCGAATTTCTTCAAGGTTTCCTTAAGTAGCAAGTTTTCCTTTTGGAGAGTTTCTAGATCATGGCATTTTATGCATGAACTTAAACTATCATGATATTCAGTTTTTAACTTATCAAAATTACAAGTAAGACTATCATGCTCCTTTTTTAGCAATTTATATTTTCTACTAATAATCTTGCATTCATCAAATAAGTCATGGAAGGCATTTAATAATTCATCAAATGATAAATCTGCATCTATTAAATTCGTTACCTCCTCTCCGATGGCCATTAAGGCGTAATGAGCAACTTGCTCGGTATTGGTCTCCTCTTCTTCGGACGCGCTTGAGTCATCCCATGTTGCTTTGAGCGCCTTCTTTTTTTATGTTCTCTTTTTGACTTGGGGACAATCACTCTTGTAGTGTCCCAGCTTTTTGCACTCATAGCAAATAACTTGGTCCTTCTTGGGTTCAAGTTTATTTTTTGTGTCATTTTTAAACTTGTTTCTTTTAATGAATTTTTTAAATTTTCTTGTTAAAAGTGCCAAGTCATCGTTATAGTCCTCATCACTTGAGCTTTCTCTCAAGTGGTCTTCTGAAGTTCTAAGTGTCATATCCTTTCTGTTCTTTGGAAGGATGTCTTCTTGCTCTTCATGAGCTTTGCAAGTCATCTCATAGGTCATTAATGACCCGATTAGTTCTTCAAGAGGGAAGTTGTTTAGATCTTTCACCTCTTGAATAGCAGTGACTTTAGGATCCCAACTCTTAGGAAGGGATCTTAGAATCTTATTTACGAGCTCAAAATCCGAAAAGCTTTTTCCGAGTCCTTTTAGACCATTGACGACATCCGTGAAACGGGTAAACATGTCGCCAATAGTCTCACTCGGTTTCATCCGAAAAAGTTCAAAAAAATATAACAAAATATTGATTTTTGACTCTTTCACTCTACTTATGCCTTCGTGAGTCACTTCGAGTGTGTGCCAAATATCAAATGCGGTTTCACAAACCGAAACATGGTTGAACTCGTTTTTATCAAGCGCACAAAATAAGGCATTCATAGCCTTTGCACTAAGAGCGAAAGCCTTCTTCTCCAATTCATTCCAATCGATCATTGGAAGAGAAGACTTCGAAAATCCATTTTCGACAAGATTCCAAAGTTCAAAATACATAGAAATAAGAAAGATCCTCAATCGGGTCTTCCAATAGGTGTAGTCCGTCCCATTGAACATGGGTGGACGTATAATAGAATGGCCCTCTTGGTTTCCGGCATATGCCATCTCTCTTGGATTTTAATCTGTTTAAGAGTTAACCCCGCTCTGATACCAATTGTTAGGATCAAGAGCACTAAGAGGGGGGGTGAATTAGTGTAGCGGAAATCTTTCAACGATAAAAAACGTTCGAACGATAAAAACGATTTCGGTGTGAAAGCCGATTCTAAGATTACTTTAACTTAAGATCAAGCAAGATGACGTTAAAGTCAATCTATGAAGGCAGTTTGCAGTTATGATGAAAATCAGAATATAAGCGCAAACTGAAATACGACGTTCGATTGATAAAAGCGATTTCGGTGTGAAAGCCGATTCGTAAACCACTTTAACTTGAGATGAAGCGAGATGTAGTTAAAGCAAAGATATAAAGGCAGTTTGCAGTTATGATGGAAATTAGAACGTAAGCGCAAACTGAAATCTTGATCTTGCGTCTAAACGCCGAAATCTTGATCTTGTTCTGTGATTTTTAGAGCTCAAAATTGTTGTAAAGGCCAAAAGTTCTTCTCCCTCTTTTCTTCCAAGTTCTAAGCTTTAAAGAGAGGAGAGAAAAGTCTATAAGGGTTGTCTCCTAAGTCCGTCAAAAAGAGTGAAACTGTAAAAGGGTGGTTGGCCTTCGCCTATTGAAGGAAGGCCTCTAGTTGACGTCGGTGACCTCATCGGTGGAGGAAGCCAAAAGTGGAGTAGGTCAAGATTGACCGAACCACTCTAAATCTCGGTTTGCATTTACTTTGAGCATCTTATCTTTACTGCAAACCTCTTCAATAGCTTACTGCCTTCTGTGTTTTTACGAACGTGTTTCAAAGTTCAGTGCTTTCCGAATATTTCGGTGTATATTTTGTGCTCTTTCAGTGCTGAATGGATGGGGTATTTATAGGCCCCAACCCAGTTCAAATTTGGAGCTCAAAATTGTCAATTCCTGGAATTCCAGGATCTGGCAGTTGCACCTCCTGACTGGAGCGATTGCACCGCCTGGCAGAGCTCGAAGACTGAGCCTCTGGGCGGTGCCACCTCTATCAGGGGCGGTTGCACCTCCTGCCAGAGCTCGAAGACCGAGCTCAAGCGGTGCCACCTCCTGACTGAGGCGGTTGCACCTCCTGCCAGAGCTCGAAGACCGAGCTCAGGCGGTGCCACCTCTTGTCAGGGGAGGTTGCACCGCCCAGTCTCGCTCGGAGACTGAGCCCAGGCGGTGCCACCTCTTAGCTGGGGCGGTTGCACCGCCCAGTCTCCCTCGGAGACTAAGCCCAGGCGGTGCCACCTCCTGGCTTTGGCGGTTCAACCGCTTAGCAGAAATCAAGGTCCGAATGGGTTGATCCATTCGGCCCAATTTGGGTTTTTCAGGGGCCCAATTGCCCCAAGATTAAGTTAATGGGATCACCTCCCATTTTCAACTTAATCATTGTGCTAACTACGATATTCCCTAAGACATTTATTGCAACTTACTCCGGTGCGTCAATCGCTTCTTCCGGCGAGCTTCCGGCGAACTTCCGTCGATCATCCGACGAACCCTCGGTGATGCTCCTGCAGACTTCTGGCAAACTCTTGGACTTGCGACGATCCACTTGGCGAGTTCCGACGAGCTTCTTTGGCAAGCTCATGGACTTCTCGGATTTGTTCTCGCAGAACCTCCGATGACTGTCCGAACTTCCGTCGAACTCTCGAACTCCCAACGTGATCATTGTCTTGACTCAGGCACAACTCCTGCTACATGTCTTTCTTCTATCGTAGTTAATCCTGCACACTTATCTCAACATATAGATTAGATAACAAATGACAATTGACTTCATCATCAAAATCTGAGATTCAACACTTTTCACTTAAGGCCACTAGCTTCCACTATCAATCTTCTTTCCAATGGATGAAGATCAATTACTCTAACAACTTTTGCTCCTTTCTACAGGCTAAGGAGAGAACCTTTATAAGTTTCACACCTCTTTTAAAATGAACTCTAAACTTTAAGAGGTTTAGGGGAACACTTAACACTTTTCAAGCTTTTTTTAACTTTTTTTTCATCAAGGATTCTTTCCCCATTTCTACCCTTTTTTCTTGCTTCCCCAAGCAGGAAAGAGTGGGGTATTTATAGACCCCAAATGGATTCAAATTTAGAGCCAAACAGGGTCTCATCTTGGGTTTTCAAGGTACTGGTAGTAGCACTGCCAATACTAGGTGGTACCACCACCTGCAAATTGACATTAGGCGGTACCACTACTCAGTCTAGCAGTATCACCCCCTGACATAGTCTGGGAGACCATGTTTGGGCGGTACCACCGCCTAGTCTGGCGATACCACTGCCTGACACATTGATACTGGGCGGTACCATCGCTTGACGGCTTGGAAAAGTGTGCTATTAACTTTTCCAACTCATAGGTGATTCCACCTTACCTTAGGTCACTGAATCGACCTTCCACTTAACCTCAAATAGTCCTAACTCAAGCCCAATGGGCCCCTAATTGAGTTAATAGGATTCCTTCCAAAACTATCTCAATTACAATCACGACTACTTCAATCTAGACACAATTGATTATAAACAAAATACTATATTCTCTAGCATGTCATTGGTTCATCTGGTGCTTTGCCTGATCCTTTCGGCGCATTGTCCTCTTGTAGTGAAATCTAGGGGTGACATCATATATGTAGTGGAAGAACATAAAACAAAAATCTCCAAATTTCTCAATGATGTGTTCGTCGTTATGCTAAGATTGGTGCACAAAACCCGTAAACCAAAATCTGCGTATATGAAAGATTATATTTTACCTAGGGAGATCGTATATCCTTGAATCCCTGCAGATCTGTAGGAGAGGATGAAGGAGATCAAGTGTCCTCTTTAGTGATGATCCACACAGCAAGGCTACGATAATGCTCCTCAAATCTCCAGGCCTACTATTTAAGGAGGAGAAAGGAAGAGGAGAATAGGAGGTGGCAACCAAGAGAAGCTCTAGCCTATGAGCCTTTTGTTCCCTCCTATTTATAGAAGTCCCCTATAAACTTAACCCTAATAGATCCTACCTTATTGGTATTGGATCTCCATCCAACTACCCAAGTCTCTTAGATTAGTGGATCTTTATCGAATAATATTTTATTGGCTCTTATTGGATCTTATCTATAAGATCCAATAATTTAGGGCTTATTGGATATCCAATAATTTAGGGGCTTATTGGATATCCAATAAGATAGGGACTTTAGCGGATATCTCATATTTGAACCTCTACTTATCACAATGCTTACTATATGTGTGTTATCCTTTGGGTTCAATATCGAGCTGGCCGTGAGTCATACCTGTCAGAACTCCTTCTAGCTCAGTGAATTATTTTCTTCATAATAATTCACTTGACTCATCGACTATGGACGTACTAGGCCACTACGTAGTAGTCCTCAAACGATACAGAGGAATCCAATTCTTTGGACCTATCTGTCCTTAGTTACCGTGTATCTATAGTCCCTCATCCATCTAATATCTCAGATATCATATAACGAGCATGGTGCTATCAGACCCATACGGTTTCTACCCGAGTCTCGCTCCAATCGGATTCTCCCGAAGAACCCTTTCTCTCTCAATCAGAACGACCCTAGCTAGGGATTTGTTTAAGCAAGGACACATGAGATATTTCTCTCATGACAATAAGAGTGGATGATTCTCTGTCGACACTCAATAGTCCTCATAAGTTTGGCTGCCACTCCCGATGACCAGTTGTGCTAGATTTGAAACTTTCAAACTTATAAGTCTGGTATCAAAGAATGGAATACTCATATAGGACATTCTTAGTATCTTAAGTCTAAGGACCAAGTATACTATTGGGATAATAGAATCATTATTTGACAATGAGGTATTATTAACCATCCAGCATTCCATGAGCGGATCAATCAGTAAACTCATTCTCCAATTAGCACCTACTGTATCCTTATTTTAGGACCCTTTTTCTAAGCTTTTGAATAATGTTTATTGAGTTTGTTTAGTCCAGTTGTTTATTGAGTCGGTTTGGTTCAGTTAGAGTCAAGTAGAGGTTTATTTAATATTTATTTATTGTTAGAGTTCAAGTCCTAATGCACTCTGGGTGGAACTCTATAAATAAGGATGTAACTACTTCTTTTTAGTTATCTATGAAAAATACTATTCTGTCTTTTGACAAACCCTAGGAGGCCGATCACCTCGAAGTGATCAAGGAGGCCGATCCCCTCGAAGTGATTATCCCCTTTCTCTTCTTCTTTTTTACAATAAGACTTTAGGGTCTTATTAACTCAGTGTCCCCACATGAGCAGCTTTGAGACCAACTACCTTAATCTTATGTATGGGTATACAGTACATCAGTCTATCTGGTAATCTCGATGTCCCTCTTGAGTAACCTATGACTAGGATTATTTAGGATATATATTTAAAAGTGAATCGGTCACGATCCGATTCCCATTATACAAATCCATGGACATCACTCTATATATATATATATATATATATATATATATATATATATATATATATATATATATATATATATATATAATGATAAAATGTCAAAATATAATAAGCAAAAAGAATGTGTTGTTGAATCTCAGATTTTGATGATGAAGTCAATTGACAATTGTTTGACTAATCAGTGTGTTGAGATAAGTGTGCAGGATTAACTACGATGAAAGTAAGACATGCAGCAGGAGTTGCGCGGGAGTCATGACAATGATCACGTTGGGAGTTCGAGAGCTCGACGGAAGTTCGGATAGTCGTCGGAGGTTCTGCGGGAACAAATCCGAGAAGTCCAGAAGCTTGCCAAAGGAGCTCGTCGGAACTTGCCAAGTGGATCGTCGCAGTCCACGAGTTTGCCAGAAGTCCGCAGGAGAATCACCGAGGGTTCATCGGATGATCGACGGAAGTTCGTCGGAAACTCGCCGGAAGAAGCGAGTGACGCACCGAAGCAAGCTGCAGAATATGTCTTAGGAAATAATCGTAGTTAGCACTTTGATTAAGTTAGAAATGGAAGGTGATCCCATTAGCTTAATCTTGGGGCAATTGGGCCCCTGAAGAACTCAAATTGGGTCGAATGGTTCAACCCATTCGGACCCAGGTTGCTGTGGGAGGTGCAACCGCCCAAGCAGGGAGGTAGCACCGCCCAGGCTATGTCTCCCAACGAGACTGGGCGGTGCAACCGCTCCAGCCAAGAGGTGCAACCGCCCAGGGCTCAGTCTCCGAGCGAGATTGGGCGGTGCAACCTCCTCTGTCAGGAGGTAGCACCGCCAGAGATCAAGTTTCGAGCTCTGCTAGGCGGTGCAACCTCCCTAGTCAGGAGGTGCAACCGCCTGAGCTCGATCTTCGAGCTCTAGCAGAGAGGTGCAACCGCCCCTGACAGAGGTGGCACCGCCCAGAGGCTCAGTCTTCGAGCTCTGCCAAGCGGTGCAACCTCTCCAGTCAGGAGGTGCAACCGCCTGATCCCGGAATTCCGGGATTTGATCGTTTTGAGCTCCAAATTTGAACTGGGTTGGGGCCTATAAATACCCCACCCATTCAGCACTGAAAAGATATAGAACTACACCGAATTCTTGATCTTTTCTGTGATTCTAAGAGCTCAAATTTGTGTTAAGTCCAAAAGTTCTCCTCTTTCTGTTCTTCAAGTCTTGAGTTGTAAAGAGAGGAGAGAAAGGTTCTGTAAGGGTTGTCTCCTGAGCCCGTCAAAAGGAGTGAAACTGTAAAAGGGCAGTTGGCCTTCGCCTATTGAAGGAAGGCCTCTAGTTGACGTCGGTGACCTCGTCGGTGGAGGAAGCCAAAAGTGGAGTAGGTCAAGATTGACCGAACCACTCTAAATCTCTGGTTTGCTTTCATTTTGAGCACTTTATCATTACTGCAAACCTCCTACATAGCTACTGCTCTCTGCGCTTTTACGAACAAGTTTCTAAGTTCTGTTATTTCCGAATCTGCATTCAGATGTAAATCGGTGTTTTCGTACGATCTCTACATTGTGGTTTATACTTACATTTCGATTCTATTTATAACTGCAAACTGTCTTCTGCGCTTTTACGAATGAGTCTCTTTGCAGTTTACATTTACGTCTTGATTCTATTTATAACTGCAAACTGATTTCTGCGCTTTTACGAACGAGTTTCTCTGCAGTTTACGTTTACATTCCATTTATAACTACAAACTGACTTCTGCGCTTTTACGAACGAGTGTCTAAGTTCAAATCTTTCCGAATCTACGTTTTGACGTAAAACTGTGTTTAGACGCAAACTACGCTTAGACGCAATCTGCGCTTAAGACGCAAACTGCGCTTAAATGCAAACTGCGCTTAGACGCAATTTAAGTTTCGACGCAATCTGTGCTTAGACGCAAACTGCGCAAACTGCGCTTAGACGCAATCTGAGCCTAAGACGCAAACTGCACTTAGATGCAAACTGCGCTTAGTTGCAATCTGCATTTAGACGCAAACTGCATTTAGACACAAACTGCATTTAGATGCAAACTGCGTAAATTGCGCTTAGACGCAAACTGTGTTTAGACGTAAACTGTACTCAATCATAAGTAATCTTAGCATCGGCTTTTGCATCAAAATAGTTTCTATCAAATAAACGCAGCTTTCGTTTTAATCGCTGAAAGATTTCCACTGCACTAATTCACCCCCCCCCTCTTAGTGCTCTCGATCCTAACAATTGGTATCAGAGCCCGGTTAACTCTCAAACGGATTAAAACCCAAGAGAGATGGCTTACGCCGGAAACCAAGAGGGCCATTCCATTACACGTCCACCCATGTTTAATGGGACGGACTACACCTATTGGAAGACCCGAATGAGGATCTTCCTTATTTCTATGGACGTTGAACTCTGGAATCTTATCGAGAATGGTTTTTCAAAGTCTTCTCTTCCAATGATCGATTCGAACGATTCGGAGAAGAAGGCTTTCGCTCTTAATGCAAAGGCTATGAATGCCTTATTTTGCGCACTTGACAAAAACGAGTTTAATCGTGTTTCGATTTGTGAAACTGCATTTGATATTTGGCACACACTCGAGGTGACTCATGAAGGCACAAGTAGAGTGAAAGAGTCAAAAATCAATCTTTTGTTACACTCTTTTGAACTTTTTCGGATGAAACCGAGTGAGACTATTGGCGACATGTTTACCCGTTTCACGGATGTTGTCAATGGTCTAAAAGGACTCGGAAAAAGTTTTTTGGATTTTGAGCTCGTAAATAAGATACTAAGATCCCTTCCTAAGAGTTGGGATCCTAAAGTCATTGCTATTCAAGAGGCAAAAGATCTAAACAACTTCCCTCTTGAAGAACTAATTGGGTCATTAATGACCTACGAGATGACTTGCAAAGCTCATGAAGAGCAAGAAGACATCCTTCCAAAGAACAGGAAGGATATGGCACTTAGAACTTTGGAAGACCACTTGAGAGAAAACTCAAGTGATGAGGACTGTGACGATGACCTGGCACTTCTAACAAGAAAATTTAAAAAGTTCATTAAAAGAAACAAGTTTAAGAATGATACTAAAAATAAACTTGAACCCAAGAAGGATCAATTTATTTGCTATGAGTGCAAAAAGCCGAGACACTACAAGAGTGACTGTCCTCAAGCCAAGAAGAGAACAACAAAGAAGAAGGCGCTCAAAGCAACATGGGATGATTCGAGCGCGTCTGAAGAAGAGGAGTCTAACACCGAGCAAGTTGCTCATTACGCCTTAATGGCCATTGGAGAGGAGGTAACGAATTTATTAGATGCTGAGTTATCTTTCGATAAATTATTAAATGCCTTCCATGACTTATTTGATGAATGCAAGATTATCAATAGAAAATACAAATTGTTGAAAAAAAAATATGATAGTCTTACTTGTGATTTTGATAAGTTAAAAATTGAACATCATGATAGTGTAAATTCATGTATCAAATGTCATGATCTAGAAACTTTTCAAAAAGAAAACCTGCTACTCAAGGACACCTTGAAGAAATTCGAGGTTGGTAGCAAGTCATTGAACATGATCCTTGCAAACAAGGGTCACGTTCCAAAAAGAAGTGGAATTGGATTTGTGAGAAGTCCTCACCTAAATCCAACCACCTTTATAAAAGGCCCCATCTTACATGTTCAACACTAAGCAAAATGTAACTTTTGTTGCAAAATTGGACACAAGACACTTTACTGTCCATTCAAGAAAATTAGTCCAAACAAATTGATTTGGGTTCCTAAAGGAACCATGATAAACTCTATGCAACATGATAAACAATGTAGATCTATCTTTGAGGCATCCAAAAGCAAATGGGTACCTAAAAATTATCCTTTCTTGTAGAAACCCACATCATCGCAAGCTAGGAGCAAGAGATGGTACCTTGATAGTGGATGCTCAAGGCATATGACCGGAGATCCATCTCAATTCTCTAAACTCACTAGCATAGACGAAGGCTATGTTACCTTCGGAGACAACAACAAGGGTAAAATCATTGGCAAAGGAACCATAGGTAACAAATCCAACTTCTTTATTGAAGATGTTTTATTAGTTGATGGTTTAAAACATAACCTCTTGAGCATTAGTCAATTATGTGATAAAGGATACACTATCAAATTCGAATCTAATGCTTGCATCATTGAAAAACCACATAAGAACATGTCTATGATTGCATTAAAACAAAATAACGTATACACTATTGACATCAATGATTTATGTGATGAAATGTATTTTGCGGTTATGAATGAGGATGCTTGGCTATGGCATAGAAGATTAGGTCATGCTAGCATGAAATTAATCACTCAAATATCATCTAGAGAACTTGTAAGAGGAATTCCTCATATCAAGTTCATCAAAGATAATATATGTGATGCTTGCCAATTGGGTAAACAAATTAAGGGTAGTTTCAAAGCTAAGAATCAAATAAGCACCTCTAGTCCCTTACAATTGATCCATATGGACTTATTTGGACCAATCTCTACATCGAGTCTTGGAGGTAGCAAGTATGCCTTTGTCATTGTTGATGACTATAGCAGATATACATGGACCTACTTCTTAAAACAAAAAAATGAATGCTTTAAATATTTTACCAAGTTTTGTAAACTTGGTCAAAATCAGAAGGGTTCTATGATTTCATCAATTAGAAGTGATCATGGTGGAGAATTTCAAAACCATGACTTCCAAGAATTCTGTGAACTCAATGGATACAGCCATAACTTTTCTACTCCAAGAAATCCTCAACAAAATGGGGTAGTAGAAAGAAAAAATCGAAATTTACAAGAAATGGCAAGAACCATGTTGAATGAACATAGCCTACCCAAATATTTTTGGGCCGAAGCCGTAAACACTGCATGCTATATTTTGAATAGAGTTCTAGTAAGACCCCTACTCACCAAAACTCCTTATGAGTTATGGAATAACAAAAAACCCAATGTCTCATATTTTAAAGTCTTTGGATGTAAATGTTTTATCTTAAATGAAAAGGATAACTTAGGAAAATTCGATGCTAAATCTGATGAAGGAATCTTTCTTGGTTATTCTTCGGTTTCTAAAGCTTTTCGTATTTTCAATAAAAGAACTTTAATTATTGAAGAATCCATCCATGTTGTTTTCAATGAGATTTCCGAAATTAGGAAAAATGATCTTGACGATGATGTTAATTTTGATTCTTTGAATTTAAACGCAACCCCGTCTCCAACTAGCAACTTGGATGCATGTAGATCCAAGGATTGGAAGTATGTAGATGCTCATCCTAAGGAGCTAATCTTAGGAGACACATCAAAGGGGGTTCAAACACGATCTTCTTTTAAAAATTTTTGTGCCAACGCCGCCTTTCTCTCCCAAATTGAACCCAAATGTGTTGATGAAGCCATGAAAGATGATTCATGGATTATCGCAATGCAAGATGAATTGAATCAATTTGAGAGAAATGAGGTGTGGACGCTTGTTCCTAGGCCAAATGACCATTTAGTAATTGGTACTAAATGGGTCTTTAGAAACAAGCAAGATGAAAATGGTATAGTGGTTAGAAACAAGGCTAGATTAGTGGCCAAAGGTTTCAACCAAGAAGAAGGTATCGATTATGAAGAAACTTTCGCTCCTGTGGCTCGATTGGAAGCCATAAGAATGCTCCTTGCCTATGCTAGTAGTAATGATTTTAAATTATTTCAAATGGATGTTAAAAGCGCTTTTCTTAATGGATTTATTTTCGAACAAGTCTATGTTGAACAACCTCCTGGATTTGAAAATAATAGTCTCCCTAATCATGTGTTTAGATTAACTAAAGCTCTCTATGGTTTAAAACAAGCTCCAAGGGCTTGGTATGAGAGACTTAGTTCTTTTCTTATTGAAAATAATTTCATAAAAGGCAAGGTTGATACTACATTATTTATCAAGAACTTTAAAAATAATTTTCTCATTGTTCAAATTTATGTTGATGATATTATCTTTGGCTCTACGAATGAATCTCTTTGTGAATCCTTTGCTAAAACTATGAGTCTTGAATTCGAAATGAGTCTAATGGGAGAGTTAACATTCTTCTTAGGTCTACAAATCAAACAACTAAGCAATGACATCTTTATTAGTCAAACTAAATATGCTATGAGTTTATTAAAGAAGTTTAATATAAATAACTCAAAAGCTATTAACACTCCTATGAGCACTTCCACTAAGTTAGAAATTGATGAAAGTGGAGAAAGCTTCGATCAAAAAACCTACAGGGGTATGATAGGAAGTTTACTTTACCTCACTGCAACTAGACCAGACATAATGTTCAGTGTAGGACTTTGTGCTAGATTTCAATCAAACCCTAAGATATCTCATCTCAAAGCAGTTAAAAGAATACTCAGATATCTTAATGGTACCACAAATCTAGGATTATGGTATCCAAAATCAGAGAAGCTTGAGTTAATTGCTTATGCTGATGCGGACTTCGCTGGCTGTAGACTAGATAGAAAAAGCACATCAGGTACATGTCAATTCTTAGGACATGCCCTTGTTTCCTGGTCATCTAAGAAACAAAACTCGGTTGCACTATCAACAACCGAAGCTGAATATATTGCAGCAAGTGCATGCTGTGCACAAGTTGTTTGGATGAAAAATACCTTAGAATATTATAAAGTTCATCTTCAAAATATTCCCATTAAATGTGATAACACAAGTGCAATATGCCTAACAAAAAATCCTATACAACACTAAAGAACAAAACATATTGACATCAGACATCACTTTATACGAGATCATGTTACGATTCATGATGTAATCATAGAATTCATTGATACGAAACATCAACTAGCTGATATCTTTACAAAACCTCTAAGTGAAGAACAATTTGATTTCATAAGAAGAGAATTAGGAATGTTGATGTGTCCGAATATTTAAACTAGTTAAAATTATTTTTCGGACGTTATTGATTACTATTACATGCCTTGGTATCACTTGATCAAATAACATGTTGAAAATTATGTGACAAATGTTTTTGGAAATTAGTAGCTTACTCATATCCGAATGCATTGAAAAGTTCATCTTATTTTCGGTTTGAATGCTAAAAATAGGATTTTCCTGTACACTCTTATGAAAACCTTTGAAAAATGAGTTTTCTCCTTCAAGCAAAGAACTATAGCATAACAAGGAGAAGAAATATTCAATGCATGTCAAGCCTTCCTTTATGTGCTTGATAACATGCTGGAATGACATCTACCATGCTTTTTAAGAATGCTACCATGCTTTTTGTTGATGACAAAGGGGGAGAAATACATGAATTGATATGTTTGCTAATATATGAATTGATATGTTTGCTATCACTAATGATGATATGATCACTGATGCTGATATGTTTGATGATATGGTTGCTATCACTGATGCTATGATTAGCCATATGCCTTGTATCAAGATATCAAACAAAAATTTGCATCGTACGAACTGATATCTTACCATGTGATGCAATGCTACACTTGCTAAAATATTTGAAATGTGTACATCATGTAATGATATCAAAATCTTATTTCACAGCTTTACATGTCGATATCTTACAATATGATGAATTACTACAATTACAATCATTCAAACTTGTTAAATTTGAAAATGTATGTCAAGCCTTGACATCATCTTCAAAGAGATACATTATGATAGGAATCATAATGAGAATATGTCTCTTGAATTTATAAAGTTTTTAAATTCAAGAAGTATGGCATATTGACAGGGGGAGTTAAGGTTAACTCCATTATCAATTGATTGTCATCATCAAAAAGGGGGAGATTGTTGAATCTCGGATTTTGATGATGAAGTCAATTGACAATTGTTTGACTAATCAGTGTGTTGAGATAAGTGTGCAAGATTAACTACGATGAAAGTAAGACATGCAGCAGGAGTTGCGCGGGAGTCATGACAATGATCACGTTGGGAGTTCGAGAGCTCGACGGAAGTTCAGACAGTCGTCGGAGGTTCTGCGGGAACAAATCCGAGAAGTCCAGAAGCTTACCAAAGGAGCTCGTCGGAACTTGCCAAGTGGATCGTCGCAGTCCACGAGTTTGCCGGAAGTCCGCAGGAGAATCACCGAGGGTTCATCGGACGATCGACGGAAGTTCTCCGGAAACTCGCCGGAAGAAGCGAGTGACGCACCGAAGCAAGCTGCAGAATATGTCTTAGGAAATAATCGTAGTTAGCACTTTGATTAAGTTAGAAATGGGAGGTAATCCCATTAGCTTAATCTTGGGGCAATTGGGCCCCTGAAGAACTCAAATTGGGTCGAATGGTTCAACCCATTCGGACCCAGGTTGCTGTGGGAGGTGCAACCGCCCAGGCAAGGAGGTAGCACCGCCCAGGCTATGTCTCCCAGCGAGACTGGGCGGTGCAACCGCCCCAGCCAAGAGGTGCAACCGCCCAGGGCTCAGTCTCTGAGCGAGACTGGGCGGTGCAACCTCCTCTATCAGGAGGTAGCACCGCCAGAGCTCAAGTTTCGAGCTCTGCCAGGCGGTGCAACCTCCCCAGTCAGGAGGTGCAACCGCCTGAGCTCGGTCTTCGAGCTCTGGCAGAGAGGTGCAATCGCCCCTGACAGAGGTGGCACCGCCCAGAGGCTCAGTCTTCGAGCTCTGCCAAGCGGTGCAACCTCTCCAGTCAGGAGGTGCAACCGCCTGATCCCGGAATTCCGGGATTTGATCGTTTTGAGCTCCAAATTTGAACTGGGTTGGGGCCTATAAATACCCCACCCATTCAGCACTGAAAGGATATAGAACTACACCAAATTCTTGATCTTTTTTGTGATTCTAAGAGCTCAAATTTGTGTTAAGTCCAAAAGTTCTCCTCTTTCTGTTCTTCAAGTCTTGAGTTGTAAAGAGAGGAGAGAAAGGTTCTGTAAGGGTTGTCTCCTGAGCCCGTCAAAAGGAGTGAAACTGTAAAAGGGCAGTTGGCCTTCGCCTATTGAAGGAAGGCCTCTAGTTGACGTCGGTGACCTCGTCGGTGGAGGAAGCCAAAAGTGGAGTAGGTCAAGACTGACCGAACCACTCTAAATCTCTGGTTTGCTTTCATTTTGAGCACTTTATCATTACTGCAAACCTCCTACATAGCTACTGCTCTCTGCACTTTTACGAACAAGTTTCTAAGTTCTGTTCTTTCCGAATCTGCATTCAGACGTAAATCGGTGTTTTCGTACGATCTCTACATTGTGGTTTACACTTACGTTTCGATTCTATTTATAACTGCAAACAGTCTTCTGCGCTTTTACGAACGAGTTTCTTTGCAGTTTACATTTACGTCTTGATTCTGTTTATAACTGCAAACTGATTTCTGCGCTTTTACGAATGAGTTTCTCTGTAGTTTACGTTTACATTCCATTTATAACTGCAAACTGACTTCTGCGCTTTTACGAACGAGTGTCTAAGTTCAAATCTTTCCGAATCTACGTTTTGACGTAAAACTATGTTTAGACGCAAACTGCGCTTAGACGCAATCTGCGCTTAAGACACAAACTGCGCTTAAACGCAAACTGCGCTTAGACGCAATCTGAGCTTCGACGCAATCTGCGCTTAGACGCAAACTGCGCAAACTGTGCTTAGACGCAATCTGAGCCTAAGACGCAAACTGCACTTAGATGCAAACTGCGCTTAGTCGCAATCTGCATTTAGACGCAAACTGCATTTAGACACAAACTGCATTTAGACGCAAACTACGTAAACTGCGCTTAGACACAAACTGTGTTTAGACGTAAACTGTACTCAATCATAAGTAATCTTAGAATCGGCTTTTGCATCAAAATAGTTTCTATCAAACAAACGCAGCTTTCGTTTTAATCGCTGAAAGATTTCTGCTGCACTAATTCACCCCCCCCCTCTTAGTGCTCTCGATCCTAACATGTGTATCATATCACATGTGTCATCACTCACGTGATTGGCTCGTAGGGCACCTATGACTAGCACCTCTCTTATGGCGTATTACCCAATCAGTATATTGACCTCCGCAACATCCGATCTCCTTAGCGTAATGTTCGATCTTTCTAGCCCAATACCCGAACTCATGGCACGAAGCCCTTTTGTCAGTACGTCAACTAATCTTTCGACTCAACGTCCAATCTCTTGACATGTTCCACTCCAGCCTAACATCTGATTCCACTATTTTAATTGATTTGTATTCCCTAATTGAAGCTAGTCTTGCATTACTCAAAATGCAGATTAGATTATTAACTCATCAATTAATTTCATCATCAAAATATGAAATTCAACATATCGTATGGATGAGATCCAATAAGATTGAGTAATTGGGTATAGATCTTAATATCAAATAAGGACAAGATCAATTAAGGGTTAAGCTAGATGCACATTTATAAATAGGATGAACGTCATGGTTCATAGACTAGAGCTTCTGATGGTTGCTCCTCCTATTCTCCTCAGCCTCCTCTCCTCCTCCTTGGCTCCGGTAGCCTTTTGGTGCACATGGAGAGGGAGATCCCATAGCGATCTGAGGAGAGTCATCATTGTGTCTGCTATGTGGATCACCACTAAAGAGGAATACTTGAGTTCTACTTCATCCTCTCCATCAGATTTGAAAATTTTAGGGATATACGGTCTCCCTAGGTAACACTCCTCACATGATACTGTTAGGATCGGAGCGGCACTAAGAGGGGGGGGTGAATTAGTGTAGCGGTAAAATACGATAAACTTTTGACGATTTAAACACTTTCGGAAACTTCGTACGATAAAACCAACGTTTCGTTTGAAACCGTTTTGATTGCGTTTTAACTTGAAGGGATATGTAAGAAGGAGACAAAGAAGTAGAGCATCAAAGTGAAGATGGTTTGCAGTAATATAAATGACAATAAGTAAATGCAAACCAGAGAACACACCAATTTAAAGTGGTTCGGTTAAAATGACCTACATCCACTTGCGAAGCCTTCTTCGAAGAGGCTCCCAACTTCCACTAGCAAATCACTTTGAAGGGGAAGGACAAATACCCCTCTTACAACCTTTTACAAGTGGTTTACACTCTTACAAATTTTTAAAGAGAAAGAGGGAGGTGAACACTCAAGCTGTTGAAAACAAAAACTTGCTAAAGGCTTTGCTAAGACTTTTATCTCAATCTCTTGCTTCTCAAAGGTTGTAATCTCAGCTGAGAATTGAGGGGTATTTATAGGCCCCAAGAGGATTCAAATTTGGGCTCCAAATTTTGAATTCTCTTGGGTTTCCGAGGCTGGCGGTGCCACCGCCGGACCTCTCGGGTGCTGGGCGGTGCCACCGCTCAGTTCTCGGGTTTTGGACGGTGCCACCACCTAATCTGGCGGTGCCACCGCCTACACTATTTCAGCTCACTGGTTGGGCTCCAAACTTGGCCCAAACCAGTCCGAACTCGGGCCCAATTGGCCCCTACTTGGGTTATAGGATTAACACCTAATCCTAACCCTAATTAATGTGCTAACCATGAATTTAAAGATATTTCCTAAGCTATTACAAAGTCTGTAAGTCAAGACTTCTTCCGGTGAGCTTCCAGCGAACTTCCGGCGGTCTTCCGATAAATTCTCGGAAAACATTCTGCGGACTCCCGGCAAGCTCCTAGACTTCACGATTTGATCTTGGCGATCCAACGAGCTTCTTTGGCAAGCTTCGACCTTTCTCGACGAGCTCCACGAACTTCCAACGAACCTTCCGGCGAGCTTCCGAAAAACCCTTCGGCAAGCTCCCTACTCATTCTCGGCTAGTTCTAGCAGCATTCCCGATGAACCTTTAGACTTCCGTCGAACTCTCGAACTTGCAACAAATCCTTCATGCTTTACTTCGACACTTTATTTCGCTTTATGTCTTCATCGTTATAGTAGTTAATCCTGCACACACAAGCCAAAACTCTACTCCGATCTAGACAATTATTACAACACGAATTGACATTCTGTTGCCCGGCACGTCATTGGTTGGCGCTTCATCCGATTCTCCAGCGCATCGTCCTCTCTTGCGGCTTGTTGCCCAATCGGCAGTTGACCTCCGCAACCCCGATATCCTTGACGTAATTCTGCTCTCCTTGGCCCAATGCCCGATGTCCGAAGCCTTTTGCCGTCCAATATCTTGACGTGATCTCCTCCGGCGCAACATCAATTCCTCCTGCGTCAACTATCTAATCCTGATCAAGTAGACCTGCATCACTCAAAATGCAGTTAAATGTCTAAACACAATCAATTAGTTTCATCATCAAAATCTGAGATTCAACATATATATATGATTTTTTGTTTTACGATTTTCTCGCGCACCAATTGTCGCATAATGACCAAGTACTTGACTTTGAAAATTTTGATTTTGTTTTTATTTTCTACTGCACATAGATGTTGATCCATAATTCCCAATAGGGTCACACACATAGGAGTTCTGACAGGTATGACTCACGGCCAGCTCGATATTGGGCCTAGAGGGTCACACACATATGGTAGGCATTGCGATGAGTAGAGGTTCGGATATGAGATATCCGACGGAGCCCTTGTCTTATTGGATGCAGATCCAATACCAACTAGGGAAGGACCCATTAGGGTTTGACACGGGATCTCTATAAATAGGAGGGATTCACAGCCTCATAGGCTAGAGTCTTTGCTTGCCTTTCCTATTCTCCTCTCCCTCTCCACCTCAGAGTAGGCCTGGAGTTTTGAGGAGCATCGTCGCAACCCTGCTGTGTGGATCACCGCTTGACCTCCTTCACCCTCTCCTAAGGATCTGCAAGGAAACAGGGATATACGATCTCCCTAGGTAACACAATCTCTATACGCAGTTTTGTGTTTTGCAGATTTTTTGCGCACCAATCTTCGCACGACGACGAACATCTTTTTGGAAATCGGGGATTTTTATTTTCTTGTTCTTCCGCTGCGCATATGATATCGCCCCGAATGATTTCCCAACAGTGGTATCAGAGCCAGGTTGTTCGTGCGAATGATTGGTTTTGAACTGCGTGTATTGTGTTTAGGAAGAATTTTGATTTCAAAATCGTTGACGCAAAAGCGAGGAAGGGCAGCAACAGTTGCTGCCCTCGATCTGCATGCCTGCAGCCACCTGCAGCGGCAGCCGCAGCCGCAGCCAGGCAGCACAGCGCCGGCGCATGCGCAAGTGCTGTGCCTGCAGCAGTTGGCCGGCGGTCTGCTTGCAGCAGGCTTGCTGCTGGCAGGGCTGGCAGCCCACGGGCAGAGGCGCCGCAGGGCAGCGGCGCCTACCGCCGCTGCTCCCGCGGGCGAAACACCCCCCCACAGGGGCGGCCGCCCGGCGGTACAGCACCGCCTGCGGAGGCAGCGGCGCCCGAAGGGGGCGCCCACCCGCAGCGGCATCGCTGCCAGCGGGCGTGCCGCCTGCAGGCGAGGGCAGTGCCCTCGCCCCGCCGCACAGGCCGCCGCCGGTAGGGTGGCGGCGGCGGCAGCAGCGAAAAAGGGAAAGGACATTAGGGTTTTCTGGAAAAAGATAGTTTTGCCCCTCGGAATTTGAGAAATTCCAGTTTCTGTCTTTTGTCCAAATTATGAAAATACCCTTATGAATTGAGAAATTCCTTACATATCCTCGATTTCAGAAAAATATTAATTAATTAAAAGGTTTAGTTGATTATTATTTTTATTATTATCTAGTAGTCCTACATGATGATGATTATTTATACATGTGATGTATGATGTGTGGACGGATGATCATGGACCGTGTGATGTGTGTACTTGTGATTATTATTATTGAGGTCTGCGAACCTCCATTATATTTCTCGTTTATTGTCGGGCCTGCGTGCCTATGATTAAGTTATAATCATATGAGGAGGTGCAGCGGGAGCGTGGATGCGATAGCGGGACCCACGAGACGGACGATCGTGATGCATGGAGATGCATCAAGATGTCGACGAAACCGACGAGGACGAGATGGACGATCACAGGGCATGAAGATGCACCGTTGCACACATAGATCTTGATGTGAGTGATTAGGCCTACTGGCTCGGGCCTAATCATATTAGGTTGTGGTCCATGATCATCTGGTGTGATTGCTTATACACATACTAGATATGTATATATATTTGCATGCGATGTAGATATATATTAAATATGTATATGTGTGACATGTCATATTAGGAGACCAAATTATAGAAACATCTCTCGATAATATTAAGTCGGTAAACGTGAGGCAATTAGATTGACCCACGTGGCCTTCCATCGTTATGAGTAGGAACCGATTCCCGGTGTAGGTTGAGTTGGTCGAGTCCCTCGAGACTCACCTATATCGCGATTCGTTATCTTGCTTACGACATAGAGATGTCATCGGTGACCTGAGGGCATGGTATGCTTGGTCGAGTCCCTCGAGGGTATATCATCAAATCAGACTCATCTTGTAACGAAGGTGTTGACTTAACCGAGCATCATGGTTGGTCGAGTCCCTCGAGGCCATGGTGATTCGGAGGCCGAACAGGACGGGAATCACAAGGAGTTGTGATCGGCAAGAGTTGCCTACCTTTTAGGCTTAGTGTGATTGATCGAGTCCCTCGAGGTTACACTAAGACGCTGATTGGATCCTGATCCCCACTAGAAGTCTGCCGGAGACTTCCGTTTTACATGCTGAGGGTGTCGCGTGACTCGATAGTAAAATAGTGGGAGCATATTAAGATAGAAGTCCATATCTTGATAGTTTATTTCTTACAAAATCTGCATGTTATTCATTTCTGCTACATCTTTATTTTCAGAAAATGTCGCTTTCAAATCCCTTACGTGGCATACTTGATGTCAACCGCCTCACTGGTCCAAATTATACGGATTGGCTCTGTAACTTGAGAATTGTTCTCACAGCGGAGAAAATCGTGTACGTCCTTGATACAGTGATGCCTACGCCCGAAGAAGGGGCAAGCGAGGATGAGATCGCTCGCTACGTGAAGTACATTGATGACTCCACTCTTGCTCAGTACTATATGTTGGGCTCTATGACTCCAGAATTACAGAGACAACATGAAAAGATGGATGCCAGATCCATTCTCCTACATGTCCGTAAATTGTTTGAGGAACAGGGAAGGACTCAACGATATGAGATATCCAAGAGCCTTTTCCGCGCTAGGATGACTGAGGGGACACCGGTTCAAAACCATGTCCTAAAGATGATTGAGTGGATAGAGAAACTCACAGGTCTAGGAATGGTCCTAGAGGATAACTTGTGTGTGGACATTGTGCTTCAGTCCCTACCAGATTCCTTTTCATAGTTCATAATGAATTTTAATATGAACAAGCTTGAGGTGACTCTCCCAGAGCTCCTCAATATGTTGAGGGAGGCAGAGAGTACTATTAAGAAAGAGAAGCCAGTTCTCTACACTAGTGAGACCAGAAAGAAAAGGAAAGCAGAAAGGTCCCTTAAGAAGGGAAAGGGCAAGGGCAAACAAGGTAAAGCAAAGGTTGCTAAGAAAGACCCAACAAAGGACAAAGGCCAGTGCTTCCATTGTGGTAAAGATGGGCACTGGAAGAGAAACTGCAAAGAGTACCTTGTAGAAAGGGCGAAACAAAAGCTTGATAAAGCTTCAGGTACATTCATGATCAGTCTCCATTTGTCAGACTCTTATGATAACACATGGGTATTGGATACCGGTAGTGCTTATCATATATGCAATTCGTTGCAGGTTCTGGCAAGGCCTAGGAGACTAGAGAGAGGCGAGATGGACCTCAAGATGGGTAATGGAGCAAAAGTTGCTGTATTAGCTGTTGGCGAGGTCGCCCTACATCTGCCTAGTGGAGCTTTTATTGCATTAGATGTATGTTATTTTGTTCCTTCTATTATCAAAAACATTATCTCCATTTCATGTTTAACAGTTAGTGGATATAAATTTGTTTTTGAGAACAATGGTTGTTCGATATTATTAGATGATAAGATCATCACGAAAGGAACATTGCATAATGGTTTATTTATGTTAGACACCACTCCACATATCATGAATGTAAATGTGTCCAAAAGGAAACGAGATGAGTTGAACAGTGCATACCTGTGACATTGTAGGCTAGGTCACATTCATGAAAGAAGGATTCAAAAGTTGCTAAATGATGGATATCTAGATCCATTCGACTATCTGTCTTATGCAACTTGTGAGCCTTGCATTCGTGGAAAATTGACCAACTCTCCATTTAATGGAACTGGAGAGAGAGCCATTGAGTTGTTGGAACTCATACATAGTGATGTATGTGGACCCATGTCAACTCATGCCATTGGAGGTTACTCCTACTTCATTACATTTACTGATGATTTCTCAAGGTATGGATATGTGTACTTAATGAAGTACAAGTCCGAGGCCTTTGAGAAATTCTGAGAGTATAAGAATGAGGTGGAGAACCAGACTGGAAAGAGTATCAAAACTCTTCGATCAGATCGAGGAGGTGAGTACTTAAGTACAGAGTTTACTCAGTTCCTCAAGGACCATGGGATATTATCCCAATGGACACCTCCTTACACACCTTAGCTCAATGGTGTCTCTGAAAGAAGAAATCATACTTTATTAGATATGGTACGGTCCATGATGAGTTTCGCTGACCTACCCATCTCATTCTGGGGATATGCCCTAGAAACCGCAGCTTACCTTCTGAACAGAGTTCCAACTAAGTCGGTAGTGTCTACACCATATGAGATATGGAAAGGGAAGAAGCCTGATCTTAAGGTTGTTAAGATTTGGGGCTGCCCAGCCCACGTTAAAAGACACAACCCCGATAAGTTAGAATCAAGGACAGAGCGATGCATATTTGTGGGATACCCCAAGGAAACTTGTGGGTATTACTTCTATCATCTCGAGGACCAAAAGGTCTTTGTGTTAGGATCGAGAGCACTAAGAGGGGGGGGGGGTGAATTAGTGCAGCGGAAATCTTTCAGCGATTAAAAACGAAAGCTGCGTTCGTTCGATAAAAACTATTTTGATGCAAAAGCCAATTCTAAGATTACTTATGATTAAGTGCAGTTTATGTCTAAACATAGTTTGCGTCTAAGCGCAATTTATGCAGTTTGCAGTTTGCAGTTTGCGTCTAAATGCAGATTGCGTCTAAGCGCAGTTTGCATCTAAGCGCAGTTTGCGTCTAAGCTCAGATTGCGTTTAAGCGCAGTTTGCGTCTAAGCGCAGTTTACGTCTAAACTCAGATTGCGTCTAAGCGTAATTTGCGTCTAAGCACAGTTTGCATCTAAGCGCAGATTACGTTTAAGCGTAGTTTGCGTCTAAGCGCAGTTTACGTCTAAGATCAGATTGCATCTGAGCGCAGTGCAGTTTGCGTCTAAACGTAGTTTTACGTCTAAACACAGTTTTACGTCTAAACGTAGTTTTACGTCTAAACGCAGTTTTACGTCTAAACGTAGTTTTACGTCTAAACGCAGTTTGCGTCTAAACGCAGTTTTACGTCTAAACGTAGTTTTACGTTTAAAAGTAGTTTACGTCTAAAACACAGTTTTACATCTAAACAGAATCAAGACGTAAACATAAACTGCAAAGAAACTTGTTCGCAGAAATCAGTTTGCAGTTATAAACAGAATCAAGACGTAAACGTAAACTGCAAAGAAACTCGTTCGTAAAAGCGCAGAAGACAGTTTACAGTTATAAATAGAATCAAAACGTAAGTGTAAACCGCAATGTAGAGATCGTACGAAAACACCGATTTACGTCTGAATGCAGATTTGAAAAGAACAGAACTTAGAAACTTGTTCGTAAAAGCGCAGAGAGCAGTAGCTATGTAGGAGGTTTGCAGTAATGATAAAGTGCTCAAAATGAAAGTAAACCAGAGATTTAGAGTGGTTCAGTCAGTCTTGACCTACTCCACTTTTGGCTTCCTCCACCGACAAGGTCACCGACATCAACTAGAAGCCTTCCTTCAATAGGCGAAGGCCAACTACCCTCTTACAGATTCACTCCTTTTGACGGGCTTAGGAGATAACCCTTACAGAAGTTTTCTCTCCTCTCTTTACAACTCAAACTTGAAGAATAGAAAGAGGAGAACTAGCAGTTTTGAGCTCTAAGAAACACAGAAAGATAGCAAGATTTCGAGTGTGTGTTCTGTGTTTTCAGTGCTGAATGGGTGGGGTATTTATAGGCCCCAACCCAATTCAAATTTGGAGCTCAAAACGATCAAATCCCGGAATTCCGGGATCAGGCGGTTGTACCTCCTGACTGGAGAGGTTGCACCGCCTGGCAGAGCTCGAAGACTGAGCCCAGGCGATGCCACCTCTTGACTGAGGCAGTTGCACCTCTCTGCTAGAGCTCGAAGACTGAGCTCAGGTGGTGCCACCTCTCTGTCAGGGAGGTTGCACCGCCCAGTCTAGCTCGAAGACTGAGCTCAGGCGGTTGCACCGCCTGACTGGAGAGGTTGCACCGCCTGGCAGAGCTCGAAACTTGAGCTCTGGCGGTGCTACCTCTTGACAGAAGAGGTTGCACCGCCCAGTCTCGCTCGGAGACTGAGCCTGGGCGGTTGCACCTCCTGGCTGGGGCGGTTGCACCTCCCAGCTTCGTTGGGAGAACCTCTCCTGGGCGGTGCCACCTCTGACCCTGGCGGTGCCACCTCTTTCACTATTTCAGCTCACTTGGTTTGGCTCCAAACTTGGCCCAAACCAGTCCGAACTTGGGCCTAATTGGCCCCTACTTGGGTTATAGGATTAACACCTAATCCTAACCCTAATTAACATGCTAACTATGATTTTAAAGACATTTTCTAAGCTATTACAAAGTCCGCAAGTCAAGACTTCTTCTGGCGAGCTTCCGGCAAACTTCCGGCGGTCTTCCGATGAACTCTCGGAAACCATTCTGCGGACTCCCGGCAAGCTCCTAGACTTCACGATTTGATCTTAGCGAGTTCCAACGAGCTTCTTCGGCAAGCTCCGATCTTTCTCGGCGAGCTCCGCGAACTTCCAACGAACCTTCCGGCGAGCTTCCGAAAATCCTTCGGCAAGCTCCCAACTCATTCTTGGCTAGTTCCGGTAGCATTCCCGATGAACCTTCGGACTTCCGTCGAACTCTCGAACTTGCAACAAATCCTTCGCGCTTGACTCCGACACTTTGTTTCGCTTTATGTCTTCATCGTTATCATAGTTAATCCTGCACAATTAAAGCAAAACTTCGATCGAGACAATTAATCCTAAGCAATTAACCAAGTTGTCCGGCATGTCATTGGTCCCTCGACACTTCGTCTGATTCTTCGGTGCATCGTCCTCTCCTGCGGCCTATTACCCAATCGGCCAGTTGACTCCGCAACTCCGATATCCTTGGCACAATAACCGCTCTTCTTGGCCCGATGCCCGAGTCCACTACCCGAAGCCTTCTGTCGATACGTCGACCGATCTACCGGCCCGACGTCCAATCTTCTGACATGTTCCTCCAGCACAACATGATTTTCCTGCTTTAATTGTCTCATCCTAATCAAAGCATCCTGCGTCACTCAAAACGTAAATTAAATCATAAACATATATCAAGTAGTTTCATCATCAAAATACGAGATTCAACAATCTCCCCCTTTTTGATGATGACAACCACTTGATGATGGAGTTAAACTTAACTCCCGGAGTTTAAACAAACTCCCCCTATCAATATGCCATATTGATAGAAACTCTTAGATTCAAAAATCTAAGCAACATGTCATCATAAACGGAGTTAACCTTAACTCCCAGAGTTTAAACAAACTCCCCCTATCAATATGCCATATTGATAGAACCTTGAATTCAAACTGAATTCAAGTCATTGCAATATTCATCATGAATACTTGCAACACGTTATCATGAACTTATGCATAAACTTATGCATGTCATGTCATCAAATACTTATGCATGTCATGTCATCAAATACTTCTCCCCCTTTGTCATCAACAAAAAGGAGAAGTACCATAATCAAGTGTTTGTGATATTGGTTCAACTCATTGCATGAAAAACATAATATCAAGTTTTATCATCATGCAGTTTTGAAGCCGAAAAATTTAGCAAATGTTACATCATGCTTAGAACATTCAAGCTATCAAGTTTTAGATATGCAAGTTTTACAGCATACAAGATAGCACTTTTATAACATGCAAGCTAGCAATGTTGCAACATTTTAGAACTTGTAAGCTAGCAATTTAAAGATGTTCAAGAAGGCAACTCTTGCTTCTTGAAATATGCAAGTTGCAAGCTAGCAAATTTTTACGATATGCAAGTTTTGCTTCTTGAGATAGGCAAGATAGCACTTTTGCAATTTTTGTTTGGCAAGCTTGTGATGTTCAAGATAACAAGCTCTTTCTTCTCTTTTGAGAAGTGTCATTTTTGCTTTCGTTGCAAAGTGCAAGCTAATAAAATGTCAAACTAGCAAGAGATAATGTTTTACATGAGGCAAGCAAACAATTTGGCAAGTGTTACATTTGCATCTTCTCTTTAGATGTGCAAGAAAATAAACAAGTTTTTGTATTTTCTTGACATTTCAAGCTAGCAAGTATCGATGATGTTCAAGATAGCAATTTCTTCTCTTTTGTAATTTTTGCCTTTTTCTTGAATTGTGCTAGCAATCTATCTCCCCCTTTGTCATTGTCAAAAAGAAGGGAAAAACCCTTTACATCAATTTCTATATCATGACAAAGGTAAGTAATCATTCTTATTTGTGCATCATTATAGTTTCAATGCACAAATTCATTAACATTACATTTCATTTTTTTTTTATGCACGATACCGAAAAATCAATCATCATCATGAGCATATCAAACATGATATTCAAGCATTCATGATATATCATTTTGGCAACATAATCATAGATATTCAAACGATGGTATCTAAATGTCAGAATTCATTACATCCTATTATGCATGATCATTGACTCCTCATTTGTATTTCATGCATTATTTCATTTCATCTCATAAGCAATATCAAGAAGAGTTATTGGATGATGAGATAAATATTTTATGAATACACGGAATATCATAAGTGTTTCATGTATTCATATTATCACATGAAGCATATTATCATTTTTAAGATTCATAACATGAATAACGTTATTACTATTTCATCAAAATCAATTTCGAGATTCACACAATATCATGAAATCATTAATCTCGATAAGATGGGAAAAGCATTTTCTTTTTAAGTGATTCTTTTAACACATCATAAAAAACTCATTCATAATTCAAGTGATTTACAAGATATCATAAATGAATTTATCACTTGTATTTCATCAAAATCGAGAACTCTAGAGATAGAAAATGATTGAAGCATTTAACATGATTGATGCATGATTCATATTTAAAGTGTATCTTATGTCGTAAATACGAATCAAGCATTTGTCAAATCTGAAATCATCCTCAAAATTACATTCAATAAATTCATGTATGACAAGCATAGATTTATTGAAAAATCAATAAGATAGAGGATTACATTTCAAGTGTTCATCAATTGAAGCATTTCATCATATGGTAAGATATCAATGCGTAAAACTGTGAAGCAAGATTTTGTTTGATATCTTGATACAGGGCATATAGCAATAATAGCAATCATATATTTCTTGGTGATGCAAGCATGGGATAATCATAGCATAGTATTTATAGCATCAATTCATATATTTCTCCCCCTTTTTTTTTTTAAGTGTTTCATCTTAAGTGATCGATTTCATGTTAGCATGCCTTTTCATTTATGTCAAATGAAAACATGCATCAACGTTTAGGATCGTAAAATGAATTTCATCATAAAACCATCAATCACAAAAATCATCATTTATAACTTTAAAATCTCATGCATAAAATCATCAAATCATAGTATCAAAACTTTAATATTTTCATTGCAACATTAAGCAAGGTTTCATTGAACATAATTTTGAATGATTCTTATAAATGCCT
This sequence comes from Musa acuminata AAA Group, assembly GCF_036884655.1. Lineage (NCBI taxonomy): Eukaryota > Viridiplantae > Streptophyta > Magnoliopsida > Zingiberales > Musaceae > Musa > Musa acuminata. Next base: position 33,121,545 of record NC_088357.1, read on the forward strand.
AAAACTTCTTTAGTTTTAATTTATATGATTGACTTTATAATAGCATGCTCAACTCTTTATTCTTATGTCAAAACCATACATCATATTTAACAAACAAAGACAATGAAAAATAGCAAGCCTTCCAAACAAAAGCCATGTATCGTCACTGAAAAGCAATATTAAAATATACATTCTTGCTTCTCAAGCACATAAATAAGATTTAATCTCACTAGGTATACAATCATTAGATTTCTATCTTGCATTAACATGCAATTTTCATTTTCATTTTCATTTTCAAAATTACAAGCATGATCATATTTTTGCATTTTTATTATTAAATTATTAAAAATGTAATTTTCAAGAAAATTTAAAGAAAAAGAAAAATGCATCATCAAAAACATCATGTAATTTCGAAGTAAATTAAAGGCATTTTGATTACCTTAGCGTCGAAAGGCGTAAAGGCGTAGTTTGCCACCTCGCCTTTGTTGATTTTCTCCTCGTCTTCAGAGGAGCTCGATTCATCCCAATTTTTGTTCTTCTTCTTGCGTTCAAAGCAAGTAGTTCCATTCTTTTTACCTTTTTTTAATTTTTGTTTCATTTGTAGTTTAAGTTCACCATCACTTGAGCTTATGCTCGAGTGGTCTTCAAATGTTCTATGTCCCAAATCCTTCCTGTTCTTTGGAAGGTGGTTCTCAAGTTCTTCACGTGCATTGCACGTCATTTCATATGTGATCAATGAACCAATTAGTTCTTCAAGTGGAAATTGGTTCAAGTTTTTCGATTCTTGAATAGCAGTTACTTTTGAATCCCAAGTTTTAGAAAGTGAGCGCAAAACTTTGTTAACGAGTTCAAAATCCGAAAAGCTTTTACCAAGTGATTTTAAACCATTGACGACATCCGTAAAACGGGTGTACATGTCAACAATGGTTTCGCTTGGTTTCATATGAAAAAGCTCGAAATCATGCAGTAAAATATTAACTTTCGAGTCTTTGACTCTACTAGTTCCCTCGTGCGTGATTTCAAGAGTGCGCCAAATATCGAAAGCCGTTTCGCACAAAGAAACCCGATTGAACTTATTTTTGTCCAAAGCGCAAAATAAGGCATTCATAGCCTTTGCGTTTAAAGAAAAATACTTCTTCTCTAAATCCGACCATTCGTTCGTCGGTTTAGAGGGAAGTTGAAAACCATTTTCAACGATATTCCATAAATCCAGATTTAGAGAAATCAAGAAAACTCTCATTCGAGTTTTCCAATAAGTGTAGTCCAATCCATTAAAGAACGGTGGACGAAAGACCGAAAAGCCCTCTTGAAGAGCCATTTCTCTCGGGTGTAAATCCGAAATGAGAAATACCCCGCTCTGATACCAATTGTTAGGATCGAGAGCACTAAGAGGGGGGGGTGAATTAGTGCAGCGGAAATCTTTCAGCGATTAAAAACGAAAGCTGCGTTCGTTCGATAAAAAATATTTTGATGCAAAAGCCAATTCTAAGATTACTTATGATTAAGTGCAGTTTATGTCTAAACACAGTTTGCGTCTAAGCGCAATTTATGCAGTTTGCAGTTTGCGTCTAAATGCAGATTGCGTCTAAGCGCAGTTTGCATCTAAGCGCAGTTTGCGTCTAAGCTCAGATTGCGTTTAAGCGTAGTTTGCGTCTAAGCGCAGTTTACGTCTAAACTCAGATTGCGTCTAAGCGTAGTTTGTGTCTAAGCGCAGTTTGCGTCTAAGCGCAGATTGCGTTTAAGCGCAGTTTGCGTCTAAGCGCAGTTTACGTCTAAGATCAGATTACGTCTGAGCGCAGTGCAGTTTGCGTCTAAACGCAGTTTTACGTCTAAACACAATTTTACGTCTAAACGTAGTTTTACGTCTAAACGCAGTTTTATGTCTAAACATAGTTTTACGTCTAAACGCAGTTTGCGTCTAAACGCAGTTTTACGTCTAAACGTAGTTTTACGTTTAAAAGTAGTTTACGTCTAAAACACTATTTTACGTCTAAACAGAATCAAGATGTAAACATAAACTGCAAAGAAACTTGTTCGCAGAAATCAGTTTGCAGTTATAAACAGAATCAAGACGTAAACGTAAACTGCAAAGAAACTCGTTCGTAAAAGCGCAGAAGACAGTTTACAGTTATAAATAGAATCAAAACGTAAGTGTAAACCGCAATGTAGAGATCGTACGAAAACACCGATTTACGTCTGAATGCAGATTTGAAAAGAACAGAACTTAGAAACTTGTTCGTAAAAGCGCAGAGAGCAGTAGCTATGTAGGAGGTTTGCAGTAATGATAAAGTGCTCAAAATGAAAGCAAACCAGAGATTTAGAGTGGTTCGGTCAGTCTTGACCTACTCCACTTTTGGCTTCCTCCACCGACGAGGTCACCGACGTCAACTAGAAGCCTTCCTTCAATAGGCGAAGGCCAACTACCCTCTTACAGATTCAGTCCTTTTGACGGGCTTAGGAGATAACCCTTACAGAAGTTTTCTCTCCTCTCTTTACAACTCAAACTTGAAGAATAGAAAGAGGAGAACTAGCAGTTTTGAGCTCTAAGAAACACAGAAAGATAGCAAGATTTCGAGTGTGTGTTCTGTGTTTTCAGTGCTGAATGGGTGGGGTATTTATAGGCCCCAACCCAATTCAAATTTGGAGCTCAAAACGATCAAATCTCGGAATTCCGGGATCAGGCGGTTGTACCTCCTGACTGGAGAGGTTGCACCGCCTGGCAGAGCTCGAAGACTGAGCCCAGGCGGTGCCACCTCTTGACTGAGGCGGTTGCACCTCTCTGCCAAAGCTCGAAGACTGAGCTCAGGCGGTGCCACCTCTCTGTTATGGAGGTTGCACCGCCTAGTCTAGCTCGAAGACTGAGCTCAGGCGGTTGCACCGCCTGACTGGAGAGGTTGCACCGCCCAGTCTCGCTCGGAGACTGAGCCTAGGCGGTTGCACCTCTTGGCTGGGGCGGTTGCACCTCCCAGCTTCGTTGGGAGAACCTCTCCTGGGCGGTGCCACCTCTGACCCTGGCGGTGTCACCTCTTTCAATATTTCAGCTCACTTGGTTTGGCTCCAAACTTGGCCCAAACCAGTCCGAACTTGGGCCTAATTGGCCCCTACTTGGGTTATAGGATTAACACCTAATCGTAACCCTAATTAACGTGCTAACTATGATTTTAAAGACATTTTCTAAGCTATTACAAAGTCCGCAAGTCAAGACTTCTTCTGGCGAGCTTCCGGCAAACTTCCGGCGGTCTTCCGATGAACTCTCGGAAACCATTCTGCGGACTCCCGGCAAGCTCCTAGACTTCACGATTTGATCTTAGCGAGTTCCAACGAGCCTCTTCAGCAAGCTCCGATCTTTCTCGGCGAGCTCCGCGAACCTCCAACGAACCTTCCGGCGAGCTTCCGAAAATCCTTCGGCAAGCTCCCAACTCATTCTTGGCTAGTTCCGGTAGCATTCCCGATGAACTTTCGGACTTCCGTCAAACTCTCGAACTTGCAACAAATCCTTCGCGCTTGACTCCGACACTTTGTTTCGCTTTATGTCTTCATCGTTATCATAGTTAATCCTGCACAATTAAAGCAAAACTTCGATCGAGATAATTAATCCTAAGCAATTAACCAAGTTGTCCGGCATGTCATTGGTCCCTCGACGCTTCGTCTGATTCTTCGGCGCATTGTCCTCTCTTGCGGCCTATTGCCCAATCGGCCAGTTGACTCCGCAACTCCGATATCCTTGGCACAATAACCGCTCTTCTTGGCCCGATGCCCGAGTCCATTGCCCGAAGCCTTCTGTCGATACATCGACCGATCTACCGGCCCGACGTCCAATCTTCTGACATGTTCCTCCAGCACAACATGATTTTCCTGCTTTAATTGTCTCATCCTGATCAAAGCATCCTGCTTCACTCAAAACGTAAATTAAATCATAAACATATATCAAGTAGTTTCATCATCAAAATACAAGATTCAACACTTTGTAGCTAAGAGAGCAGTGTTCCTTGAGAAGGAACACATTCTTGGCGGAGACAGTGGGAGAATGATAGAGTTGAGCGAAGTTAGAGAACCAAGCTCAAGCACCACACTACAGCCCGAGTCTGTTCAGGTACCTAATATACAAGTTTCAACTTTACGCAGGTCTGATAGAGTATCTCATCCTCCTGAGAAATATGTGGGACATATTAGAGGAGATGATGCTGAGGATATTGATCCTCAGACCTACGAGGAGGCTATTATGAGTATAGACTCCGGGAAGTGGCAAGAAGCCATGAATTCTGAGATGGATTCTATGTACTCCAATAAGGTTTGGAACCTAGTTGATGCGCCCGAAGGTATTGTACCCATCGGTTGCAAATGGATCTTTAAGAAAAAGATCGGAGTAGATGGAAAGGTAGAGACCTATAAAGCAAGGCTAGTGGCTAAGGGGTATCGTCAAAAGCAAGGTGTTGACTACGACGAAACATTCTCACCCGTAGCAATGCTAAAATCTATCAGAATTCTATTGGCTATTGCAGCACACTATGATTATGAGATCTGGCAGATGGATGTGAAAACCACATTCCTCAATGGGAATCTCGAGGAGGAGATGTATATGATGCAACCTGAGGGATTCGTATCCAAGAACTGCCCAGATAAAGTGCGTAGGTTGCTTAGATCCATTTATGGACTAAAGGAAGCTTCCCGAAGTTGGAACATAAGATTTGATGAGTCAATCAGATCTTATGGCTTCGTTAAGAACGAAGATGAGCCTTGTGTGTACGGGAATGTAAGTGGGAGCGCTATCACCTTTTTGGTGTTATATGTGGATGACATCCCCATCATTGGGAATGATGTAGGAATGCTATCCACAGTAAAGACTTGGTTATCTAGACACTTCTCCATAAAGGACTTAGGGGAAGCATCCTATATCTTGGGGATTAGAATCTATAGAGATAGATCCAAGAGGATGCTTGGCTTGTCCCAGTCCAGGTACATAGAAACCATTGTCAAAAGGTTTGGCATGGAAAATTCCAAAGGGCAAACATGAATATGATACCTTATGCCTTAGCAATAGGGTCTATCATGTATGCCATGCTATGTACTAGGCCTGATATAGCGCATGCTCTGAGTGTCACGAGTAGGTATCAGGCGGATCCAAGCTTGGAGCACTGGAAAGCAGTAAAGTGTATCCTTAAGTACTTAAGAAGGACTAAGGATCTTTTACTATAGAGGTAATAGCCTTAAGGTTGAAGGCTACACAGACTCAAGTTTTCAGTCTGATGTCGATGATAGCAAGTCGAATTCAGGGTATGTGTACACCTTGAATGGAGGAGCAGTGTGCTGGAAGAGTTCCAAGCAAGATACCACTGCTGACTCGACCATAGAGGCGGAGTACATTGCTGCATTAGATGTAGCAAAGGAGGGAGTCTGGGTGAAGAAGTTCATCACAGATTTGGGAGTCGTGCCGGGTAGCGAGGAGCCGATTTCCTTATATTGCGACAACTATGGGGCAATTACTCAAATAAGGGAACCCGGGTCTCATCAGAAGTGTTCTGAGGAAGTTCCAGCTTATCAGAGAGATCGTAACCCGAGGAGATGTAGCAGTGGAAAGAGTTCCATCCGAAGATAACATTGCAGATCCACTAACAAAGTCGTTGTCTCAGATTGTCTATGAGCGTCACAGGAGTCTGATGGGGATCAGATACATAGGTGATTGGCTTTAGGTCAAGTGGGAGATTGCTAGTCATAGGTGCCCAGCAAGCTAATCACGTGAGTGATGGCACGTGTGACTTGATACATAATCTTTTTGCTTATTATATTTTGGCGTATATCACTTTATGACAATTGCATATGTGCATATATATATTGTGATGTCCTTGGATTTGTGCAATGGGAATCGGATCGTGATGAGATCACGATAATGAGATCGATTCACCTTTAAACACATATCCTAAATAATCCCGGTCATAGGTTACTCGAGAAGGACATCGTGATAACTGGATAGACAGGTGTGCTGTATACCCGTCCATATGATGGATGCAGCTGGTCTCATAGCTGCTCGTGTAGGGACATTAGGGATACAGTACAGGTGCTCATTGGAGAATGAGTTCACTGATTGATCCGCTTACGGAATGCTGGATGGTTGATGATGCCTTATTGTCAGACAGCGATTCCGTAGTCCTAGTGGTGTATCTGATCCTTAGACTTGAGACACCAAGGATGTCCTGTATGAGTGCTCCACTCTTTAATACCAGACTTATAGGTTTGGCTGTCCCCAGATCTAGTACAGCTGGTCATTGGGAGTAGTAGTCGACCTTACGAGGGCTATTGAGTGTCAATAGAGGATCATCCACTCTCGGCGTCATGAGAGGAATATCCTATGTGTTCTTGCTCCGACAAATCCCTAGCCAGGGTCATTCGGGTTGAGAGAGAAAGAGTTCTCCGGGAGAATCCGATTAGAGCGAGACTCGAGTAGAAACCGTATGGGTCTGACAACACCATGCTCGATATACGGTCTTTGAGATATTAGATGGATGAGGGACTATAGGTACATGGTAACTGAGGACAGACAGGTCCAATGGATTGGATTCCCCTGTATCGTCTGGGGACTACGGCGTAGTGGCCTAGTACGTCCGTAGTCGATGAGTCGAGTGAATTATTATAGAGATAATAATTCACTGAGTTAGAAGGAGTTCTGACAGGTATGACTCACGGCCAGCTCGATATTGGGCCTAGAGGGTCACACACATATGGTAGGCATTGCGATGAGTAGAGGTTCGGATATGAGATATCCGACGGAGCCCTTGTCTTATTGGATGCAGATCCAATATCCACTAGGGAAGGACCCATTAGGGTTTGACACAGGATCTCTATAAATAGGAGGGATTCACAGCCTCATAGGCTAGAGTCTTTGCTTGCCTTTCCTATTCTCCTCTCCCTCTCCACCTCAGAGTAGGCCTGGAGTTTTAAGGAGCGTCGTCACAACCCTGCTGTGTGGATCACCGCTAGAGAGGAGGACGCTTGACCTCCTTCACCCTCTCCTAAGGATCTGCAAGGAAACAGGGATATACGATCTCCCTAGGTAACACAATCTCTATACGCAGTTTTGTGTTTTGCGGATTTTTTGCGCACCAATCTTCGCACGATGACGAACATCTTTTTGGAAATCGGAGATTTTTGTTTTCTTGTTCTTCCGCTGCGCATATGATGTCGCCCCCAATGATTTCCCAACATTAACTCAATAATATGGATTAGATCGATTAACCCATCAATTGATTTCATCATCAAAATCCGAGATTCAACAATCTCCCCCTTTTTGATGATGACAATTAATCGATGACGGAGTTAAACATAACTCTCCCTATCTATGTGCCATATTATGAGAAGATAAAAATACTTGAATTCAATCTCTTGAATTCAAGCCTAAACCGATAATTCTATCTGTTGATCTTATCGTTATTCTCTTTAAGAATGAGTAAATACGAAACTTCATATTTCTCATCATTTCAAGTTATGAAAATCATTTTCAAGCCGAATGATAAAAGACAATTATCACTTCGACAAGAGATAAGAATTTTCAACATGAATTTCATATGATCAATCAATCTAAGAACTTACGATATTCTCAAGGGATTTTGTGATGCATATAAGACATTTTACATTATACAAGCGTTTATAAGTCAAGTCATCACAAGTCATCTTTTGCTCATTCTTCTTCCCCTTTGTCATCAACAAAAAGGAGATGGGAATTGAAGCGTAAAAATCATTAGAAAAGAAATCCAGCCTTAAGATCGATCATACAAAATTCAGCATCCATCCAAAATTCATCTCATAAAAAATCATCATTTATCCAGAATTCATCTCAAAAAATCAGCATTCATCCAAAATTTGAAAAACAATTAGCATTCATCCAAAATTCATCTCATTAAGAGGCATGGCTTTCATACAAAAGAAAGAAGATGACAAAACTTTAACTTGGCATTAAGAGTAATCATACAAGGATCACATGTCAAGGTAACAGAATAAGAAGGAATATCGATTAATCCTTAGGAGGAAATCTATAGTTCTTATACATGACATCTATGTTTTGATTCACTTGTCGCAGTTTCTTCAAAATTTTCATTTGCTGAATTTGAATTTGCTCTTGCTGTGATTTGAATTGGTCTTGTTATGATTTGATCTATTGCAATTCTATCATAATGAGTTCTTTAGAAGATGAAGCAAGAGCTAATGGTGCTACACCAAAGGGACTAGGAGGAGGAGATTTATTTCCCCTAAAAATTGGTGTTTCGGATTGTTCTACTGGTGGGGGAATTGGATCAGTCCTTCTAGGTTGCCTAACCCATATACCATTGCTAAATGTGCACCTAAGTCTTTTCAGTAGATTTCTATTGATGGTGTTAAATCGATCAACTTGAATTATTTTTTCATCAGGCCAAACACAAATATCATGGGCAAGTATTAATTGAGTAATTAACCCTCCATATGGTAACATAGTATCTTTAGCTATTATATCCTACATGTGTTGCCGGATTAAGTATCCAAAGCAATTATGTTGTCCGGTACGGTTATAATCCAGTACATGGTGCTTACTCTATTTGGCTCATTTCATCAAGATGAAATTGCTTGGGAAGTAGTATGCTAATCATGATGTGATGAAGAATTTTAAAGTTAAAGGGTAGTAGGTGCTCGCAACTTTTGGGTATCATGCTTGGGTTCAGATTTTCAAAGACAGTTTCTAAGGCTTCGGAGTAAGTTGCTCTGATTACATTGACATCCCATTTATTTCTAAAGTAACATCCCCTATCATTTTCAGTAATTCCAATTAGTTCACAAATGGTACTATCAAAGATTCTAATCTGTGTTCCTAAAAGGTAAGTACTTAGGCTTTCGTTGTTCATACATAAGTTTGTATAAAATAACCTAACTAACCTAGGATAAATTGGTTCATTGATTTATAGGAGAGGTAAGGCATCTAAATGTGCAAACCACCTAATGAGTTCTAGATTTCCTAGTTCATTTAGATCAACGTATTTACCCTTATGTATAGTTCTTGTTTTGAAATTTGGAAACCTAAGTGCTACTTCTTTGGATCTAAAAAGATTTTGGTCATATGAATCTCCTTCAACCCTTTTCCCTTTTGTTCTTGTTGATCTCTTGGGAGCCATTATCTAGACAAGATGATGGATCAAGTATATGAAACTATGAAGAGTGGGCAAAATAATGAGAAGAGGAAGGAAAGATTTCAGATTTTACTTTATGGAGAATTTCTTGAAAGATGGAGAGCTTGAGCTAATAAGAATCCTCCTAGGCTTCTAAAGGTTAAAATGAGGGTTATAGAAGTTTTGGAGGAGTTGTTGGAGAGCTTGAACTAGTTTCTCACGGGTTGGGGGCGGTTCCACCACCGGCCCTAACCCCTCCTTTTATAAAGGGGATCTCAGGCAGTGCCACCGTCAATCCGAGCGACGCCACCGCCTGGCACCCGAGCGCTCAAGCGGTGCTACCGCCGATTCTGGCGGTGCCACCGCTGGCATGCCACGAAAGAGAGAAAAAAAGTTTCTTTCCTCCCCTTTTTGTTTTTCAGTTGTATTTGGCTCAAGATAAGATAGGATCTTGGTTGTACTTTAATATGTCATTTGGAATCGAAAGAGAAGGAGGAAATCAAATCCACGAAAGAATGAAAAGAGTATAAAAAAACTTTTCGGAAAATACATTCAAACAAGCTTATTCTCGGGGACAATTTAACATCCCTAGTTCCCTTCTAATGAATTCAAATTGGTCTTCATTTAATGCTTTTGTAAAGATGTCTGCTAATTGATGCTTTGTGTCAATAAACTCTAGAACGACATTATTGTTAAGGACATGATCGTGTATGAAATGATGCCTAACGTCGATATGCTTAGTTCTAAAGTGTTGAATTGGATTTTTGGTAAGACATATGGCACTTGTATTATCACATTTTATGGGAATGTTTTTCAAGTGAATTCCATAGTCTTCTAATATATTCTTCATCCAAACAACTTGGGCATAGCATGCACTTGCAGCAATGTATTCGGCTTCCACCGTAGATAGTGCAACTGAGTTTTGTTTCTTGGAAGTCCAAGAAACAAGTGCATGTCCTAAAAATTGGCATGTTCCGGATGTACTTTTTCTATCTATCCTACATCCGCTAAAATCAGCATCTGCATAAGCTATTAAATCGAATTTATCGGATTTCGGATATCACAATCCTAAATTGGGAGTTCCTTTAAGATATCTAAATATTCTTTTAACACTCTTAAGATGAGATAATTTTGGATTCGATTGAAACCTAGCGCAAAGTCCTACACTAAACATGATATTCGGTCTAGTCGTAGTGAGATAAAGCAGACTACCTATCATTCCCCTATACGTTGTTTGATCAAAATTCTCACCATTTTCATCTATATCTAACTTCATTGAAGTATTCATAGGAGTGTTTATCGCTTTTGAACCATCTATGTTAAATCATTTTAACAATTCTAATGTATATTTAGATTGATTAAGAAATATACCATCACTAAGTTATTTAATTTGTAATCCTAAAAAGAAGGTTAATTCACCCATTAGACTCATTTCAAATTCATGACTCATACACTTGGCAAATGATTCACATAGTGATTCATCCGAAAAACCAAAAATAATATCATCAACATAAATTTGCATAATAAAAAAATTATTTTCAAAGTGTTTGATAGACAATGTAGTATCAACCTTGCCTTTGGTAAAATTATTTAAAATAAGAAAAGAACTAAGTCTTTCATACCAAGCTCTAGGAGTTTGTTTCAAGCCATAGAGAGTCTTAGTCAATTTGAATACATGATTAGGAAGAAGAGAATTTTCAAATCTGGGAGGTTTTTTGACATATACTTCTTCGGAAATAAAACCATTCAAGAAGGCACTTTTGATATCCATTTGAAATAGTTTAAAATTATTACTACTAGCATAGGCAAGAAGCATCCTAATGGCTTCTAATCTTGCCGTAAGAGTGAAGGTTTCTTCGTAGTCGATACCTTCTTCTTGGTTAAAACCTTTAGCCACTAATCTAGCCTTGTTTCTAACCACGATACCGCATTCGTCTAACCACCCATTTAGTACCAATGACTAAATGGTCACTAGGTCTAGGAACAAGCTTCCATACCTCATTCCTCTCAAATTGGTTCAATTTCTCTTGCATTGCAATGACCCAAGAATCATCTTTTGAAGGTCTCGTCAATGCATTTAGGTTCGATTTGAGAAAGGAAGGTGGCATTAGCACAAAAATTCTTGAAGGAAGAATGAGTTTGAACCCCTTTTGATGTATCTCCTATAATTAGCTCCTTTGGATCAGCATCTACATACTTCCATTCCTTAGGTAAGGAAATTTCGGAAGAAGATGCATCCAAGTTGCTATTTTGAGGAGGGGGTTCATTTAAATTCAGATTATCAAAACCAAGATCATCATCAAAATCATTTTTCTTTAACTAAAAAATTTCATTAAAAACTACATGAATGGACTCTTCTATAACTAAGGTTCTTTTGTTAAAAACACGAAAAACCTTAGAAACGAAAGAGTAACCAAGAAAGATGCCTTCATCGGATTTAGCATCAAATTTTCCTAGGGCATCCTTTTCATTCAAAATAAAGCATTTGCAACCGAAAACTTTAAAATAAGAAACATTTGGTTTTTTGTTATTCTATAATTCATAAGGAGTTTTTGATAGAGACGGTCTTATTAGAACCCTATTTATGATGTAGCAAGCCGTATTCACGGCTTCGACCTAAAATTACTTGGATAGACTATGTTCATTCAACATAGTTCTTGCTATTTCTTATAGGTTTCTATTTTTTCTTTCAACTACTCCATTTTGTTGAGGATTTCTTGGAGTGGAGAAGTTGTGATTATATTCATTAACTTCACAAAAACTTTGGAAGTCATGGTTTCAAAATTCGCCATCGTGATCACTCCGAATTGATGAAATCATGAAGCTTTTTTCGTTTTGAGTGAGTTTACAAAATTTAGAGAAACATTTGAAACAATCACATTTGTGAGCCAAGAAATAGGTCCAAGTGTATCTAGTATAGTTATCTACAATTACAAAAGCATATTTGCTTCCTCCTAGACTTGTCATGTCAATTGGTCCAAATAAGTCCAAATAGATCAATTGTAATGGTCTAGTGGTGCTAATTTGATTTTTTGGTTTGAAACTAGTTTTTATTTGTTTACCTAGTTGACACGCATCACATACTTTGTTCTTAACAAATTTCATATTGGGAATCCCTCGTACTAATTCTCTAGATGAGATCTTAGATATTAGTTTCATACTTCCATGGCCTAATCTCCTATGCCAAAGCCAAGCATCATCATTCAAAGCGGAGAAGCACATTTCATTACTTAGTTCATCAAGGTTGATGGTGTAGACATTATTTTGTTTTAAAGCAATCATTGACAAGTTATTGTTTGGTTTTTCAATGATGCACGCATTAGATTCAAATCTAATGATATAACCTTTATCGCATAATTGACTAATGCTTAAGAGATTATGTTTTAATCTATCAACTAGTAATACATCATCAATTGAAAAATATGATTTGTTACCTATGGTTCCCTTGCTAATGATTTTGCCTTTGTTATTATCTCTGAAGGTGACGTACCCTTCTTCTTTGCTAGTGAGCATAGAGAAATGAGATGGATCCCCAGTCATGTGTCTTGAGCATCCACTATCAAGATACCATCTCTTGCTCCTAGCTTGTGGGTTTGTCTACAAAAGAGGATGGATTTTAAGTACCCATTTGATTTTGGGTGCCTCAAAAATTGATCTACCAATTTTGTTATTCATCATTGAAATATTTATAGTTCCTTTAGGAACCCATATCAACTTATGTGGACTAATCTTCCTAAATGGACATTTGTAAGAAACGTATCCGGATTTACAACAAAAGTTACATTTCAAACAAGGTGAAACGTGTAATGTGGGTCCTTTAATAAAAGTGGTAGGATTTTGGTGAGATCCTCTCACAAAACCAATTCCACTTCTATTTGCGACGTGACCCTTGTTTGCAAGGATCATGTCCAATCCCTTGCTACCGATCTTAAACTTGTTTAAGGTCTCTTTAAGTAGCAAATTTTCACTTTTGATTGCTTCTAAGTGTTCGCACTTAGAGCATGGAGGAGTATGAAGACTATCAAGCTTATTTTGTAATAAGACATGTTCTTTCTTTAAAAGATTAAACTTCTTATTAATAGTTCTACACTCATCAAATAATTCATGAAAAGCGATAGAAATTTCATCAAAAGATAAATCTTCATTAATTAAATCACATACCTCTTCTCCTAAAGCCATTAGCACAAAGTTTGCCTCCTCTTTATTGCTAACTTCTTCGCTTTCTGAAGCACTTGAATCGTCCCAAATCGCTTTTAAAGCTTTCTTCTTCTTCGGTTGCTTCTTCTTGGCTTGGGGGCATTCATTTTTGAAGTGCCTCGGTTTCTTGCATTCGTAGCATATTATTTGATCCTTTTTATATTCAAGTTTATTTTTGGTGTTATTTTTAAATTTATTCTTTCTTATAAATTTTTAAAAATTTTGAGTTAAAAGTACAATGTCGTCATCACTGTCCTTATTACTTGATGTTCCTTTCAAGTGGTCTTCTTGTGATGTAAGCGTCATATCCTTCCTGTTCTTTAGAAGGGGGTTCTCGAGTTCTTTATGAGCATGATATGTCATTTTGTAGGCCATTAGAGACCCAATAAGTTCTTCAAGAGGAAATGTTTTAAGGTCCTTGGCCTCTTGAATGACCGTAACTTTTGAATCCCAACTTTTTTGGGAGGGATCTTAAGATTTTAGTTACTAGTTCAAAGTTAGAAAAATCTTTACTAAGAGCTTTGAGTCCATTGATGACATCCATGAAATGGGTGTACATGTCTCTGATAGACTCACTTGGTTTCATTCGGAAAAGTTCGTAAGAGTGCACAAGAATGTTGATTTTGGACTCTTTCACTCGGCTAGTGCCTTCATGAGTGACCTCAAGAGTTCTCCAAATATCAAAAGCTGAATCACAAATTGAAACACGATTAAATTCATTTTTGTCTAGTGCACAAAACAAGGCATTCATAGCCTTTGCGTTTAAAGCAAAAACCTTCTTCTCTAATTCATTCCATTCACTCATCAGAAGAGAAGATTTTTGAAATCCATTTTCGACAATAGTCGAAAGCTCGAAATCCATGGAAATGAGGAAGATCCTCATACGAGTCTTCCAATATGTGTAATCCGACCTATTAAACATAGGTGGATGTGTAATAGAATGACCCTCATGCATGCCGAAGTAAGCCATCTCTCTTTGGTATTAAACCAAATATGAGAGTGAGCCTAGCTCTGATACCAATTGTTAGGATCGAAGCGGCACTAAGAGAGAGGGTGAATTAGTGCAGCGGATTAAAACTTATAAGTTTAAAAATGAATTCGTAAATACAAGGAGATTTTATTTCGATGGTAACTTGAGTAGATAAAAACCGAAAGCTAATAGTAGTATAAATAACAATTTCAGGAAAGTAAGAACTCACACATTCAAGGAACACACTAATTTAAAGTGGTTCGGTCAAAATGACCTACATCTACTTGCGAAGCCTTCTTTGATGAGGCTCCCAACTTCCACTAACAAATCACTTTGAAGGGGAAGGACAAATACCCCTCTTACAACCTTTTACAGTGGTTCACACTCTTACAAATTTTCAACGAGAAAGAAGGAGGTGAACACTCAAGCAATTGAAAACAAGACTTGCTAAAGACTTTGCTAAGGCTTTTATCTCAATCTATTGCTTCTCAAGAGTTGTATTCTCTGCTGAGAATTGAGGGGTATTTATAGGCCCCAAGAGGATTCAAATTTGGGCTCCAAATTTTGAATTCTCTTGGGTTTCCGAGGCTAGCAGTGCCACCGCCTATCGGTGGCGGTGCCACCGCTTGTCAATTTCAACATTGACAGAGTTTTGGCGGTGCCACCGCCAGAACTCTGGGGTTCTGGGCAGTGCCACCACCCGAACTCTCGGGTGCTGGGCGGTGCCACCGCCCAGTTCGGCGGTTCCACCGCCCAACCTTACGGGTCATTGGTTGGGCTTCAAGTTCGGCCTAAACCAAGTCACATTCAGGCCCAGTTGGCCCCTAACTAGGATATAGGATTATCCCTTAATCCTAACCCTAATTACATGCAAACTACACAACTGAAAACATAGTCCTAAGCAAGTTTTAAAATGGCAAACGTCGAGTCTCGTTTCGGCGAGCATTCCGGCGATCTTCCGGTGGACTTCCGATGCACCTTCGGATTTCTTCGGTGGACTCCCAGCAGGCTCCCGATCTTGTGGCGAGTTCAATAAGTAGCCAAGCCTTCTCGATGATCTCTGCGAACCTCCAACGATCTCTTCGGCGGACTTCCGAAAACTCCGACATGTCCCCGATTTCTTCTCGGTTGGCTCCGGCAGCATCTCTGACGAATCTTCGGACTCTCAAACACCTATCAAACTTGTCTCTAGTTTCCTTGCTTTATGTTTTCAGGCTATCGTAGTTAATCCTGCACACTTAACTCAATAATATGGATTAGATCAATTAACCCATCAATTGATTTCATCCTCAAAATCCGAGATTCAACATCTTTTTACTTATTATTATTTGATATTTTATCACTTTATATTACTTGTTGGATATATGCATATATATTGAGATGTCCGTGGATTTATGCAATAAGAATCGGATCGTGATGAGATCACGATAATGAGACTGATTCACTTTTAAACACAGACCCTAAATAATCCTAGTCATAGGTTACTTGAGAAGGATATCGATATAACCAGATAAACTGATATACTATATACCCATCCATATGATGGAGGTAGCTAGTCTCATAGCTACTCGTGTGGGGACACTAAGCATACAGTGCAGGTGCTCATTGGAGAATGAGTTCACTGATTGATCCGCTCACGGAATATTGGATGGTTGATGATGCCTTATTGCCAAACAGTGATTCCGTAGTCCTAATAGTATATTTGGTCTTTAGACTTAAGCTACCAAGGATGTCCTGTATGAGTACTCCACTCTTTAATACCAGACTTGTAGGTTTGGAAGTTCTAGATCTAGTACAATTGATTATTGGGAATATCAGCCAACCTTACGAGAGCTATTGAGTGTCGATAGAAGATCATCTGCTCTCGGTATCATAAGAGGAATATCTTATGTGTTCTTGCTCAAATAAATCCTTGGCCAAGATCATTCAGATTGAGAAAGAAAGAATTCTCCTGGAAAATCCGATTAGAGCGAGACTCGAGGAGAAACCATATAGGCTTGACAACACTATACCCGCTATATGGTCTCTGAGATATTAGATGGATAAGGGACTATAGGTACACGGTAATTGAGGATAAATAGTTCTAAAGAATTGGATTCTTTTGTATCGTTTGGGGACTACGGCATAGTGGCCTAGTATGTCCGCAGTCAATGAGTCAAGTGAATTATTATAGAGATAATAATTCACTAAGCCAGAAGGAGTTTTGACAGGTATGACTCATGGCCAGCTCGATATTGGGCTTAGAGAGTCACACACATATGGTAGGTTTTGTTGAACCTCGGATTTTGATAATGAAATCAATTGATGAGTTTGTGATCTAATTTGTATTTTGAGTAACGCAAGACTAACTTCGATCAAGGAGAGGCAAGTTGATTAAAGCAGGAGGAATCAGACATTGGGCTGGAGTGAACATGTCCGAGGATTAGATGTTGGGCTGGAGGATCGGTCGATGTGTCGGCAGAAGGCTTCATGCCATGAATTCAGACATCGAGCCGAAGGATCGGATATTGCACTAAGGAGATTGAAAGTTGCGGGAGTCAATATGTCAATTGGGCAATACACCGAAGGAGAGGACGATACGTCGAAGGATCGGACAAGCGCTGGATGAACCAATGACATGCCAAACAAAGGATTCATGCTTTGTAATCATTTGTCTAAGATCGAAGTAGTTTAAGGGGCTAATTGAGTTAGCTTTTGAAGTAATAATGCTAACTCAATTAGGGGCCAATTGGGCCTTAATTGAGATTGATTTGAGCTCATTGGGAGGTCTATTTAATGACCCAAAAGTTGGGTCAGGCGATGGCACCGCCAAAACAGGTGGTAGAACCGCTTGTGAGTTGGAAAACTCGAAAACTCATTCACCGAGACTATCAGGCGGTGGTACCGCCTAGTGTCAAGCTGTAGGCGGTGGTACCTCCCGTACCTTGAAATCTCGGGGATTTGAATTTTAGGCTCCAAATTTAAATCCATTTGGGGCCTATAAATACCCCACTAGCTTGGTTAAGCATGAATTTGAGTAGAAAGGGGGAAAGAATATTTGAGAAAAAAATTAGAAACTCTCTTAGGATTTATAGTCTTTTCTTCATAGTATTTAGAAGATCTTCTAAAGGGAGAAGTGATGTCTAAGAAAGAGAGGTTGTAAAGGTTCTCTCCTAAGCCTATCAAAAATAGAAAGAGGGTAAAAGGGTAGTTGATCTTCGCCCATTAAAAGAAGATCATTAGTGGATACTAGTGGTCTCGACGAAAGAGGAATCGGGAGTGGATATAGGTCACGATGATCGAACCACTATAAAATCTGGTTTGCATTTCTGCTTTGCTATTTACATTTATTGCAAACTGTCATACTTCCTCATTACTTTAACTGCAAATTCTTATGAACGTGATTCAAGTTAACATCTTTTCGAAACCAGTTTTAATCAAACAAAAGATTTTTGAATTAACATAATTTTATCTACTGCACTAATTCATCTCCCCCCCCTCTTAGTGTCGACTCGATCCTAATAGTTGGTACCAGGGCCATGTTATTTCTCGCTTGGTTTAACACCCAAAAGAAATGACTCTTTTTGACTTTCAAGAGGGCTTTTCTATCGTTTGTCCTCCCATGTTCAATGGGACGGACTACACTTATTGGAAAACTCGGATGAGAGTTTTCTTGCTTTCCTTGAACCTTAATTTATAAAATATTATTGAAAACAGATTTTAAAGGTATTCTCTTCCAATGAATGATTGGAATGAGATGGGGAAGAAGACTTTCTCTTTAAATACCAAGGCTATGAATGTCTTATTTTGTGCTTTAGATAAAACTAAATTCAATCGAGTTTCTATTTGCGAAATGACTTTTGATATTTGGCATACACTCGAAATCACACACGAAGGCACAAGTAGGGTAAAAGATTCTAAAGTTAATCTTTTGATGCATGATTTTGAATTGTTTCGTATGAAGCCAAGCGAAATTATTGTTGACATGTACACCTATTTTACGAATGTTGTCAATGGTTTAAAAGTACTTGGTAAAAGATTTTCTAACCTTGAACTTGTTAATAAAATATTAAGATCCCTTCCTAAAAATTAGGATCCTAAAGTAACTGCTATACAAGAATCAAATAACTTGAATCATTTTCCGATTGAAAAATTTATTGGGTCTTTAATGACCTATGAAATGAGTTGTATGACACATGACGAATATGATGAATATGAGAACTACCTTCCAAAGAACAAGAAGGATTTGACACTTCGAAAGATAGAAGACCACTCGAGTGAAAGCTTAAGTGGTGATGACTTTAAACTCTTAATAATAAAACTTAAAAAGTTCATAAAACAAGAATTAAGAAATAAAAATGAACTTAAAAAGAAGTGATTGCCAAAAAAGAAGAAAGCATTCAAGGAGACATGGGATGAATCAAGTGCATCCGAAGACGAAGAGCAAACCGATGAAGACAAAGTGGTGAACTTCGCTTTGATGGCTCTCAACGATGAGGTAAATGACTCAACCAAATTGTCTTTACCTTATAGTGAAGTGCTTGATGCTTTCTATTATTTATTTGATGAATGTAAGCTAGTTGGTAAAAAATATAAGTTGTTAAAAAAGGATCATGCTTCCCTTTCTAATGAATTTGAAAATTTAAAAAATGAGTATGATAAATGCATGCTAAACTCTTGCACTAAATGTGAATAATTAAATTCATGCAAAAAGAAAAATTTGTTATTACAACAAATGTTAGATAAATTTAAAGTTGGTAACAAATCTTTAAACATGTTCGAAGTAAAGAAGGAATTGGCTTTATGAGGAACACTCAACAAAAGCCAACTATTTTTGTTAAAGGACCCACATTATATATTTCCATTGAAAACAAATATAATTTTTGTGGTAAACATGGTCATTTTGCATGTAATTGTCCATTCAAAAAGTATGGCTCACATAAATTAATTTAGGTTCTTAAAGAAACCATAAATGATCTTATTTTAAAAAATAAAAATGATAGATCAAACCATGAGGGACCCAAAACTAAATGGGTACCTAGAACAAACCCACTTTTCTTATAGAAATACCTACGATCGAAATTTTAATTTTGATAGTGGATGCTCAAGGCTTACGATCGGAGATCCAACACACTTCACAAAGCTCATTAGTTGAAACAAAATGATTTTAAAAAATATTTTATGTATATGTTAAAAAATTTTGGTATCATGCTTGATGATTTTATATTATGCATGAGGAATTGAAGTAATGATGATTTGAAATCTTATGTTTTGAAATTATGTGTTACACTTTTGATCATAATGATTTTTATGATTTATGATTTATTGATCTTGAGGATTTTTATGATGACTTTTGCTTTTTTAATTTTAAATGATGATGCATGTTTTTATTTGGCGTAAAAGACAAAGGCATACTATATGAAATAAATCACGTAAATTGAAACACATAAAAAAGAGGGAATGCATTATTCTTGAAAATGTCTCTATCCCTAAAATCTTATCAAGTTTTCAATAAGAGATTAATGAATCTATTTATGTCATTTTGAATCTCTTGAAAGTGATTTTGATGATTTGAATTTGAATGAGTTTTTACCTATATCGTGATTTTGATTCCTCGGAATTAGAATTTGAAATCTTCTATGAATGAAGATCTCTTATTATATATTCTCATATTATTTAAGAGGAGATTCATTTTATGAATCATGATCTTGATGACTTGAGATTTCTTATGCATGAATCAAGTTATCCTATATTTCTTTAGAGAAGTTTTATTCTTGACTTCTAGATATTTGAAACTTGAGATTTTCTTTGTGATATATCTTATTTGATCTTTTATATATTTTTTGCCATTTACTAAAGAGAATATCTTTTTCGAAATTCATGACTTAAGATTTCCTATGTTTATTTGTGATACTCCCTTGTATTCATAAATTATATACCTTATCACATTTGATTTAAATTTATCTTTGTCATGAAAATTATTGTAAAGGGAAAAAGAATTACAAAATTATATTCTTCCTTTCTTTTTGACAATGACAAAAGGGGAGATAAATTTGCTAGCTTGCATATTGCAAAATGAAGTAAAGATTGCTAGTTTGCAAATTTCAAAGAGAAAAACTTACTTGCTTACACATCTAAAGAGAAGCAAGAAGTGCTATCTTACAAATCTCAAAAGAAGCAATATTTGCTAACTTGCACATATCAAGAAAGAGACTTGCTAGTATCTTAAGAAACACAAAAATGCTAGCTTGCATATCTCAAGAAGAACCAAAAGTGCTTGCATATCTAAAGAGAAGTGCTAGCTTGCACATTCCAAAGAAGATGCAAAAACATGCTATCTTGCACATCTCAATAAATGCAAAATATTTTGCTAACTTTCATATTTGAAAAACTTGCTAGCAAGCATGATGATATGATGTTTCAAAAACTTAAAATTATGTTTTGAAATTATATCTTAAAAACTTCCTAGTTGCACTTATCCTTTTTGTTGATGATAAATGGGGAGAATGTATGATGATAATCATGTATATTATGCATAAAATAATAATTTAAAATTATATATGATGATCATACAAGTAATGATGATTTTGAAAATATATATTATATTTTGGAATGATGCATGCAATACTCATGATTTTATTATGATGATATATATGATGTATTGCATATGATTTGATTAAAATAGTTTCAACTTGGACTAAAAGGTTATCATTTATTTGAATGATGCCTAATTTCAATATGACATATTGATAGGGGGAGTTTAGTTTAAACTCTATCATCAATTGGTTGT
The DNA here is from genome assembly GCF_036884655.1 of Musa acuminata AAA Group. Lineage (NCBI taxonomy): Eukaryota > Viridiplantae > Streptophyta > Magnoliopsida > Zingiberales > Musaceae > Musa > Musa acuminata. The sequence goes on from NC_088357.1 coordinate 33,142,588, forward strand.
CATCATAAAAAAGGGGGAGATTATTGAATCTCGGATTTTGATGATGAAATTAATTGATGAGTTTGTGATCTAATTTGCGTTTTGAGTGACGCAAGACTAGCTTCGATCAAGGAGAGGGAAATTGATTACAGCAGAAGGAATCAGACATTGGGCCGGAGTGAACATGTTAGAAGATTAGACGTCGGGCCAGAGGATCGGTCGATGTGTCGATAGAATATGAGATATCCGCTAGAGCCCATATCTTATTGGATATCTAATAAACCCCTAAATTATTAGATCCCATGGATGAGATCCAATAAAGACTAATAAGAGATTATTGGGTAGAGACCTACTAATCTAAGAGGCTTGGATAATTGGATGAAGAGGGCGACGATTGTAGGCATGTAGCACAGCGCCTGCGCATATATAGGCGCTGCACCTATAGTAGGCTTGCGGCCGGCGGGGCTGGCAGCCCACCAGTGCCCCACCCGCAGGCGTTGCCTGTAGCCACAGTGCCCACAAGGGAAGGCGGCACCTGTCGGTGACCTGCCCGCAAGGGCAGGCGGCGCTTACGGGCGGCGCTCACCCAAAAGAGGGGCGCCACTTTTTATCTAAATTATGAAAATACCCCTTAGAATATAAAAAATTCCATACATATCCTTGATTTCAAAAAATATTAATTAATTAAAAAAATTTAATTAATTATTATTTTTATTATTATATAATAGTCCTACATGATGATGATGTGTACATGTGATGTATGATATGTGGACGATGTTAGGATCAAGTCGGAACTATGTGGGGGGTGAATTAGTGTAGCAGATAAAAAGCATCGATTTTAAAAATCTCATTTAATAAATTCATTTTGACAAAGTGAGAGTAAGAATTTAGTTTGTAATAGCGGTAAATAGCAAGAAGTAAATGCCAATCAGATTTTTATAGTGGTTCGGTCGTCGTGACCTACATCCACTCCGCTGATTCCTCTTCCGTCAAGGCACCGGCATCCACTAACGATCTTCTTTCAATGGGTGAAGATTAACTACCCTTTTACACCCCTCTTCTCCTTTTCACGGGTTTAGGAGATAACCTTTTACAAGTACTCACTCTTCCCTAAACAAAATTCTAAACTTAGAGCTAGAGGAGGGGATCTTTCAAGTGATTTCTGCAACGTTTTCCTACTTTTAAGTTCTCTGTGCTTATGTATGTTAACCAGGGATGAGAGGAGTATTTATAGGCCTCAAGTGGATTCAAACTTGGGGCCTAAAAGTGTCTTATCCCTGGTTTTTGGGTACTAACGGTACCACCGCCTATAGCACCGACACTAGGCGGTACCACCACCTAGTCTACTGGTACCACCTGAGAGACTGTATCTGGGCGGTACCATTGATTGATAGTCTTAGAGACTGAGTCTGTGAATACCACCGCCTAGACTAGCGGTACCACCGCCTGACATAGTCTCAGAGACTATGCCACCAACGGTTCCACTAGTTTGAGTCACTATTTGGGCCTTTCACTTGGCCCAACACAGCCCAAGCTTGGGCCCAACTAGCCCCAAATTAAGTTGGCCTAAGTATATTCTAAACCGACTCAATTAGACTCTAAGCTAACTCGATTTAGACATAATCGATTACAAGCAAATCCTATGTTGTCCGGCATGTCATTGATTCTTCCGGCGCTTCGTCTGATCTTTCAGCCCATCGTCCTCTCCTTCGACATATTGCCCAATCAACATGTTGTCTTCTCACAACATCCAATCTCCTTGGTGAAATGTATGATCTTCTTAGCCCAATGCCCGAATTCACATACCGAAGCCTTCTACCGAGACGTTGACTGATCTTCCGGCCCGACATCTAATCTTCTGATATGTTTGCTCCGGCCCAACATCCGATTCCTCCTGCTTTAATCGATTTACCTTTTCTGATTGAAGCTAGTCCTATGTCACTTAAATGCACATTAGATGACAAACACATCAATTGATTTCATCATCAAATTCTGAGATTCAACAATCTCCCCCTTTTTGATGATGACAACCAATTGATGACGGAGTTAACCTTAACTCTCCCTATAAATATGTCATATTGATAGAACCATGAATTCAAATTGAATTCAAGTCAAAGCAAATTTAATCATGAATATTTGCAACACATTATATGCATATCATTGCATCACATGCATCATTATCATAGGTTTTGTATGCATCATTTAAATCATCATGGTTTCAAAATATCAAAGTATATTACATCCTACTATGTATGATCATCATATCATCATACCTTCTCCCCCTTTGTTATCAACAAAAAGGAGAAGTACAACTATCAAATTTTAGAAATACGAAAGTTGAGCTATTTAGCAAATTTTTCATCACTTTAGAATATGCAAGCTAGTGAATTCATTCTTCTCTTTTGAGAAGTGCAAACTAGCAATTTTTTGCTTCCTTTGCAATGTTCAAGTTAGCAATTTTTACTTCCTTTGCAAAGCGCAAGCTAGCAAAATTTTACATTATTTTACAATATGTAAGGTAGCAACAATTTTGAGTTTTGCTAGATTTGCAAGTTAGTATGTTTGTTTTTTTTTTACGATGTTCAAACTAGCAAGTTTTTGAAAGAGAATGCGAGATAATAAATAGCAAGTTTAGAACATGCAAGCTAGCAAGTATTTCACATATGAAAGTTGGCAAAAATTTATTTTAGCAAATTTTACATCATGCAAGCTAGTGAATTTTACTCATTTTAGAATATACAAGCTAGCAAATTTTATCTCCCCCTTTGTCATTGTCAAAAAGAAGGGAAGAATACAATTTTGTAATTCTTTTCCCTTTACATCAATTTTCACATCATGACAAAGATAAATTTAAATCAAATGTGATGAGGTATACAATTTATGAATAAAAGGTAGTATTATAAATAAATTATGACATGAAAGATATAATATCAAAGATTATTTGAATACCAAAAGACATGATTCATATAGAAAATGTTCTCTTAAACAAAATACATGAATCATACGAGAATAAAAGAAAATCTCAAGTTAAGAAATTAAGAGAAGGTTCAGAAAAATCTCATTTAGATTCAAATCATCTAATCATCAAAATCATTTTTATGAGATTCAAAATGACATAAATAGATTTATCAATCTCTTGATATGCTAGCGATTTTCTTTCTCCCTTTTTTCATTATAAACAAGAAAAAAGAAGAGAAGAATTTTATAATGGTGCAATTCATTTCCTTCTTACATCAATTCTCTAAGCATCACATAAATACAAAGGTGTCAAATGAAAATCATGACATGAAGGATGAAAGATCAAGAAAGATCAATTATGAATGATTCATCTAAATAATTCTCCATTTTAGTAATTAGTAAAAAGAAACATGGGAGTTAAAAAATAAGATCTTGATTCATAGAAAAATCTCATGTATCAAATATTGAGAAATCAAGATCATAATTCATATAAAAAAATATCACAAGTTATAATTCCGAGGAATCAAGAGAAAAATCATCATTCATTTTCAACTCATTCAATTTGTCAAATCAACAAAGTCACTTTAATAGTTTAAGAATAGATTCATTAATCTATTTTAAAAATCGATAAGATAGAGAAAAAAAATTTCAAGAAAAATACTTTCCTTTTTTTAGTTGTTTCAATTTAAGTAATTTGATTTCTTACGAGCATGCCTTTGTCTTTTATATCAAATCAAAATATGCATCATCGTTTAAAACCGAAAGAGTAAGAAAACCATCAAGATCAAAAGTATAACATATAATTCCAAAACATAAGATTTCCAATCATCATTACTTCAAATTCTCATGCAAAATATAAAATCATTAAGCATGATACCAAAACTTTTAACATTAAAGATAAAGCATTTTCAATCAAAATCATTTTGTTTATTGTAGTAATATATTTTTCTTTTTAAATGAATTTAATTTTTTATACTTAGTGCTAGGAGTTAACATGTAATTTTCATGCTCAAATTTTAAACTTTTTCAAAATTACTAGAAAGAAAAGCATGATATTTTTGCCCCCCCTTTTTTATAATATTTACTAACTAATTTAAAAACAACTCATGAAAAATATCATGTTATTTCAAAATAAACTAAGAGGGTTTTGATTACCTTGTCATCGAAAGTCATTAAGGCGTAGTTCGCCACCTTGTCTTTGTTGGTTTGCTTCTTGTCTTCAGATGAGCTCGATTCGTCCCAAGCCGCCTTGAATACTTTCTTCTTCTTTGACAACTTCTTCTTTTTAAGTTTTTTTTACTTTTTTATTTTTATTTTAAGAGTTTTTAAATCTTTATTATGAGAAGTTCAAGGTCATCATCATCATCATCATCACTTGAGTTATCACTCAAGTGGTATTCTATTATTCGAAGTGCCAAATCCTTCCTGTTCTTTGGAAGGTTGTTCTTATGTACATCAAGTTTATCATGTGCCTTATATGTCATTTCATATGTCATCAATGAACCAATAAGTTTTTTAAGTGAAAAATTATTTAAGTCCTTTGCCTCTTGTATTGTAGTTACTTTTGGATCCCAACTCTTTGGAAGGGATCTCAATATCTTGTTAACAAGTTCAAAATTCAAAAAACATTTACCAAAAGCTTTTAAACTATTGACAACATATGTAAAACATGTGTACATGTCAATAATAGTTTCGTTCGGCTTCATTCGAAATAATTCAAAATCATGCATCAAGAAATTAACTTTAGAATATTTAACCCTACTTGTGCCTTCATGAGTAATTTAGAGTGTCTGACAAATATCGAAAGCCGTTTCATAAATAGACACTCGATTAAACTCATTTTTACCTAAAACACAAAACAAAGCATTCATAGCCTTGGCATTTAAAGAGAAAGTCTTGTTCTCCAACTCATTCAAATCGTTTATTGGAAGAGAAGACTTTTGAAATATATTTTTGACAATATTTCATAAATCGAGATTCAACGAAAGCAAGAAAACTCTCATTCGAGTTTTCCAATAAGTGTAGTTTGTCTCATTGAACATAGGAGGACGAATGATAGAGTGATCCTCATGAAAGTCAAAAAGAGTAATTTCTCTTGGGTGTTAAACCAAACGAGAAAGAACGTGGCGCTGATACCAACTGTTAGGATCAAGTCAACACTAAGAGGGGGGGATAAATTAGTGTAGCGGATAAAAATGTTGGGTTTGAAAATCTCGCTCAATAAATTTGTTTCAACAAAGTGAGAGTAAAAATTTAGTTTACAATAAAGGTAAATAACAAGTAAATACAAACCATATTTTTATAGTGGTTCGGTCATCGTGACCTACATCCACTCCTCCGATTCCTCTTTCATCGAGGCTACCAACATCCACTAATAATCTTCTTTCAATGGACGAATATCAACTACCCTTTTACACCCCTCTTCTCCTTTTCACAGGTTTAGGAGACAACCTTTTACAAGCACTCACTCCTCCCTAAACAAAATTCTAAACTTAGAGGAGGGGATCTCTCAAGTGATTTATGCAACATTTTCCCACTTTTAAGTTTTCTTTGCTTGTGTATGTTAACCAGGGATGTGAGGGGTATTTATAGGACTTAAGTAGATTCAAACTTGGAGCCTAAAAGTGTCTCATCCCTGGTTTTCGGGGTACTAGCGGTACCACTGCCTGTAGCACTGACACTAGGCGGTACCACTGCCCAAACTGGCGGTACCTGTTAGGATCGGAGCGACACTAAGAGGGGGGGTGAATTAGTGCAGTGGATTAAAACTTGTAAGTTTGAAAACGATTTCGTAAATGTGTAAAGATTTCAATTCGACAATGAATGACTTGGTGAAAGTAGCTCGAGTAAAGTGAGAAGATAAAAACCGAAAGGTAAATACTCACACATTTAAGGAACACACCAATTTAAAGTGGTTCGGTCAAAATGACCTACATCTACTTATGAAGCCTTTTTCGATGAGGCTCCCAACTTTCACTAGCAAATAACTTTGAAGGGGAAGGACAAATACCCCTCTTATAACCTTTTACAAGTGGTTCATATTTTTAAGATTTTTAAAGAGAAAAAGGGAGGTGAACACTTAAACTATTGAAAACAAGACTTGCTAAAGACTTTGCTAAGGCTTTATCTTAATCTCTAACTTCTCAAAGGTTATTTTTTCTGTTGAGAATTGAGGGGTATTTATAGGCCCCAAGAGGATTCAAATTTGGGCTCTAAATTTGAATTATTTTTTGGTTCCCGATGCTAGCGGTGCCACCGCCTGTTAGTGTTTGACACTGATAGTGTACTGGCGATGCCACCGTCGGACCTCTCGGGTGCTGGGCAGTGCCATCGCCTAGTCCAGCGGTACCATCGCTCGATCCTTCGGGTTCTGGGCGGTGCCACTGCCCAGTCCGGTAGTACCACCGACTAGTCCTTCGGGTTCTAGGCGATGCCACCGCTCAGTTCGGCGGTTCCACCGCCCGACCTTACGGGTCACTGGTTGGGCTTCAGATCTGGCCCAAACTAAGTCATATTCGGGCCCATTTGGTCTCTAACCAGGATATAAGATTATTTCTTAATCCTAACCCTAATTATATGCAAACTACGAAGTTAAGACATAGTCCTAAGCAGATCTTATAACTGGCAATGTCGAGTTTCCTTTCGGCTAGCTTTCCGGTGATTTTCCAGCAGACTTCCGATACGCCCTCGGATTTCTTCCGGCGGACTCCTAGTAGGCTCCCAATCTTGTGATGAGTTCAGCGAGTAGCCGAGCCTTCTCGGTGATCTCTGCGAACCTCCGACGATCTCTTCGGTGGACTTCCGAAAACTCCGACAAGTTCTTGATTTCCTCTCGGTTGGTTCCGGTAGTATCTCCGACGAATCTTCGGACTCTCGAACACCCATCAAACTTGACTCGGTATACTTGCTTTATGTCTTCAAGCTATCGTAGTTAATCTTGCACATGTAAAATAAAACTTCGATCTAGATAATTAATTCTAAGTAATTAATCAAGTTGTTTGGCATGTCATTGGTCCCTCGATGCTTCGTTCGATTCTTCGGTGCATTGTCCTCTCTTGCGGCCTATTGCCCAATAGGCCAGTTATCTCCATAACTTCGATATCCTTGGCGCAATACCCGCTCTTCTTGGCCCGATGTCTGAATCCACGGCCCGAAGCCTTCTGTCGATACGTCGACCGATCCACCGGCCCGACGTTCAATCTTCTAACATGTTCCTCTGGCACAACATGATTTTCCTACTTTAATTATCTCATCCTGATTGAAGCATCCTGCATCACTCAAAACGCAGATTAAATCATAAACACATATCAAGTGGTTTTATCATCAAAATATGAGATTCAACAATCTCCCCCTTTTTGATGATGACAACCACTTGATGATGGAGTTAACCTTAACTCCCGGAGTTTAAACAAACTCCCCCTATCAATATGTCATATTGATAGAACCTTAAATTCAAGCCGAATTCAAGTAATTGTAAATATTCATTATGAATATTTGTAACATGTTATCATGCATAACATGATCATACTTCTCCCCCTTTGTCATCAACAAAAAGGAGAAGTGTCACTTTCTATATGTTTGAGAGATATGAATTCAACTTATTACATGAAAAACATAATATCAAGTATTTTGATATTATCATATTAGAATTCAACTTATCATTATGCAATTTGTAAGCTTGAAAATTTAGCAAATGCTACATCATGCAAGCTAGCAAAAATTTAGCAAGTGCTATATCACATTAGAATATGCAAGCTATCAAGTTTTAGATATGCAAGATAGTAAGATAGCAAGTCCTACTTCATAACATTTTACAACATTTTAGAACATGTAAGCTAGCAGTTTTAAGATGTTCAAAAAGCAACTCTTGCTTCTTGAAATATACAAGTTGCAAGCTATCAAATTTTGCTTCCTTTGCAATGTTTGAGTTTGTAATTTTGCTTCCGTTGCAAAGTGCAAGTTTAGTATATTTAGCATCTTTAGATAGCAACTGTTTGCTTCTCTTTAGACTACAAGCTAGTAATTTTTACGATATGCAAGTTTTACTACATACAAGCTAGCAAAAATTTCGAATGTAAATGCAATATAGCTTTCTTATGTAAGCTCATGATTCTTGCTTCCTATTGCAATTTGCAAGTTGCAAGTTTTGCTTCTTGAGATAGGCAAGATAGCACATTTGCTTGAGATTACAAGATAGCATTTCTTGCTTTTGAGATGAGCAAGCTAATAAGTTTTGCCCCTTTTTGCGATGTGTATGTTTGTAATTTTTTGCTTCTCTTATCTTGTGCAAGCTAGCTATCCCCCTTTGTCATTGTCAAAAAGAAGGAAAGACCCTTTACATCAATTATGACAAAGGTAAATATCAATCTTATTTGTGCATCATTATTTTTTCAAATTAAAACATGCACTATTTCAAAAACCTTATATTTCATTCATGCACGATATTGAATAAATCAATCAACATTATGAGCATATCATACATGATACTAAAATTTTTAACTATTTATCAACATTTTGATCACGATACCAAACATTCATCATTTAGAACATTCATGATACAAAATATTAAATCAAAATTTATGATACATCATTTTAGCAACAATTCATAGTATTTTAAATCATGATTCACATCATATATAATATATCACATCATAATTAAAAAGTACAAGTATTGCATGCATCATTGCAAATCATAAATGTTTCATATCATGATGGTATTAATTTTGTCAAATTATATTCTACCATGCATGTTCATAACTTTTTATTTATATGCATCAAAATAATATCAAGAGTATTTTATGCATAATACTAAATCATCATTTATAATTACATCAATATTCTAATCATTATTTCAATCTACACATCATGATAACAATAAACTTGCACTATAGACAATCTCATGTTTTATCATTCAAGCTAGCGTATATTTTTGCAATTAGCAAGCTAATAATTTCTTTTTTCTTTTATAACAGTAATTCAATCATATCAAGGCATTTGTATCATAGATACAAAGAAATCATATCATCAAAGATAAGACCATTTGAATACCAAAAGACATGATTTATTTCAACAGATCTCTTTTATTTTTATAAATGTCAAAAAGAAATGTAGGAGATCAAATGTTATAGTACCTTGATTCTTACATAAGAAGTCTTAAGTTATAAATTTTGAAAAATCAAGATAAGTCTTATTCAAATTCAAATCGTCAAATCAAAATCATTTTCAAGAGATTCATAAAAAGAAAAACATAGATAGATTTTTTAATCTCTCAATTCTTTATGAATTATAAAAATTATAATTCCAAAAAATCATGATTCATTTCAGAAATTTTCTTCTTTAGTAAATAATAAGAAGAAACATGGGAGTTCAAAGAACAAGATCTTGATTCACAATAAAATTTCATATATCGAATATCGAGAAATCAAGATGATGATTCATAAAGAATATCACAAGTTACATTCAAGAGAAAAATCATCATTCATTTTCAAATCATTCAATTTGTCAAATCAATATTTCTTGGGTATGCATGACATCAAAACATGGTTTCAAATCTTCAACATATAACATACATGAATTCAAAAATCGAAAGGAGAAGGGAAGAATTCAAAGGTACAAAGATTTCAACCATCTCATAAACAAATAAAGGATCAAGTCATGAATCCAAAATTCTATGAATCATTTCGACAAATCTCCTTTTAAATAATCAAAAAGATCATCAAAGGAAATCTCATATTATTCCAAAAAATCAAGATCATGATTTTGATAAAACTCATTTCAAATTCAAATTATCAAAATCAATTTCAAGGTTCACAAAATTCATAAATAGATTCATGATTTTAAACCCAATAATATATTTTCCTTTTTATGTGATACTTTTTAAGTGATTGATTTCATACAAGCATGCCTTTTTCATTTATGTCAAATAAAAATATGCATCAACGTTTAGGATCGAAAAATAAATTTCTTCATAAAAATCATCAAGATCAATAAACCACAAAACTCATCATGTATAACTTTAAAATCTCATGCATAAAATCATCAAATCATGGTATCAAAATTTTAATATTTTCATTACAACTTTATGCACCATTAAGTATACAATCGTCAAGCATGACACTATTTCATTTATGTGTAATAGCCACTCTTATTATCGTGAATCGTGAATCGTCAATTGTCATTTTTAAAGTATACAATCATCAATCGTCAAGCATGGCTATTTCATTTATATCAAATCAAAACATGCTTCCTTTTTAAAGCCACTTTTATTATTATAAAAATCGATAATCCATAAATCACAAAAATCATTATGCATCATTTCGAAAGAAAACTCATTAAGCATGATCATTATGCATTACTTCAAATCAAACATGATTTCAAATATTTATCATGATAGGACATACGAGGCAAAGAAATCATTAAACATGAAGCATATTCATTAATCATGATTTCATTGAGCATAAGGTATTTTCAACCAAAATCATTTGTTATTTGTTGTAGTCATACATTTTCTTTTTAGGTGAATATATCTTTTCATGCTTAGTTTGCATACAAAAGCCATGCATCATTTTTAAAAGCAACTTTCATCACGGTATAAATCGATAATCCATAAATCGTAAAAGATCATTATGAAAATTATCAAAATCAATAAACTATAAATTACCCAAAACTCATCATCATCATGCATAGTTTAAAAATAAATAAATTTATTAGGCATGATATCATATTTCATAAGGCATTTTTAATCAAAATCATTTTGTTTATCATAAACATATAATTTTCATGATTATTTTCAAAATTACTAGAATGATAAGTATGATTTCTAATTTTTTATTTTCATATAATTTTCAAGAATAATTATTCAAAAAAAGAAAATGCATCATGGAAAACATCAAGTAATTTCAAAATATATTAAGGGGGTTTCGATTACCTCATCGTTGAAAGCCGTTAAGGCATAGTTTGCCATCTCGCCTTTGTTGATTTTCTCCTCGTCTTCGGAGGAGCTCGATTCATCCCAATTTTTGTACTTCTTCTTGCGTTCAAAGCAAGTAGTTCCATTCTTTTTGCTTTTTAATTTTTATTTCATTTGTAGTTTAAGTTCACCATCACTTGAGCTTATGCTCGAGTGGTCTTCAAATGTTCTATGTCCCAAATCCTTCCTTTTCTTTAGAAGGTTGTTCTTGAATTCCCTTTTTGCCACATTGTTCATTTCGTAGGTCAATAGAGACCCAATAAGTTCTTCAAGAGGAAATGTTTTAAGGTCCTTGGCCTCTTGAATAGCCGTAACTTTTCGATCCTAACTCTTTGGAAAGGATCTTAAAATTTTAGTTACTAGTTCAAAGTTAGAAAAATCTTTACCAAGAGCTTTGAGTCCATTGATGACATCCCTGAAACGGGTGTACATGTCTCCAATGGACTCACTCGGTTTCATTCGAAAAAGTTCGTAAGAATGCACAAGAATGTTGATTTTGGACTCTTTCACTCGGCTAATGCCTTCATGATTGACCTTAAGAGTTCTCCAAATATCAAAAGCCGAATCACAAATTGAAACGCGATTAAATTCATTTTTATCAAGTGCACAAAACAAGGCATTCATAGCCTTTGGTTTAAAGTAAAAACTTTCTTCTCCGATTCATCCCATTCGCTCATCGGAAGAGAAGATTTTTGAAATCCATTTTCGATAATATTCTAAATCTTAAAATCCAAAGAAAGTAAGAAAACTCTCATTCGAGTTTTCTAATAAGTGTAGTCTGTCTCGTTGAAAAAGAGAGGACGAATAAGAGAGTAACCCTCTTGAAGGCCAAAAAGAGCCATTTCTATTTAGGTGTTAAACCAAAGTAGAAAACTATGGCTCTGATACCAATTGTTAGGATCAGAGCGGCACTAAGAGGGGGGGCAGGGGGGTGAATTAGTGCAGCAGATTAAAACTCATAAGTTTGAAAACAATTTCAGAAATACATAGAGATTTCGATTCGACAATACATGACTTGATGAAAGTAGTTCGAGTAAAGTAAGAAGATAAAAACTAAAAGTTTGATGCTATGTAAATAACGGTTTAAGAAAGGTAAATACTCACACATTTAAGGAATACACCAATTTAAAGTGGTTCGGTCAAAATGACCTACATCCACTTGCGAAGCCTTTTTCGATGAGGCTCCCAACTTTCACTAGCAAATCACTTTGAAGGGAAAGGACAAATACCCCTCTTACAACCTTTTACAAGTGGTTCACACTCTTACAGATTTTTAAAGAGAAAGAGGGAGGTGAACACTTAAGCTATTGAAAACAAGACTTGCTAAAGACTTTGCTAAGGCTTTATCTCATTCTCTAACTTCTCAAAGGTTATTTTTTCTACTGAGAATTAAGGGGTATTTATATGTCCCAAGAGGATTCAAATTTGGGCTCCAAATTTGAATTACTTTTGGGTTCCTGATGCTGGTGGTGCCATCACCGGACCTCTCGGGTGCTGGGCGGTGCCACCGCTGTTAGGATCGAGAGCACTAAGAGGGGGGGGGGGTGAATTAGTGCAGCGGAAATCTTTCAGCGATTAAAAACGAAAGCTGCGTTCGTTCGATAAAAAACTATTTTGATGCAAAAGCCAATTCTAAGATTACTTATGATTAAGTGCAGTTTATGTCTAATCACAGTTTGCGTCTAAGCGCAATTTACGCAGTTTGCAGTTTGCGTCTAAATGCAGATTACGTCTAAGCGCAGTTTGCATCTAAGCGCAGTTTGCGTCTAAGCTCAGATTGCGTTTAAGCGCAGTTTGCATCTAAGCGCAGTTTACGTCTAAACTCAGATTGCATCTAAGCGCAGTTTGCGTCTAAGCGCAGTTTGTGTCTAAGCGCAGATTGCGTTTAAGCGCAGTTTGCGTCTAAGCGCAGTTTACGTCTAAAATCAGATTGCGTCTAAGCGCAGTGCAGTTTGTGTCTAAACGTAGTTTTACGTCGAAACACAGTTTTACGTCTAAACGTAGTTTTACGTCTAAACGCAGTTTACGTCTAAACGCAGTTTTACGTCAAAACGTAGTTTTACGTCTAAACACAGTTTGCATCTAAACGTAGTTTTACGTCTAAACGTAGTTTTACGTTTGAAAGTAGTTTACGTCTAAAACACAGTTTTACGTCTAAACACAGTTTGCGCAGTTTACGTCTAAACGCAGTTTTAAAGGGATCTGAACTTAGAAACTTCATTCGTAAAAGCGCAGAAGACAGTTTTGCAGAATCAAAACGTAAACGTAAACTGTAATGTATGAAAACACCGATTTACGTTTGAATGCAGATTCGGAAAGATCAGCACTTAGAAACTTGTTCGTAAAGGCGCAGAGAGCAGTAGCTATGTAGGAGGTTTGCAGTAATGATAAAGTGCTCAAAATAAACGCAAACCAGAGATTTAGAGTGGTTCGGTCAGTCTTGACCTACTCCACTTTTGGCTTCCTCCACCGACGAGGTCACCGACGTCAACTAGAAGCCTCCTTCAATAGGCGAAGGCCAACTACCCTCTTATAGATTCACTCCTTTTGACGGGCTTAGGAGACAACCCTTACAGAAGTTTTCTCTCCTCTCTTTACAACTCAAACTTGAAGAATAGAAAGAGGAGAACTAGCAGTTTTGAGCTCTAAGAAACACAGAAAGATAGCAAGATTTCGAGTGTGTGTTCTGTGCTTTCAGTGCTGAATGGGTGAGGTATTTATAGGCCCCAACCCAGTTCAAATTTGGAGCTCAAAACGATCAAATCCCGGAATTCCGGGATCAGGCGGTTGCACCTCTTGACTGGAGAGGTTGCACCGCCTGGCAGAGCTCGAAGACTGAGCCCAGGCGGTTGCACCTCTCTGTCAGGGGCGGTTGCACCGCCTGAGTCTGGCTCGAAGACTGAGCCCCAGGCGGTGCCACCTCTTGACTGAGGCGGTTGCACCTCTCTACCAGAGCTCGAAGACCGAGCTCAGGCGGTGCCACCTCTCTGTCAGGGAGGTTGCACCGCCCAGTCTTGCTCGAAGACTGAGCTCAAGCGGTGCCACCTCCTGGCTGGGGAGGTTGCACCGCCCAGTCTCACTGGGAGACTTAGCCCAGGCGGTGCCACCTCCTGGCCTGGGCGGTTGCACCTCCTGGTGCAATCAGGGTCCGAATGGTTAGCTCCATTCGGCCCAATTTCAGTCTTTCAGGGGCCCAATTGCCCCAAGATTAAGCCAATGGGATCACCTCCCATTTTTCAACTTAATCAATGTGCTAACTACGATTAAATCTAAGACAATTTCTGCAGCTTTGCTTCGGTGCGTCAATCGCTTCTTCCGACGAGTTTCCGGCGAACTTCCGTCGATCATCCGATGAACCCTCGGTGATGCTCCTGCGGACTTCCGGCAAACTCCTGGACTTTGCGACGATCCACTTGGCGAGTTCCGATGAGCTTCGCTTGGCAAGCTTCTGGACTTCTCGGATCTGTTCTCGCAGAACCTCCAACGACTGTCCGAACTTCCGTCGAACTCTCGAACTCCCAACGTGATCATGAACTTGACTCCGGCGTAACTCCTGCTGCTTGTCTTTCTTCCATCGTAGTTAATCCTGCACACTCAAAACAAAAACTTCGATCGAGACAATTAATCCTAAGCAATTAACCAAGTTGTCCGGCATGTCATTGGTCCCTCGACGCTTCATCCGATTCTTCGGCGCATCGTCCTTTCCTGCAGCCTATTGCCCAATCGGCCAGTTGACTCCGTAACTCCGATATCCTTGGCACAATACCCGCTCTTCTTGGCCCGATGCCCGAGTCCACGGCCCGAAACCTTCTATCGATATGTCGACCGATCCACCGGCCTGACGTCCAATCTTCTGACATGTTCCTCCGGCACAACATGATTTTCCTGCTTTGATTGTCTCATCCTGATCAAAACATCCTGCGTCACTCAAAACGCAGATTAAATCATAAACATATATCAAGTAGTTTCATCATCAAAATACGAGATTCAACAACCGCCCAGTCCAGCGGTGCCACTGCCCGATCCTTCGGGTTCTGGGCGGTGCCACTGCCCAGTCCGGTGGTTCCACCGCCCGACCTTACGGGTCACTGGTTGGGCTTCAGATCTGGCCCAAACCAAGTCATATTCGGGCCCATTTGGTCCCTAACCAGGATATAGGATTATTTCTTAATCCTAACCCTAATTACATGCAAACTATGAAGTTAAGACATAGTCCTAAGCAGATCTTATAACTAGCAACATCGAGTTTCCTTCCGGTGAGCTTTCCGGCGATCTTCCGACGGACTTCCGATACACCCTCGGATTTCTTCCGATAGACTCCTAGCAGGCTCTCGATCTTTGGCGAGTTCAGCGAGTAGCCGAGCCTTCTCGGTGATCTCCGTGAACCTCCGATGATCTCTTCGGCGGACTTCCGAAAACTCCGACAAGTCCCCAATTTCTTCTCGGTTGGTTCCGGCAGCATCTCCGACGAATCTTCGAACTCTCGAACACCTATCGAACTTGACTCCGGTAGACATGCTTTATGTCTTCAAGCTATCGTAGTTAATCCTGCATATGTAAAACAAAACTTCGATCTAGACAATTAATCCTAGCAATTAATCAAGTTGTCTGGCATGTCATTGGTCCCTCAACGCTTTATCCGATTCTTCAGCGCATCATCCTCTCTTACGGCCTATTGCCCAATCGACTAGTTGTCTCCATAACTCCGATATCCTTGGTGTAATACCCGCTCTTCTTAGTCCGATGCCCAAATCCACGGCCCGAAGCCTTTTGTCGATACGTCGACCGATCCACCGGCTCGACGTCCATTCTTCTGACATGTTCTTCTAGCACAACATGATTTTCCTGCTTTAATTATCTCATCCTGATCGAAGCATCTTACGTCACTCAAAATGCAGATTAAATCATAAACACATATCAAGTGGTTTCATCATCAAAATACGAGATTCAATAGTACCATCGCCTGACAGTCTCGAAGACTGAGTCTGGGTAGTACCACCATCCAGATTGGCAGTACCACCGCTTGACACAATCTCGGAGACTGTGCCACCGATGGTTCCATCAGTTTGGGCCTTTCACTTGGCCCAACACAGCCCAAACTTGGGACCAACTAGCCCCTAATTGAGTTGACCTAAGTACATTCTAAACTGACTCAATTAGACTCTAAGCTAACTCGATTTAGATATAATCGATGACATATCTGATATGTCATTGGTTCTTTCGGCGCTTCGTCCGATCCTTCGGCACATCATCCTCTCCTTCGGTGTATTACCTAATCAGTATATTGTCTTCTCGCAACATCCGATCTTCTTAGCCCGATGCCCGTATTCACGGACCAAAGCCTTCTACCGACACGTTGACCGATCCTCCGGCTCGACGTCCAATCTTCTAACATGTTTGCTTCGACCCAATGTCTGATTCCTCCTACTTTAATTGATTTACCTTTTCTGATTGAATCTAGTCTTGCATCACTTAAACATACATTAGATAACAAACACATCAATTGATTTCATCATCAAAATCCTAGATTCAACAAACGGATGATCATGGACCATGTGATGTGTGTACTTGTGATTATTATTATTGGGGCCTACGAGTCTCCATTTTATTTCTCGTTTATTGTCAGGCCTATATGCCTATGATTAAGTTATAATCACACAAGGAGACGCAGTGGGAGCATAAAAACGATAGCGGGACCCACGAGGTCGAGACAGACGATCACGATGCATGAAGATGCGTCGAGATGTCGACGGAACTGACAAAGATGAGATGGACGATCATAGGGCATGGAGATGCACCGTTCACACATAGATCTTGATGTGAGTAATGAGGCCCACTAGCTCGGGCCTGATCACATTAGACTATGGTCCATGATCATCTGGTGTGATTGCTCATGTGAAGTGTGATGACTTGTATACCTACTAAATATGTATATATATTTGCATACGATATTGATATATATTAAATATGTATGTGTGTGACACATCACATTAGGAGACTAAATAAAAAAAAAAATCTTCTGTTTTTATAATATTAAGTCGGTAAATGTGAGACAATTAAATTGACTCACGTAGCCTTCCATTGTTATAGGTAGAGACCGATTCCCAACATAGATTGAGTTGGTCGAGTCACTCAAGGCTCACCTATTTCGTGATTCGCTATCTTTCCTATGATATAGAGGTGTCACCGGTGACCTTAAGACATAGTATGCTTGGTTGAGTCACTCGAGGGCATATTGTCGAATCAAACTAATCTTGTAACGATGGTGATGACTTAACCGAATACCATGATTGATCGAATCACTCGAAGCCATGGTGGTTCGGAGGCCGAATAGGACGGGAATCACAAGAAGTTATGATTAGCAAAAGTTGTCTACCTTTACGGGCTTAGCGTAATTGGTCAAGTCACTCGAGGTTACGTTAAGATGCGGATTGGATTCCGGTCCCCACTAGAGATCTGTTGGGGGTCTTCGATTCATATACGAGAAGGAGTTTTGTGATTCACAAGAAATAATAGGAGTAGAATAAGATAGAAGTCCTTATCTTAATTGTTTATCTTTTTACAAAATCTACTTGTTATTACTGCTACATCTTCATTTTCTTTTTTTTTCATCTTAATAAACAGTTAACAACTATATGTAATACATTATCTCTCCGGTTGCTACATGAGATAACCATTTTATTGGTAGTGTTTTTTCATATGTTTATTTTTATTATAGCGTTTTTTTGCAATATTTGTTGTGCCTTACTGTCTTTGTTAAACTATTTGGCTCCAAGAAACAAATGCTTTTAGAAATAGAATAGATATTGGATGGGAGTATTAGACAGATCTTAAAAATAATCCATGGAAAATCAAATGTAAATTCTATGATAAGATCAACTCAAGTGAGATCTACAATTTTAAACATGCATTTGACATGTACTCGAAAAGATATTTGAGGCATGTAAAAGTGTGACCAATGATGATAGAAAATAGATGAAACAAATATTGAGAAAAAAAATGAAACAATGCAAAAGAGATTTATGAAATGAGCAGGATGAAGAAGATGATGAAATTGCTTTATATATATATATATATATATATGCACAGGAATTAACTTTAGCGCTTTAAACTGAAAAGATGAATTCAGGAATTCTTGTCTGAGTTTGGAAGGGTAGAGGGTCAAAAAATGATACATGGCCATACATGTAACGGTTCTCGTGGTGACGGGTTTATATTTTTTGATAAAAAGAAATCGACGTCCATGATTTATCAGCAAAATAGGGCAGCGTTGGATGGGAAGTGCAAACTTTGGGGCATGCCTTTTTGTTTTGCATGCTCGTGCATTATATTTTTATTCCTGCAAAAAGGTTGCATGATGATGAAACCGTGGTACAGGGTTGGCTTTGTCTTTGGTTGGGGAGGTTAGTGCAGCACCTGCCGACGCATGGACACCACCCACTTCTCTTTGTTCACATCCAAACGCAATATAAATGCCGTGGCCGGGTTGTTAAGATCAGATGGTTCATCCAATCAGGGGTTGCTTAGTGTGAGGCTGCAGGAGTTATTTGTTTTTGTTGTTGTTGTTGCCGTGAGTTATTTGTTCTTGTTCTTGATCGCATTGTTCTTCGTAAACTAAGCTTTTATATTATATTGGTATTTAATTTCATGTATATTAGTCTAAGTTTTTATTTTCATGTAAACCAAGGAATTATATACATATATATATATATATATATATATGATATTTTTTAAAAAATATTTTCATTTTAGATTTTTCTCAGAAAATACCTTCTATTTTCAGAATTTCTAACGACATCCTCTTTTCTGCCTAATACCTGCTATATTATTTTGTCTCTTTTTTTCTTTATTTTTAGATAAATTGATTTGAATTATTCTAGTTATAGTGTCTACAATAATACCATATATATACATTGTAACATAATACAAAAATATTATAAAATAATATTTTTATATAAATTTTATAAAAATATTATATTTATAATATTTTTACATTGTATTTCATTGTATTGATGATATTACAGCAATACTAGAAAAACATTATAACACATTATAAATATATTATGTACTGTATCCTAGTATTATAGAAAATATTATAACATAATATAAAAATACTGTAATCTGATCAGTTTACCCTATGGATCAGTCTATAGAAAAAAGAAGCGAAACAGAGAAAAAATATTATTAGAAAATTTTAAGAATAAGAATACTTCTGAGAAAAGGTCAATTTTTTTTAAGAATATATATATATATATATATATATATATATATATATATATATATATATATATATATATATATATATATATATATATATATATATATACCACAAATGAATTTTAAAAAGTTAGGGTTTTGGACGAAATAATTAATGACTACATGGTTCAATATACAAACGCTTCTATGTATAAAATTACTTGTTCACAAATTTGAAGTTTGGAGGGGGTGGTATGCGAAACTCCATTAGAAATCCTTGGTGCTCCTCTTTCATGGGTGCCGATATAGCGATGATATCTATGTGCCTCAAATCCCCTGCCGTCCTCACAAAACTTCTCCTCGCGCCGTCCCAAATCCCAAGCCAGGGGTTGCCTCTCCCTCTTCCTCTTCTCTCCCGCTTCGTCCGGTAAGCACTCTTTTTCCACCTTTGCTCTCTTGTCGATTAATCGTTAAAAGATGTGGAAAAATCCAAGATTTCGGTCTTCTGTTCTCTAACCCCAACCAGATTCAGTTGAAAATTTCACTACTTTTTTGTTGGATAACTTTTGTTGTTATTATCTTCTCAGATTCTGGTTATCTTCTGAAGCTTTCTCCCGTTCTTGAAGCTTATCGTTTTTTCTGTTCTCAAGAACTCAAAGAAGTGAGCTCAAGATCTGTTTTTTGTGGCGATCGATCTCTTTGGAATGTCTTCACCTACAGAATTAGTTTCTGGGATACCTAGAATCACTTGATTGAGCCCTCCTAGATACCAAGCCTTTGGAAACAAACCCGAGACTTGCAATTTTTCATAGTTCATCGCTTGTTCCGATGGATACGCTGCTTAGAACTCACAGTAGAATTGAGTTGCTCCACCGAGGTTATGGGGTTGCCGAAAGGCATAGCCTTTCTTCCACCCCGAAGCTGCAGAACAGTGAAAACAAGCTTTCGTGTAGGAGAGACTACAAGAGAAGGCCCAAAAGGGGTTTTGTTAGAGCTAGCAGCTGTCAACTCCTCGAGCTTGTTCCAGAGATCAAGAAAGAGAATCTCGAATTCGACCTCCCCTTGTATGACTCATCTAAAGGTCTTACCTTGGACCTCGCTGTTGTTGGCGGTGGTCCGGCTGGGCTCGCCATCGCGCAGCAGGTGTCTGAGGCAGGTCTTTCGGTGTGCTCCATCGACCCCTCACCCAAACTTATATGGCCAAATAACTATGGTGTTTGGGTTGATGAGTTCGAAGCCATGGATCTCCTTGATTGTCTCGATGCCACCTGGCCCGGTGCTGTGGTTTATGTTGATGATCAGAAGAAGAAGCTCCTCGGACGGCCTTATGGTCGGGTGAATCGAAAGCAGCTCAAATCGAAGATGATGCAGAGATGCATATTGAATGGTGTTCGGTTCCACCAGGCCAAGGTTGTCAAGGTCATCCACGAGGAGACCAAATCGTTCTTGATTTGCAGCGATGGGGTCACAATTCAAGCAGCTGTTGTTCTTGATGCAACGGGCTTCTCAAGGTGCCTGGTGCAGTATGACAAGCCATACAATCCTGGTTACCAGGTAGCTTATGGCATCTTGGCCGAAGTAGAAGAACACCCTTTTGATTTGGATAAGATGGTTTTTATGGATTGGAGAGATTCACACCTCAAAGATGGAACAGAGTTGAAAGAGAGGAACAGCAGAATTCCAACATTTCTGTATGCAATGCCATTTTCTTCCACAAGGATTTTTCTGGAAGAAACTTCCTTAGTCGCACGTCCGGGATTGCAAATGGAAGACATACAGGAGAGGATGGTGGCTAGACTGAGGCATTTGGGCATAAAAGTGAAAAGCATTGAAGAGGATGAGAGATGTGTGATTCCAATGGGTGGGCCGCTCCCGGTGCTTCCCCAAAGGGTTGTGGGAATTGGAGGCACTGCAGGCATGGTTCATCCGTCCACTGGGTACATGGTGGCCAGGACCCTTGCGGCGGCTCCCATCATTGCAAACTCAATCGTTCAGTTCCTAGGTCCTAACCATGGCCTCTTGGGTAGTGAACTCTCGTCACAAGTTTGGAAGGATCTGTGGCCTATTGAAAGGAGAAGGCAGAGAGAATTCTTCTGCTTTGGTATGGATATCCTGCTTAAACTTGACTTGCAAGCAACAAGGAGATTTTTCGATACGTTTTTCGATCTGGAACCACACTACTGGCATGGTTTTCTGTCATCTAGATTATTTCTTCCAGAGCTTGTAACTTTTGGGCTATCTTTATTCTCACATGCTTCAAATACTTCTAGGTTAGAGATCATGTCCAAGGGCACTCTTCCTTTGGTGAATATGATCAATAACTTGCTACGAGAGAAAAATTAGGTTTACAATCATTTTAGTGTAACTGTAATAATGTATTTGTAATATGTACCTGCACGCCATTTCACAATCAATTTATATGTAGAAGTGATTTTGTGGTTTTTGAGTTTCAGTTGTGTGATGGACTTTGTGTTGGCATAATACACTTGTTATGGGATAAAATATGAGTTCATGGATTACTTTTTTGTTTTCAGTCGGTGAACGGGTTTGTTTGACTGGTCATTAGCCTATAATAAAGACTTGTTTCAGAGGATTAGCTAATTGCATATTAGACTCGTGAATTTTGATTTATTCTGAAACATAGATGTGAACAAGGTCTCAATTCTCCAAGCTAACCGATGTTGTACGGATATTTATTCTTATGTTGGCCAGTTATCGTACAAAAGTTTGAGGTCTAAACTCTGAGCGGAACTCTGAACTAGTTTCACTTCAGATGTATGCTTAGTTGACATTCTATTCAAGTGTCACACATCCCAGATTTATAAAAAAAATAAATTATTATTTTAATATTTATAAGTTATAGAATTTTTATTTTTGAATTCAAATTTTATTTTTATAATAATAAATATATTTTTTCATTAGAAAAAGGATAATTGGTAGGACCAGCATGAAAATAAATATTTGTAGAAAAATATTTTTAGAGTAAGTTATTCTAAAAATAAATATAAAATAAAAACATATCAGTAACTAGGCATATATCATAAAAATAATTTTAATATTTATGAAATATATATCAATATCAATAATTTAATATAAAATGATAATATATCAATTTATAATTAAAATAATAATAATAATTTTTATGTACCTATTATAATTATGTATCAATCACATGCAACATATCTCGGGATATATATAAAAGTCAAATAATAAAGGTTTATATCACACCCGATGATACATGCTTCTAATGGTGGATGGAGAGACAAACTCGATGAATTTTTCTCAACAATAACGGATTAAGAAAACTCATATTGCATTCTTAACTACGGATGGAGTGGTATCTCTTACTTGATCAAGTGAGAATATGTTCCTCGCAACAATAGATAGAGGAATCCTCTAACCGTCACGTTTGACGGCTCACTAATCCCCGAAGGAAATTGCCATACTTGTCTTTCGTAGGGATACATAGTCAATCACAATCATTCATCTATATTAATTAATTAATTCATTCATGTATCCAAGAAATAATATGATAAGACATTACGAGGGTCATGCTTGACGTATGATATGCTAGAATATGTTCATTGGTGGCTTCATACTATGATAGGCCTTAGCTCCTTTCACTACTTCTAATGTGGATCACTAACATATTCACATATCCTATATGGTAACAATCACGTCAATATCATAAACTAAAAAAATTAAAAATTAAATAATCATCTCCAAATAATACCTTCAGATAGGACTTTTAAGTTTATCAAATCATTAAGATACGAGGTATCAATCTCTTAGTAGTCCCTAATCAACCACAACTCTAATTGGAATAGTCCAATTCACTTGAACCAAACTCAATTCAATTAGGACTTAACGAACCAATCTCAAATCCTTATAGAACTGGTCTAGAATGATCGTAAAGGCACTAAGAGAGGGGTGAATTAGTGTTTTCAGAATAAAGTTTTAATTTAAAAAATTTTGATAAAAAAATACGTATCGAAAATGCGTTTAACTTAGAATGTGAATAAGGATAAGAAGCAATTAAATCAAGTAGTAATAGCAAGAAAAAACATAAGGAGAAATACAAACTATATTTATAATGGTTCGGTGATCTCGACCTATGTCCACTCCTGATTCCTCTTCCCTCGAGGTCATCGGCTTTAACTCTCGATCTTCTTTTCAATGGGTGAAGATCAACTACCTCTGTTACAACTCTTTCTCCTTTTCACAAGCTTAGGAGAGAACTTTTACACCTCTATTTTATAAGAAAACCTCATACCTCCCTTAGAATGACCTCTAAACCTAAGGAGGAAGAGACTCGATACTTTTCAAGAGAGTCTGCACACTTTTACCAAGCAAGCATGAGTGGGGTATTTATAGACCCCAAATGACTTAAAAAATAGAGTCAAAAATTTAAATCCTTTGGTTTTCGGGGTACTGGTGGTACTACCACCTATGTCGGGCAATGCTACTGCCTAACACAGCGTAGGCTCTGGCGATACCATCGCTTGCTTGGGCGATACTACCATCGAGATTTTTAGAAAAGTACAATCCATGCTTTCTAGCTCACAAGCGGTACCATCACTTGCTTGGGTGGTACCACCGCTTGGCCCAACCCCAAGTTAATGAATTAACCTTCCAATAGGCCCAATTCAATCTTGGTTCATGCCTAATAGGCTCCTAACCAAGTTTGTATGGTTATGCCCCAAAACCATCACAATTAGACTTTAAACGACTTTGATCAAGACTTAACAATTACAATAATGAAACCTACATTGTTCGGCATGTCATCTATTCATTCGACACTTCGTCCAAACCTTTGGTATATCATTCTTTCCTTCAGCATATTGTCTGATCCATCAGCATGTTAACCTCCCACAATATCCGACCTTCTTCACGCAATACCCGATCCTTCCGGCCCAATGCTCGAACTCTGACATGATGCACTCTAGCCCAACATCTAATTCTTCTACTACAATAATTTTCCTTTCCATAATTGAAGTTTCTCCTGCGTCACTTATCTCAAATGCTTATTAGTCTATAAACTCATTAATTGATTTCATTATCAAAATCTGAAATTTAATAGAATCAGCTTAAATTGTTCTAATTTATATTTGATTAATTTTAATTAGGTTAAGTAAGTTTGAGCTAGTCAAGTTGATTTGGAATAACCCAAACCGGCTTAAACCGATCAAACATGTCCTATTCAGTCAAACCAATAAAGGGAGAAGAAATTACACTATCATATAGTACTACCTTAAACTAGACTAACCCACCTGAGTTTTAGACAGGTCACATGCATTGCATATGTCTATCTCAGATAGCAGGTTGGGTTGAGACACAATGAGCTTGATAGAGATACGATGATATGTCTAATGCCAATCGTGAAGCTAGGCCTGAGCCTCACTCATAAATTAGTTGAGCTTTACTAGTGAACTAGGCTATGCTTGGCTCCTCAGTTGGGTCGTGCTTGATTATATTGATTGGATTATATCGGGCTATATGGGTTAGGTCGTGCCTTCCCACATGAGTGACCTCATACTAGACCACATAGGCTAGGTCATACTTTGTCACATGGGCTGGGTCATACATGACTACATGGATTGAATCATACTTGATCACATAAGTTGGGTCGTGTATTGTCACATGAGTTGGGTTATATTTAGCCACAAGGGTTGGGTCGCCCCAGCCTAGTAGATCAACTTGACTTATGTCAAACTCCAATTAGATTTTTCTTATTAAATTAGACTTGAATATTTTAAATTATTAGAGAGTAATTCAAATATATAAATTAAATAATTTAAATTTATGATCTTTAATTTAAAACTAATTAAATCATAAAATTATGCACATAATTCTTCAAACATAGATATATCTAATTAAATAAATAAGAACTATTATATTAATCTAAAAATAAAAAAATTGATAATTAAATCAATCTTGAAAGTCATTTAAACTTAAAAGATCATTATAAGTCAAATAATCATTTTAATATCATAAATTAATTATTACTATTTATTAATCATAAAATTTTGAAATTAAAATATTCTTATGCATCATAAAATTATAACAATTATAATATCAAAGATTTTAAAACATAAATCAAAATTGATTAGAAACTAATAGAGGATCCTACGTCTCCTTGGGTATCATTTTATCTGAGAATCCTCTTTTCAATCTTTTCATTACTAAGCTCAGTGGTGAATGAAGGAAGATGAGCTTCTTTTAAATAGGAAAAGATGAGCTCTCTTCAAAAGACAAACAATAATTAAAATTTTATTTTTATTTTTATTTTTATTTTATTTTCACACATAAAGATAGAAAGATGATATTTATTTTTTATGGTTCACAAATAAAAATGAACTATTTACTTTCTAAAAATCATATTACTCATTAATAAATAAATAAATTAACAATTTATAAAATTTATAAAATTTATAAAATTTTTAACTTGTCCATATTATTAAATAAATCAATTTTAATAATATCCTTAATTAGACTATATAAACAAAGAAGTTAATAATTTAAATAAAGTAATACATTATTTATGATAATTTGATTTATGTTAAGGGAGAAAAATCATCGGTGATTATATTCCTCTCCACTTAAAAGAAATTTGGCCCCTTAAATTTCATATGAAAAATGATATAAGTCTAAATCAACTTAAAAATATTTAGATGTAAATGTGCCAACTAAGTTTAAATCAAAAGATATGTTTTTTTTTTTCAGCACAAAATATATAAGAAATTGGGGAAACACATTCAATTAATTTGGTTTTAGATAACCCATGTAAAGTGATAATTAACAAACACATCAAAATATACCTCCAATGAATTATTAAAATTTTTAAAATTTTAAAATAAATTGATTATTGACATAAGATAAAAGTTGAAGTTTCATGTGTGTAACTCAAGAAAAAAAAGTATCCAACTATTTAACGTATATTCTTTTATAGTTTCAATAATTTATATATTATATGTGTCAAAAAAATAATGTTATATTTAATTCTCAATAGATCTCATCATTGCATTAGACAAATAATATCTAATAATTAATTTGACACTTATTAAATCAAAATTCTATTCAAATTAGTTAATTATACAATTAATTTAAGATATCATGATCAAATTTATTAAACTACAAAAGCACATATATTATTAATATTAAAAATAACTTCTACAAATCATTCTAACATATTTTCAATTTTAAGAATAATATATGGTAACAAAAATTATAAGGGTAAATACTTTTCAATTTATATATTTTTGAAAGACCGTATAAAACTTTTGTACTTAAAATTTGTCAAAACTTTGACATATGAGAAAATAATTGATACTTACTATTATCTCCTATTAATAAAACTAGACATGTTAACTACCAACATTCACAATAATGTTATGATAAAAGTGAAGAAGAAAATCAATCATTGACCCTAAAGAAACTACATAATAAGTAGCAAATATATTCTTATAATTTTTTATTAAATTTATTCTATTCAAAATTATAAACAAGAATAATATTCCAATTACGTCAAACTTTATTCATGTATAATCATCAACTTAAAATTTATAATAAAATTATATAAAAAAATTATAAATCCCCAACATGAATAGACTATATTAAAAAAAATACTACAAGACTCATCAAAATAAATTTTTTTATGAAATAAAAATCTAGATATTTCACAATGAACATAAGCATCATATAATATTTCTAGTCAGGTTAACAATTTTTTTAAATATTAGATATAAATCTAATATGTGCATCTTTATAACTAAGTCAATCAATATTTATATATTTATTACAAAGAAAACAATGCATACTACAATTGAATTAATAACTATTATGGACTTCTCGTAAGAGTGTCATAACAAAATTATATTCAAAACATTAGACTTTACAAGAGTTTCTATAACAAAATATTATAACACTTATTATACTTTTAAAAAAATTATTAAAATTTTGGTTTTTTGCTTAATATTTTCAGTTCAAGTCATTTAATGAGACTCTCCTTAAGTAACATCTTTAATTAATTATTTTTTATAAAAATAAATCATATTTGACTCAATAAAATAATTTTAATCTCTTAAAATCATTCTTTAGTTGTATTATTGTGTAAATCTAAAATCTAAATCTCAAAACTAATTGAATCATCTAATATTCTAAGCCTAGAATCCTATATTCCAACGTATCCTCAAAATCATTGCCTTAATACTATTAGATTATCATATCCTAAATTTATAAAAAAAACTATTATTTCAATATTTTTAATTTACAGAAGACCCTTTTTTAATTTTTGAAGTCAAATTCTTGTCTTTACAATAATATTTTCTTTTTTGCTAGATAAAAATATTGAACTTTGGCTTGGTCTGGTGCGACCTCGAGTGTGGGTGCGGGTTCGACTCGAGCCCAGTAGGTTGATTGGACCAGGCTGGTGGCTTGGTAGGTAGGCCAAGCGACGGGCTAGGGTGGCCTGCTGCTTAAGGCCTAGTGTTGTGCGGCCCACTGGTTGTAGTACATGTATGGCTCTGGACTTTAGCCAGCCTGTAGCTTAGCTCATGCGACCTTTTTTCCTCTTTGATGCACGTGCTTAACATGTGAGTATATTGTGGGCTGGTCTAAGATTCGGCCTAGCACTGTACTGAGCTGGCTTAACCTGATGTCAACCCAGTGTTGGATTGGATTCGGACTTGGGTTGGCCTAATAACCTTATTTTGATCTATTTTATGAATTTGAATCCAATTGACCCTTGATTGAATCAAATCAGTCCGATTCAATCAATTTAGGATGATTTTGAATTAATTTAGAATAGTCTAAACTTGTTTGACTTAAATTAGACTCAATTAAATTTAAGTTAGACTAGTTTAAGATGATTCAAAATCAGTCTTACGAGGATTATAGATTAGTTCAGTTAAGTTTTAGTTGAATCGAAATGATCGGATTGATTTAACTAAGGTTTAAGCTAATTGAGCGTTAATTAAAATATAGTTCAGGATATTGTTTGATGACTTTTGAATGAGTAATGTATGTGGTAGCACCTTGAGATTGACATAACAAATATGATTAATATGGTAAAACGACTTGTGTGATCCCTGTCAATTGTAAGAGGGCCACCATATTAGAGGGTAATTCTTTTTAGGGATTAACGAGCTCTCAGACATAATAGCCAAATGATTCCTTAAAATGTGAGATTGATCTTTATTCTAGTTTGTACTATAAAAATTGGTTTTCCAGAGTTGTGACTAATGGTGTGTGATTTATTCTACATCTATTATGCTATTTTCATATATATTTTGAGAGGACATATATGAGGTTTTTACTTAACTTTTATTGATTACCTATATATATATATGTATATATATGTATATATATATATATATATATATATATATATATGACATGAATATTTATGAATATTTGAAGATTGTTTTAGTTAAAGTTATTATTAACTTCATATCTACTTCAAGATTCGGTGGAAGTACGTCACATTCTATGCATGTGCTTGACATCTTTTTATAATATCAGAGACTTGGCCTTGAGGCTCAATATATAACATTAACCTTTATTCCTTGGGGCTCCAAGATTGGTAATAATGCTAATTAAGAGATTTCTTGATAAGAGATCAAGTATTTTAAGATTATATTGTTACATGTTTATTATTAAATTAAATTGAGATTATGAACCTATATATGCAACTATAATGGTGACTGTGCTGGTTAGTAATTCCTTACCAGCTAACCAAATATTTAAAAGAGGCAATGCTATCATGTAAGAGCATGAATTATTGGTGGATCTTATTCTGATTGAATTTCAAAACTTCCATGTGTCTATTGTTTCAACAAAGTGGTTACATTTTCTCCTCTGTTAATCATCTTTTCAATTCATTTGAGTTCTAGGAATTTTCTCTTCTTATATCAGCGAAGATTATTGAAAAAAGTCTATAAAGGTTTCTTGACTTTTATTTTGAGCTAGGGAGCTAAAAATCTTGTGCTCGATGATATTTCTTTTCTTTTTAGCACTATACATATTTCTAGGCCTCCCTACGAGATGGCCCTAGTTGAACTAGCATAGTTAAAAAGATAAATTTTATTATGACTTTGTCATGCCCTCAACCTACCTAACTTGGTTCTCGAGAAGATTGGCCTATGTGTAAATAAAATTCTTTTGGAAAAGTAATAAAATTTTATTATATAAAGTTTATATATTTATAATTACTAAATCCATCTTCATATGGAATAAATTTATAGTTTTTCTTTTAACACAAAAGTGTTAGGATCAAGAATGACACTAAGAGTGGGGTGAATTAGTGCAGCGGAAAAATTATGTCGGTTTGAAAATCTTCATATGAAAAAATTCGATTCCGACAAAAATCCTTTTATTTTTTTTTTCAATGAGTAGAGAAAATGGGATTGTATAGTTTGTAATGAAGTAAAGTTGAATGCAGTAAAGATATTAAGCAGTAAGGAATGAACACACCGGAATTTATAGTGGTTCGGTCGTTGTGACCTACATCCACTTCTAATTTCTCCTCCGTTGAGGTCATCGACATCCACTAATGGTCTTTCCTTCGATAGGTGAATACCAACCACATCTTTACAATATTTTCTCTTTTTCACGGGTTTAGGAGATAACCCTTACAAGTTACTCTTTTACAAGTATTCCCTCACACACCTCTCTTAGGACTAATTCTAAGCACTAGGAGGAGAGAATTCAAAGTTTTAGTAGAGTTTACTTAGTTTTTTCCTAAAAAATTCTTGCTCCTTTTTTGCTGCGGAAGTGGGGTATTTATAGGCCCCAAATGGTTTAAAAAATGAAGCTAAAAATTCAAACTTCCGGGTCTTCTAGGTATGGGCAGTACTACTGCCTGCACTGGGCGGTACCACTGCTGCACTAGGTGGTACCACTACCTGCACTGGGCGGTACCATCGCCTACAGCCTGACACTGGGAAATACCAACACATAGTCTAGTGGTACCATCGCTTGGCACACTGTCATTGGGCGGTACCACCACCACCCAGTCTAGCAGTACTGTTGCTTCATAGCCTCGGAGATCGGGTTTTTCGAGTTTTCCAACCCACAAGTAGTTCTACCACCTGTTCTAGTAGTGCCATTGCCTGACCTAACATTTAAGTCACTGAATGGGCCTCCCAATTAGCCCAAATCACTTTCAATTTTGGCCCAATTGACTCCTAATTGAGTTGGCATTGTTTCACCCCAATACCGACTCAATTAGACCTAAACTAACTTAATCTAGGCAAATTATTATAAAGCACTTAATCATATGTTCTCCGGCATGTCATTGGTTCTTTCGGTGCTTTGTCCGATCCTTCGATGCATCGTCCTTTCCTTCAATGTATTACCCAATCGGTATGTTGACTCCCGCAACTTTTGATCTCCTTGGCGTAATGTCCGATCCTTTGGCTCAATGCCCGAATTCACGATATGAAGCCTTCTATCGAAACATCGACCGATCCTTCGGCGTGACATCCAATCTTCTGACATGTTCCACTCTGGCCCAATATGATTCTTCCTACTTTAATCAATTTGCCTCTCCTTGATCGAAGCTAGTCCTACGTCACTCAAAACACAGATTAGATCATAAACTCATCAATTGATTTTATTATCAAAATCTAAGATTCAATAATCTCTCATTTTCTGATAATGACAACCAATTGATGACGGAGTTAACCTTAACTCCCCCTATCAATATATCATATTGATAGAACCTTTAAATTTAGAAAATCATGTAATGTTTTAAAACATAAAAGTACTTCAATATTTCATGCATCATGAATATTGACATAACCAATTTATCATATCATTGTATGCAACACAAACTCATGCATAATCAAAATATCCAAGTATATCATCCCATGCATGATGACTTTCTCCCCCTTTGTCATCAACAAAAAGAAGAACTACAACTATCAAGTTTTAGATATGCAAGTTTGTAAGTTTTGCTTCTTGAGATAGACAAGATAGCACTTTTGCTTCTCTTGAGATTGCAAGCTAGCAATTCTTGATGATGTTCAAGATAGTAAGTTCTTTCTTCTCTTTTGAGAAGTGCAAGCTAGCAATTTTGCTTCTACTTGAGGTGTAAGTTAGTAATTCTTGCTTCTTTTTTGAGATGAGCAAGCTAGCAAGTTTTAGATATGCAAGGTAGTAAGATAGCAAGTTTTACATCAAGCAAGCTAATAAATTTTACATCATATAAGCTAGTGAGTTCTTTCTCCCCATTTGTCATTGTTAAAAAGAAGAGAAGAATACAATTTTGTAATTCTTTTCCCTTCACATCAATTTTCACATCATGACGAAGATAAATTTAAATCCAATGTGATAAGATATACAATTTATGAATATAAGGGAGTATCATAAATAAATCATGGCATGAAAGATATAATATCAAAGATTTGAATACCAAGAGACATGATTCATATAGAAAATTTTCTCTCAAACAAAATACAAGAATCATACTAGAATAAAGAGTAAGATATCTTAATTCATAAAGGAAAATCTCAAGTTAAGAAATCAAGAGAAGGTTTATGATTCGATTGGAAAAAAAAATCTTATTTAGATTCAAATCATCAAATCATCAAAATCATTTTTAAGAGATTCAAAATGATATAAATTGATTTATCAATCTCTTGAGATAGTAGCGATATTTTTCTCCCTTTTTCATTATAAACAAGAAAGAAGAAGAGGGGAAGTTTTTAATTGTGTAATTCATTTCCTTCTTACATCAATGCTCTAAGCATCACATAAATACAAAGGTAATCATATGAAAATCATGACATGAAAGATGCAGGAGTAAGAAAGATCAATTCGTAAATGATTCATCTTGATAAATCTCCTTTTTAGTAAATAATAAAAGAAAATCTTGGGAGATTAAATAGTTAATGATCTTCAAATGTAATCTTATGTTATAAATTCTGATAAATCAAGAGAAAAACTATGATTCATTTGGATAAATCTCAATAAGGAGATACAAGAACATATAATAAGAGATCTTGATTTATAAACAATTTCAAGTTATAAATCTTGAGAAATCAAGATCATGATTTCGATAAAACCCATTAAATTCAAATCATCAAAATCAATTTCATGATTCATAAAATTCATAACATAAATAGATTCATTAATAAGGATCTCTAAGATGAAAACTTGATAAGATAGAGATTGAGAAAATTTCAAGAAATATATTCCCTTTTTATTTCATACAAGCATGCTTTTGTTAAATAAAAACATGCATCATTGTTTAAAACTGAAAAAGTAAATTTCATTATGACAAGGATCAATAAGCCATAAATCACAAAAGAAAATCATCATTACTTTAGGCATGATACCAGAATAATAAAATTTTTTAAAATATCATTACTTGGGTATGCATGATACTAAAACATGGTTTCAAGTTTTCAAGGTATAACATGCACAATTTTAAACTATAAACTCATTAAGCATGATTTCAAATCATCAAGCATGGTTTCGTTGAACAGAAAACATTTTCAATCAAAATAAAAAAGCAATATGGAAATCATCAAGATACATATTATTAATTCATTACATCATTAAAATATCAAGCATGATTTTATTAAACATAAAGTATTTTTCTTTTTAAATGAATCTAACTTTTCATGCTTAGTGCTAGGAGTTAATATGCAATTGTCATGCTCAAATTTTTAATTTTTTTATAAAATCACTAGAAAAAGAAGCATGATAATTTATATATATATATATATTTTTATTTTTTAACTAACTAATTAAAAATAATTCATGAAAAGAATCAAGTAATTTCAAAATAAATTAAAGAGGTTTCGGGTGAGTCATTTATCTCATTATGGAAGGCCACATCGTCTTTGTTGGTTTGCTCATCATCTTTGGATGTGCTCGATTCATCCTTCGGCAACTTTTTCTTTAGTTTTATATACTCATCTTTGGAGTAACTTGACTTCTTACATTTATAGCAAGTAGTTATATTTTTTTTAAAGTTTATTTTTATTCTTTGATTCTTGTTTCAAGAACTTCTTAAGCTTTATTATTAGAAGTTCAAGGTCGTCATCATCATCATCATCATCATCACTTGAGTTATTAGTCAAGTGATATTCTTTTGTTCTAAGTTCCAAATCTTTCATGTTTTTAGAAGGTTGTTCTCATGTTTATCAAGTTCATTATGTGCCTTGCACATCATTTTATATGTCATCAATGAACCAATAAGTTCTTTTAGTAAAAAATTATTTAAGTTCTTTGTCTCTTGTATTACCATTATTTTAGGATCCTAACTTTTTAGAAGGGATCTTAATATCTTGTTATCAAGCTCAAAATTTGAAAAACATTTACCAAGAGTTTTTAAACTATTAACGACATCCATAAAACGGGTGTACATATTAACAATAGTTTCACTTGGCTTCATTCAAAATAATTCAAAAGAATATATCAAACGATTTACTTTAGAATCTTTTGCTCTACTCGTGCCTTCGTATGTGGTTTTAAAAGTGTGCTAAATATCGAAAGCGATTTCATAAATAGACACTCGATTGAACTTATTTTTATCTAAGGTGCAAAACAAGCCATTCATAGCATTGACATTTAAGGAGAAAGTTTTCTTTTCCAAATCATTTTATTCGTTTATTGGTTTGGAAGACTTCTCAAAACCAAATTCGACTATATTCTATAAATCGAGAATCAACGAAAGTAAGAAAACTCTCATTCGAGTTTTCCAATATGTGTAGTTTATCCCGTTGAATATAGGAGAACAAATGATAGAAAGTCCCTCTTGAAATCTAAAAAGAGCTATTTCTCTTAGTTGTTAAACTAAATGAGAGAAAATGTGACTCTGATACTAACTGTTAGGATAAAAAACGACACTAAGAGGGGGGCGAATTAGTGTAGTAAAAAAATTACATCGGTTTGAAAATCTTCATACGATAAAAATCCATTTCCAATGAAAACCATTTTGTTTTTCTTGAATGAGTAGAGAAGAGGGGACAATTTATAATGAAATAAAGTTGAATGTAGTAAATGTTGGGAAATCATAGGGGGGCGACATCATATGCGCAGCGGAAGAACAAGAAAAACAAAATCCCCGATTCCCAAAAAGATGTTCGTCGTCGTGCGAAGATTGGTGCGCAAAATCCGCAAAAACACAAAAACTGCGTATAGAGATTGTGTTACCTAGGGAGATCGTATATCCCTGTTTCCTTGCAGATCCTTAGGAGAGGGTGAAGGAGGTCAAGCGTCCTCCTCTCTAGCGGTGATCCACACAGCAGGGTTGCGACGACGCTCCTCAAAACTCCAGGCCTACTCTGAGGTGGAGAGGGAGAGGAGAATAGGAAGGGCAAGCAAAGTCTCTAGCCTATGAGGCTGTGAATCCCTCCTATTTATAGAGATCCCGTGTCAAAACCCTAATGGGTCCTTTCCCTAGTGGGTATTGGATCTACATCCAATAAGATAAGGGCTCCGTCGGATATCTCATATCCGAACCTCTACTCATCGCAATGCCTACCATATGTGTGTGACCCTCTAGGCCCAATATCGAGCTGGCCGTGAGTCATACCTGTCAGAACTCCTTCTAACTAAGTGAATTATTATCTCTGTAATAATTCACTCGACTCATCGACTACGGAAGTACTAGGCCACTACGCCGTAGTCCCCAGACGATACAGGGGAATCCAATCCATTGGACCTGTCTGTCCTCAGTTACCATGTACCTATAGTCCCTCATCCATCTAATATCCCAGAGACCGTATATCGAGCATGGTGCTGTCAGACCCATACGGTTTCTACTCGAGTCTCGCTCTAATCGGATTCTCCCGGAGAACTCTTTCTCTCTCAACCCGAATGACCCTGGCCAGGGATTTGTCTGAGCAAGAACACATGGGATATTCCTCTCATGATACCGAGAGTGGATGATCCTCTATCGACACTCAATAGCCCTCGTAAGGTCGACTACCACTCCCAATGACCAGCTGTACTAGATCTGGGAACAGCCAAACCTATAAGTCTGGTATCAAAGAGTGGAGCACTCATACAGGACATCCTTGGTGTCTCAAGTCTAAGAACCAGATACACCACTAGGACTACGGAATCGTTGTCTGACAATAAGGCATCATCAACCATCCAGCATTCCGTAAGCGGATCAATCAGTGAACTCATTCTCCAATGAGCACCTGTACTGTATCCCTAGTGTCCCTACACGAGCAGCTATGAGACCAGCTGCATTCATCATATGGACGGGTATACAGCACACCAGTCTATCCGGTTATCACGATGTTCCTCTCGAGTAACCTATGACCGGGATTATTTAGGATATGTGTTTAAAGGTGAATCGATCTCATTATCGTGATCTCATCACGATCCGATTCCCATTGCACAAATCCAAGGACATCACAATACATATGCATTTATGCAATAGTTATAAAGTGATATACGCCAAAATATAATAAGCAAAAAGATTCTGTATCAAGTCACACGTGCCATCACTCACGTGATTGGCTTGCTGGGCACTTATGACTAGCAATCTCCCACTTGACCTAAAGCCAATCACCTATGTGTCTGATCCCCATCAGACCCCTGTGACGCTCAAAGACAATCTGAGACAATGGCTTTGTTAGTGGATCTGCAATGTTATCTTCGGATGGAACTCTTTCCACTGCTACATCTCCTCGGGTCACGATCTCTCTGATAAGGTGGAACCTCCTCAGAACATGCTTAGATTTCTGATGAGACCTAGGTTCCTTCGCTTGAGCAATTGCCCCGTTGTTGTCGCAATATAGGGAAATCGGCTCCTCACTATCCGGCACGACTCCCAAATCTATGATGAACTTCTTCAACCAGACTCCCTCCTTTGTTGCATCTGATGCAGCAATGTACTCCGCCTCTGTGGTCGAGTCAGCAGTGATATCTTGCTTGGAACTCTTCCAGCACACTGCTCCTCCATTCAAGGTGTACACATACCCTGAATTCGACTTGCTATCATCGACATCAGACTGAAAACTTGAGTCAGTGTAGCCTTCAACCTTAAGGCTATTACCTCCATATACTAGTAAAAGATCCTTAGTCCTTCTCAAGTACTTAAGGATACACTTTACTGCTTTCCAGTGCTCCAAGCCTGGATCCGCCTGATACCTGCTCATGACACTCAGAGCATGCGCTATATCAGGCCTAGTACATAGCATGGCATACATGATAGACCCTATTGCTGAGGCATAAGGTATCATATCCATGTTCGCCCTTTCTTCTGGAGTCTTTGGGGACATACTCGTAGAAAGCGATATCCCATGTCTCATCGGTATGAGACCTCTTTTGGAATTTTCCATGCCAAACCTTTTGACAATAGTTTCTATGTACCTGGACTGGGACAAGCCAAGCATCCTTTTGGATCTATCTCTATAGATTCTAATCCCCAAGATATAAGATGCTTCTCCTAAGTCCTTCATGGAGAAGTGTCTAGATAACCAAGCCTTTATTGTGGATAGCATTCCTATGTCATTCCCAATGATGAGGATGTCATCCACATATAACACCAAAAAGCTAATAGCGCTCCCACTTACCTTTCTGTATACACAAGGCTCATCTTCGTTCTTAACGAAGTCATAAGATCTGATTGCCTCATCAAATCTTATGTTCCAACTTCGGGAAGCTTGCTTTAGTCCATAAATGGATCTAAGCAACCTACACACCTTATCTGGGCAGTTCTTGGACACGAATCCCTCAGGTTGCATCATATACACCTCCTCCTCCAGGTTCCCGTTGAGGAATGCGGTTTTCACATCCATCTGCCAGATCTCATAATCATAGTGTGCTGCAATAGCCAATAGAATTCTGATGGATTTTAGCATTGCTACGGGTGAGAAAGTTTCGTCGTAGTCAACACCTTGCCTTTGACGATACCCCTTAGCCACTAGCCTTGCTTTATAGGTCTCTACCTTTCCATCTACTCCGATCTTTTTCTTAAAGATCCACTTGCAACCGATGGGTACAATACCTTCGGGTGCATCAACTAGGTTCCAAACCTTATTGGAGTACATAGAATCCATCTCAGAATTCATGGCTTCTTTCCACTTCCTGGAGTCTATACTCATAATAGCCTCCTCGTAGGTCTGAGGATCAATATCCTCTACATCCTCTGCTCTAATATGTCCCACATATCTCTCAGGAGGATGGGATACTCTATCAGACCTGCGTAAAGTTGAAACTTGTGTATTAGATACCTGAACAGACTCGGGCTGTAGAGTGGTGCTTGAGCTTGGTTCTCCAACCTCGCTCAATTCTATCATTCTCCCACTGTCTCCGTCAAGAATGTGTTCCTTCTCAAGGAACACTGCTCTCTTAGCTACAAAGACCTTTTGGTCCTCGAGATGATAGAAGTAATACCCACAAGTTTCCTTGGGGTATCCCACAAATTTACATCGCCCTGTCCTTGATTCTAACTTATCGGGGTTGTGTCTTTTAACATGGGCAGAGCAGCCCCAAATCTTAACTACTTTAAGATCAGGCTTCTTCCCTTTCCATATCTCATATGGTGTAGACACCACCGACTTAGTTGGAACTCTGTTCAGAAGGTAAGCTGCGGTTTCTAGGGCATATCCCCAGAATGAGATGGGTAGGTCAGCGAAACTCATCATGGACCGTACCATATCTAATAATGTACGATTTCTCCTTTCAGAGACACCATTGAGCTGAGGTGTATAAGGAGGTGTCCATTGGGATAATATCCCATGGTCCTTGAGGAAGTGAGTAAACTCTGTACTTAAGTACTCACCTCCTCGATCTGATCGAAGAGTTTTGATACTCTTTCCAGTCTGGTTCTCCACCTCATTCTTATACTCTCTGAATTTCTCAAAGGCCTCGGACTTGTACTTCATTAAGTACACATATCCATACCTTGAGAAATCATCAGTAAATGTAATGAAGTAGGAGTAACCTCCAATGGCATGAGTTGACATGGGTCCACATACATCACTATGTATGAGTTCCAACAACTCAGTGGCTCTCTCTCCAGTTCCACTAAATGGAGAGTTGGTCAGTTTTCCACGAATGCAAGGCTCACAAGTTGCATATGACACATAGTCGAATGGATCTAGATATCCATCATTTAGCAACTTTTGAATCCTTCTTTCATGGATGTGACCTAGCCTACAATGCCACAGGTATGCACTGTTCAACTCATCTCGTTTCCTTTTGGACACATTTATATTCATGATATGTGGAGTGGTGTCTAACATAAATAAACCATTATGCAATGTTCCTTTCGTGATGATCTTATCATCTAATAATATCGAACAACCATTGTTCTCAAAAACAAATTTATATCCACTAACTGTTAAACATGAAATGGAGATAATGTTTTTGATAATAGAAGGAACAAAATAACATGCATCTAATGCAATAAAAGCTCCACTAGGCAGATGTAGGGCGACCTCGCCAACAGCTAATACAGCAACTTTTGCTCCATTACCCATCTTGAGGTCCATCTCGCCTCTCTCTAGTCTCCTAGGCCTTGCCAGAACCTGCAACGAATTACATATATGATAAGCACTACCGGTATCTAATACCCATGTGTTATCATAAGAGTCTGACAAATGGAGACTGATCATGAATGTACCTGAAGCTTCATCAAGCTTTTGTTTCGCCCTTTCTGCAAGGTACTCTTTGCAGTTTCTCTTCCAGTGCCCATCTTTACCACAGTGGAAGCACTGGCCTTTGTCCTTTGTTGGGTCTTTCTTAGCAACCTTTGCTTTACCTTGTTTGCCCTTGCCCTTTCCCTTCTTAAGGGACCTTTCTGCTTTCCTTTTCTTTCTGGTCTCACCAGTGTAGAGAACTGGCTTCTCTTTCTTAATAGTACTCTCTGCCTCCCTCAACATATTGAGGAGCTCTGGGAGAGTCACCTCAAGCTTGTTCATATTAAAGTTCATTATGAACTGTGAAAAGGAATCTGGTAGGGACTGAAGCACAATGTCCACACACAAGTTATCCTCTAGGACCATTCCTAGACCTGTGAGTTTCTCTATCCACTCAATCATCTTTAGGACATGGTTCTGAACCCGTGTCCCCTCAGTCATCCTAGCGCGGAAAAGGCACTTGGATATCTCATATCGTTGAGTCCTTCCCTGTTCCTCAAACAATTTATGGACATGTAGGAGAATGGATCTGGCATCCATCTTTTCATGTTGTCTCTGTAACTCTGGAGTCATAGAGCCCAACATATAGCACTGAGCAAGAGTGGAGTCATCAATGTACTTCACGTAGCGAGCGATCTCATCCTCGCTTGCCCCTTCTTCGGGCGTAGGCATCACTGTATCAAGGACGTACACGATTTTCTCCGCTGTGAGAACAATTCTCAAGTTACGGAGCCAATCCGTATAATTTGGACCAGTGAGGCGGTTGACATCAAGTATGCCACGTAAGGGATTTGAAAGCGACATTTTCTGAAAATAAAGATGTAGCAAAAATGAATAACATGCAGATTTTGCAAGAAATAAACTATCAAGATATGGACTTCTATCTTAATATGCTCCCACTATTTTACTAACGAGTCACGCGACACCCTCAGCACGTGAAACGGAAGTCTCCGGCAGACTTCTAGTGGGGATCAGGATCCAATCAGCGTCTTAGTGTAACCTCGAGGGACTCGACCAATCACACTAAGCCTAAAAGGTAGACAACTCTTGCCGATCACAACTC
Organism: Musa acuminata AAA Group; assembly: GCF_036884655.1. Taxonomy (NCBI): domain Eukaryota; kingdom Viridiplantae; phylum Streptophyta; class Magnoliopsida; order Zingiberales; family Musaceae; genus Musa; species Musa acuminata. Next base: position 33,182,363 of record NC_088357.1, read on the forward strand.
CTTGTGATTCCCATCCTGTTCGGCCTCCGAATCACCATGGCCTCGAGGGACTCGACCAACCATGATGCTCGGTTAAGTCAACACCTTCGTTACAAGATGAGTCTGATTTGATGATATACCCTCGAGGGACTCGACCAAGCATATCATGCCCTCAGGTCACCGGTGACATCTCTATGTCGTAAGCAAGATAGCGAATCGCGATATAGGTGAGTCTCGAGGGACTCGACCAACTCAACCTACACCGGGATTCGGTTCCTACTCATAACGATGGAAGGCCACGTGGGTCAATCTAATTGCCTCACGTTTACCGACTTAATATTATCGAGAGATGTTTCTATGATTTGGTCTCCTAATATGACATGTCACACATATGCATATTTAATATATATCTACATCGCATGCAAATATATATACATATCTAGTATGTGTATAAGCAATCACACCAGATGATCATGGACCACAACCTAATATGATTAGGCCCGAGCCAGTAGGCCTAATCACTCACATCAAGATCTATGTGTGCAACGGTGCATCTCCATGCCTTGTGATCGTCCATCTCGTCCTCGTCGGTTCCGTCGACATCTTGATGCATCTTCATGCATCACGATCGTCCGTCTCGTGGGTCCCGCTATGGCTTCCACGCTCCCGCTGCGCCTCCTCATGTGATTACAACTTAATCATAGGCACGCAGGCCCGACAATAAACGAGAAATATAATGGAGGTTCGCAGACCTCAATAATAATAATCACAAGTACACACATCACACGGTCCATGATCATCCGTCCACTCATCATACATCACATGTATAAATAATCGTCATTGTGTAGGACTACTAGATAATAAAAATAATAATCAACTAAACCTTTTAATTAATTAATATTTTCTGAAATCAGGGATATATAGGGAATTTCTCAATTCCTAAGGGTATTTTCATAATTTGGACAAAAGACAGAAACTGGAATTTCTCAAATTCCGAGGGGTAAAACTGTCTTTTGCGCAGAAAACCCTAATTCCCTCTTACTACTGCTGCTGCTGCCGCCGCCACCCTGCTGGCGGCGGCCTGTGCGGCGGGGCGAGGGCGCTGCCCTCGCCTGCAGGCGGCACGCGCGCTGTCGGCGATGCCGCTGCGGGTGGGCGCCCCCTTCGGGCGCCGCTGCCTCCGCAGGCGGTGCTGTACCGCCGGGCGGCCGCCCCTGTGGGGGGGTTTCGCCCGCGGGAGCAGCGGCGGCAGGCGTCGCGCGTCGCTGCCCTGCGGCGGCAGGCGCCGCTTCCTTTCGGCGGCAGGCGCCGCTGCCCTGCGACGCCTCTGCCCGTGGGTTGCCAGCCCCGCCGGCAGCAAGCCTGCTGCAAACAGGCCGCCGGCCGGCTGCTGCAGACGCAGCCCCTGCGCTGCCCGCCTTCGGCTGCGCTTCACGCACGCAGATCGAGGGCAGCAACTGTTGCTGCCCTTTCTCGCTTTTGCGTCAACGATTTTGACGTCAATATTCTTCCTAAACACAACACACGCAGTTCAAAACCAATCATTCGCACGAACAACCTGGCTCTGATACCACTGTTGGGAAATCATAGGGGGGCGACATCATATGCGCAGCGGAAGAACAAGAAAAACAAAATCCCCGATTCCCAAAAAGATGTTCGTCGTCGTGCGAAGATTGGTGCGCAAAATCCGCAAAAACACAAAAACTGCGTATAGAGATTGTGTTACCTAGGGAGATCGTATATCCCTGTTTCCTTGCAGATCCTTAGGAGAGGGTGAAGGAGGTCAAGCGTCCTCCTCTCTAGCGGTGATCCACACAGCAGGGTTGCGACGACGCTCCTCAAAACTCCAGGCCTACTCTGAGGTGGAGAGGGAGAGGAGAATAGGAAGGGCAAGCAAAGTCTCTAGCCTATGAGGCTGTGAATCCCTCCTATTTATAGAGATCCCGTGTCAAAACCCTAATGGGTCCTTTCCCTAGTGGGTATTGGATCTACATCCAATAAGATAAGGGCTCCGTCGGATATCTCATATCCGAACCTCTACTCATCGCAATGCCTACCATATGTGTGTGACCCTCTAGGCCCAATATCGAGCTGGCCGTGAGTCATACCTGTCAGAACTCCTTCTAACTAAGTGAATTATTATCTCTGTAATAATTCACTCGACTCATCGACTACGGAAGTACTAGGCCACTACGCCGTAGTCCCCAGACGATACAGGGGAATCCAATCCATTGGACCTGTCTGTCCTCAGTTACCATGTACCTATAGTCCCTCATCCATCTAATATCCCAGAGACCGTATATCGAGCATGGTGCTGTCAGACCCATACGGTTTCTACTCGAGTCTCGCTCTAATCGGATTCTCCCGGAGAACTCTTTCTCTCTCAACCCGAATGACCCTGGCCAGGGATTTGTCTGAGCAAGAACACATGGGATATTCCTCTCATGATACCGAGAGTGGATGATCCTCTATCGACACTCAATAGCCCTCGTAAGGTCGACTACCACTCCCAATGACCAGCTGTACTAGATCTGGGAACAGCCAAACCTATAAGTCTGGTATCAAAGAGTGGAGCACTCATACAGGACATCCTTGGTGTCTCAAGTCTAAGAACCAGATACACCACTAGGACTACGGAATCGTTGTCTGACAATAAGGCATCATCAACCATCCAGCATTCCGTAAGCGGATCAATCAGTGAACTCATTCTCCAATGAGCACCTGTACTGTATCCCTAGTGTCCCTACACGAGCAGCTATGAGACCAGCTGCATTCATCATATGGACGGGTATACAGCACACCAGTCTATCCGGTTATCACGATGTCCCTCTCGAGTAACCTATGACCGGGATTATTTAGGATATGTGTTTAAAGGTGAATCGATCTCATTATCGTGATCTCATCACGATCCGATTCCCATTGCACAAATCCAAGGACATCACAATACATATGCATTTATGCAATAGTTATAAAGTGATATACGCCAAAATATAATAAGCAAAAAGATTCTGTATCAAGTCACACGTGCCATCACTCACGTGATTGGCTTGCTGGGCACTTATGACTAGCAGTAAAGAGATTAAGCAGTAAGAAATGAACACACAGAAATTTATAGTGGTTCGGTCGTTGTGACCTACATCCACTTCTGATTCCTCCTCCGTCGAGGTCACCAACGTCCACTAATGATCTTCCTTCAATAGGCAAAGACCAATCACCTCTTTACAGTGCTTTCTCCTTTTCAGGGGTTTAGGAGATAACCCTTACAAGTCACTCTTTTACAAGTATTCTCTTACAAACATCTCTTAGGACTAACTCTAAATACTAGGAGGAGGGAATTCAAAGTTTTGGTAGAGTTTATTCAAATTTTTCCTCAAAAATTCTTTATACTTTCTTGCTACCTAAGTGGAGTATTTATAGGCCCCAAATGGTTTAAAAAATAGAGCGAAAAATTTAAACTACCTGGTCTTCCAGGTACGGGCGGTACCATTGCCTATAGCTTGACACTAGGTAGTACCACCGCTTAGCACACTATCATTGGGTGGTATGACCACCCAATTTGGCAGTACCACCACCAGACAGCCTCGAAGATCGAGTTTTTTGAGTTTTCCAACTCACAAGCAGTTCTACTACCTGTTCTGGCGGTGCCACCGCTTGAGCCAACATTTGGGTCACTGAATGGGCCTCCCAATGAGCCCAAATCACTCTCAATTTAGGCCTGATTGGTCCCTAATTGAGTCGATATTGTTTCACTCCAATACTGACTCAAGTAGACCTAAACTAACTTGATCTAGGTAAATTATTACAAAACACTTAATCATATGTTCTCCAGCATGTCATTGTTTCTTCCGGCACTTCGTTCGATCCTTTAACGCATCGTCCTCTCCTTCGGCATATTGCCCAATCGACATGTTAACTCTTATAACTTCTAATCTCCTTAGCGCAATGTCTAATCCTTCGGCTTGATGTCCAAATTAATGGCATGAAGCCTTTAGCCGACATGTCGACCGATCCTCCGACCCGATGTCCAATCTTCTAACATGTTCCACTCCGACCCAATATGATTCTTCCTACTTTAATCAATTTGCCTCTCCTTGATCGAAGCTAGTCTTGCATCACTCAAAACGTAGATTATATCACAAACTCATCAATTGATTTTATTATCAAAATCTGAGATTCAACAAAAGATCCAATAAAGAATAGGCTAGGGTTCAAAGAAAATAACAATATGCTAAATAAATATCAACAAAACTGATGTATAGATGTATGACCTTATAACGTAAATGTTTGTTGAATATGGGATTTTGATGATTAAATTAATCAATAAATTATTGATCTAATCCATATGTTGAGATAAGTGTTGCAGGATTGACTACGGTAATGAATAAGGCATAAAGCATATGTTGGGCCAAAGTCAAAGATTGGACGATATGATGAAGATTTGGACGATGTGTCGAAAGCTCATCGAGAGTTCATCGAGAACTCGCCGAGAAGTCATCGGGAGCTCATCGAGAGTTCGTCGGGAGTTTGCTAAGAGTTCTTCGGGGGTTCACCAAAAGCATGCCAAAAGTTCACTAGAAGTTTATCGAGATTTCACCTAAAGAATAATTGACATACCAGACAAAGATTGCTTAGTTAATGCTTTAATTATAGTAGTTAGAACTTAGATCGAGTTAGGATTGGGAGGCAATCTCACTAACTCAGTTAGGGGTCAGACTAGGCGGTGGTATCACCTAGTTGTCATGGACAAACTTCTAAACAGGATGTTTGATGTAATGCTTATGGATGTCCGTGTCTTTTGGTATGTTCATTCTTTGCCTAGCATGTAGAGGGATAGCCGAAGGCTTAATAGTCCCATTTTAGTTGGGTTTGGTGGCCGCTTTAAGCTTATAAATAAAGGTTGTGTCATGTGGACACTTATGAGAGATTTTCGATCTGTAATAGACCATTTTGACCCTTTATTGTGCAACTGTTCAAAGCTTGTAAAGTCTGTTTGTAATTTGCATTGTTTATAAAGTGTTTTTCGGAAATGTTTGTTTGTGGATCCTGAATGAGGCGTTTTCTCTAACCCGTTCTCTCTTTTGTGGGTCCTAAGGGACATGGGAGGCTTCGGGGAGGCTGACCTTTGCGGACGGACACGCAAGGGTGCCGCACGACTTAGGCAAAATTAGCTAAGTCTATGAAAGATGGTATCAGAGCGGGACAAATACTCATAGAAATACTTAGCATGCAAACGTGGGAGACCTAGCGGGGCTGCGTTGAGAGCAGTCAGCACACGCATGGCCGTTTGGGGGAAAACGTACATGGAGATGTAGGGAAAAGGAGTCGCTCGGAGGAGCGGGCATCTAAGACTGGCATTCAGAGGAATGGCCAACCCTTCGCGCAAGAGCCACCATGAGAACAGACAATCTTGGAAGAATGCAGAGCGCACAAAGGTTAGGATGGCTAAGTTTGAGCTATGGCTCAACATTGACAACTATACTTGATGGTGCTCAAGGCAAGCGAGGCGCTTGGTAAAGGATGAGACCATGTAGGGTGGAATGAGTTGTCCAACGACCGAAAGAGTTGTGCAAAGCTCATAGAGGTGAGGGGAATTGTTAACTCGAAGAAATTGGTACTCATGCATGGGCTTGTTGTTAGGATCGGAGCGGCACTAAGAGGGGGGGGGTGAATTAGTGCAGCGGTGAAGTGCGATAAACTTTTCATGATTTAAACACTTTTCGAAAACTTCGTACGTTAAAAGCAACGTTTTCATTTAAAACCGTTTTGATTGCATTTTAACTTGAAGAGATAAGTAAGACAGAGACAAAGCAGTATAGCATTAAAGTGCAAATGGTTTGCAGTAATATAAATGACAATAAGTAAATGCAAACCAGAGATTACACCGATTTTACAATGGTTCGGTCAAATGACCTACATCCACTTGCGAGGCCCCTCTTCGATGAGGCTCCCACCTTCCACTAGCAAATCTCTTGAAAGGAAAGGGTAAATACCCCTCTTACAACTTTTACAAGCGGTTCACTCTCTTACAGATTTTCAGCAAGAAAGAAGGAGGTGAACACTAGCAAATTGAAAACAAGACTAGCAAAGACTCTTCTAAGACTTTTCTCTCAATCACTTGCTGCTCAAAAAGTTGTGTTCTCAGCTGAGACTTGAGAGGTATTTATAGGCCTCAAGAGGGTTCAAATTTGGGCTCCAAAAATTTGAATTCTCTTATGTTCCCGATGCTGGCGGTGCCACCGCCCAGCGCTCGGGTGCTGGACGGTGCAACCGCCCAGCCCAGGAGGTGTCACCGCCCAGCTCTCGGGTGTTGGGCGGTGCCACCGCCTAGGCCAAATCAGCTCACTGGTTGGGCTCCAAACTTGGCCCAAACCAGTCCGAACTCAGGCCCAATTGGCCCCTACTTGGGTTATAGGATTAACACCTAATCCTAACCCTAATTAATGTACTAACTACGAATTTAAAGATATTTTCTAAGCTATTACAAAGTCCGTAAGTCAAGACTTCTTCCGGCGAGCTTCCGGCGAACTTCCGGCGGTCTTCCGATAAACTCTCAAAAACCATTCAGCGGACTCTCGGCAAGCTCCTAGACTTCATGATTTGATCTTGGCGAGTTCCAACGAGCTTCTTCGGCAAGGTCTGATAGTTCTCAGTGAGCTCCATGAACTTCCAACGAACCTTCCGGCGAGCTTCTAAAAAACCCTTCGGCAAGCTCCCTACTCATTCTCGGCTAGTTCCGGCAACATTCCCGACGAACCTTCGGACTTCCGTCGAACTCTCGAACTCCCAACGAATCCTTCGCGCTTGACTCCGATACTTTGTTTTGCTTTATGTCTTCATCGTTATCGTAGTTAATCCTGCACACACAAGCAAAAACTCTACTCTGATCTAGACAATTATTATAAAGCGAATTGACATTCTGTTGCTCGGCACGTCATTGGTTAGCGCTTCGTCCGATTCTTCGGTGCATCGTCCTCTCTTGTGGCTTGTTGCCCAATCGACGGTTGACCTCCGCAACCCCGATATCCTTGGCGCAATTTTGCTCTCCTTGGCCCGATGCCCGACGTTCGAAGCATTCAGCCATCTAATATCCTAATGTGATCTCCTCCGGCGCAACGTCAATTCCTCCTGCCTTAATTATCTAATCCTGATCGAGTAGACCTGCATCACTCAAAATACAGTTAAACATAAACATAATTATCAATTGGTTTCATCATCAAAATACGAGATTCAACAATCTCCCCCTTTTTGATGATGACAACCAATTGATGACGGAGTTAAACTTGACTCCCGGAGTTTAAACAAACTCCCCCTATCAATATGCCGTATTGATAGAACCTTGAATTCAAACTGAATTCAAGTCATTGCAATATTCATCATGAATACTTGCAACACATCATCATGAACATATGCATAAACGTATGCATATCATGTCATCAACATACTTCTCCCCCTTTGTCATCAACAAAAAGGAGAAGTACAACTATTCTTTGTGTTTGTAATATAAGTTCAACTCATTGCATGAAAATCATAATATTAAGTTTTATCATCATGCAGTTTTGAAGCTAGAAACTTTAGCAAGTAATGCATCATGCTTAGGACATTCAAGCTATCAAGTTTTAGATATGCAAGTTTTACAGTATACAAGATAGCACTTTTGGTAATGTTCAAGATAGTAAGTTCTACATCATGCAAGCTAGCAATATTGAGATGTTCAAGAAAGCAACTCTTGCTTCTTGAAATATGCAAATTTGTCAAGTTTTGCTAGATGTGCAAGTTAGCATTTTTGCCTCTTAAGATAGGAAAGATAGCACATTTGCTTCTTTTGAGATAGCAACTTTTTGCTTCTCTTTAGACTACAAGCTAGCAATTTTTACGATATGTAAGTTTCACAATATACAAGCTAGCAAAAATTTCGAAAGCAAATGCAAGATAGATTTCTTGTGTAAGCTCATAATTCTTGCTTCCTATTGCAATGTGCAAGTTGCAAGTTTTGCTTCTTGAGATAGGCAAGATAACACCTTTGCAATTTTTGTTTCTTAAGATAGGCAAGCTTGTGATGTTCAAAATAACAAGCTCTTTCTTCTAGAAGTGCCATTTTTGCTTTCTTTGCAAAGTGTAAGCTAGCAAAATGTTTGAAAAAGTGATCAAGTTTTGCAACATACAAGCTAGCAAAAATTCCGAAATAGCAAGAGATAATGTTTTACATGAGGTAAGCAAACAATTTGGCAAATGTTACATTTGCACCTTCTCTTTTGAGAAGTGCAATTTTTGCTTTTATCTTGAATTGTGCAAGCTAGTTAGTTTGCCTCTTTTCATGATGTCCACGCTAGAAATTCTTGCTCCCCCTTTGTCATTGTCAAAAAGAAGGGAAGACCCTTATATCAATTTTCATATTATGACAAAAGTATGTATCATTCTTATTTGTGCATCATTATATATTCAAATTAAAACATACACAATTTCAATAACCTTATTTTTCATGCACGATACCGAAAAATAAATCAATCATCATTAATAAGCATATCATACATGATACTCAAACATTAAAATTTTTAAGCATTTATCAACATGTTGATCATGATACTAAACATTCATCATTTAAAGCATTCATGATACACATCATATGCAATAAATACATCATGTACATTATTATTATAAGTATTGCATACATCATTTTAACTTTATGAATATTTCATCATTGCATGCATTATACCAAAACATTTCAAGCCATGCAAGCCATAAATACAAAGAAATCATGTCATGAAGGATAAAATCATTTGAATACCAAAAGACATGATTCATATAGTAAATATCTTCTTTAAATAAAATATCAAGAAAAATCATAGGAGTACAAAGAAGAGATCTTGTTTTAAAAGAAAAAATCAAGTAATAACTCCAAGAACTCACAAGGAAAAATCATGATTAATTTAGAAAATCTCCTCTCAAGAGAATAGCAAGTAAAATCGTAGAAGATCGATTAATGAGAAATTTTGATTTATAATAAAATCTCATGTATCGAATGTCGAGAAATCAAAATGATGATTTATATAAAAAATATCACAAGTTATATTCAAGAGAAAAATCATCATTCATTTTCAACTTATTCAATTTGTCACATCAATATTTCTTAGATATGCATGATACCAAAACATGGTTTTAAATCTTTAACATATAACATGCATAAATTGAAAGGAGAAGGGAAGAATTCAAACATACAAATATTTCAACCATCTCATAAACAAATGTAAGCCCAAATCATGAATCCAAAATTCCATGAATCAAAATGATCATCAAAGGTAACCTCATGTTATTCCAAGAAATCAATATCATGATTTTGATAAAACTCATTTCAAATTTAAATCATCAAAATCATCAAAATATCAACATTACTTTCAAGAGATTCAAAATGGTATACATAGATTTATCATAATAAACATCAAGATCAATAGGATAGAGAAAAATAATTTTTCAAGGAAAAAATATTTTCCTCTTTTTAGTTGTTTCAATTCATATGATTTTATTTCACTTATACCAAATAAAAACATGTATAATGTTTAAAACCGAAAGTGTAAGATTTATTACAACAAAGATTAATAAGGCACTTTCATTATGGTAAAAATCAATAATCCATAAATCACAGGATTCATATGCATAATTTCGAAATTTATTAAGCATGATCATTATGCATGACACTAAAACATGGTTTCAAAATGTTTAATATTCTCATTACATCATTATGCAATGGTTTTATTGAACATAATTTTGAATGATTCTTATAGATAACTAAAACTTCTTTAGTTTTAATTTATGTGATTGACTTTATATTAGCATGCTCAAGTTTTGTTCTTATGTCAAAAACATACATCATGTTTGAAAACCAAAGACAAGGTTTAAAAAAAAATCATCAAGCCTTCCATATAAAAACCATGCATCATCATTGAAGGTTAATATGGAAATCATCAAAATACACATTCTTGCTTCTCAAGCACATATATATGATTATTTAAATCTAACATTTTATTCTATTAACATAAAACATACAATTTTCAAGAAAAATAATTATTCAAAAGAAAAGAGAAAATGCATCATGGAAAACATCAAGTAATTTCAAAATAATTCAAGAGAGTTGAGTTATTTACCTTGTAGTCGAAGCCCATCAAAGCCCAATTCGTCGTTTCACCTTTGGAAGTTTTTGATTCATCCTTGGTTGCCTTCCTCATCTTTGGCCTCTTCCTTCGTTCAAGTTCATTGTTTATTTTAGATTTTTGTTTAATAAACTTATTAAGATTTAGTGTTCGAAATTCAAGTTCATCATTGTCCTCATCACTTGAGTCATTGCTCAAGTGGTATCTATTTGTCTGGAGTTCCAAATCTTTCCTGTTCTTTGGAAGGTGATTTTGTTCATCATGTGCATTGTGCACCATTTCATATGTCATCAACAAACCAATTAGTTCTTCAAGTGGAAAAATATTTAAATCTTTTGTTTCTTGTATTGCGGTTATTTTAGAATCCCACCTTTTTGGAAGGGATCTTAAGATCTTGCTTACGATATCAAAATTCGAAAAAGATTTACCAAGAACTCTTAGATTATTGACGACATCCGTGAAACGGGTGTATATGTCGCCTATAGTCTCGCTTGGTTGCATTTGAAAAAGCTCAAAATTATGCAATAAAATGTTAACTTTCGAGTCTTTGACTCTACTAGTTCCCTCGTGCGTGATTTTAAGTGTTCGCCAAATATCGAAAGCCGTTTCGCACGTAGAAATCCGATTAAACTCATTTTTGTCCAAAGCGCAAAATAAGGCATTCATAGCCTTTGCGTTTAAAGAAAAATATTTCTTCTCCAAATCTGACCATTCGTTCATCGGTTTAGGGGGAAGTTGAAAACTGTTTTCAACGATATTCCATAAATCCAAATTCATAGAAATCAAGAAAACTCTCATTCGAGTTTTCCAATAAGTGTAGTCCAATCCGTTAAACAACGGTGGATGAAATACCGATAAGCCCTCTTGAAAGCCATGAAGAGCCATTTCTCTCGAGTGTAAATCCGAAATGAGAAATATCGAGCTCTGATACCAATTGTTAGGATCGGAGCGGCACTAAGAGGGGGGGGGGGGGGGGGGGGTGAATTAGTGCAGCTGTGAAGTGCGATAAACTTTTCACGATTTAAACACTTTTCAAAAACTTCGTACGATAAAAGCAACGTTTTCGTTTAAAACCGTTTCGATTGCGTTTTAACTTGAAGAGATAAGTAAGACAAAGACAAAGCAGTATAGCATTAAAGTGCAAATGGTTTGCAGTAATATAAATGACAATAAGTAAATGCAAACCAGAGATTACGCCGATTTTATAGTGGTTCGGTCAAATGACCTACATCCACTTGCGAGGCCCCTCTTCGATGAGGATCCCACCTTCCACTAGCAAATCTCTTGAAAGGAAAGGGTAAATACCCCTCTTACAACTTTTACAAGCGGTTCACTCTCTTACAGATTTTCAGCAAGAAAGAAGGAGGTGAACACTAGCAAATTGAAAACAAGACTAGCAAAGACTCTTCTAAGACTTTTCTCTCAATCACTTGCTGCTCAAAAAGTTGTGTTCTCAGTTGAGACTTGAGGGGTATTTATAGGCCTCAAGAGGATTCAAATTTGGGCTCCAAAAATTTGAATTCTCTTATGTTCCCGATGCTAGCGGTGCCACAACCCAACCAAGCGGTGCCACCGCCCAGCGCTCGGGTGCTGGACGGTGCAACCGCCTAGCCCAGGAGGTGTCACCGCCCAGCTCTCGGGTGCTGGGCGGTGCCACCGCCTAGGCCAAATCAGCTCACTGGTTGGGCTCCAAACTTGGCCCAAACCAGTCCGAACTCAGGCCCAATTGGCCCCTACTTGGGTTATAGGATTAACACCTAATCCTAACCCTAATTAATGTGCTAACTATGAATTTAAAGACATTTTCTAAGCTATTACAAAGTCCGTAAGTCAAGACTTCTTCCGGCGAGCTTCCGGCGAGCTTCCGACGAACTTCCGGCGGTCTTCCAATAAACTCTCGAAAACCATTCTACGGACTCTCGGCAAGCTCCTAGACTTCACGATTTGATCTTGGCGAGTTCCAACGAGCTTCTTCGGCAAGCTCCGATCTTTCTCGGTGAGCTCCGCGAACTTCCAACGAACCTTCCAGCGAGCTTCTGAAAAACCCTTCGGCAAGCTCCCTACTCATTCTCGGCTAGTTCCGGCAACATTCCGACGAACCTTCGGACTTCCGTCGAACTCTCGAACTCCCAACGAATCCTTCGCACTTGACTCCGACACTTTGTTTTGCTTTATGTCTTCGTCGTTATCGTAGTTAATCCTGCACACATAAGCAAAAACTCTACTTTGATCTAGACAATTATTATAAAGCGAATTGACATTCTGTTGCTCGGCACGTCATTGGTTGGCGCTTCGTCCGATTCTTCGGTGCATCGTCCTCTCTTGCGGCTTGTTGCCCAATCGGTGGTTGACCTCCGCAACCCCGATATCCTTGGCACAATTTCGCTCTCCTTGGCCTGATGCCCGACGTTCGAAGCATTCAGCCATCTAATATCCTAACGTGATCTCCTCCAGCGCAACGTCAATTCCTCCTGCCTTAATTATCTAATCCTGATCGAGTAGACCTGCATCACTCAAAATGCAGTTAAATGTAAACATAATTATCAATTGGTTTCATCATCAAAATATGAGATTCAACACTTGTATACGGACGATGGAATGTTCGCGACCATCCCAAGGTGATTGAAACTCGTTGCCATGGAGCATTGAAACTTTCTCTTCGGCATGTGAAGGATACGTCCGTAGGAGGTTGAAGTGTGTAACGAGTTCAGCATGTTGCTAGGCCTTGAGTGGTGCAATGGGGGATATATTGACGTAGAGTCACAATCTAGCAAGTACGTTTGCAGGAGGTAGAACAATGCATAGTTTGTTTAGAAAATCGGTGTAGTCCAAGGGGATGGTGGTCTCCGAAACAAAGAGAGATGTTGCTCCAACGAGATAGTTATCCAGGTGGGATAGATCCCGATTTCTCTAGAGGGAGAATCATGTGGGACGGACCGCATATGTTATGGAGGAGTTGTTGAATCTCGGATTTTGATGATAAAATCAATTGATGGGTTAATTGATCTAATCCATATTATCGAGTTAAGTGTGCAGGATTAACTATGATAACCAGAAAACACAAAGCAAGAATACCGGAGTCAAGTTCGATGGACGTTTAAGAGTCCGAAGAATCATTGGAGATGTTGCCGGAACCAACCGAGAAGAAATCGGGAACCTATCAAAATTTTTGGAAGTTCGCCGAAGAGATCGTCGGAGGTTCATGGAGATCACCGAGAAGGCTCGGCTACTCGTTAAAGTCATCACAAGTTCGGGAGCCAGCTGGGAGTCCGTCGGAAGAAGTTCATCAGAAAGCTCACCGGAACAAGACTCGACGTTCGTAGTTGAAAACTTGCTTAGGATGTGTTTTGTTATGTAGTTCACTTGTAATTAGGATTAGGATTAAGAGATAATCCTATATCCTGGTTAGGGGCCAATTGGGTCCAAAATTAGACTTGGTTTGGGCTAAATTTGAAGCCCAACAAGTGAACCGAAGGGTCTGGCGGTGGCACCGCTTGACTGCGCGGTTGCACCGCCCAGCACCCGAGAGTTGGGTGGAGGCACCGCCCAGCACTATCAGTGTCTGACACTGACAGGCGGTGGCACCGCCAGCATCGGGAACCCAAAGAGAATTCAAATTTTGGAGCCCAAATTTGAATCCTTTTGAGGCCTATAAATACCCCTCAAATCTCAGCTGAGATTACAACTTTTTGAGAAGCAATTGATTGAGAGAAAGGTCTTAGAAAAGTCTTTGCTAGTCTTGTTTTCAATTTGCTAGTGTTCACCTCCTTCTTTCTTGCTGAAAATCTGTAAGAGAGTGAACCCTTGTAAAAAGTTGTAAGAGGGGTATTTACCCTTCCCCTTCAAGAGATTTGCTAGTGGAAGGTGGGAGCCTCATCGAAGAGGGGCCTCGCAAGTGGATGTAGGTCATTTGACCGAACCACTGTAAAATCGGCGTGATCTCTGGTTTGCATTTACTTATTGTCATTTACATTACTGCAAACCATTTGCACTTTAATGCTCTACTTCTTTGCCTCCGTCTTACTTATCTCTTCAAGTTAAAACGCAATCGAAATGGTTTCAAACGAAAACATTGCTTTTATCGTACGAAGTTTCCGAAAGTGTTTAAATCGTCAAAAGTTTATCACACTTTACTGCTGCACTAATTCACCCCCCCCTCTTAGTGCCGCTCCGATCCTAACAATTGGTATCAGAGCTAAGCTCACTCTCATATTTGGTTTGATACCCAAGAGAGATGGCTTACTCCGGCATACATGAGGGTCATTCTATCACATGTCCACCCTTGTTTAATGGGTCAGATTATACTTATTGGAAGACTCGTATGAGGATCTTCCTCATTTCCATGGATTTCGAGCTTTGGACTATTGTTGAAAACGGATTTCAAAAATCTTCTCTTCCGATGAGCGAATGGAATGTATCGGAGAAGAAGGTTTTTGCCTTAAATGCAAAGGCTATGAATGCCTTGTTTTGTGCACTAGACAAAAATGAATTTAATCGTGTTTCAATTTGTGATTCGGCTTTTGATATTTGGAGAACTCTTGAGGTCACTCATGAAGGCACTAGCCGAGTGAAAGAGTCCAAAATCAACATCCTTGTGCACTCTTACGAACTTTTCCGAATGAAACCAAGTGAGTCCATCGGAGACATGTACACCCGGTTTACGGATGTCATCAATGGACTCAAAGCTCTTGGTAAAGATTTTACTAACTTTGAACTAGTAACTAAAATCTTAAGATCCCTCCCTAAAAGTTAGGATCCAAAAGTTACGGCCATTCAAGAGGCCAAAGACCTTAAAACATTCCCTCTTGAAGAACTCATTGAGTCTTTAATGACCTAAGAAATGACATGTCAAGCTCATGATGAGCTCGAGAACCCCTTCCAAAGAACAGGAAGAATATGACACTCAAATCACAAGAATACCACTTGAAAGGAACATCAAGTGATGAGGACAGTGACAATGACGTTGCACTTTTGACTCAAAAATTTTAAAAATATTTAAGAAAGAACAAATTTAAAAATAATATAAAAAATAAATTCGAACAAAAGAAGGACCAAGTGATTTGCTATGAATGTAAAAAACCGGGACACTACAAGAACAATTGTCCTCAAGCCAAAAAGAGAACATCAAAGAAGAAGGCGCTCAAGGTAACATGGGATGATTCAAGCGCGTCCGAAGAAGAGGAGTCCAACACCGAGCAAGTTGCTCATTACGCCCTAATGGCCATCGGAGAAGAGGTAACGGATTTAATTGATGCAGATTTACCTTATCATGAATTGTTAAATGCTTTCCATGAGTTATTTGATGAATGTAAGACAATTAGTAGAAAATATAAATTGCTAAAAAAGGAGCATGATAGTCTCACTTGTGATATCGATAAATTAAAAACTGAATATCATGATAGTTTAGCTCCATGTATAAAATGCCATGATCTAGAATCTCTCCAAAAGGAGAACTTGCTACTTAAGGACACCTTGAAGAAATTCGAGGTTGGTAGCAAATATTTGAACATGATCCTTACAAATAAGGGTCACGTTCCTAAAAGAAGTGGAATCGGATTTGTGAGAAGTCCTCACCAAAATCCAACCACCTTTATTAAAGGCCCCGTCTTACATGTTCGACACCAAAGCAATTGCAACTTTTGTTGTAAATATAGACATAAAACTTATAAATGTCCATTCAAGAAAATTAGTCTGAACAAACTAATTTGGGTTCCTAAAGGAACCATGATCAATTCTATGCAATATGATGAATAAGTTTTTAAGGCACCCAAAAGAAAATGGGTACCTAAAAATAATCCCTTCTTGTAGAAACATACACCATCACAAGCTAGGAGCAAGAGATGTTATCTAGATAGTGGATGCTCAAGACATATGACTGGAGATCCATCTCATTTCTCTATGCTCACTAGGAAAGAAGAAGGGTACGTCACCTTCGGAGACAACAACCAAGGCAAAATCATTGGCAAGGGAACCATAGGTAACAAATTAAAATTTTCTATTGATGATGTCTTACCAGTTGATGGATTGAAACATAATCTCTTGAGTGTTAGTCAATTATGCGATAAAGGTTATATCGTTAGATTTGAATCAAATGTGTGTATTATTGAAAAACCAAACCATAACATAACTATGATTGCATTAACACAAATAATGTCTACAACATCAACCTTGATGAACTAAGTAATGAAATGTGCTTCTCCGCTTTAAATGATGATGCTTGGCTTTGGCATAGGAGACTAGGCCATGCAAGCATGAAACTAATATCTAAGATCTCATCTAGAGATTTAGTGTGAGGAATTCCAAATATAAAGTTTATTAAGGACAAAGTATGCGATACATGTCAACTAGGTAAACAAATAAAAACTAGTTTCAAACCAAAAACTCAAATTAGCACCACTAGACCATTACAATTGATTCATTTGGACTTATTTGGACCAATTGATACGACAAGTCTAGGGGGAAGCAAATATGCGTTTGTAATTGTGGATGACTATACTAGATACACTTGGACCTATTTCTTAGCTCACAAAAGTGATTGCTTCAAAGTGTTTTTCTAAATTTTGTAAACTCAATCAAAACGAAAAAGGTTTCATGATTTCATCAATTCGGAGTGATCACTGTGGCGAATTTTAAAACCGTGACTTTCAAAATTTTTGTGAGGTTAATGGATACAATCACAACTTCTCCAATCCGAGGAATCCCCAACAAAATGGAGTAGTTGAAAGAAAAAATAGAAACCTATAAGAAATGGCAAGAACTATGTTAAATGAACATAGTTTAACTAAGTATTTTTGGGCCGAAGCCGTAAATACGGTTTGCTACATCATGAATAGAGTCCTAATAAGACCATCCTTATTAAAAACTCCCTATGAATTATGGAAGAAGAAAAAACTAAATATTTCCTATTTTAAAGTTTTCGGTTGTAAATGCTTTATTTTGAATGAAAGGGATGCCTTAGAAAAATTTGATGCTAAATCCAATGAAGGCATCTTTCTTGGTTACTCTTCCATTTCTAAGGCTTTTTGGGTTTTTAACAAAAGAACCTTAGTAATAGAAGAGTCTATTCATGTAGTTTTTAATGAAATTTCTAATTTAAAGAAAAATGATTTTGATGATGATCTTGGTTTTGATAATTTGAATTTAAATGAACCCCCTCCTCAAAATAGTAACTTGGATGCACCTTCTTCCGAAATTTCCTTACCTAAGGAATGGAAGTATATAGATGCTTATCCAAAGGAGCTAATTATAGGAGATACATCAAAAGCGGTTCAAACTCGTTCCTCTTTAAAAAAATTTTGTGCTAACGCCGCCTTCCTTTCTCAAATCGAACCTAAATGCATTGACGAAGCCATAAAAGATGATTTTTGGGTTATCGCAATGCATGAGGAATTGAATCAATTTGAGAGGAATAAGGTATGGAAGCTTGTTTCTAGACCTAGTGACCATTTAGTCATTGGTACTAAATGGGTCTTTAGAAACAAGCAAGACGAAAATGGTATCGTGGTTAGAAACAAGGCTAGATTAGTGGCCAAAGGTTTCAACCAAGAAGAAGGTATCGATTACAAAGAAACCTTCGCTCCCATGGCTCGATTAGAAGCCATAAGGATGCTCTTTGCCTATGCTAGTAGTAATAATTTTAAACTATTTCAAATGGATGTCAAAAGTGCTTTCTTGAATGGTTTTATTTCCAAAGAAGTATATGTCGAACAACCTCCCGGATTTGAAAATTCTCTTCTTCCTAATCATGTATTCAAATTGACTAAGGCTCTCTATGGCTTGAAACAAGTTCCTAGAGCTTGGTATGAAAGGCTTAGTTCCTTTCTTATTTTAAATAATTTTAACAAAGGCAAGGTTGATACTACATTGTTTATCAAACATTTTCAAAATAATTTTCTTATTGTGCAAATTTATGTTGACGATATTATTTTTGGCTCTTCGGATGAATCACTATGTAAATCATTTGCCAAATGTATGAGTCATGAATTTGAAATGAGTTTAATGGGTGAATTAACTTTCTTTTTGGGATTACAAATCAAACAATTTAGTGATGGTATATTTCTTAACCAATCTAAATATACATTAGAATTGTTAAAACGATTTAACATGGATAATTCAAAAGCAATAAACACCCCTATGAGTACTTCGACTAAGTTAGATATGGATGAAAATAGTGAAAATTTCGATCAAAAAACATATAGGGGTATGATAGGTAGTCTACTCTACCTCATTGTGACAAGACCGGATATTATGTTTAGTGTAGGACTCTGCGCTAGGTTTCAATCAAATCCTAAATTATCTCATCTTAAAAGTGTTAAAAGAATATTTCGGTATCTTAAAGGAACTCCAAATTTAGGATTGTGGTATCCAAAATCTGAAAAATTTGATTTAATAGCTTATGCAGATGCCGATTTTGGCGGATGCAGGATAGATAGAAAAAGTACATCTGGAACATGTCAATTTTTAGGACATGCACTTGTTTCTTGGACTTCCAAGAAATAAAATTCAGTTGCACTATCTACGGCGGAAGCCGAATACATTGCTGCAAGTACATGCTGTGCACAAGTTGTTTGGATGAAAAATACATTAGAAGACTATGGAATTCACTTTAAAAATATTTCCATAAAATGTGATAATACTAGTACCATATGTCTTACTAAAAATCCAATTCAGCACTCTAGAACTAAGCACATTGACGTTAGGCATCATTTCATACGCGATCATGTCCTTAACAATGATGTTATTCTAGAATTCATTGACACAAAGCATCAATTAGCAGATATATTTACAAAAGCTTTGAATGAAGACCAATTTGAATTCATTAGAAGGGAATTAGGTATGTTAAATTGTCCCTAAGAATAAACTTGTTTGAATGGATTTTCCGTAAAGTTTTTCATTCTCTCTCCGTTCTTCGGTGAATCTGATCCTTCTCTTTCGATTCTAAATGACATGTTAAATTATCTTATCCTATCTTGAGTCAAACACCGCTCCCATCTGATCAAGATTAATGATTTTATGATATTTTGAATCTCGAAATTGATTTTGATGGCTTGATTATGAGTTTCAAGTTGACGAATTGAATTTGAATGGATTTGTATTCAAATTATGATCTTGACTTATTGGAGTTACTACTTGAAATTTTTTTTCTTATCCCAATCTCTTCCTTATACATCTATAATTTTTGTTATTTATAGAAAGAAGAGATTTGATAATATGGATGAATGCTGAATTTTCCTTTAAGATGAACTTTGCGTAAATATTTTAGCATACTTAATTTTGAATGATAAAATCTTTGTATGATCAATGATAATATGGATGAATGATGTATGATCAATGATAAAATCTTTGTATGACAAATTATGTGCTTCAAGTCTCATTCACTTTTTGTTGATGACAAAGGGGGAGAAAAGTGATGACTTGTATCATTTTAATAGCATGACTTATATGAATTGCAAAAGCTTGTGTGATATGAATGTCTTATATGCCTTGTAAAATCTTTGAGAATATCGCAAGATCGATTGATCATATTGAAAGCATGTCTAACATGTATATCATGAAATTCATGTTGAAAATCATGACTATGCTTTTCATCGAAGTTTTGCATTTACTTATGCTTAATGAGAATAACGATAAGTTCTATGGTTAGAACTTATCGGTTTATGCTTGAATTCAATGGGATTGAATTCAAGTGTTTTTACCTTCTCATAATATGGCATATAGATAGGGGGAGTTATGTTTAACTCCGTCATCAATTGATTATCATCATCAAAAAGGGGGAGATTGTTGAATCTCGGATTTTGATGATAAAATCAATTGATGGGTTAATTGATCTAATCCATATTATTGAGTTAAGTGTGCAGTATTAACTACGATAACCAGAAAACATAAAGCAAGAATACCGGAGTCAAGTTCGAAGGGCATTTAAGAGTCCGAAGAATCATCGGAAATGCTGCCGGAACCAACCGAGAAGAAATCGGGAACCTGTCGGAATTTTTGGAAGTTCGCCGAAGAGATCGTCGGAGGTTCACGGAGATCACCGAGAAGGCTCAGCTACTTGTTAAAGTCATCACAAGTTCGGGAGCCAGCTGGGAGTCCGTCGGAAGAAGTTCGTCAGAAAGCTCGCCGGAACAAGACTCGACGTTCGCGGTTGAAAACTTGCTTAGGATGTGTTTTGTTATGTAGTTCACTTGTAATTAGGATTAGGATTAAGAGATAATCCTATATCCTGGTTAGGGGCCAACTAGGCCCAAAATTAGACTTGGTTTGGGCTAAATTTGAAGCCCAACAAGTGAACCGAAGGGTCTGGCGGTGGCACCGCCAGACTGGGCGGTTGCACCGCCCAGCACCCGAGAGATGGGCGGTGGCACCGCCCAGCACTGTCAGTGTCTGACACTGACAGGCGGTGGCACCGCCAGCATCGGGAACCCAAAGAGAATTCAAATTTTGGAGCCCAAATTTGAATCCTCTTGAGGCCTATAAATATCCCTCAAATCTCAACTGAGATTACAACTTTTTGAGAAGCAATTGATTGAGAGAAAGGTCTTAGAAAAGTCTTTGCTAGTCTTGTTTTCAATTTGCTAGTGTTCACCTCCTTCTTTCTTGCTGAAAATCTGTAAGAGAGTGAACCCTTGTAAAAAGTTGTAAGAGGGGTATTTACCCTTCCCCTTCAAGAGATTTGTTAGTGGAAGGTGGGAGCCTCATCGAAGAGGGGCCTCGCAAGTGGATGTAGGTCATTTGACCGAACCACTGTAAAATCGGCGTGATCTCTGGTTTGCATTTACTTATTGTCATTTACATTACTGCAAACCATTTGCACTTTAATGCTCTACTTCTTTGTCTCCGTCTTACTTATCTCTTCAAGTTAAAACGCAATCGAAACGGTTTCAAACGAAAACGTTGCTTTTATCGTACGAAGTTTCCGAAAGTGTTTAAATCGTCAAAAGTTTATCACACTTTACCGCTGCACTAATTCACCCCACCCCCCCCCTAGTGCGCTCCGATCCTAACAGGAGTACCTCAACAACAACAACTCCATGAAGCTCAATAGACCGAGCAAGCGGCAAGGAGTTGTCACATGATCTCGCTTGAGAGAATGCATTGGTGGATGCATTGCGAGATCAAGTGGGGGAGCGATCCAAAGCAACACAAATAAAGGCACACTTGGAGTCGATATGGAGATCGAACTTAAGGGAGGGCTGACCCATGGAATGGTAGGCGCGAGGGCCACCATCAACTCAACACAAAATGAGGAGCAGAACAACTTGGGTGTAATTTGGTGAAGTACCCAAGCCGCATGAAGGGAGCCAGCATAGAAGATGGAACATGGAGCGGAGGCACTGTGCTTTCCTTAGACAGAGGTCAAGGACATAAACTCTTGCAGAGGCAAGAGGTAGGATCATGTTGTTCCATGGGTCCTTCATTCTAACGGAGCAGACTCATCTTGCATTGTGCCAAAGATGAAAGGAGTTTCTGGGCACATGCACCTTATCTCGGAGAAGCATTTGATGGAGGAACCAAGGCTACTCAACTTGCGGAGGCGAAGTTGGGTTCAGAAGACCTTGGCACGGGGCAAGAGGACATAGAGGCAGGTACTCTTGAAGAATATGCCACAGTGTTGCCAGTCAAGTTGCTAGGCAGGAAGCAATGCGCAATGGAGATTATGCTGGTAGAGGCAGAGGCCCAGGATCTAGACAATGGTGCACCATTTTCAACGAAGTCAGTGGACTTCGGGAGCTACTAGGCGACGGACTGTCCTAGAGCGGTGCTTCATCTAAGTATGACCCAAGAGTGGGTGGATGAAGGTCGATTGCAAAAGGAGTGAACAAAGTCGAAGGTGGAAGAGACCCTGCAATGTATTGGCAGAGGCCACATATGGAGGGATCACAATTCGAGCTTATCCCACAAGGATCAGAATGCAATAGAGATGTCACCAGGAGGCGATATGGTGTAGCGGATCGTGATGGAATAGTTTGTGACGATGCGATATACACGACATAGTCCCGTGAGGGACTAGATCATGAGGAGGTATGATCGGGAGCTACTGGAAGCTCCACTTCGGTGAACAACACGACAACAAGAAGGGTTATGGATTCAAGGAGTGAAGGCTATGGTACCGCAGAGGTGGTCTTCCGTGCGTGCATCGAATTTTGCATTGGATGAAAGCCTTGGTCATCAGCATATAGGGGCTGTGTTCCACCAAGGGAAAAGTTTGAATGCAAGCACCAGTGAGTCCCAAGGGAAGGACTTGATCATGCAGAGGTATGATCAAAGCAGCTGGAGAGTTGGACTGCTCCAGAGCCTATATTCGCTTAAGGGAGCCCGGCAAGTCAGAGGACAAGGTCGAGTAAGCGAACGTTGCTACCAAGGAAGCTAAGGAGAACAAAATCAGTGCAAATCCTATAACGTGATGGTGGAGGCCATGCATGGGAGTTACAGTCTGTCTTTCCATCGACCAAAGGGAGTTGCTTGGAGAACATAGAGGTGTTGAAGCAGGAGGTCGAAAGGGGTGAGGAAGCGACGACGAGTCCAAAGGGACTTAGCTACCCAAAATCAAGCATCAGTTAGAATGGAGGTGGACTCGGAGGGGTGCCACAGAGACATATCTACTGATCATGAAGAAAAGGGATGCAGATGCGAGGCGACGGATAGTAGGGCCATGGGCATGGCAGTGCCATGGTACCGCAGAGGCGGGACTTCCGTAAAAGTCATTGATCCCTTGCTCTCATGGAGGGAGAGCACTTGGTCGTGAAAGGGACCGAGGGCAGAGGCAAACTCCAAGTACCAAGATAAGGCTGAAGGGCAAAGGCCAAGGAACTTCGTAAGACCGATGTCAACGAGCTTCTCATCAAGATAGCTAAAAGTGAAGGACTTCGGGTCATGCAAGAGTGCACGACCAAGGAACGAAGCAGGCAGTATGCGATGCTGTACCTTTCCCACTCAGTGGAGTAGGCGACAGGGTTGATGGAGAAGACGGTACAATCCCAGAGGTGACCAAATCTATTAGAGAATTACTCCAAGTTAGGGTGAAAACTTTCTGTATTCCAAAAGTTTGATGGCATTGAGAAGGTGAATCACAGTAACTAACTCAACGCAAGGAGTGCAAACACTTCAAGTGCTTCAGAAGTGTGAGCAAAGAGCAGACGAAGGCTAGTAACCAACTCGATGCATGAAGTACAACCTTGAGGAAGCGGGCGAAGTTGAGTAACTTTTGCCTTCTCAACTCTTAAGAGAATGGGTGAAACCGAATACCCCAATTCTCTTATCTATCCAGAAAAGGAGCTCTGCACAGGTTCAAAGACCCTTTAAAGATAATGGAAGATAATAGTTGTTAAATCCTCACCAACGGTGATCACTGCTACTGAGAGTAGATTGTCCGCTTCATTTTCCAACGAAATGTCAATTGAAAGCGGAAGTGATGCAAGCATATTTGGAAGTGACAACTAAGTGAAAGAAAAGTCAATGGGCAAATTTTATGGAGGAAGGACCCAAAACATCAGAAGTTTGCGAGACAATGCTCGTTAAAGCTCCAACAAGTATCTACCTAGTTCAAGCAGCATGAGGCATTTGAGAGACTGACGCATAGTAAAGATGGTCTTTTCCTTCATTTGGAGGATCTGTAGGAACCAACAAGGATCAACACAACTCAGCCAACCCCACACTATGTTAGGATCGGAGCGGCACTAAGAGGGTGGGGGGGGGTGTGAATTAGTGCAGCGGATTAAAACTCATAAGTTTGAAAACGATTTCGTAAATACGTAGAGATTTTGTTTTGATAGTAACTTGAGTAAAATGAGAAAATGAGATCCGAAAGCTAGCAGTAGTGTAAATGACAATTTTAGGAAGGTAAATACTCACACATTCAAGGAACGCACCAATTTAAAGTGGTTCGGTCAAAATGACCTACATCTACTTGCGAAGCCTTCTTCAATGAGGCTCCCAACTTCCACTAGCAAATCACTTTGAAGGGGAAGGATGTTAGGACTCTAGCTAGGAGAGTCCTAATTGAGAGGGACATTCTGTTAGGACTCTAGCTAGGAGAGTCCTAATTGAGAGGGACATTCTATTAGGACTCTCCTAGTTAGTCCTAACAGAGTGTCCCTTTCAATTAGGACTCTCCTAGCTAGAGTCCTAACAGAATATCCCTCTCAATTAGGACTCTCCTAGCTAGAGTCTTAACAGAATGTCCCTCTCAATTAGGACTCTCCTAGCTAGAGTCCTAACAGACCCGCCCTCTTCAAATCAGCCTTGTCCTCAAGGCTGAGATTCCATGAACTCAGGGAACCGGGTCTTCAGCTCCTCATATGGTTCTCATGTGGCGTCTTCAAGTGGTAGATTATTCCAATGCACTAGTACTTCAGTAGAGGGATGTCGGCGACGCATCACGATCCTGCGATCGAGGATGGCCTGTGGTTGGGCTTGAATAACTCCATCCTCAGTTGTGTTGGGCAGTTGGATCTGGGGTGACTCGTGTTCTCCCAACTTGGGCTTTAGGCATGATACATGGAAGACAGGGTGAATTTTGGCATCTTCAGGTAATTTAAGTCTGTATGCCACGGCTCCAATACGCTCTGTGATCTGATAGGGCCCATAAAAACGTGGGGATAGCTTCATGGAGGCTCGAGTGTTGATAGAGAGTTGCTTGTATGGTTGTAGGCGAAGATATACCCAATCTCCCACTGAAAATTCTCTTTCACTTCGTCGTGTGTCGGCTTGCTGCTTCATTCTGGCTTGAGCGGTAGAGAGATTATCTTTTAACAGTTGTAAGAGTTTGTCCCTATCAATCAATTCTTGGTCAACCTGATCTACCTTGGCCGAGCCAATTATATACTTTGGAATCACAGGTGCTGGTCGACCATACAATGCTTCATAAGGGGCACATTTTGTAGATGAATGATATGTAGTATTATACCACCATTCGGCCCAAGGAAGCCATTTTGCCCACTCTTTCGGTCGGTCGCTAGCGAAACACCGGAGGTACGTCTCTAAGCACCTATTTACCACCTCTGTTTGGCCGTTAGTTTGTGGATGATATGATGTGCTCATCTTGAGTTTGGTGCTTTGTAACTGAAATAACTCGGTCCAAAATTTACTAGTGAAGATCCTGTCATGATCACTTACGATGGACCTTGGCATCCCATGCAGTTTAACAATATTTTCTATGAAAATCTGAGCAATACTAGCAACAGTGTAGGGATTTCTCACAGCACAAAAATGAGCATATTTCGTAAGTCGATCAACCACCACGAGAATCGTGCTTTTACCTTTGGAAGATGGCAACCCTTCAATGAAGTCCATGGAGATGTCAGTCCACACTGAGTCTGGTATGGGTAGTGGTTGTAGCTTCCCTGGATTTGCCATAGTTTCACCCTTGTGCTGTTGACATACATCACATTGTGCCACATATTCAGCAATAATTTTTTTCATCCCTCTCCAATAAAAATTTTGCTTCACTCTTTTGTAGGTTCTTAGGAATCCAGAGTGCCCTGCTGAAGGTATAGAGTGCATTTCATGCAAGATGATTGCGATGCAAGGGGAGTCAGGTATAAGCACAATGCGACCTTTGTAGCGTAAATCCCTCGAATCCCAAGTGTAGTGGGCTATTGCACTTGGATCCTCCTCCAATTTTTTTATGATCTTGCTGATCTCTGGATCCTTCTTCCATTCTTCCCTAATGTCCTCGAGGAGACCGGTGGTAAGAAGGGAGATGGCTGAAACCTTAGCTTGTTCAGGTAGCCGTGAGAGTGCATCTGCAACAACGTTTTCTTTCCCCTTTTTGTAAATAATTTCATAATCAAATCCAAGAAGTTTGGTTACCCATTTTTGCTGCTCAGGGGATGATATATTTTGCTCCAAAAAGTACTTGAGGCTTTTATGGTTAGTTTTAATTTGAAATCGCCGGCCGATCAGGTAGGGTCTCCACCTCGTTACTACGTGTACAATGGCAAGCATCTCCTTATCATATACTGACATATTTTGATGGGAGGGAGATAATGCCTTGCTAGTGTATGTGAGTGGTCAACCATTTTGCATGAGAACGGCTCCAATTCCGACTCCAGATGCGTCGGCCTCAATGATGAAGGGTTTATTGAAATCCGGTAGCGCAAGCACCGGCGTTGTTGTCATGGCTGCTTTAAGTTTGTCGAAGGCAGCAGAGGCTTTGCCCGACCATTGGAAAGCATCTTTTTTCAGTAAAGAAGTGAGTGGTGCACTGATCTTCCCATAGTCCTTAACAAATTTTCGGTAGTAGCCCGTTAGTCCAAGGAACCCCCGCAGTAATTTCACGTTTGTAGGTTTCGGCCAGCCTTGCATTGCCTCAATTTTTGTTGGGTCTACCGCCACTCCTTCTTCTGATATTATATGCCCAAGGTACTCTACTTTTTGCTGGAGAAAGCTGCACTTTGGTTGCTTAACAAAAAGAGTATTCTCCCGAAGGATCGTCAAAACAATCCGTAAATGCTGAAAGTGAGTCTCAAGAGAAGGGCTGTAAACGAGAATATCATCGAAAAATACCAGCACAAATTTACGAAGAAAGCTCCGAAATATATCATTCATGAGACTTTGAAAGGTTGAAGGAGCATTAGTGAGTCCAAAAGGCATTACCAAGAATTCATAATGGCCATCATGCATGCGAAATGTAGTTTTTGGAATGTCATCGTTACATACCCGAATTTGGTGGTAACCGGATCGGAGGTCCAACTTCGTGAAGACTCGAGCTCCTTTCAATTCATCAAGAAGTTCATCCACCACTGGAATTGGGTATTTGTCCTTGACGGTGATGCCATTTAAAGCTCGGTAGTCGATGCACATCCGCCAAGTTCCGTCCTTCTTGCGTACAAGTAGCACCGGTGAGGAATAGGGGCTGCAACTTGGTCGAATCACCCCTGTTTCAAGCATCTCCTTTACAATCTTTTCAATTTCATCTTTCTGGAGGTGAGGATATCGGTATGGTCGAGTGTTCGCTGGTGGCTTGCCCGAAAGGATTGGAATTCGATGGTCATGTTGCCGAGAAGGAGGAAGACCGCGCGGTTCAGCAAATATGTCGGCAAATTCAATAAGCAATTGGGCAAGATTTTGATCTTCAAATTCTATTTTCTTCCCCTTTGGTTGCTGCTGGAGGTGCATCAAAAAGGCACCATTTACCTTGTGTAAAACTTTCTCCATTCGTTGGGTCGAAACAGTGGTAACGTTGCTTCCGCGCTTCCCGCGTAGGATGATCTGTTTGCCCTTACAGTAGAATTTCATAATTAATTTAGAAAAGTTCCAAGAGACATCACCTAGTATAGTCAGCCATTCTATACCAAGCACTACCTCATAGTCATCGATTGGTAGGAGGAAGAAATCGGTGATAATTTCTTGGTCTTGCAGTAATAGTTTCACCTGCGAGCATCTTTGGTCGCACTTTAGGATTCTACCGTCGGCAACCTTTACATCGAACTTGCTGCAACCTTCAATATGCAGTGCCATCCGAGCAGCAACCTTACTATTCAGGAAGTTATTAGTGCTACCCGTGTCGATGAGAACAGTGATCGGCTGTTGTTTGAGAAGGCCTCCAACTTTCATTGTTTGCGGATTTGAATAGCCGGCTAGTGTGTGTACCGTAATGTCGGTCGGCTGTGGCTCTTCTTCCATATCTTCTTCTTCATGTTCAAGGCTCTCTTCTAGATGTTCAATGACCTCTTCTTCTACTGGTTCAATCATAAGAAGTCTACCTTTTTTACAGCGATGCTCGCGGCTCCACGGCTCGTCGCAATGCCAACATAACCCCTTCGCAGATTGCTCCCGAAGTTCTTCTCTTGTTAACCTTTTCGGTGCAGGGATTCGGTTGATAGTAGGGGGGGCTGAGGGCTTTAGTATTGTAGGTCGTGGAGTGATCCTTGTCCTCCGGGCTTCATGGTTCAATCGCTCCTCTTGAAGTCGTGCGAAAGAGATGGCTGCCATAAGCGTGTATGGTTGTCGCGCCTTAACTTCTCCCCGGATCTCCGGCTTTAAGCCCTCAATAAAAGTCCCCAATAACTGTTTTTCAGACCAATCACGAGTTTGATTAGATAACCTTTCAAACCTGGTTTGGTACTCCTGAATGGTGGAGGTTTGTCGGATCTTTGCTAGTTGTCCGTCAATGTTCTCGTAATAAGTTGGTCCGAAGCGGATCAGTAGTCCTTCTTTGAATTGTCGCCATGAAAGGGCTCCATAAGTGTGTTCAAACCAGTCAAACCATTGTATGGCATCCCCTTCAAGATGTATAGCTGCAATTTCCACCATGGATGCATCTGCAGTTTTATGGTACCGAAAATATCGCTCAGCGCGCGAGATCCAACCAATTGGGTCTCCTTCTTCCCATTTAGGGAAGTCCACTCTCATGCGCGAATAGTTGGGGTCGGTCATAGAGCCTCCCCTCTCTTGGAAGTCATCTCTTTGGGCATGATGTGATTGGTTAGAGCTCTCTCCTTGATGTGATTTCTTCGGGCTTGGTGGTCGGCCCAAACTGAATTCGGTAAGGAGAGTCCGAATCTTATCCTCCATTCGTGCCTCAAAGGCTTCAAATTTAGCATTGATTGCGTCCTCAGATGCCATAGTATATGACTCCAAATCTGTGATGTTAAGATCGCTCTTTTGTTGACGAGTTAAAGGCATGTATAGGTTTGATAAAAATCAGTGAAAGTTTGCTGCAGAATTGTGTTGTCTTGTAAGAGCAGAATTATCGTCGAAGAAACAGCGGTTTCTCGACGAAATCTCCACAAAAATTTGAGAGATTTGAGGAGAGAGTTGACAGCAATATCTCAGTTTATATGATAGCAAGGATGTCCATCAAGAAAATTTCGACAGTAACAGCAAGAAAATTGGTGTAAGTTGCGATAGCAGAATTCTCGTCGAAAAATTTCAACAACTTACGATGAAAATTTGCAGCAATATAGGAACGAAATTTTTTTTTTCTTTTTTTGGATTTTCGGATAGGGATAAATAAATTGCAGCAGCAGTAAGGTAGGAAACCAGAACCTGTTGCAATTCACGGGGAGATCAAAGGTTGATCTGCGGTGGTGGAGATGATGGTGGAATTCGACGACGATCTTTTAAGCAATTGTGGGAATTGCTTTGGATGGTTGTGGAGGGTTGATGGATGGCAATGGAAGGGCAGCGAGATGCCAAGAACGCTGCTAGGAGGTTTTTTCTTAGAGAAAAATTAGGAGTTGTAAGGGAATAGGAGTCTTGAGTACGAGTCATATTAGGAGTTGGTTAGAAGTAAGAGTCTTAAGTAGGAGTCCTATTAGGAGTTAGGGTTTAGAAGCCCTATAAATAGCCATGTATTCCTTCTCTTTTCATAAGCAATAGATGAAACTTTTCTGCAGCCTTTGAGCAGCACTTGGAGGGAGGAACCCCTATAGAGTTCCAAGGAGGCCGATCCCCTAAAGAGATCAACCCCAAGTTTAGAATCTGCAAGGGTTCTAACAAAGGACAAATACCCCTCTTACAACCTTTTACAAGTGGTTCACACTCTTACAAATTTTCAAAGTGAAAGAGGGAGGTGAACACTCAAGCTATTGAAAACAAAAACTTGCTAAAGACTTTGCTAAGACTTTTATCTCAATCTCTTGCTTCTCAAAGGTTGTTATCTCATCTGAGAATTGAGGGGTATTTATAGGCCCCAAGAGGATTAAAATTTGGGCTCCAAATTTTGAATTCTCTTGGGTTCCCGAGGTTGACGGTGCCACCGCTTGTCGGTGGCGGTGCCACCACCCGACCTCTCGGGTTCTGGGCGGTGCCACCGCTCAGTGCAGCGGTGCCACCGCTCAGTTCTCGGGTTCTAGGTGGTGCCACCGCCTAATCTAGCGGTGCCACCGCCTACACTATTTCAGCTCACTGGTTGGGCTCCAAACTTGGCCAAAACAAGTCCAAACTCGGGCCCAATTGGCCCTTACTTGGGTTATAGGATTAACACCTAATCCTAACCCTAATTAATATGCTAAATACGAATTTAAAGACATTTCCTAAGCTATTACAAAGTCCACAAGTCAAGACTTCTTTCGGTGAGCTTCGAGTGAACTTCCGGCAGTCTTCCGATAAACTCTCGGAAATCATTCTGCGGACTCCCGGCAAGCTCCTAGACTTCACGATTTGATCTTGGCGAGTTCCAATGAGCTTCTTTGGCAAGCTCCGATCTTTCTTGGTGAGCTCTGCGAACTTCCAACGAACCTTCCGGCGAGCTTTCGAAAAACCCTTCGGCAAGCTCCCTACTCATTCTCGGCTAGTTCCGACAGCATTCTCGACGAACCTTCGGACTTCCGTCGAACTCTCGAACTCGCAACAAATCCTTCACGCTTGACTCTGACACTTTTGTTTCTCTTTATGTCTTCATCGTTATCGTAGTTAATCTTGCACACACAAGCCAAAACTCTACTCCGATCTAGACAATTATTAAAACGCGAATTGACATTCTGTTGCTCAGCACGTCATTGGTTGGCACTTCGTCCGATTCTTCAGCACATCATCCTCTCTTGCGGCTTGTTGCCCAATTGGCGGTTGACCTCCGCAACCCTGATATCCTTGGCGCAATTTCGTTCTTGGCCCGATGCCCAACGTCTGAAGCCTTTTGCCATCCAATATCCTAACATGATCTCCGGCGCAACGTCAATTGCTCCTGCATTAACTGTCTAATCCTGATCGAGTAGACCTGCATCACTCAAAATGCAGTTAAACATCTAAACACAATCAATTAGTTTCATAATCAAAATCCGAGATTCAACAATCTCCCCCTTTTTGATGATGACAACTAATTGATGACTAACAGAATTAACATTAACTCCCCGGAGTTTAACCAAACTCCTCCTATCAATATGCCATTGATAGAACACTTGGATTATCCCAAATCCAAGTAATATTCATCACATGTTATGAAAAATATTTAAATCATTATGCAAATATATATAAAATATTCAATTCAATGCATGAAGTCATCAATATACTTCTCCCCCTATGTCATCAACGAAAAGGAGAAGTAGCTCTAGCTATTTTAAAAGATATACAAGTTTTTGCAACATGAAGCTAGATTTTCATCACAACATATAAGCACAAAAGCATAGCAAGATTCTTAAGTTCAATCATGGTAATTCAACACTTGAATTTTTGTGCAAGATTGCACTTTGCTTTTCTTTGCAAGTAACAATATTTATGATGTTTGATATAGCAAATTTCTTCATTCAAGTGTGCAAGCTAGCAATAACTTTCTCCCCCTTTGTCAATGTCAAAAAGAAGGAGAGGAACCAATGATTTAGACTTTTACATCAACTTTGCATCAATCAATATTTCAATCATCACATGATGCATACAAGACAATAATACAAAGAAATCATTTCATGAAGGATATCAATGTGAAAATTCACCAAGGATCACATGATACAATCGCAAATCATGATATCATTATGCGATACATCATGAGATTGATAATTTATCATATCAATGAAAGATATCAATTGTTAAACATGATATGATAATAGTCTCAAAATTTTCAATTTGCGATACATGTGATACATTGCAATAGACTAAAAAATTTAATGCGATGCTTTTAAGGATATCAACCTATTTTTGATACAAAACATGGTAAGAGCAATTATATTGCAAGTTTTCTAAGTTTTACATTTTTTGCTTCTTTCGATATAGCAATTCTTTGCTTCTCTTTAGATTGCAGGATTTGCAATTCATTTGTAATGTTTATGATAGCAAGTTCTTTCAATGAAATAATCGAGCTAGCAAATTTTCCTTCCTTTGAAATATGCAGGCTAGTAAACTTTCTCCCCCTTTATCATTATCAAAAAGAAGAGAGAAACCAATGGCTAAAAAATTTTAATCATTATATAAGCCATATTACAAAATCATGTCATGATATTAAGAAAATTCAAGAAGGACATGATTCATTCGATAAATCTTTTTAATAGAGAAAAAGAAATATTTAACCAAGGATCATGATTAAAATATATCAATATCATAGATCAAGTCATGATTCATGATTAATCATAAAGCAAATTAATTTTCAATCATCACATAAGGCATTTAAAGAACTTTTGAAACATAGGAGAATGATTAATTTAAGCATGCAATGTTTCAATCAAATTCAAGTCATTAATATCAATACTTTCATATTGTGAGTATCAATTCATGAATACCAAAAGATATTATTTGTGATTCCAATTTTGCAAGATCAAGATTATGATTTAGATAAAACTCATTCAAATCAAATCGTTAACTTGAAATTCATAATCAAGTCATCAAAATCAATTTCGAGATTCATAAAATATCATGAAATCATTAATCTCGATCAAATGGGAAAAGCATTTTTTAAGTGATTCTTTTTCATCTAAGCATACCTTAGTTATTATATGCCAAATCAAGATAAGCATGAAAGTTCAAGACGTAAAAGCAAAATCTTATAAAACTACTCATCAAGCAAGATTTTAAACATCTATTTTCAAGCTAGAGTAAGTCAAGGATTCAAATATCTCATGTCATGAATTCCAATAGGCATCTCAAATTATCAACATCACATTAAAAAGATATTTCAAAAAGACAAATCGATAAGTGATTCATTTGTCTCATTTCATTTTCGTAAGATTCTCTTCTTTGGTAAATAAATCTAGAAGAACAAAATGAATTAAGGGAGATATAATATGATTGAAGCATTGAACATGATTCATATTTAAAATGTGTCTCATGTCATAAGTATGAATCAAGCATTTGTGAAATCCGAAATCATCCTCAAAATCACATTCAATAAATTCATACATGACAAGCATAGATTTATGGAAAACTCGATAAGATAGAGGATCGTATTTCGTTTTTATAAATTTCTATTCATGTGATTTGCTTCTTATAAGCATGCATTTACCTTTAATAAAACAAGTGTCAACATTTAAGACGGAAAGGTAAATTTCGTAAAACAAATCATCAAGCATGATTCCATGATAATATCCTTTTAATATCTTGATATTCATCAACAAGTATGATTTCAAAAAATATGTTTAAGAGAAATCATTAAGACCAAATACATGATACACTCATTTATTTTCAAAATATTCATCATGTTTATTTTCATGAAATTCACAAGATTGGTAAAATAAATTCATTAATTTCAATAGGATAGAAAATTTATTTCCATTTCATACAATTGATTTCATGTGAGGGTATTCAAGTCTTTTGTGAAAACATGTATCATTTTAAAATCGAAATAAAAGTTTCGTCATGAAGCCGTCAAGACCAAACACATTATAATATCACATCTATCATCAAAAGACTATCAAGAAATTCATACACAAATGTACATGCACTATGTCATCTTAATATATTTTGAGAATGTCATCTTAATTTATCATAAAAATGATTAGACCAAAAACATGTTAATCTAAAATGAGAGTTTCAAATCAACATTTACTTCAAAAACTCATGCATGACATAAAATCATTAAGAAACACATGCATAGATTAATCCTAAGCATTATCACATATCATATAATTATCATCCCTAATGTTGCATATATCATTCAACATTTCAAAACATAACACATAAGAAACCTTAGCAATATACTTTTCATGATCAATTTTTTAATTTTTCAAAGATGCTAAAAAGAAAAACATGATATAATTTTTGAAAAATAATTTTTTATTTCCTATTCCTACTATCTAAATTAAGCACTCATAAAAAACTTCAAGTAATTTCAAAATAATTCAAGAGAGTTGAGTTACTTATCTTGTAGTCGAAGCCCATCAAAGCCTAATTCGCCGTTTCGCCTTTGGAAGTTTTTGATTCATCCTTGGTTGCCTTCCTCTTCTTTGGTCTCTTCCTCCGTTCAAGTTTATTATTTATTTTAGATTTTTATTTAATAAACTTATTAAGATTTAGTGTTCGAAGTTCAAGTTCATTATTGTCCTCATCACTTAAGACATCGCTCAAGTGGTATTCATTTGTCCGGAGTTCCAAATCCTTCCTGTTCTTTGGAAGGTGATTTTGTTCATCATATTCATCATGTGTATTGTGCACCATTTCATATGTCATCAAAGAACCAATTAGTTCTTCAAGTGAAAAAATATTTAAATCTTTTGTTTCTTATATTACGGTTATTTTAGGATCCCACCTTTTTGGAAGGGATCTTAAGATCTTGCTTACGAGATCAAAATTCGAAAAAGATTTACCAAGAACTCTTAGATTATTGACGACATCCGTGAAACGGGTGTACATGTCGCCTATAGTCTCGTTTGGTTGCATTTGAAAAAGCTCAAAATCATGTAATAAAATGTTAACTTTCGAGTCTTTGACTCTACTAGTTCCCTCGTGCGTGATTTCAAGTGTTCGCCAAATATCAAAAGCTGTTTCGCACGTAGAAATCCGATTGAACTCATTTTTGTCTAAAGCGCAAAATAAGGCATTCAAAGCCTTTGCGTTTAAAGAAAAATATTTTTTCTCCAAATCCGACCATTCGTTCATCGGTTTAGATGGAAGTTGAAAACCGTTTTCAACGATATTCCATAAATTGTAATTCATAGAAATCAAGAAAACTCTCATTCGAGTTTTCCAATAAGTGTAGTCCAATCTGTTAAACAACGGTGGACGAAAAATCGATAAGCCCTCTTGAAAGCCATGAAGAGCCATTTCTCTCGGGTGTAAATCCGAAATGAGAAATTCCGGGCTCTGATACCAATTGTTAGGATCGGAGCGGCACTAAGAGGGGGGGTGAATTAGTGCAGCGGATTAAAACTCATAAGTTTGAAAACGATTTCGTAAATACGTAGAGATTTCGTTTTGATAGTAACTTGAGTAAAATGAGAAAATGAGGTCCGAAAGCTAGCAGTAGTGTAAATGACAATTTTAGGAAGGTAAATACTCACACATTCAAGGAACGTACCAATTTAAAGTGGTTCGGTCAAAATGACCTACATCCACTTGCGAAGCCTTCTTCAATGAGGCTCCCAACTTCCACTAGCAAATCACTTTGAAGGGGAAGGACAAATACCCCTCTTACAACCTTTTACAAGTGGTTCACACTCTTACAAATAAAAACTTGCTAAAGACTTTTCTAAGAGTTTTATCTCAATCTCTTGCTTCTCAAAGGTTGTTATCTCAGTTGAGAATTGAGAGGTATTTATAGGCCCCAAGAGGATTTAAATTTGGGCTCCAAATTTTGAATTCTCTTGGGTTCCCGAGGTTGGCGGTGCCACCACCTGTTAGTGGCGGTGCCACCGCCCGACCTCTCAAGTTCTGGGCGGTGCCACCGCTTAGTGCAGCGATGCCACCGCTCAGTGCAGCGGTGCCACCGCTCAGTTCTCAGGTTCTAGGCGGTGCCACCGCCTAATCTGGCTGTGCCACCGCCTACACTATTTCAGCTCACTGGTTGGGCTCCAAACTTGGCCAAAACCAGTCCAAACTCGGGCCCAATTGGCCCCTACTTGGGTTATAGGATTAACACATAATCCTAACCCTAATTAATGTGCTAAATATGAATTTAAAGACATTTCCTAAGCTATTACAAAGTCCACAAGTCAAGACTTCTTCCGGCGAACTTCCAGCGGTCTTCCGATAAACTCTCGGAAATCATTCTGCGGACTCCCGACAAGCTCCTAGACTTCACAATTTGATCTTGGCGAGTTCCAACGAGCTTCTTCGGCAAGCTCCGATCTTTCTCGGTGAGCTCCGCGAACTTCCAACGAACCTTCCGGCGAGCTTCCGAAAAACCCTTCGGCAAGCTCCCTACTCATTCTCGGCTAGTTCCGGCAGTAGTCCCGACGAACCATCGGACTTCCGTCGAACTCTCGAACTCGCAACAAATCCTTCACGCTTGACTCTGACACTTTGTTTCTCTTTATGTCTTCATCGTTATCGTAGTTAATCTTGCACACACAAGCCAAAACTCTACTCCGATCTAGACAATTATTACAACGCAAATTGACATTCTGTTGCCCGGCACGTCATTGGTTGGCGCTTCATCCGATTCTTCAATACATCGTCCTCCCTTGCGGCTTGTTGCCCAATTGGCGGTTGACCTCCGCAACCCTGATATCCTTGGCGCAATTTCGCTCTTGGCTCGATGCCCAATGTCTGAAGCCTTCTACCATCCAATATCCTAACATGATCTCCTCTAGCGCAACGTCAATTCCTCCTGCGTTAACTGTCTAATCCTGATCGAGTAGACCTGCATCACTTAAAATGTAATTAAACATCTAAACACAATCAATTAGTTTCATCATCAAAATCTGAGATTCAACACACTAGAGTTAGAGTCATTGGCGAGTTGAAGCAGCATGGCAGATCAAAGGTTCGACTACTCAAAAACACTAATGGAGGGCAGCTAGGAGCCAGGAGGCGCATTGCAGCTGGAGCAAAAGATTGAAGACTCAGCAGAGGCGAGGAGTTGTAGTGTCGGCAAAGGCTTCGACGATGACGTCGAAGGAATAAGTGGGGTAGAATGTCACAGACAAACTTCTAAACAAGATGTTTGATGTAATGCTTATCTATGTCCGTGTCTTTTGGTATGTTCATTCTTTGTCTAGCAAGTAGAGGGATAGCCGAAGGCTTAATATTCTCATTTTAGTTGGGTTTGATGGCTGCTTTAGGCTCGTAAATAAAGGTTGTATCATGTGGACACTTATGAGAGATTTTTGATCTGTAATGGACCATTTTGACCCTTTGTTGTGTAATTGTTCAGAGCTTGTAAAGTCTATTTGTAATTTGCATTGTCTATGAAGTGTTTTCGAAAATGTTTGCTTGTGGATCCTAATTGAGGTATTTTCTCTAACCCGTTTTCTCTTTTGTGAGTCCTAAGAGACATGGGAGGCTTTGGAGAGGCTGACATTTGCAGACAGACACGCAAGGGTGCCGCACGACTTAGGCAAAACCAGCTAAGTCCATGACATAGTGTTAGAGTGTTAGGCGGTGGTACCGCTAATACCCCGAAAATCCAAGATTAGATTTTTTTGGCTCTAATTCTGAAACTTTTGGGGCCTATAAATATCCTATTCCTTTTTGCATGAAAGGGTAATAAAAAGAGCAAAAAAGTATGAAAAAATCTTTAACTGTTGGGGTGTAAAAATGTTGTAAAAGTGCTAAGAGTTCTCCTCCTCTTTCTTCAACTTTGTAATAATTAGAGAAGAGGTGTGAGGCTTGTAAGGGTTGTCTCCTAAACCCGTGAAAATGAAAAAGCTTTGTAAGAAGGTGGTTGGTCTTCGCATATTGAAGGAAAACTATTAGTAGATGCCGATGACCTCGACAAAGGAGGAATCAGAAGTGGACGCAGGTCATAATGATCGAACCACTATAAATTCAACGTGTTATTTTTTATTACTTAGCTACACTCTACACTTTACATTTTCTCTAAGTTATTACTTTCATTACTTTTCGATACGAACTTTGTCGATATAAGTTTATCGAACGAAATTTTCTAAATCAATGTAATTTTTATCGTCGCACTAATTCACCCCTCCCTCTTAGTGTCGTATTGATCCTAATAGTATACACATAATAAATGACTTAAAATTTATCATGTATTAATATTATGTTCATGCCATAAAAAAAAATCAATCATATATAATGCATACTTATTCAAACATTTATTATATTTGAATTTTTAAAATAATAATATTTTAATAAAAAATACATCACATTTAATGCATATCACATATGACACGTCATATATCTTTCTTTATTTTCTTTCTTTATCATCTTCTTTTCGTATCACGTAGTCATATTATATATATAATAATCTCTTATTGATATAAAAATAATTATGAAACTCAAATATTTACGAAAATAAGTAGGAAATCAATCCCATCCAATAAACAACATTCTCAATAAATTTAAACATCATCCTACGTCTCGGGTTTATCATCCACGGATACATTTTTCACATAATGATAATGCATTATCATTATTTACTTAATATTTATGAAATTCAATCCACTTTAACAAAAATAATTTTTCTAATTCTCTTACTAAGTATACTATCGAAAAAAATATACTATCTCATAGTCTTCGTCTTGGTAAACTTAAATACGTCCCTTCGGTTCCAAGGTTTATCATCATTGAACTCCACAAATGGATATAAGCCTATAGAAAGAGAATTATCAAGAACTTAACTTGAAATTAAAATTATATAATAAATATATAATGCTCGATCACACATATATCTCATGTCACAGTGCACTATTATACATTTTAAGAAAATTGGTTCATGAATTTTGATACATGACATAAAACTAAATAATTAACAATTTGACTATATTAAATATTGTACCACGAGTCATATAAACATTCACCGTAGTCAAATAACACATTAGATGTATGCCTAGTAAAAATAATAATAATAGAATGACAACATCATGTAGTCTCCAGAAATTGATTTATAACTTACGTTGTTTCTACATGATATTAAATTAATAATTAACCACAGTAAATGCTTTAACACATGAAAAATGAACATTCCTTATTTTACAAAATAAAACTAATATTTCAAGCATAAACTAACATGTTAGTTCTTGTTTGAACTCTCCATAACTATGACCATCAAAATCCTAACGTTTAAAGGTATGATAGAATTAGAGCAATCTCGGCAGCAACCAAAGAGTGGTGGTGGTAGAATTGCAGGAGTAACCATTTATTTGCTTAAGAGAAAAATAATTGTTTGCAACTATGAAGCTCCGATACTTTTAAATGATAACGCTTCATAGGATCTCACCGGCTTGAAGCTTGAACTATCAGGCTGATCAGTCCCGGAGAGGTTAACATATGTAAATATGTACGTTCAACAGTTACAGTGCTATTAGATGGGAGTAATGATTGAATGAATATAATCTTAACAACCTATGTTTAAATGGTAACTCATGTACCATACATAGAATAACTAATGTTATAATTGCTGATAAAAAAATGTCTACTGATTGTTTAACAAGATGTACATAGATGAACCTCGAATTATAGAAATTCTAGGAAAGGTTCCCGAACTATAAATCAAGATCTCGTTTCTTTATATTGTCTTTGCTACTTAAAAATAACCTAAGCATCCAAGAGTAACTTACATGGACGAATATAACTAACCAAGCTAACGAAAGCCTTTAACAGTTCAAATTATCTCACAATGAACCATTTACGATTGCTAGAACTTCACAAAATGCATTGGTTGCAAAGAAGGTTATGCATGTTATAGTTTTCATAGTAGCCATTCCATCTCCTTTCTATTGCTGACTCGATCAATCTTTGAGTCTTTATTTAGACTAAAATTTGACAGACAAATTGCTGCTTTTGTGGCAGTTATACAGAGACCACTTCACTCAGTTAATTTGCTGATATAGAACATTTTGAAGTATCGTCTGATGATGTTGAGTCACGGTCAACAGGAATTAATGACATGCATAAGGCTAGAAATCACTCCCGAAGCTATCTCAGAACAGTCTTAGATTTAATTCCAAATCAAGATTTTTTGACTATTGTAAAAAAATGATGAACACTACCTCTAACAAAATATGAAAGTTGGCACCAACACGGGCATCATGGTTTGAATCACAAAACAGCTTCAAATGATCATATGAATTCCAAATTTTAGGGTTTTATGCATGATTTGGTTAATTCTTCTTTTTTTAATGCTTCTCAGTAGCTAATTCTTTGCCCAGATATCAGAATTCTATCCTGGCAAGATCATACATCTTTTTTTTAACATATGATTTCTAAAGACGATAGGACTGGTGGACAGAAGATATTTGACAAAGTTGGGTTAGGGAATATTTTAATCTACACGGAGTCTTTATAAACACCAAGAATCTATTCATAATACTTTCATTCTTTAGCATCAAGAATCAGACCCTGAGAGCAAGGTACAATCGACAGATATACCATAACTAGACAAGGTCTCAACTGGACATCTACGACATAGCTGTGAGAAATCTAAGCCCGCTGCCTCTCTTGTTCTCTATCGAGTCGACACTTAAGCCATGAATAGGCAACAGAGCAAGAGACAAAGAACTTGACAACTTGACAAACTAGAGCGTAAGGAAAGCAGGATCTTGGACAATAAGATATCAAAAACATCTATGGTGTACCTCCAAGAGAAGAATGCCCATAAATGATCCCACCTCTGATATCAAGAACCCTCGGGTAGCAACTAATCCAAGTCCTAATAAATTTCAAAATCAACAAAAAAAGAAGAAACTTGTCAACACAGCTCACATATACCAAAGACTTCAATTTTACACAATTTATTTTGTCTATAATAATTTGATTTATTATATTTCATATCGAGCTTAAGATTAAGATAAATGATCAAATAAATATGAATCATGATTCGAGAAGAGAACCATGAATAAAATGACAAGAGGAGGATCCCTACATTGATCTTTATTAGTGATCATCCCAGTGGCTCCTCTCCTCCTTTCTTGATAGTCGTGCTATCTCTCATGCAAGGGTTGAATGACGATTATAAATAGAGGGTGAGGAGATTATAGGTTTTATTTAGCCCTTAGTTTATACATAAAATAAAATTATTAATTTATCCCTAATTAAAATTAGGATATTATAGGTTTTATTTGACATATCTTTGTGAGATGCCCCTATTCAATTTGTAAAGAATAAGGATGGGTTAATGAGACTATGCATCGATAACTCAACCAATTCACTATCAAGAATAAATAACTCATTCTATAGATAGATGATTTGCTTGACGCTTTAGGGTACTTAGGTGTATTCAAAGATTAATTTAATATATAAATATCATCAATTAAGAATAAAAAAAGAAGATATATTGAAGACTGACTTTAGGATGAGGTATGACAATTATGAGTTTCTCATAATGTTATTTGGGTTGATAAATGCACTTGTTGCTTTTATGAATCTTATGAATAGAATATTTTATGATATTCAAGTATATTCAAATATTGATTTGAGGTCTAGATATCATTAATTAAAGATAAAAAAAGAAGATATATAGAAGATTATCTTTCAGATGAGATATGGCCATTATGAGTTTCTCATGATGTAGTTTGGGATAACATATGTATCAGTTGCCTTCATGAATCTTATGAATAGAATATTTCACCCTTACTTAGATAAAATTATGATTATATTTATTAATGATATTCTGATTTACTCTAAGACTAGGGTGGAGCATGATCAGGATCATAAGATAGCAATCAAGGTTATGAGGCAAGAGAGATTATATGTCAAGTTGAGAAAATGTAACTTCTAGCTGATCCTTAAAAGATTAAAGTTTTGTTAAATTAGAAGGAACCCATTAATGGTTTAGAAATCAGGAGCTTTATCAAATTGGCAGGTTATTATAAAAGATTTATTGAAAGATTTTCAAAATTAGTAGCTTCTTTGATAAGATTGACTTAAAAGAAGTTAGTTTGTTTAGGATGATAAACGCTGATAAAGCTTTGAGAAATTAAAAAGAAGATCAACTAGTACTTCTGTTTTGATAATCCTCTCTAAAGAAGGATTTGTGATTTATAATGATGTATTGATTTGTACTAATGTAGAATGAGAGAGCACTAGTTTATCTAGACAATTAAAGACTCATGAAAAGAATTATCTCACATATGATCTGGGTTAGTAATAATTATTTTTACTTTAAAAATTATAAGACATTATTTGTATGGACAAACTTTTGAGATTTTTTTCGAATTATAAAAGTCTTAAATATCTTTTTAAACAAAAAATTAAATAATAAAGAAATATAGATGAATGGATTTATTAATGGATTATGATTTTAATATTAATTATCATTTAGGGAAGGTCAATGTGGTAGCTGATGCTTTAAGTAGAAAGTCATCGAGTCTTATGGCCCATTTAAATATTTAGAGGATTTTTATGATTTTATATTTAGTGGATTTAAAATTTAAATTTTTGACTAGAACATCTAAAGATTTTCTTACTTGTTTGATGACACCATCATTTTTATATAAATAATTAAATATAATAGAAAAGAAGATAAATATCTCTAAACCATAATTAAAGATATTAATTAGGGCTAAAGGATAAATTTTTAAATAATAAATGATGGATCTATCAGGTTTCAATGATGATTATGTATTTTTGAAAGTCACCTTATGAAAATATAACTTTTGGAATAAGCTCATTGGTTAAGATTTATTATTCAACCTAGAAGTACTAAGAGATATCAGAATTAACAACAAAGATATTGATCAAGAGGTATAAAAAAAGGATAGAGCTGAATTTGTGTCCAAATGCCTAGTGTCAACAAGTGAATGTTGAATATCAAATTTTTGGGTCTAGCCTATAGGTGGGGGTTTGGATTAGATAATAGGGCCATTGAGCCCAAATCTAATCAGTTATTTAAAAAAAGGGGAAAAAAAAAAGGGGAAGTGAAGATGTGCATGGTGAGAGGTGTGCGAAGAAGAGAATGAAGAAAAAGAAAACTGAGAGAGAAAGGAGAGAAAAAGTTAGGAGTTTGATTTTTACTAAATGATCAAGTGACTAAACTTCGTTGGTTTTGGCTCAAACTTTATATAAAGAATCCTTGCAATAAGCTTTACAATTCTAACGATGTCGATCTGTGATTTGTACTCTTCAAATTATTCTAGAGAAAATTTATTATAAACCTATTATCATTATTATTGATAGTGGAGGTTTAAAATGGATTACGGTCCTATGGTTTTTCTCATATTAAGATTTTCACGTAAAAATTCTGTGTCTCATTTTATTGTTGATTCATTGTTTTACTATTTACGCTGCTCTAGTTAATTTTTGCTTTTGGTAATAGGTTGGTATTTTCGTGAGAAACACATTTTGATACACAAAGAGGGAAAAAAATTATTTCGCTACAATAATTTTTTCCAACAAAGTGGTATTAGAGCATCAGGTTGTTTGGTGCTTGTTTTCTTGTGTGATTAAAATGGAAGAGTCAGATGGTATGATTAAATTTAACTTATCAAATTATTCCACTTGGAGGCATCTAAAAATATATTTGCTCTATTACAAAGATTTATATAAGCCCATCAAAGTTAAAGAGAAACCTTATACTATGGAAGATAAAGAATGAGAGGTTCGATATAGAAAAGCTATTGCCTATATTAGAAGATGAATGCATATAAATTTGCATGAGCATATTTTTTATGAAACCAGAGTTGATGTTGTTTGGCAAAAGTTAAAAAATCTCTTTACAAAAAAGATAGTGCGAAATATAATTTCTCTCTTCGGAAGGCTTGTTAATTTAAAGTATAAAGATAGTGATAATATTGTTGAACACATAAGCCTCTTTCAGAGTTTTGTAAATAAGTTAGTTACTATGAAAATGAATATAGATGATGAGATGCAAGGATTGTTACTTCTCAACTCTTTACCGGAAAGTTGGAAAACTTATGTGGTGACAATTTCTAACTCCACACCAGAGGATAATCTAACCATAAACATGGTTAAAGATACTTTGCTAAATAAAGATACCAGAAGGAAAGAATAATGATAATCTTCTTTTAGTTTACTTGTTATTGAAAAACAAGTAAGATGTGGAAGAAATCATAGTATAAATCCATATGGTTATAAAGAAAGATCCAAATCTAGAAGAGATATAAGTATTTCCACTATAA
Organism: Musa acuminata AAA Group; assembly: GCF_036884655.1. Lineage (NCBI taxonomy): Eukaryota > Viridiplantae > Streptophyta > Magnoliopsida > Zingiberales > Musaceae > Musa > Musa acuminata. The sequence continues at coordinate 33,226,047 of NC_088357.1, forward strand.
TAGGCCAGGTTACATGAAGAAAGAGTGTAAGTTTTGGAAGTAAGAATAGAATAAAAAGAAAAAAAAAATTGTTGTTGAAGATGATATCATTATTATTTATGATGACGGATGTGTCTATCTTGCAATTCAAGATAATAACTAGGTAATTAACTCTAGTGCTTCATTTCATGTTATTTCTCATGGTGATTTATTCAGATCTTACACTATTAGTGATTTTAACAATGTCAAAATGAGAAATAGTGGTACATATAAGATTATGGGTATTTGAGATATTTGCTTGAAGACTATTATTATGAGCAAATTGATACTTAAAACTGTTAGACATATTCTATATACTTGTCTTAACTTGATATCTATAGGTAGACTTGATGATGAGGGATTTACACGTTATTTTGGTGAAAACAAATGGAAGCTCACCAAAGGTTCTCTAGTTGTTGTGAGAGGAAAGAATCTAAACTTTTTTTGTATCATGAAAGCTAAGCTACACAAAGGAGAGATTAATACAATTCAAAAGGGTAAAACCATAGATATTGACATAAGAGGCTTGGTCATATCAGTGAAAAAGAACTTTAAACTCTTACTAGAAAACAATTATTATCAGAGTTGCAAGTTACATATCTTAGATCTTGTGATCATTGCTTAGTTGAAAAAACACATAGAGTTACCTTTTATACTTATCTGCCATCTAGAAAATCAAATATTATTGATTTGGTTTACAATAATGTCTATACTATGTAAACTAAAACTCTTGGTGGTGCTCTTTATTTTATTACTTTTATTAATATGACCATTCTAGAAAACTTTAGACTTTTTCTTTTAAATCTAAAGACCAATTACTCGATGTTTTCAAAGAGTTTTATGTTAGTATTGAAAGAGAAATTGGAAGAAAGCTAAAGTGTATTCGAGCATATAATGATGACCAATATAGGGGTCTTTTTTAAATTATTGTAGGTTCTATGGTATCAGGCTTGAGAAAACAGTTTTTAAAACTCTTCGGTAATACGATGTTGTGGAAAGGATGAACAGTATCATTAAAAAAAGAATTAGGTGTTTGCTTTCCTATGTCAAGTTACCTAAGTCATTTTGGGGGAGACTATGAGAAATATTATTGACTTGATAAACCTTTATCCATCAGTTCCTCTAAAAGGTAATGTTCTAGAGAGAATATGGAAAGGAAAAGATGTATCTTATGATTACTTGAGAGTCTTTAGGTGTAAAACATTTGTTTATATTCCCAAAGATGAGATGTCTAAGCTTGATAATAAGGTAAAAGCATACATTTTCTTGGGGTATGGTTATAAAGAGTTTGGGTATAGATTATGTAATATAGTGAACAAGAAGATTATTAAAAGTATAAATGCTGTATTTCTTGAAGACTAATTATGTGATGATGGAGACAATATTGAAAAGCCAAAAACCTCTATTTATATCCCTTAGAGTTTGGGTCTAATTCCTTCACCTATAGTTCATAATGATCATGGGAGAGATGAACAAGAAAATTATGGTGAGAATATCAATGATAATGCTCCTATAGTTGACGATATTGAACCAACTGAACAATTTAAACAAGCACCTCCACCATCAATTGAGATTACATTAAGAAGATCCATAAGAGAGCGACAACCATCTACAAGATATGTTAAATATTGGATTTTAATGATGAAATTACTAGGACCATTTCAACACTAAGAGGAGGGGGGTGAATTAGTGCTTTCAAAAAATCTCGTTGATTCGAAAATCTCATTCAATAAAGGCCATATCGGAAAGATGAGTTTAACTTAAAAACGTTTGTAAAGTAGTGAGTAAGTAAATTAGTTTGTAATATAAATGAAAAGTATAAAGTAAACATAAACCGAGTTTATAGTGGTTCGATCGTCATGACCTACGTCCACTTCCGATTTCTCTTCACTTAAGGCCACCGGCTTCCACTACCGATTTTCTTTCAACAAGCGAGGATCAACTTCCATTGCAACTTTTTCTCCTTTTCACAAGCTCAGGAGAGAACCTTTACACCTCTCTCTTTTAAACTTAGACATCACTTCTCCCTTTAGAAGAACTTGTAAATATTAGAAAGAGGTGACTCTATATTAAGAGAGATTTACAACTCTATTTCTTGTTGGTTCAAGCAAGAATAGCTAGAGTAGTTATAGACTCCAAATAGCTTCAAAAATGGAGCCAAAAAGTGTCTCATCCCGGGTTTCCGGGGTATTGATGATACCACCGTCATTATTGGGCGGTACCACCGTCTGCCATATTAACAACTAGCGGTACCACCACTTGTCAATTTGACATTGAGCGGTACCATAGCTCAGTCTGACACTAACATTGGGTGGTACCATTGCTTAGTCTGGTGGTACCAGCACCTAACATAGTTTGGAAGACTATGTCTGGGTGGTACCATCGCCTATTCTGGTGATACCACCGCTTGACATAATCTGGGAGACTATGTTTGAGTGGCACCACCGCCCAATCTGGTGGTGCCACCGCCTGACCCTTTTATAGATGACTAAATAGGCCTTCCACTTGGCCCAAAAAAGCCTCAACTCAAACTCAATTGGCCTATAATTGAGTTGGCATTATTTCAGCTCAAAATTAACTCAATTAGACCAAAACTAACTCGATCTAGACATACGATTACAAGTATGAATCCTATGTTGTCCGGTAAATTATTGGTTCATCCAACGCTTCATCCGATCCTTTAGCACATCGTCCTCTCTTTCGGCGTATTGCCTAATTAGCATATTGACTTCTGCAACTTTCGATCTCCTTAGCGCAATGTCCGATCCTTTAGCCCGATGTCCGAACTCATGGCACAAAGTCCTTTTGGCATGTCGACCATTTCTCCAGCCCGACGTCTAATCTTTTAACATGTTCCACTCCGTCCCAATATCTGATTCTTCCTACTTTAATTGAATTACCTTTCCTTGATTGAGGTTAGTCCTACGTCACTCAAACGCACATTAGATCTTAACTTCATCAATTAATTTCATCATCAAAATTTAAGATTCACTACACATATTGGAAAACATGAATAAGAGTTTTCTTGCTTTCTTTGGATTTTAATTTATAGAATATCGTTGAAAATAGTTTTCAATACTTCAATGATACTAATAGTTGGTATCAAAGCTAAGTTTTTCTCATTTGGTTTAATACCCAAGAGAATAGCTTTTATTGGCAATATAGAAGGTCACTCTATCATTCATCCTCCTATATTCAATAGGATAAACTATATGTTAGGACGGTTTCAACACTAAGAGGAGGAGGAGGAGGAGGAGGAGGAGAGGGGGGGGGGGGGGGGCATGTTGAATTGGTGTTTACATAAAAACGTCGGTTTGAAAATCTCATTCATTCGAAAAGGGCGTATCGAAAAGATGTTTAACTTAAAAATGTTCATAAGCATAGTGAGTAAGTAAATCAATTTATAATGAAATGAAAAACTGAATAGAAATTATAAACCAATTTATAGTGGCTCAGTCATCGATTTCTCTTCACTCGAGGACGTCGGCTTTTACTACCGATCTTCTTTCCAACAATGGAAGATCAACTACTATTACAACTCTTTCTCCTTTTTACAGGCTCAGGAGAGAATCTTTATACCCCTCTTTTATAAGTATTCCCTCACACACCTCCCTTAAGACTATCTTGGAGGGACTCTAAACTTTAAAAGAGTTTACAATATTGGAAATATAGAGTTTTTTCTACTTTCTTGTTGTGCCCAAGCAGGAATTTGTGGGGTATTTATAGACCCCAAATGACTTCAAAAATTGAAGCCAAAATTTAAATCCCCAAGTTTTCAGGATACTAGTAGTACCACCACTAGTACTGGGCGATACCATCGTTTGCCAAATCGACAACTAGCGGTACTATCGCTTGTCAGTTTGACACTGAGCGATACCACCACCCAATCTGACATTAACACTAGGCGGTACCACCATGTACCGCCCAGTCTAGCGGTACCACCACTTGACACAGTTTGAGAGATTATGTCTAGGCGATACCATCGCCCAATCTAGTAGTACCACCGCCTGACATAGTCTGGGAGACTATGTCTAGGCGGTACCATCGCTCAGTCTAACGGTACCACCACTTGACACAGTGTGGGAGACTATGTTTGGGTAGTGCCACTGCCTAGCCCTTTTATGGGTAGCCGAATGAGCCTTCCACTTAGCTCAAAACATCCCCAACTCAGGTCCAATTGGCTTCTAATTGAGTTGGAATTGTTTCACCCCAAAACCGACTCAATTAGACCTAAACTAACTCGATCTAGACACACGATTAAAAGCATGAATCTTATGTTGTCTAACATATCATTGGTTCATCTAACACTTCATCCAATCCTTCAACGCATCGTCCTCTCCTTTGGCATATTGCCCAGTCAGTATGTTGACTCCCGCAACTTTCGATCTTCTTGGTGCAATGTCCGATCCTTTGATCTGATGCCTGAACTCATGGCACAAAGTCCGTTTGGCATGTCGACCATTCCTCCGGCCTAACATCTAATCTTCTGACATGTTCTACTCCGGCCCAATGTCTGATTCTTCCTACTTTAATCAAATAGTCTTTCCTTTATCAAGGTTAGTCCTATGTTACTTAAACGTTGATTAGATCTTAACTTCATCAATTGATTTAGTCATCAAAATCCAAAATTTAAAAGAAATCAATTGATGAGTTTATGATCTAATTAGTGTTTGAGAAAAGTGATGTAGGACTAACTTTGATTGTAGAAAGACAAATCAATTGAAGTAGGAGAATCAGGAGTTGGGCCAAAGTGGATCATGTCAGAGATCGGGCATCGGGCTGGAAGGAATGGACATTGTGCCAAGATTGGATGTTGCGGGAGTCAAAATACTGATGGATATACACCAATGGAAAGCATGATGTATTGGGAGTTCGGATGAACCAATGACATATTGAACAACATAAGATTCATGTTTTGTAATTATTTATATCTTGATCGTCGTAGTTTAGGTTTTAATTGAGTTGGTTTGAGTGTAACCATGCCAACTCAATTAAGAGCCTATTAGGCTGAATTAGGGTTGATTTGGGCCTATTGGAAGGCCTATTCAGTGACCTATAATTGGGTCAAGCGATGGCATCGCTATACCATACGGTGGAACCGCCTATGAGTTGGAAAGTACGAAGTGTATGTTTCTAGGAGACCCAATGGTGGTACCACCTAAGTTGGCGATAGTACCGCCAATACATAATCTTCTAGGCTATAAAGCGGTAGTACCACCCAGACTAGTGGTGGTATCGCCAGTGCTCAATGCTATAGACGATGGTACTGCCCAACACTAGCGGTAGTACTACCAATACCCCCAAAACCCATAGATAAGACTTTTTGACTCCATTTTTAAAGTCATTTGGGGCCTATAGATACCACACTAATTCTTGTTTAAGATAGCAAGAAAAGAGTATGAAAAACTTATGATTTTAAGTGTGCAAACCTATTAAAAGTCTTGAGTTCCTTCCTCATTAATCTTCTAAGTCATTTTAAGGGAGTTGTGAGGACTTCTTGTAAAAAAAAAGAGTTGTAAATGTTCCCTCATAAACCTATGAAAAGGAGAAAAAAATTATAACAAGGGTGATTGATCTTTGTCCATTGAAAGAAAATCATTAATGAAAGCCAGTGACCTCGACAGAGGAGGAATCGAGAGTAGATATAGATCATGATGACCAAACCACTTTAAATCCGGTGTGTATTTCCTTTGTGCTTTTCATTCTTATTGCTTATTGTTTTAATTGCTCACTACTTTTACTCACATTCCATATTAAATGTATTTTCGATACGGGTTTGATTGAATGAATTTTAGAATTGTTTCAACTTTTTGAAGGCACTAATTCACCTATTCCTCTTAGTACCTTTACGATCCAAACAGTTGGTATTAGAGTTTAGTTCTCTCAATTGGTTTAATATCCAAGAGATATTAAATAACTTTTTTCAGCAATCAAGAGGGTCACTCATCACTCGTCCTCCTATATTCAATGGGATGGGCTACATGTATTACAAAACACAAATACGAATTTTTTTTATTTCTATGGACTTTGATTTATGGAATGTCGTTGAATGTGATTTTCAGAAATCCTCTAGACCTATGAATGAATGGAATGATCTAGAGAAGAAAAATATTTTCTTTAAATGCTAAAGCAATGAATGCTTTATTTTATGTTTTAAATAAAAATGAGTTTAATCATGTTTCTATATGTGAAATTACACACGATATTTAGCACACACTTTAATTACTCATGAAGACACAAGTAGAGTAAAAGAATCTAAGATAAATCTTTTGGTACATAGTCCTGAATTGTTTAGAATGAAGCCAAGTGAAACCATTGATAACATGTATACTCATTTTACAGATGTTGTTAATTATTTGAAAGCACTTGGTAATTGTTTTACTAATTCACTTATTCTTCTTAGTGCCTTTACGATCCTAATAGTTGGTATTAGAGTCTAGTTCTCTCAATTGGTTTAATATCCAAGAGATATTAAATGACTTTTTTCAGTAATCAAGAGGGTCACTAATCACTCGTCCTCCCATGTTCAATGGGATGGGCTACACGTATTGGAAAACACAAATGCGAATTTTTTTTATTTCTATAGACTTTGATTTATGGAATGCCGTTGAATGTGATTTTCAGAAATCCTTTAGACCTATGAATGAATGGAATGATCTAGAGAAAAAAAATATTTTCTTTAAATGCTAAAGCAATGAATGCTTTATTTTATGTTTTAAATAAAAATGAGTTTAATCATGTTTCTATATATGAAATTATCCACAATATTTGGCACACATTTTAAGTTACTCATAAAAACACAAGTAGAGTAATAGAATCTAAGATAAATCTTTTTATACATAGTCCTGAATTGTTTAGAATGAAGCCTAAGTGAAATCATTGATGACATGTACACCCGTTTTACGGATGTTGTCAATTGTTTGAAAGCACTTAGTAAACGTTTTACTAATCTTGAACTTATTAGCAAAATTCTAAGATCTCTTCCAAAAAGTTGGGATCCAAAGGTAATTATAATATAGGAAGCAAAGGACTTGTTATAATTTTTCTCTTGAAGAACTCATTGGATTATTAATAACCTATAAAATGACTTACAAGGAACATGATGAACATGAGAATAATCTTTCAAAGAATAAGAAAGATATGATACTTAAAACCAAAGAAGACCACTCGAGCAAAAGCTCAAGTGATGACGATGACTTGGCACTCCTAAAAAAAATTTAAAAAATTCATAAAAAGAAATAAAATAAATATTATAAAATAAGACTCTAAGAATAAAAATAAATTAAAAAAGGACACAATCATTTGCTATGAATACAATAAGCTAGAGCACTTCAAATGTGAATGTCCATAACTGAAGAAGAAGATGTTAGCACAAAAGAAGAAGAAAACACTTAAGGCGACTTGTGATGAATCAAGTGCATCAGAAGATGAAGAGCAAACTGATGAAAATGAGGTGATGAACTATGCTTTGATAGCTTTTAATAATGAGATATATGACTCAACTGAAACCCCTTTATCTTATAATGAATTACTTAATATATTTCATAATTTATATGATGAATTTAAATTAGTTGGTAAGAAATATAAATTACTAAAAAAGGATTATGCTTCTCTTACTAATAAATTTAAAAAATTAAAAAATGAGTATGACAATTGCATGTTAACTTTTTGTACTAAATGTGAAGAGTTAGATTTAATCAAAAAGAAAAATATGTTATTACAACAAATATTAAAAAAAAAATTAAAAATAAATCATTAAACATGATTCTTATTAACAAAGGTTATGTACATAAAAAAGAAAGAATCAGCTTTGTATGTAGTAACACTCAACAAAAACTAACTATGTTTGTTAAAGGATCCACATTACATATTTTCCCTAAAGTTAAATATAATTTTTATGGTAGATGTAGTCATTATGCTTATAAATGTTTATATAAAAAATATAGCTCAAATAAATTAGTTTGGGTTCCTAAAGAAACCATAAATAACTTAATGTCAATAGTCAAGATAAGTAGATCTAATCATAAGGGACCCAAAGTTAAATGGACACCTAAAACAATCCTCCCTTTCTTATAGATATGTCTATAATTGAAATATAGGAACAAGAGATTGTATCTCGATAATGGATGCTCAAGGCACATGACCGGAGATTCAACATATTTCTCTAAGCTCGCTAGCTAAGATGAAGGATATATCATATTCGGAGACAACAACAAAGGAAAAATTATTGGCAAAGGAAATATATGTAACAAATCAAACCTCTTCATTGAAGATATTCTATTAGTAAATGGTTTAAAACATAACTTACAAAGCAATAGTCAATTATATGATAAAGGATATAACATTAAATTTGAAACTAATGCTTGCATTATAGAGATTCTACACAAAAATAAATCTATGATTGCCTTAAGGACTAATAATGTGTATACTATTGATCTTGATGATTTTTGTGATGAAACTTATTTTTCAATTTTAAATGATGATGCATGGCTTTGGCTTAGGACATTAGGTTATCCAAGTATAAAATTAATTTCATAAATTACAACTAAAGAACTTATAAGATGTATGCCTAGAATTAAATTTATCAAAGATAAAGTGTGTGATGTATGCCAACTAGGTAAACAAATAAAGAGTAGCTTTAAATCTAAAAATTAAGTAAATATCTCTAGACCACTACAATTAATTTATATGGATTTATTTAGACCAATTGATACCACAAGTCTAGAAAATAGTAAATATACTTTTGTAATTATTAAAGATTATAGTAGATATACTTTGACATACTTCTTGGCACATAAAAGTGATTGCTTTAAATATTTTTCAAAGTTTTACAAATAAATTCAAAATGAAAAGGGTTTTATAATTTTCTCTATTCATAGTGATCAAGGTAGTGGAATTTAGAAACCATAATTTTTAAAATTTTTGTGATTCAAATGGGTATGACCATAATTTCTCTCCTCCAAAAAATCCACAATAAAATGAAGTTATTAAGAGAAAATAAATAATAGTTTATAAGAGATGGTAAAAACCATGCTTAATGAACATAACCTACCCAAATATTTTTGGGCAGAAGTCGTTAACATGTCATGCGACGTCATGAACATGGTTCTCATTATACCACTACTATCTAAAACTCCTTATGAATTGTGGAATAATAAAAAACCTAACATTTCATATTTTAAAGTCTTTGGTTGTAAATGTTTTATTGTAAATGAAAAGTATGCCTTAGGAAAATTTGATAAAAAATTCGATGAAGGCATTTTTCTTGGATATTCCTATATTTTTAAAGCTTATCAATGTTTTCAATAAAAAAACTTTAATTATTGAGAAATCTATCCATATTATTTATAATGAGTCTCCTGAATTTAAGAAAAATAATTTTGACGATGATTTTGATTTTGATACTTTGAGTTTAAATGAGAATTCTCCTCTCCAAAGCAACTTCGATGTATCTACTTTCGAAGAATCCTTACCCAAAGAATGAAAGTATGTAGATGCACATCCTAAGGAGCTAATCATTGGAGATATATTAAAAGGTATTTAAACTCGTTCTTTATTTAAAAATTTTTATGTGAATGCTACCTTTTTGTCTCAAATTGAACCTAAATGTATTGACGATGCTCTAAAAGAAGACTCATGGGTCTTTGTAATGCATAAAAAATTAAATTAATTTGAGAGAAATAAGGTTTGGATGCTTGTTCCTAGACCTAGTGATCATCTTGTAATTGATACTAAATGGGTCTTTAGAAATAAGCAAGATGAACTTAGCATCGTGGTTCAAAACAAGACTAGATTAATGGCCAAAGGTTTCAAACAAGAAGAATGTATCGACTATGAAGAAACCTTTGCTTCTCTGGCAAGACTTAAAGCCATAAGGATATTTCTTGCTTATGCATGTTGTAATAATTTGAAATTATTTCAAATGGATATCAAAAGTACTTTTCTTAATAACTTTATTTCTAAATAAGTTTATGTTGAGCAACCACCTGGATTTGAGAATGTTCTTTTTTCAAATCATGTTTTTAAGTTATCTAAGGCTCTTTATGGGTTGAACCAATCCCCAAGGGCTTGACATGAGAGACTTAGCTCATTTCTTATTAAGAATAATTTTTTAAAAAGCAAGGTCGATACCACATTATTTATTAAATATTTTAAAAATAATTTTTTATTATTTAAATTTATGTTGATGATATTTTTTTTGATTCTACAAATGAATCTTTATATGAATTTTTTGCCAAAAGTATGAGCCAAGAATTCGAAATGAGTTTAATGGGTGAATTGACTTTTTTTCTTAGGATTGCAAATTAAGCAACTAAGTGATGTAACTTTTGTTAGTCAAACTAAGGATGTATGGATCTATTAAAATGATTTCATATAGATAGTGCTAAAGATATTAAAACACTAATAAGCACTTCTACAAAATTAGATATAGATATTGAAGGAGAATGCTTTGACCAAAAGACTTATAGAGGTATGATAGTTAGCTTGCTATATCTTACCACAACTAGACCTGATATAATGTTTAGTATTAGTGTTTGTATGAGGTTTCTATCCAATCCTAAATAATCTCATTATAAAGCAGTTAAAAGGATTTTTAGATACTTAAAAGGAACTCTTAATCTAGGATTATGGTGTCCAAAATCTAAAAATTTTGGTTTGATTGCTTATGTTGATTTTGATTTTGCTGGATGTAGAATAGATAGAAAAAATACTTCTAGAACATATCAACTGCTAGGTCATGCACTTCTTTCTTGGTCTTGCAAGAAATAAAATTCTGTTGCATTATCTATAGCCGAGTTTGAATATGTAGTAGTAGGTGCATGTTGTGCATGAGTAATTTAGATAAAAAATATTTTTAGAAGACTATAGACTTTACTTGAAAATATCCCTATAAAATGTGATAATACTAATGCAATTTATGTAACAAAGAATCCCATTCAACATTTTAGAACTAAACATATTAATATTAGACATCATTTTATTAGGGATCATGATATATCTTTAGATTTTATTGACACAGAACATCAATTAGCATATTTTTTACTAAACCATTGAATGAGGAATAATTTGATTTTATTAAAAGAGAATTAGGCATGTTAAATCCTCCAAACACATGAATTCTTCTTATATATTTTTTATGGATCTTTATCTTGATATCTCAATTTTTATGACTTAAGTTTTCTTTTGAATTAAGATCATTTACCATGATTCCTTCTTTTTGTTAGGATCAAGAGCAGTACTAAGAGGGGGGGGTGAATTAGTGCAGTAGAGAAAATCATCGGTTTGTAAAATATTTTGTTCGTCGAAAATTGATTTTGGAAAGTGCTTGACTTTAGAATGAAAGAACTAGCAGTTATCTAAGAACGTAATGACAGTAATGAAACATAGAATAGAAATGAGTACATTGGAATTTATAGTGGTTCGGTCGTTGTGACCTACGTTCACTTCCGATTCCTACTCCGTTGAGGTCACCGGCATCCACTAATGGTCTTTCTTCAATAGGCGAAGACCAGCCACCTCTTTACAACGCTTTTTTCGTTTCATGGGTTTAGAAGATAACCCTTACAAGCCTCACACCTCTTGAATGATCTCAACACTTAGAAAGGGAGGAGGACTCTTACACTTTTACAACACTTTTAACACCCCAATAACTCAAGATTTTATTCATACTTTCGTGCCCTTTCATGCAGAAAAGAGTGGGGTATTTAGCCGGCCCCAATGGCTTCAGAATTGGAGCCAAAAAGTGTCACATACCTAGATTTCGGGTACTGGCAGTACCACTATCATTATTGGGTGGTACTACTACCTACAGACTGACATTGGGCAGTACGATCGCTTGATAGAGCTCAGAGATCGAGCTTTGGCAGTACTACTGCCTGATAGGGGCGGTACCACAGCCTCGCAGCATTTACTACCGGCGGTACCACCGCCCAGTCCACATGGGAGACTAAGTCACCAAGTAGTGCCACCACTGGATTTAGCGGTGCCACCGCCGACCGTGACATTAGGTGCTGAATGGGTTGTTCAACCGGCCCAATTCAGCCCTGTTAAGGGCCTAGTTGGCCCCTAATTGAGTTAGTGGGATTATCTCCTGATACCACCTCTGTCACGCCCCTCAAAATATCTATGATATTTAAAAATTTTTCAACACAAATCCATCCAGGATCCAAACACACATTTAAGGACACTAAAAAACATTCTATGAAATTCACATCTATAAAACCTGTGCAGTTTATAATCATATATCACATCACTCGATAATTCACATTTATGGCAACCCAAGCCAACTTGACAAACATGAACAACATTTATAAATCCACAAGCTAAATAAATTATACAATCAGAACTCCAACTATTCACCACAAGTTCATATCATCATAAATTAGACTTAACATTCTGAAATTCCAAATAAGAGAGATCTTCTAACACTTTTACACAGTATATCCATTTCAATTCATCGACAACATTTCATTACATACAAAATATGCTTATACAACAATAACATAATAACCAACAAGACTTGCCCATAATTCTGAATAGCTTTCCACTGCCTCAGCCCAATTCAAAACATCTCAAAGAGTGACAACTTGACCTGAAAGATTTATATAACAATAGAGTGAGCTAAAAACAGCTCAGCAAGTGACAAAGCATATTCAGAACAAAGGAACGGTTTCAAACAAGTAAGATATCATAATGCAAGGCAGAATACAAGAATTCTCAAGGATACCATCTCATTAGATACAAAATCATATGTGTCATGTCATTCAAAACCTATTTGGTTCATAACAAATGGAGCATAGAGTAATTGGAGCATATCAATAGCGTATGAAATGTTCCGAAGCATATCAACTACATATGGAACATTTCGAAGCATAACAATAGCAAATGAAACATTTCGGAGCATATCAAAGGCGTATAAAATGTTTCGGAGCATATCAATGATATATAAAACATTTCAGAACATATCAATAGCGTATGGACCATTTCGGAGCATTTCAAAGAGCGAATATGAAACAGAAGCTCAAACGTCGAATTGTCATTGCATTCATTTCACTCTTATCCAAAGCATGTATAGAAACACATAACCAAAGCTCTGGATACCATATCAAACATATAGAAAGTGAAGTGGGACCATAACATAATATGGTACATCCATTTCTAAATGACCACCAAACATAAGTCTCCCACGTTTGGGAGCTCCATCCACCCACATCTGAGTGAAGTCATAAGGGCCGGCAGAGCATCACAGGCTCTATGCATAACACCCTTCATCATTTCTGGCAAAGGTTCACAATATCCCACAAACACCAGAGTACAAAAGGATAGTATGAACAATGAATAGCATATATCGGAAGCACACGCAGAACAATAAAACGTACATGTGCCTTTACGAGTCAATACGAAGTAAGCAATAATCTTTCACAATTGTATTCAGATTTGAAAGGAAATGAAAGCAAGAGCATTTAAGAATTCCAAGCAATCATATATAACTCAATTCAAATAAGAAGGTTAGATGAATTCAATGTCTAAAGGAATGAAACTGGAATAGGCATATATCGAAAGCAAATACGGAACAATGGGATATACATGTGCCTATATGAGTCAATACGATATAGCATAAACGTTACACAATAGTTTTCAAGAATGCAAATAATTTTAAGGATAAGAGCATACAAGAATTTAAAGCAGTAATATAAAGCTCAATTGAATAAGAAAGCTAAAGGATATCAATTTCCAAAGGAATGAAACCAGAATATGCGAAATCGACCAAAGCTCGATTTCTGGCAGAATTCAAAAGGCACATTGAATAAATAATTCAAACTATCAATCGTGCTCCAATATACTCAAGAAAGCTATTGTGGAAAGATATTTCAATCTATTTTCAGATAAAATAAGTCTCGTATGAATCGAAGTTTCCAACAAAGAGTTACAATAGATTTAGTAACCCAAGATCAAAGAACAAATCTCAATTTTACAGAATTCACAGGGTCGGTTTCAACAGAAAACTAGGTAGGCAAACTTACTCCGAATTCCTAAAATAAGCTATCAAAAGAAAGGTTTATGAGTTTATATTCTGATCAAATAAGTTTTGTCCAAATCAGAGGTCAATACATGAAGTTATAATCATAACAAAATAGAAAGGTCAGAATCTCAGAAGTTGCACAAATTCGAATCGTTACGTCTAAATAGGAGATATATCAAATGTAAGGCTAGAACAATTCAAAGTTCCTCATATTCAAAGCAAATGTAGAGATAAAATTACAGTAAGGAAAGATCAGGACACTTGCAATAGGAAAGATTAGAGAGTTGCAATAGGAAGGATCAGAACACTTGCAAAAGGAAATGCAATAGGAAAGATAAGAACACTTGCATGAGGAAGATCATAATACTTGCAATAAGAAAAATTAGAACAATTACTGGAGAAACGATCGGGAAACTTGCAATAGAAGGATCGAAATATTTGCAATAGAAAGGATCGAAACACTTGCAATAGAAAGGATCGAAACACTTGCAATAGAAATGATCGAAACACTTGCAATAGAAAAGATTAGAAAGCTTACAATAGGAAGGATCGGAACACTTGTCTTTCAAAGATTTTGATCCGAATAACCAAAGAAGGTGTCAGCCCAAATCCTTCTACTTTTCCTCCGTGTCCTCTCCCTATTTCGTTTTCTACATGTCTTCTCTTTTTCCTCCACAACTACAGCTCATGCAGAATATAGAAGCATAATCACCTGCTCTCTCTTACTCTCATTCCTTCATTTTCTTTCCCAAACGCAGCTGCCACAGCCACCGCCGTTGCTGCTGCCACAGTCGTAGCCCTTTCCACCGCACTGCCTTCTTCCTCCCCTTCTTTCGTAGACACAGCTGCTGCATACGTAGTCGTTGCCGTCGCGACCGCAATCCCATCCACAGCCCCTTTTTTCTCCCTTTCCTTTCTTTTCTTTCCTAGCTGCAACTGCTGTAGTTGCAGTCACAACCATGACCGCAGCCACCACAACCGCAGCCTCTTCTTCCTCCCCTGCTTATCTTTTTCTCCTTCTTCTATTCCAGCTACAGCTGCCATCGCTGCAGGCGCAGCCCCTTCTTCCCCTTCTCTTCTTCCTCTCCTTCCCTTCTTCCTCCCTCTTCCTCTTTCCTTGCCACAGCTGCAGTTGCCACAGCTGCTTCTTTCCCTTCTCCTCTTCCTTCTCCTTCCTTTCTTCTTCTTCTCTTCTTCCTCACCTTCTCTTCCAGCTGCAGTTGCCACCGCCGTAGCCGCAGCTCCTCCTTTCCCTTCTCTCCTTCTTCTCCTCTTCTTCTTCCCTCCTCCTCCCCGGCGTCACACACACCCTCTCCTATGTTTCCTCTGTAGGAAACAGAGGTATCATAACCTCTTCTCCTGCTTCCTCTTCTTCTTCTCTTCCTCTTCTTCTTCTTCTCCTCTTCGAATGCCCCACACCTCTCCTCTTCTAACTACGATAATTTAAGACATTAACAAAATGATTTTGATCCGGTATGTCAATTGTTCTATAGGCAAACTTCCGACAATCTTTCGACAATGTGTTAGATTCAAGATCGACACTAAGAGTGGGGGTGAATTAGTGTAGTGGAAAACTTTTTCGATTTTAAAAAAATGTTCATTTCAATTAAAACCGATTCCTATGAAAATGGTTTCGATTCAATTCGTTTCGGAGATAAGTTGAACTTGAAAGCTTTCGTAAAAGTGCAAGAGAAAATGAAGGAAATTTGCAATAATGTAAATTATACAAATGAAAAGCAAACCAGAATTTAGAGTGGTTCGGTCAATGTGACCTACATCCACTTTCAGATTTCTCCTCCGACGAGGTCACCAGAGTCCACTAAAAGCCATCTTTCAATAGGCGAAGGCTAACCACCTTTTACACATCTTTCTCCTCTTGTCGGGTTTAGGAGATAACCCTTACAAGTCTCACTCATCTTTCGTAGATGATTACAAGGCTAAGAGATGGAGGAGAACTCTTTCTAACTTTTACAACACTTTTAAGACTCAGGAATTCAAGATTAAGCCAATACTTTCGTGCTCTTTCACGTAGAAAAGGGTGGGATTTTTATAGACCCCAATGGCTTCAAAATTGGAGCCAAAAAGTGATACATTCCCGAATTTTGAGGTACTGGCGGTACCACCATCGTTATTGGGTAGTACTACCATCGTTGATCTGACACTAGGCGGTACTACCACCTGACAGGGGTGGTACTGCCATTGGTAGCATTCACTATCGACGGTACCACCGCCCAGAAATCCTGGAGTACTGCTTTCTAGATAGTGCCACCACCGGCCATGTTTTCAAGAATTGAATTGGCTGCTCAATTCGGCCCAATTAAGCCCAATTAAGGGCCCAGTTGGCCCCTAATTAAGTTAGTGGGATTACCTCCCAATACCAACTTAATTTACACTCTAACTACGATAAATAAGATATAATCACAGTACTTCTTGTTTCGGTGTGTCAATTGCTCTTCTGGCGAGCTTCCGGTGTACTTTCGGCGAACATCCGACGAACTCTCGGCAATGTTCCAGCGGACTCCCAGCAAGCTCCTGGACTTCACGACGATCTTCTTGGTGAGTTCTGACGAGCTTCTTTGGCAAGCTCCTAGACTTTTCGGTTGGTTCTGACAAAACTTCCAACGAACGTCCAGACTTCCGACGAACTCTCGAACTCCTAATGAGATCTCGATCTTGACTCCGGTACAACACCTGCTTTATGTCTTACTGCTATCGTAGTTAATCCTGTACACTTTTCTCAACATATGGATTAGATTAAACAATTTATAATTGACTTCATCATCATAATCCGAGATTCAACAATCTCTCCTTTTTTTATGATGACAATCAATTGATGATGGAGTTAATCTTAACTCCCCCTATCTATATGCCATACTTGAGAAAAGACATTCTTGAATTTAAGGCATTTGAATTCGAGAAACAAACTGATAAGATAAGTTCATTAAACTTATCAACATGCATATCATGATTCCTATCATGATCTAACATTCTCAAAATATGATGCCAATTATTTCTCAAAATAATGTCAAGGCATGACATCCATTTTCAAATATGATATTTCAAATATGAAAGATGACAAAGATAGCAATGCATCATTCTATGGCAAGATATTAATTATAAAATAGTAAGTTAAGCTCTAGATATCTTATCATAATGAAAGAAATTTATCAAGCAAACATTTCAAGTATATATGATGAAATATATTGCATACATTCGTCATCAATTTATCACATTTTGGTATTCTTTCTCCCCCTTTGTCATCAACAAAAACGAGAACAATTCAACAATGCAAGTGTGGTAAAAAAAATCAAGTTTCACACTCAAAAGTTATCATCATTAAATGTTATCAACATTAAAGCTATAGATTCCAACCACTTCTCCCCCTTTGTCATCACATTTTGTATGAAGAAGAGGAAAGAAGGTAAGGAGGAAATCCATTAAGAAATAAATTTATGAAATGATTTGAATCAAGTCAAAAACAATAAATAAGTTTTCGTTAAAACATGCTTTCATTTTTACAAAGAGAAGGGATTCAAGAAAAGGATCGAGATATCCATATGAAATCAAATCCCCAATCTTGCAAATAATTATCATACATGAAAATTCATCTTTCAGGGATTAAGATATTCATTGGAATTCCTTCATTTTTCATGAGAAGAATAAGGAAGAATTCATGGGAGAGGAGTATCATATGAAGGAGAAATTCACGAATAAAACTTCATAGTGAGAACAGCATTACATCAAATCCATTTCTTATTATAAATCCATAAGAGTGAAATCTGTGAGAGATGCATTTGTCAATGACTTCCATGTATCAAACATCAAGATATGTATAAATGCTTCATGCATTTATAAAATGTTTTATCATAGCCTTTCATCACTACTTGCATGGGGTAATATCATTAGTGCTTGTAGCACTCAAAAGTTAAGAATTTGATATTGCATCATGTATGATTAAAACTTCTCAATATTCAATAGAGATCATAATCATCATAGAAATTTTTAGCATCAAAGTAAAGAATTCTAACATCAAAGTAAACAACATTTTAAGTTTACAACATCAAGGTAAACAATTTTCAACATCAAAGCATAGAATTCCAACATCAAAGTAAACATTTTATTGTTGTGAAGCACACAACCTTATCATCATGTAAAACTCGCATCATAAGAGGAGAATATTCATACTCAAACATCATATAAAACTCGTATGGGAAAATACATATGGGTCATTGCACATACTATAAGATCATGATTTAAGTGAGTATTATAAAGAATCAAGAAAGTCCGAAAATAAAATTTAACAAATTCATGCATTTGGACAAATTAACTTTCCTAAGTCTCTTCTAATAAAATCAAATTGTTCTTCACTTAAAGGCTTTGTAAAAATATCGGCTAATTGATGTTTTGTATCAATAAACTCTAAGATTACATCATGATTATTAACATGATCTCATATAAAATGATGCCAAATATCAATATGTTTAGTTCTAGAGTGTTGAATAAGATTTTTTGTTAAGCATATTGCACTTATGTAATCATATTTTATGGGAATATTTTTGAGATAAATCTTATAATCCTCTAAAGTGTTTTTCATCCACACAACTTGTGCACAATATGCACTAGCTGTAATGTACTCAGCTTCGGTTGTAGATAGTGCAACCGAGTTTTGTTTTATGGAAGATCAAGAAACAAGTGCATATCCTAAAAATTGACATGTTCCGGATGTGTTTTTTCTATCTAATATACATCTAGCAAAATCCGCATCAGCATAAGCAATTAGTTCAAAGTTCTCAGATTTTGGATACCATAATCCTAGATTTGTGTTTCCTTTAAGATATCTAAGTATTCTCTTAACTACTTTAAGATGAGATATCTTAGGATTAGATTGAAACCTAGTACAAAGTCCTACACTAAACATGATATCCGGTCTAGTTGCGGTGAGGTATGGTAGACTTCCTATCATACCCCTATAAGTTTTTTTATCAAAGCTTTCTTCACTTTCATCAATCTCTAACTTAGTGGAGGTGCTCATAGGAGTGTTGATAGCCTTTGAGCTATCCATATTAAACCTTTTTAGCAAATCTAAAACATATTTTGTTTGACTAAGAAAAATACCATTACTTAGTTGTTTGATCTATAAGCCTAAAAAGAAAGTTAATTCCCCCATCAAACTCATTTTAAACTTTTAGCAAATGACACACAAAGAGATTCATTCGTGGAACCGAAAATAATATCATAAACATAAATTTGAACAATAAGATATTATTTTTAAAATTTTTGATAAACAATGTAGTATCAACCTTGCCTTTAGAGAAATTATTTTTGATAAGAAATGAGCCAAGTCTCTCATACCAAGCCCTTGGGGCTTGTTTCAATCCATAGAGAGCTTTAGTCAATTTAAACATATGATTAGAGAGATTATCATTCTCCAATCCGGGAGATTGTTCAACATAAACTTCTTTAGAAATAAAGCCATTAAGAAAATCACTTTTAACATCCATTTGAAATAACTTAAAATTGTTACTTCTAGCATAGGCAAGGAGCATCCTTATGGCTTCTAATTGTGTCATAGGAACGAAGGTTTCTTAATAATTGATACATTCTTCTTGGTTGAAACCCTTGGCCACTAATCTAGCCATTTTTCGAACCATGATACTAAATTCATCTTGCTTGTTTCTAAAGACCCATTTAGTACTGATAACTAAATGGTCATTTAGCTTAGGAATAAGCTTCCACATCTCATTTCTCTCAAATTGATTCAACTCTTCTTTTATTGCAATAACCTATGAATCATCTTTCAAGGCCTCATCAATGTATTTTGGTTCAATTTGGGAGAGAAAAATGGTGTTGGCATAAAAATTCTTAAGAGAAGAATGAGTTTGAACCCCTTTTGATGTGTCTCCTATAATTAGCTCCTTAGGATGAGTATTTATATACTTCCATTCCTTAGGTAAGGATGTTTTGGAAGAAAATGCATCCAAGTTACTAGATGAAGAAGGGGGTTTCATTTAAATTCAAAGCATCAAAATTAACATCATCATCAAAATCATTTTTCTTGACTTCGGAAACTACATTAAAAACAACATGAATAGACTCTTCTATAATTAAAGTTCTTTTGTTAAAAATATGAAATACTTAAGAAATAGAAGAATAGCCAAGAAAAATTCCTTCATCAGATTTAGCATCAAATTTTCCTAAGGCATCTTTTTCATTCAAGATAAAACACTTATATCCAAAAACTTTAAAATATTAAACATTGGGTATTTTATTGTTCTACAACTCATAAGGAGTTTTGGCGAGTAAGGGTCTTACTAGAACTCTATTCATGACCTAGCATGCCATATTTACGGCTTCAGCACAAAAATATTTTGGTAGGCTATGTTCATTCAACATGGTTCTAGCCATTTCTTGTAAGTTTCTATTCTTTCTTTCTACTACTCTATTTTGTTGAGGGTTTCTTGAAGTAGAGAAGTTATAGTTGTATCTATTAGATTCATAAAATTCTTGAAATCACGGTTTTGAAATTCACCACCGTGATCACTTTGAATTGATGAAATCATAAAACCCTTTTCATTTTGAACAAGTTTATAAAACTTAGAGAAATACCTAAAGTAATCACTTTTGTGTGCCAAAAAGTAAGTCCATATGTATCTACTATAATCATCTATGATAAAAAATGCGTATTTGCTACCTCTTAGGCTTGATGTAGCAATTGGTCCGAATAAGTCCATATGAATTAATTGCAATGGCCTAGAGGTGCTTATTTGGTTCTTTGGTTTGAAACTACTTTTTATTTGCTTTCCTAGTTGACATGCATCACATACATTGTCTTTGACGAACTTAACATGAGAAATTCCTCTCACAAGTTCTTTAGATGAAATTTGATAAATTAGTTTCATGCTTGCATGACCTAGCCTCCTATGCCAAAGTCAAGCATCGTCATTTAAAACCGAAAAACATATTTCATTACAAAGATCATTAATGTCGATAGTGTATATATTATTTTATTTTAGAACAATCATAGATGTGTTTTTGAATGATTTTTTAATAACGCAAGCATTGGATTCAAATCTAATGATGTATCCTTTATCACATAATTGACTAATGCTCAAAAGGTTATGCTTTAAGCCATCAACTAACAATACATCTTCAATAGAAAAGGTGGATTTGTTACCTACGGTTCCTTTGCCAATGGTTTTACCCTTGTTGTTGTCTCCGAAGGTGACATATCCTTCGTCTATGCTAGTGAGCTTAGAGAATTGAGATGGATCTTCGGTCATGTGCCTTGAGCATCCACTATCAAGGTATCATCTCTTGCTCCTAGCTTGTGATGGTAAACATTTCTCATCTCTAATAGCCATTAATGTATAGTGAGCAACTTGCTTGGTGTTGGTTGTCTCCTCTTCTTCGGATGAGCTTGAGTCGTCTCATGTTGCTTTAAGAGCCTTCTTCTTCTTTTGTTATCTTTTCTTTGATTGGGGACATTCACTCTTATAATATCCCGGCTTATTGCATTCATAACATATCACTTGTTCTTTCTTAGGTTCAATTTTATTTTTAGTATCATTTTTAAATTTATTTTTTTATAATTTTTTGAAACTTTTTGTTAATAGTGCCAAGTCTTAATCAAAGTCCTCATTACTTGAATTTTCTTTTAAGTGGTCTTCTTGAGTTCTTAGAGTCATATCCTTCTTGTTCTTTGGAAGGTTATTCTCTAGCCCTTTATGAGCATTACAAGTCATCTAATAGGTCATTAGTGACCCGATTAATTCTTCGAGAGGAAAGTTATTTAAGTCTTTGGCCTCTTGAATGACCATGACTTTAGGGTCCCAACTCTTTGGAATGAATCTTAAAATTTTATTAACAAGCTCAAAATCCAAGAAACTTTTACCAAGTTCTTTTAGACCATTAACGACATCCGTAAATTGGATGTACATGTCTCTAATGGTCTCACTCGGTTTCATTCGAAACAATTCATAAGTATGCACTAAAAGATTAATTTTTGACTCTTTCACTCTACTAGTGCCTTCATGAGTCACTTTGAGTGTGTGCTAAATATCAAATGCCGTTTCACAAATGGACACACAATTAAACTCATTTTTATCTAGGGCACAAAATAAGGCACTCATAGCCTTTGCGTTTAAAGCGAAAGTCTTCTTCTCCAATTCATTCCAATCGTTCATTGGAAGAGAATACTTTTGAAATCCATTTTCTACAATATTTCATAATTTAAAATCTATTGTAATTAGGAAGATCCTCATTCTAGTCTTCCAATATGTGTAATCCGTCCTATTAAACATGGGCAGATGTGTATTTGAATGACCCTCTTGGTTGCCGGCAAATGCTATCTCTCTTGGGTTTAAAAGTAAATGAGAGTGAACGTTGCTCTGATACCAACTGTTAGGATCAAGAGCGGCACTAAGAGGGGGGGTGAATTAGTGCAGTGAAAAACTTTTTCGATTTCAGAAAAATGTTTATTTCGATTAAAACCGATTTCGACGAAAATACTTTCGATTCAATTTATTTCGGAGAGAAGTTAAACTTGAAAGCTTTCGTAAAAGTGCAAGAGAAGATTAAGGAGATTTGTAGTAATGTAAATTGCACAAATGAAAAGCAAACTAGAATTTAGAGTGGTTCGGTCAATGTGACCTACATCCACTTTCGGATTCCTCCTCCGACGAGGTCACTGGCGTCCACTAAAAGCTTTCTTGATGAAAAGAATAGAAGATAAGAACAATTATTGAAGAAGCTTTATTGAAGTAACTTTAGCTTGAATACATTAACATATTCCTCTCCTATTTATAGAGATTAGGAGAGAGGATTTTCCTCAATAGAATAGAGGAATTCCCTCAACGATCAACAAAGTAGAGAGATTTCCTCATATAGTTGGGGAAATCTTATCTTCTATCATGCCCCCGCAAGATGGTGCTCCTGTCAAGGATACCAATCTTGGATCGATACAAAGAATGATTTACGAGCTAGAGGCTATGTGAGTAGGGCAAGAGTATATCGTTGTTGCTGTTGTTGTTGTTGCTGTTATTGCGGCTGCGACGGCGATGACTGCAGTAGAGGATAAAGCTACAGCAATAGAAAAAGCTATAGCAATGTTGTAGCAGAAGAATAAGCTGTAGTCGAGGAGAAAGTTGCAGCAGAAGAGGAAGTTGCAGCAATGTTGCAGCAATGCTATAGTAGAGGAGGAAGCTACAGCAAAGGAGAAAGCTGCAATAGAAGTACAGTAGAGGAGGAAGCTGCAACAGAGGAGGAAGTTGCAACGATGCTACAATAGAGAAGAAGGCTACAACAAAGGAGGAAAAGTGGGGCAGTGCTGGTGAGTGTAGCAGTAGAGACGCTATAGCGGAAGGGAACAGACGTTGGTGTAGAGTGGTAGTGGAGAAGATAGTTGCCGTTCACCGAGGAGGAAAGATTTATCGCACCGATGGCCTGACGATGGAAAAGTAGTAGTAGAAAGCTTTTTCTTTTGCCGTCGGAGGTGGAGAAGCAATAGATGAGTCGACAGCGGCAAGTGGCTCATGAAAAGAATAGAAGATAAGAACAATTATTGAAGAAGCTTTATTGAAGTAACTTTAGCTTGAATATATTAACATGTCCCTCTCCTATTTATATAGATTAGGAGAGAGGATTTTCCATAATAGAGGATTTTCCTCAACAGAGTAGATCAACAGAGTAGAGAGATTTCCTCATATAGTTGGGGAAATCTTATCCTCTATCACTTCCTTCAATAAGCGAAGGCCAACCACCTTTTACACCTTTTTCTCTTTTTGTCGGGTTTAGGAGACAACCCTTATAAGTCTCACTCCTCTTTCTTGGATGGTTACAAGGCTAAGAGATGAAGGAGGAGAACTCTTTCTAACTTTTACAACAATTTTAAGACTCAAGAATTCAAGATTAAGCCAATACTTTCATGTCCTTTAATGCAGAAATGGGTGAGGTTTTTATAGACCCCAATAGCTTCAAAATTGGAGCAAAACAGTGTCATATCCCTGGATTCCGGGGTATTGGTGGTACCACCATCGTTACTGGGTGGTACTACCACCGCTGATTTGACATTGGGTGGTACCACCGCCTAACAGAGCCAGTGCCACCGCTGGTAGCATTCATTGCCGACGGTACCACTACCCAGTTTGGGTGGTACCACCACCCAGAAATCCTGGAGCACTGCTTTCCAGGTAGTGCCACCGTCGGCCCTAGCGGTGCCATCGTCGGCCATACTTTTAGGGGCTGAATTGGCTGCTCAATTTGGCCTAATTCAGCCCAGTTAAGGGCCTAGTTGGCCCCTAATTAAGTTAGTGGGATTATCTCTCAATCCTTACTTAATTTATGCTCTAACTATGATAATTAAGACATAATCACAATACTTCTTGTTTCGGTGCGTCAATTGCTCTTCCAGCAAGCTTCCGGCGTACTTTTGGTGAACATCCGACTAACTCTCGACAATATTCTAGCGGACTCCCAGCAAGCTCCTGGACTTTACGAAGATCTTCTTAGCGAGTTGCGATGAGCTTCTTTGGCAAGCTCTTGGACTTCTCAGTTAGTTCTGGCAAAACTTCCGACGAACGTTTGGACTTCCGAAAAACGCTCGAACTCCAAATGAGATCTCGATCTTGACTCCGGCACAACACCCGCTTTATGTCTTACTGCTATCGTAGTTAATCCTATACACTTTTCTCAACATATAGATTAGATCAAACAATTTACAATTGACTTCATCATCAAAATTCGAGATTCAACATAATGTTCCAACGGACTCCTTGTAAGCTCCTAGACTTTACGGCGATCTTCTTGGCAAGTTCCGACGAGCTTCTTTGGTAAGCTCCTAGACTTCTCGGTCAATTTTGGCAGAACATCCGAAAAACTTTCGAACTTCCGACGAACTCTCGAACTCCCTACGAAGTCTCGATCTTGACTCCAACCCATCATCTGCTTCATGTCTTGCCGCTATCGTAGTTAATCCTGGACACTTATCTTAACATATAGATTAGATCAAACAATTTACCAATTGATTTCGTCATCAAAATCCGAGATTCAACAATCTCCCCTTTTTTTATGATGACAATCAATTGATGATGGAGTTAATCTTAACTCCCCCTATCTATATGCCATACTTGAGAAAAGACATTCTTGAATTTAAGGCATTTGAATTCAAGAAACAAATTGATAAGATAAGTTCATTAAACTTATCAACATGCATATCATGATTCCTATCATGATCTAACACTCTCAAAATACGATGCCAAGTATTTCTCAAAATGATGTCAAAACATGACATACATTTTTCAAGTCAATGATAATAAACAATCATCATTTTCAAATATGATACGAATTTCATATATGAAATATAGCAAGATGACAATTCTTGATAAATTCATCAATCCATGGCAAGATATCAAATGTAAATGGCAAGATATCATGGTAAGCTCATGATGCCTTATGATAGACAATTATCAAGCATGAAACATTTCAAGTATCTATAATGCATATAAAATATATTTTGATACGTTTCAAGTATTTGTGATATGTTGCGATATATTTGACGATTCCAATATATTTCAAGCATTCACAAAACATATAAGCATTTATGATAAGATACATTTTATACATTTGTCACAAACATTAAATTTGTCATCAATTTATCATATTTCTCCCCCTTTGTCATCAACAAAAAGGAGAACAATTTAGCAATGCAAGTGTGGTAAAAATTCAAGCAAGTTTCACAATGATTTATCCAAACCATAAGCAAAAACTCTGCTTGATAACTTTTTGGATAAGGTAACATTTTTACTCAAGGGCTTTTTGGTTCTTCTTTAGATGTGCAAGTTTCTTTCTTCCTTTATCATAAAAATAAGAAGAGGAAGAAGGATAAGAAAGGAATAATATTAAGAACCAAATTTATGAAATCAAATCTCAATTCTTTGCAAGTGATCATCTCATACTAAAAAATTTATAAAAATTCTTCTTTCATGAAAAGAGTAAGGAAGAATTCATGGGAAGAGAGCA
This sequence comes from Musa acuminata AAA Group, assembly GCF_036884655.1. Classification (NCBI taxonomy): domain Eukaryota; kingdom Viridiplantae; phylum Streptophyta; class Magnoliopsida; order Zingiberales; family Musaceae; genus Musa; species Musa acuminata. The sequence goes on from NC_088357.1 coordinate 33,252,103, forward strand.
TCATATGAAAAAGAAATCCATGAATAAGACTTCATCAATCAAATCTGTTTCTCATTAAAAATTCACAAGAGTGAAATCCGTGAAAGCTGTATTTGTCAAGGAAATCCATGAGTGAAGTGATTAAGTATATCAAAAATCATTTAAGAGATGGAGCAAGGTTATGAAACAAATTTGATACCAAGTTAAGATGAAGATAAAAACAAAATAAATTCATGAAAACTCTATTTGTGAGATGAATTAAGAGGAAGATAGTCCAAAAATGAAATACAACAAACTCATGCATTCAGACAATTTAACATCCCTAACTCTCTTCTAATAAAATCAAATTATTCTTCATTTAAGGGTTTTATAAATATATCAGCTAATTAATGTTTTGTATCAATAAACTTTAAAGATATGTCATGGTTATTAACATGATCTCTTATGAAATGATGCCTAATGTCAATATATTTAGTTCTAGAGTGTTGAATAGGATTTTTTGTTAAATATATTACACTCATATTATCATTTTTTATGAGAATGTTCTTATGGTGAATCTTATAATCTTCTAATGTATTTTTCATCTATAGAACTTGTGCACAAGATGCACTTGCCACTATGTATTCAGCTTCGGTTATAGATAGTGCAATCGAGTTTTATTTCTTGGAAGACCAAGATGTTGAATCTCGAATTTTGATGATAAAACCAATTGATAGTGCTTTTTTGATCTGCATTTTGAGTGATGCAGGAAGCTTCGATTAGAGAGAGACAATTAAGGTAGGAAGAATCATGCTGGGCTTGAATAAAACATGTTAGAAGATTGGACATCGAGTCAGAGGATCGGTCGACGTATCGGCAGAAGGCTTCGGGCCATGAGTTCGGGCATCGGGCCATGAAGAGTGAAAATTATGTTAAGGAAATCAGAGTTATAGAGGTCAATTAGCCGATTGGGCAATAGGTCGGAAGAGAGGACGATGCGCCGAAGAATCAGACGAAGTATCGATGAACCGATGACATGCTAATCAACATGATTCAAGCTTTATAATAATTATGTTGATCGAAGTAGGATTTATTTATATAAGATTAACTAGGATAATAATCAAGATATAAAGCAAAATGAAGTCCTGGAGTCAAGAACGAGATTTCGTTGGGAGTTCAAGAGTTCGTTGGAAGTCCAGACATTCATCAGAAGTTTTATCGGAATTGACTAAGAGGTCTAGGAGCTTGCCAAAGAAGCTTGTCAAAACTCACCAAGAAGATCATCGTGAAGTCTAAGAGCTTGCCAGGAGTCCGCTTGAACATTATCGAGAGATCATCGGAAGTTCGCCGGAAGATCGTTGGAAGCTCGTTGGAAGAAACCTAGACTAATCAGATTCATTTGCTTAATATATACCTTAAAATTTATAATTGGCACATAATTGGGTTGGAGTTTGGCTAACTCAATTAGGGGCCAGTTGGGCCCAAGATTCGGCTATGTTGGGCCAAGTGGAAGGCCTAAACAATGACCCAATAGGTGGCACCGTCGTGGCACAGTCATCGAGACTATGTCAAGTGGTGGTACCCCCTAGACGTAGTCTTCAAGACTGTCAGGCAGTGGTACCACTAGTCTAGGCAGTGGTACCACCCAGACATAGTCTCTCAGGTGGTGGTACCGCGCAGTGTTAGTGCTGTAAGCGGTAGTACCACCCAGCACAGGCGGTGGTACCGCTAGGACCCGAGAAACTAGGGATGAGAACTTTTTAGGCTCCAAGTTTGAATCCACTTAAGGCCTATAAATAACCCTCTCATCCTTGGTTAATATACACACAACTGAGAGTAAAAAAGAAAAGCAAATGCTATTGTAATCTTGTGTTGAACTCCTCAAACTCTAAAGTGTTAGTCTTGCTTAAGAGAGAAGTGAAGGGGTTGTAAAGGTTATCTCCTAAACCTGTCAAAAGAAGAATTAAGTTGTAAATGTGGTTGATCTTCACCCATTGAATGAAGAACATTAATGGATGCCAATAGCCTCGATGGAAGAGGAATCGGTGGAGTGGATGTAGGTCATGACGACCGAACCACTATAAAATGGTTTGTAATTCTGTTTTGTTATTTATCTTCCTTGCAAATTGCCTTACTTGCTTTACCTTCTTATTACACTCTTCCGTATGCTTTCAAGTTAAACTCATATTTCTGAAATCAGTTTTTATCGTACAAAGGATTTTAAAACCGACGTTTTTACTGCTACACTAATTCACCCCCCCTTCTTAGTGTCAACTCGTTCCTAACAGTTGGTATCAGAGCCACATTATTTCTCATTTGTTTAAACACCCAAGAGAAATGACTCTTTTCATATTTTAAGAGGGTATTTCTATCGTTCATCCTCCTATGTTCAATGGGATGTACTACACTTATTGAAAATCTCGAATGAGAGTTTTCTTGCTTTCTATGGATTTAAACTTATGAAATATCGTTGAAAACGGTTTAAAAAAGTCTTCTACTCCAATGAAAGAATGGAATGATTTAGAGAAGAAAACCTTTTCTTTAAATATTAGAGCTATAAATGCTCTATTTTACACTTTGGATAAAACTGAATTCAATCAGGTTTCTACTTACAAAATGACTTTTGACATTTGACACATTCTTGAAACCCCACACCAAGGCACTAGTAGAGTAAAAGATTCTAAGATAAATCTTTTGATGCATGATTTTGAACTATTTTGAATGAAACCAAGTGAGACTATTGGAGATATATACACCCGTTTTACGAATGTCATAAATAGTCTAAAAGTACTTGGCAAATGCTTTTCAAATTTTGAACTTGTTAATAAAGTTTTACAATCTCTTTCTAAAAATTGGGACTCTAAAGTAATGGTCATTTAAGAGGCCAAGGATTTGAATACTTTTTCAATCGAAGAACTTATCGGGTCTTTGATGACCTATGAAATGACTAATGTGGCACATGACGAACTTGAGAACAACCTTCCAAAGAACATGAAGAATTTTGCACTTAGAATAAAAGAAGACCACTCGAGCGAAAGCTCAAGTGATGGTGAATTTGAACTTCTCACAATAAAGATTAAAAAGTTTTTAAAACAAGAATCAAATATTAAAAGTAAACTTAAAAAGAATGCAACTACTTGCTATGAACACAAGAAGAAGAAAGCACTTTAGGACGAAACGAGTACCTCCGAAGATGTGAAACAAATCAACAAAGGTGAGGTGGCAAACTATGCCTTAATAGTTTTTGATGACGTGGTAACCAAAACCCCTTTGCCTTATTTTAAAATTACTTGATGCTTTTTCATGAGTTATTTTTAAATTAGTTAGTAAAAAATAAAAAATATAAAAATACAAAAAGGTTATATCATGCTTCTTTTGAAAAAATGATCATGAAAATTACATGTTTTATGATAAAGGAATAAAATGATGATTAATCCTATGTATATTTTTAAAAAGAAATAATATGTATCTTGATGATTTCCGATTTTGATTGAAAATACTTTATGTCCAATAAAACCATGCTTGATGTCTTAATGAAAATGTTAAGAGGTTTGATATCATGCTTAATGAGTTTATAGTTACATGTTATGCCTTGAAAACTTGAAACTATGTTTTGGTATCATGCCCAAAGTAATGATGCATAATGATAATTCTTAATGAGTTTATATTTCAAAATTATGCATTATGATTCTTGTAATTTATGGCTTATCGATCTTTGCCATAATGAACGTTGCTTTTTTGGTTTTAAACATGATGCATGTTTTGATTTGGCATAAATGACAAAGGCATGCTTTTTTATGAAATAAAAAAGAAGTATATTTTTCTTGAAAACTTCTCATTCCCTATCTTATTGAGTTTTCAAGGAGAGATTAATGAATCTATCTGTTTTTTTATGAATCTCTTGAAAATGATTTTAATTTGACGATTTGAATTTGAATGAGCTTTATCTTAATTTTTTGAGATTTATAACTTAAAATTTCTTATGCCTGAATTAAGATATTATATCATTTAATCTCCTATGTTTCTTTTTGCTATTTATAAAAGAAGAGATTTGTTGAAATCAATCATATGAATTGAAACACTAAAAAGAGGAAAGCTTTCTCCTTGAAAAATTTCTTTTTCTCTATTTTATCGACTTTTCAAAAAGGGATATTGATGAATCTATTTGTATCAATTTTATGAATCTCTTGGATTTTGAAAATGATTTTGATGATTTGATAATTTAAATTTGAATGAGTTTTATTCAAATCATGATCTTGATTTCTTGGAATTACTTGAGATTTTTTCTTAATCAAGATCTCTTCTTTGTTCTCTGATAAGACCCTAAAGTCTTATCGTCGCTCTGATACCAAATGATAAGACCCTAAAGTCTTATCGTAAAAAAAAGAAGAGAAAGGGAGAGAAAGGGATGATCACTTCGAGGAGATCGACCTCCTTAATTGCTTCGAGGGGATCGGCCCTCCTTGATCGCTTCGAAGGGATCGGCCTCCTAGGGTTTGTCAAAAGACATAATAGTATTTTTCATAGATTATTGAAAAGAAGCAGTTACATCCCTATTTATAGAGTTCCACCCAGAATCCATCAGGACTTGAACTCTAATAATAAATAAATATTAAATAAACCTCTACTTGACTCTAACTGAACCAAACCGACTCAATAAACAACTGGACTAAACAGACTCAATAAATATTATTCAAAAGCTCAGAAAAATGGTCCTAACAGTTCCTCCCTCTTCAAATCAACCTTGTCCTCAAGGCTGAGCAGCATCAATCTCGGGGAGCTTATATTTTAGCACTTCAGTCATAGGCTATCTACAACGCATCACAACCCATTGATCAAGTAAGTATGGTCTCCACTTTTTGACAGTGTAAGCAATAGGTCGATCTTTCAGTGCAGTAATCATTGAAAGAAATTCCTGGCCTTTGCTATCATAAGTTAAAATCCGTCCATCAGCTTCGAATATATCACAGCCTTCAATGTGGTGGGCTAATTGGGCTGCAACTTTCCTGTCCATAAAATTATTAGTGCTATCTATATCAATCAAAATAGTGATAGGTTGATGCTTCAAAGTTCCTCCGATTTTCATAGTTTGTGGGTTAGTGTAGCCAGCCAATGCATACACTATATGTGTGATAGCTTCAATATCTTCATCAGTTTTCATACCTTTATGATCGGAGTCCAACTCTTTTACTTTCGGTTCCTCTCTAATTGGCTCAATCATCAGAAGTTGCCCTTGTTTACATCGGTGCTCCATACTCCACTTTTCATCATAGTACAAACCCTTTGCTGATCTTTCCTTAAGTTCTTCTTAGGTTAGTCTTCGGGTGTCAAGGCTTTGGTTGGGAATAAATAGGGCTGGTGGCTTACTGACCATCTGGTTATTGTCACTTCTGTTTCCATGATTTTCCCTGTTGATTTTTTTCTCATGTAGATGTGCGAATGAGATCAAAGCTATCATAGTGCGAGGTTGACGAACCTTAACTTCACACCGGATCTCTGGAATAAGACCTTCAATAAATGTATCCAGAAATTATCGTTCTGACCAATCTCTAGTTTGATTTGATAATCTTTCAAACCTACTCTGATATTCCAATACTGTAGAAGTCTGACAAATTTTTGAGAGTTGTTTATCCCCCTTCATGTATGAGTAGATTGTGTCACAATCTTGGAGCCCTTTTCTAGTATTTCCAGATCTGTGCAATGTGGAACTTGAGCTCCCACCTTGTTGAAATTTACTAAGGCTCTTAGTAAGTTCTTTTTGAAATCATTAAGTACTTCTTGTAACTGGTTCTCAATTCTAATTTTCAATGCTTCTATTTGTGCTTTCATTGAGTTATCGGTGGCCATTTCGTAAGACTGCAAATCTATAATCTCAATTCCTATTTTTGGTGTTGGTCTGCCCTATTCGGTGCTACTGTTGTGACGCAGTCGGTGGCAACACTATGGGAATGAAGGGTTGCTGCGAGGATATGGGGATGTAGCTGCGGTCGCCGCGTGGGAGACATCGATGCTTGTTGCAGTCACTACATAGAGGGATCACTGTTGCTGAGGGCTTAGAGGCAGCGATGGTGGTGCGGCTGGGGCAGCACCGCCAAGGGCTCACCGCTACGATGGTTGCGACGGCACGGATGGAAGGCAGCATTGCTCTGTTTCTGTCACACTACGGAAGGAGGCGTTGGTGAGAGGTAACGATGCTTGTTGCAGTCGCTGCGTGGAGGGATCGCTGTTGCGGAAGGCTGGGAGGCAACGATGGTGGTGTGGTTGGGGGCAGCACCGGCAAGGACTCACCACTACGGTAGCTACGATGGAGGAAGAGTTGCTGCCTTATCTTTTTTTCACTGTGTGAGATGAGAGCGCCGAGGCTAAAAGGCGACGGTTGTGACTACTGTGACCCAAGGAAGCAATTGCCGAGCAGCTAGGTTGAGGCTGCGGTGATGGCAACCAACAACTGTAGCAGCGGAGGCAGAACAACAGGGAGGTGGCATTGAAGTGGCTAGGGTTGAGGCTGCAGTGGTGGCAACCGACGGCTATGGCAAAGATGCAGAGCAAGGGGGTTGAGGTGAAGGCTACGGTGGCTGGCAGCAGCAGTCGTTGCTTGCCGGAGTGCAACGACGGTAGTGGAGAAGGAGGCAGCGAGGGTGCAGGCTGGGTGGCGAGTGACGTCGTTGCTGGCTGGGCAGCAGTGGCAACAGTGGTGGCAACCGGCGTTCGCAGCAGCAAGGGGATCCGTGACTGCGGCAGCAAGGGGACCCGCGACTGGGACGGTGGTAACTGCCCTGTTTCGGTCACCACGGATGCAGAGCAAGGGGGAGCAGCGGTTGGGAAGCGAGCGGGAGCAGCGGCTAGGAGGCGAGTGGCGGTCGTTGCATGGGGGAGTAGTGGCTGGAAGGCGACGGCGACGGCGCTCGAGGCGACGGTGATGGCTGGAAACAAGGGCAAAAGATGTGAGTTGCCCGTGATTGCCCTGTTTCGGTTACAAAAGATGCAGAGCAAGGGGGAGCGGCGGCTTGGAGGCGAGCGGTGGTCCGGCTAGGGCAGCGTCGCCGACGGATTGTCACGGACTTAGCTGGTTTTGCCTAAGTCGTGCGGCACCCTTGCGTGTCCGTCCGCAAAGGTCAGCCTCCCCGAAGTCTCCCCTTTGTCCCTTAGGACTGACAAAAGAGAGAACGGGCTAGAGAGAACGCCTCAATCGGGATCCACAAGCAAACATCTCTGAAAAACACTTCATAGACAATGCAAATTACAAACAGACTTTACAAGCTCTGAACAGTGACACAACAAAGGGTAAAATGGTCCATTACAGATCGAGAATCTCTCGCACGTGTCCACATGACACAACCTTTATTTACAAGCCTAAAGAGGCCACCAACCCAACTAAAATGGGACTATTAAGCCTTCGGCTGCCCCTCTATATGCTGTATAAGGCATGAATATGCCAAAAGACACGGACATACATAAGCATTACATCAAATACCCTGTTTCGAAGTTTGTCCGTGACATTCTCCCTCACTTATTCCTTCGACGTCCTCGTTGAAGCCTTTGTCGACACTGCAACTCCTCGCCTTTGCTGAGTCTTCAATCTTCTGCTCCAGCTACAATGCGCCTCTTGGCTCCCAGTTGCTCTCCGCTGTTGTTTTTGAGTAGTCGAACCTTTGATCCGCCATGCTGCTTCAACTCACCAATGACTCTGACTCTGGTGTGGGGTTGGCTGAGTTGTGATGATCATTGTTGATTCCTGCAGATCCCCTAGATGAAGGAAAAGACCATTCTTACTGCGCCAGTCTCTCAAATTCCACATGCTACTTGAACTGGGTGGATGCTTGTTGGAGCTTTAACGAGCATCGTCTCGCAAACTTCTGAAGTTTTGGGTCCTTCCTCCACAAAATTTGCTCATTGACTCTTCTTTCACTTAGTTGTCACATCCAAGTAGGTTCGCATCACTTCCGCTTTCGATTGGCATTTCGTTGGGAAATAAAGCGGACAATATACTCTCAGTAGCACTGATCACCGTTGGTGAGGATTTGACAACTATTGTCTTCCATTATCTTCGAAGGGTCTTTGAACTTGTGTAGAGCTCCTCTGCTAGATAGCTAAGAGAATTGGGGTACTCGGTTTCGCCCATTCTCTTAAGAGTTGAGAAGGCAAAAGTTACTTGACTTCGCCCGCCTCCTCGAGGTTGTACTCCATGCATCGAGCTGGTTACTAGCCTTTGCCTGCTCTTTGCTCACACTTCTGAAGCACTTGAAGTGTTTGCACTCCTTGCGTTGAGTTAGTTACTGTGATTCACCTTCTCAATGCCATTGAACTTCTGGAATGCAGGAAGTTTTCACCCCGACTTGGAGTAATTCTCTCATAGGTTTGGTTGCCTCTGGGATTGAACCGTCTTCTCCATCAACCCTGCCGCCTACTCCACTGAGTAGCAAAGGTACAACACCGCGTACTGCCTGCTTCGTTCCTTGGTTATGCACTCTTGCATGACCCGAAGTCCTTCACTTTCGGCTATCTTGATGAGAAGCACATTGACACCGGTCTTACGAAGTTCTTCGGACTCTGCCCTTCAGCCTTGTCTCAGTACTTGGAGATTGCCTCTGCATTCTCCACCTCCTCGGCCCCTTTCACGACCAAGCGCTCTCCCTCATGAGAGCAAGGGATTAATGACTTTCACGGAAGTCCTACCTCTGCGGTACCATGGCGCTGCCATGCCCATGGCCCAACTATCCGTCGCCTCGCATCTGCATCCTTTTTCTTCATGATCAGTAGATATGCCTTTGTGGCACTCCTCCGAGTCCACCTCCATTCTAACTGATGCTTGATTTTGGGTAGCTAAGTCCCTCTGGACTCGTCGTCGCTTCCTCGCCCCTTTCGACCCCCTGCTTCAACACCTCTGTGTTCTCCAAGCAGTCCGTTTGGTCGATGGAGAGACAGACTGCAACTCCTATATATGGCCTCTGCCATCATGTTGTAGGGTTTGCACCAATTCTGTTCTCTTTAGCTTCCTTGGTAGCAACGTTCGCTTACTCGGCCTTGTCCTCTGACTTGCCGGGCTCCCTTAAGCGAATATAAGCTCTGGAGCAGTCCAACTCTCCAGCTGCTTCGATCATACCTCTGCATGATCAAGTCCCTCCCATGGAACTCACTGGTACTTGCATTCGAACTTTTCCCTTGGTGGAACACAACCCCCATATGCTGATGACCAAGGTTTTCATCCGATGCAAAATTCAATGCACGCACGGAAGACCCGCCTCTGCGGTACCATGGCCTTCACTCCTTGAATCCATAGCCCTTCTTACCGTCGTGTTGTTCACCGAAGTGGAGCTTCCAGTAGCTCCCGATCATACCTCCATATGATCTAGTCCCTCCCGGGACTAAGTCATGTGTATCGCATTGCCACGAACTGTTCCACCATGATCCGCTACACCATGTCGCCTCCTGGTGACATCTCCATTGCATTCTGATCCTTGTGGAATAAACTCGAATTGTGAACCCTCCATGTGTGGCCTCTGCCAATACATCGCAAGGTCTCCTCCACCTTCGATTTTGTTCGCTCCTTTGGCAATCGACCTTCATCCACCCACTCTTGGGTCACACCTAGATGAAGCACCGCTCTAGGATAGTCTGTCGCCTAGTAGCTCCCGAAGTCCACCGACTTCACTGTAATTTGTGCACCATTGTCTGGATCCTGGGCCTCTGCCTCTACCAGCACAATCTCCGCTGCGCACCGCTTCCTTCATAGCAACTCGAATGGCAACACTGTGGCATATTCTTCAAGAGTACCCGCCTCTGTGTCCTCTTGCCCCGTGCTAAGGCCTTCTGTACCCAACTTCGCCTCCGCAAATTGAGTCGCCTTAGTTCCTCCATCAAATGCTTCTCCGAGATAAGGTGCATGTGCCCCGAAGCTCCCTTCGTCTTTGGCACCATGCAAGATGAGTCCGCTCTGTCAGAATGAAGGACCCATGGAACAACATGATCCTACTCTTGCCTCTGCAAGAGTTCATTTCCTTGACCTCTATCTAAGGAAAGCACTGTGCCTCTGCTCCACGTTCTAACTTCTATGCTGGCTCCCTTCATGCGGCTTGAGTACTTCACCAAGTTACACCCAAGTTGCTCCGCTCCTCGTTTTTGCATTGAGTCGATGGTGGCCCTCGCGCCCACCATTCCACGGGTCAGCCCACCCTTGAGTCCGATCTCCACATCGACTCCAAGTGTGTCTTCATTTAAGTTGCTTTGGGTCGCTCCCCCACTTGATCTCGCAATGCATCCACCAATGCATTCTCTCAAGCGAGATCATGCGATGACTCCTCGCCGCTTGCTCAGTCCATCGAGCTTCGTGGAGTTGTTGTTTGTTGAGGTACTCCTCCTCAACATGTGAGGTCCGTCTCACATGATTCTCCCTCTAGAGAGTCGGGACTTATCCTTCCTGGATAACTATCCCATTGGAGCAACATCTCTCTTCGTTTCGGAGACCACCATCCCCTTGGACTACTCCGATCTACTGAACAAACTGTGCATTGTTCTGCCTCCTGCAAACGCACTTGCTAGATTGCGACTCCCCGTCAATACAGACCCCGCTGCACCCCTCAAGGCCTAGCAACATGCTGAACTCATTGCACACTTCAGCCTCCTACGGACGTATCCTTCACATGCCGAAGAGAAAGTATCAATGCTCCATGGCGTCGAGTTTCGGTTGCCTTGGGATGGCCACGAACATTCCATCGTCCGCATACAAGCCCATGCATGAGTACCAAATTCTTCGAGTTAGCAATTCCCCTCACCTCTGTGAGCTTTGCATAACTCTTTTGGTCGTTGAGCAACTTATTCCACCTTGGATGGTCTCATCCTTTACCAAGCGCCTTGCTTGCCTTGAGCACCATCAAGTATGGTTGTCAACGTTGAGCCGTAGCTCAAACTCAGCCATCCCAACCTTTGTGCGCTCCATATTCTTCCAAGCTTGCCTGTTCTCGTGGTGCCTCTTGTGCGAAGGGTTGGCCATTCCTCTGAATGCCAATGTCAGATGCCCGCTCCTCTGAGCGACTCCTTTTCCCTACATATCCATGCCCGTTTTCCCCCAAACGGTCACGCGTGTGTTGACTGCCCTCAACGCAGCCCCGCTAGGTCCCCCACATTTGCATGCTAAGTGTTTCTATGAGTGCTTATCCCGCTCTGATACCATCTGTCACGGACTTAGCTGGTTTTGCCTAAGTCGTGTGGCACCCTTGCGTGTCCGTCCGCAAAGGTCAGCCTCCCCAAAGTCTCCCCTTTGTCCCTTAGGACCGACAAAAGAGAGAACGGGCTAGAGAGAACGCCTCAATCGGGATCCACAAGCAAACATCTCTGAAAAACACTTCATAGATAATGCAAATTACAAACAGACTTTACAAGCTCTGAACAGTGGCACAACAAAGGGTAAAATGGTCCATTACAGATCGAGAATCTCTCGCACGTGTCCACATGACACAACCTTTATTTACAAGCCTAAAGAGGCCACCAACCCAACTAAAATGGGACTATTAAGCCTTCGGCTGCCCCTCTATATGCTGTACAAGGCATGAACATGCCAAAAGACACGGACATACATAAGCATTACATCAAATACCCTGTTTTGAAGTTTGTCCGTGATAGGATGGCTATGAGGAGTGGTCCGCTGGCTGGGAAACAGCGGCCATGGCCTTCTTGCTCGGGTGAGATGGGGAAGCGAGGAGAGGAGGTTGCTGGCCGGGGTGCAGCCGCGGCAGTGGGCACTGGGGAGGGAGCAACGACGGCGGTGGTCGTCGGTCGGGAAGCAGCTCCAGCGGTGGAGAAGAGGCAGTGGTGGTCGGCGCAGGGAAGCAAAGGTTCCTTCTCAATTGAGAAGGAACAGCGTGCGGAGCTGCTGGCTTCACCCTTTCTCACAATTTTTTTTTTTTTTTGAATGATAGCTATGGCAACACAGCGAGAACGCCAAGGATCACTGCTCTAATACCAATTGATAAGACCCTAAAGTCTTATCGTCGCTCTGATGCCAAATGATAAAACCCTAAAATCTTATCATAAAAAAAAGAAGAGAAAGGGAGAGAAAGGGATGATCACTTCGAGGGGATCGGCCTCCTTGATCGCTTCGAGGGGATCGGCCCTCCTTGATCGCTTCGAGGGGATCGGCCTCCTCGGGTTTGTCAAAAGACATAATAGTATTTTTCATAGATTACTGAAAAGAAGCAGTTACATCCCTATTTATAGAATTCCACCCAGAATCCATTAGGACTTGAACTCTAATAATAAATAAATATTAAATAAACCTCTACTTGACTCTAACTGAACCAAACCGACTCAATAAACAACTGGACTAAACAGACTCAATAAACATTATTCAAAAGCTCAGAAAAAGGGTCCTAACATTCTCCTACGATTTTTTCTTGGTATTTAAAGAGGAGATTTACTATATGAATCATATCTTTTGGTATTCACATGATCATATCTTTCATGCCATGATTTATTTATGATACTCTCTTGTATTTATTTAGTATATATTTTATCATCTAATTAATTCTTCTTGATATTCTTCATGTGATGAAATAAATGTGATGAAATAAATGTGATGAAATAAAATTATGTATGAAATACTTATGAGAAGTTATGATCATGCATGATATGATGTAGTGTAATTTGACATTTCGATATCATTATGATTTGAAATATTTATGATTTGGAATGATGCATTGCTATCTTGCTAGCTTGCTATTTACTTTCTTGCATTCTTTTTCAAAAACTTGCTAGTCTTCATACTTCAAAGAGAAGTGACACTTGCCAAATTGCTACCTTGCATGTTGTAAAATGATGTAAAATTTAGCTAGATTGCGCTTTGCAAAGGAAGCAAAAATTATACTTCTCAAAAGAGAAAAGCATGCTATCTTGCACATTTAATGGGAGTTTGCTAGCTTGCTAGCTAGCTTGATTACTTCAAGAAGAAAGAAAAAGTTGCTAGTTTGCGCATTATAAAGAAAAGCAAAAAGCTTGCTCATCTCCTTGAATTCAAAAATTTTGTCAACTTTCATATGTGTAAAATTTGCTAGCTTGTATGTTCCAAAATTATGTAAAACTTACTAAATTTGCTAGCTTGCAAATTGGATGGAGAAAGAATTGCTAGAAATGCAAAAATGTTAGCTTCCACATTTCAAGTAGATGCAAAAACTTGCTATCTTGCATATATCAATAGGCGTGAACATTTTACAAAAAACTTGCTAGCTTGCATGATGATAAAACTTGAAATTATGCAATGATTTGAAATTTTATATCAAAAGCTTGTATAGTTTCACTTCTCCTTTCTGTTCATGACAAAGGGAGAGAAGTTATAATGATGATCATGCATAGAATAATGTATTGAAAATTTAATTATGCATGATTTTATGTTGCACATATTCATGATGAAATATTGCTTCTACTTGAATTCAAATATGACATATTGATAGGGGGATTTTGTTTAAACTCTATCATCAATTGGTTGCCATCATTAAAATTCGAGATTCAACAATCTCCCCCTATCTATACGCAATACTTGAGAAAAGTTACTCTTGAATTCACGGCCTTTGAATTCAAGCATCAAACCGATAAGTTATAAAAACTTATCAACATGCATATCATGATACTTATTATGATTTACCAATTTTAAAATATGATACTACGTATTTATCAATAAAAATGGTGTCGAGGCATGACATCCATTTTTAAGTTCAACATACAAAGATAATAAACAATCATCATTTTTTACATATGATAGAAATTTCAAATATGAAACTTTCCAAGATTCAAATTTCAAAAAATGGTGATTCATTAATTCGAGGCATGATTCCAATATGAACTAAAGCATGGTAATTTCGATATTTCATCATAATGATAGACATTTGTCATTTTGATACGAAATCAAGCATGATACTAGGAATAAAACATTTATAAGTAATCATGCCACACTACAGTACATTTCAAGCAAACATTTGATATTTTTCAAGTATTTGTATTTGAGGATACCAATCATGTTTCAAGCATTTATGATAAGATACAAGCATTTACGATAAGATACATTGTATATATTTACAATGCCAATTGGTCATCAATTTTACCATATTTTGTTATTATTTCTCCCCCTTTGTCATTAACAAAAAGGAGTATAATTTCAAAAATGCAAGTGTGGTGAAAATTCAAGCGAGTTTCACACTAATTTATCCAATCAATATTGTATCGTTGCATAGTAACATTCAAAAGTTCTTAACATCAAAATTTATCAACATTAAGGAGATAGATTCTCCCCCTTGTCATCAAAACTTTGCATGAAGAAGAGGAAGGAAGGTAAGGAGGGACTCCATTAAGAACCAAATTTATGAAATGATTTGAATCAAAATATTATGTGAAATCAAATCGCCATTCTTGCGAGTAATCACCACACACTAAAATTCATCTTTCAAGGATTAAGATGTTCATTAAAATTCATAAAATCCATCTTTTATGAGAAGAATAAGGAAGAATTCATGGGAGAAGAGCATCATATGAAAAAGAAATTCATGAATAAAACTTCATAATTCAAATCCGTTAAAAATTCACAAGAGTGAAATCCGTGAGAGATGCATTTGTCAATGAATTCCATGAGTGATGGTCAATGAATTCCATGAGTGATGGGACTAAGTGTATCAAAAATCATTAAGTGATGGAGCAAGAATAAGAAGTAAACTTGATATCGATGGAAGATAAAAATGAAATAAATTCATGAAAGCTCCGTTCATGGAATACATTAAGAGAAAGATAGTCCGGAAAAGAAATACAACAAACTCATGCATTTGGACAATTTAACATCCCTAACTTCCTTCTAATGAAATCAAATTATTATTTATTTAAAGGTTTAGTAAAGATATCGGTCAATTGATGTTTTGTATCAATGAATTCTAAAATTATATTATGATTATTAACATGATCTCGTATAAATTTGATGTGTTGAAAATTTGATTATGCATGATTTTATATTGCACATATTCATGATGAAATATTGCTTCGACTTGAATTCAACTTGAATTCAAGATTTTATCAATATGGCATATTGATAGGGGGAGTTTGTTTAAACTCTGAGAGCTTGTTTAAATTTCGGGAGTTTGTTTAAACTCCGTCATCAATTGGTTGTCATCATCAAAAAGGGGGAGATTGTTGAATCTCGGGTTTTGATGATGAAATCAATTGATAGTACTTATTTGATCTGTATTTTGAGTGACGTAGAAAGCTTCGATCAAGGAGAGATAATTAAGGTAGGAAGAATCATGTTGGGCCAAAATGGAACATGTCAGAAGATTAGACGTCGAGCCGGAGGATCGGTCGAAGTATTGGCAGAAGGCTTCAGGCTATAAGTTCGGGCATCGGGCTAAGAAGAGCGAAAATTGCGCCAAGGAAATCAGAGTTGCGAAGGTCAATTGGCCGATTAGGTAATAGGCCGCAAGAGAGGACAATGCACTGAAGAATCGGACGAAGCATTGATGAACCAATGACATACCGGACAACATGATTCAAGCTTTATAATAATTGTGTAGATCAAAGTAAGATTTATTTGTGTAGGATTAACTATGATAGTGATCAAGGCATAAAGAAAAATGAAGTCCCGAAGTCAAGAACGAGATTTTGTTGGGAGTTTGAGAGTTTGTTAGAAGTCCAGACGTTTGTCGAAAGTTCTGCCAGAATTGACCGAGAAGTCTAGGAGCTTGCCAAAGAAACTCATCATAACTCACTAAAAAGATCATCGTGAAGTCCAAGAGCTTACTAGGAGTCCGCTGGAACATTGTCGAGAGATCATTGGAAGTTCGTCGGAAGCTCGCTGGAAGAAACCTAGACTAATCAAATTCATCCGCTTAGTGTATGCCTTAAAATTCATAGTTAGCACATAATTGGGTTGAAATTGGGCCAACTCAATTAGGGGCCAATTGGGCCCAAGATTAGGCTATGTTGGGCCAAGTGGAAGGCCCAAACAATGACCCAATAGCTGGCACCATGGTGGCACAGTCTCCGAGATTGTGTTAGGCAATGGTACCACCGGTCTAGGTGGTGGTACCGCCTAGACACAATCTCCGAGACTATTAGGCGGTGGTACCACCCAAACACAGTCTCCCAAGTGGTGGTATCGCCTAGTGTCAGTGCTGTAGGCCGTGGTACCGCCCAACACAAGCGATGGTATTGCTAGGACCTGGGAAACCAGGGATGAGATCTTTTTAGGCTCTAAGTTTGAATCCACTAGAGGCCTATAAATACATCTCTCATCCCTAGTTAACATACACATAACTGAGAGCAAAAAATAAAAGAAAACACTATTGTAATCTTGTGTGAACTCCTCAAACTCTAAAATATAAGTCTTGGTTATGAGAGGAGTAAAGGGGGTTGTAATGGTTCTCTCCTGAACCTGTCAAAAGGAGAATCAAGTTGTAAGGGTGGTTGATCTTTGCCCATTGAAGGAAAATCATTAATGGATGCCGGTGGCCTCGACGGAAGAGGAATCGGTGGAGTGGAGGTAGGTCACGATGACCGAACCCCTATAAAATGGTTTACATTTCTGTTTTGCTGTTTATCTTCCTTGCAAACTGCCTTACTTACTTTACCTTCTCATTACACTCTTCCGTATACTTTCAAGTTAAACTCACATTTCTGAAATTAGATTTTATCGTACGAAGGATTTTAAAACTGACGTTTTTATCGTTGCACTAATTCACCCCCCCTCTTAGTGTCGACTTGTTCCTAATACAAGAGACAAGTGCATGACCTAGGAATTGACATGTTTCGGATATGCTTTTTCTATCTATTCTACATCTAGCAAAATTCGTATCAACATAAGCAATTAGTTCAAAGTTTTCAGATTTTGGATACCATAATCCTATATTAGTGGTTCCTTTAAGATATCTAAGAATTCTTTTAACTACTTTAAGATGAGATAGCCTAGGATTAGATTAAAACCTAGTACAAAGTCCTACACTAAACATGATGTCTGGTCTAGTTGCGGTGAGGTATAGTAAACTTTCTATCATGCCCCTATAAGTTTTTTTATCAAAGCTTTCTCCACTTTCGTTAATGTCTAACTTAGTGGAGGTATTTATAAGAGTATTGATAGCCTTTGAACTATCCACATTAAATTGTTTTAGCAAGTCTAATGCATATTTTGTTTGACTAAGAAAAATGTCATCACTAAGTTGTTTGACTTATAAGCTTAAAAAGAAAGTTAGTTCACCCATTAAACTCATTTCAAATTCTAGCCTCATACTCTTGGCAAACGATTCACATAAAGATTTATTTATAGAACTAAAAATAATATCATCAAAATAAATTTGAACAATAAGAAAGTTATTTTTAAAATTTTTAATAAACAATATAGTATCGACCTTGCCTTTAGAGAAATTATTTTGGATAAGAAAGGAGCTAAGTCTCTCATATCAAGCCCTTAGGGCTTGTTTTAATCCATAGAGAGCCTTAGTCAATTTAAACATATGATTTAAAAAATTAACATTCTCAAATCCGGGAGGTTGTTCAACATAAACTTCTTTGGAAATAAAGCTATTAAGAAAAGCACTTTTAATATCAATTTGAAATAACTTAAAATTATTACTACTAGCATAGGCAAGGAGCATCCTTATGGCTTCTAATCGTGCCACAAGAGTGAAGGTTTCTTTATAATCGATATCTTCTTCTTGGTTGAAACCTTTGGCCACTAATCTATCCTTGTTTCTAACCACAAGACCAAATTCATCTTACTTGTTTCTAAAGACCCATTTAGTACCAATAACTAAATGGTCATTTGGCCTAGAAAAAAGCTCCCACACCTCATTTCTTTCAAATTGATTTAACTCTTCTTGCATTACGATAACCCATGAATCATCTTTCAAGTCATCGTCAATGCACTTAGGTTCAATTTGAGAAAGAAAAGCAGCGTTGGCATAAAAAATTTTAAGAGAAGAATGAGCATTACGATAACCCCTTTTGATGTATCTCCTATTATTAGCTCCTTAGGATGAGCATCTACATACTTCCATTCCTTAGGTAAGAAAGTTTCAGAAGAATATGTATTCAAGTTGCTAGTTGGAGGAGACAGTTCATTTAAATTCAAAGGATCAAAATTAAGATCATCATCAAACATTTTTCTTAAATTCGAAAACTTCATTAAAAACAATATGAATAGACTCTTCTATAAGTAATGTTCTTTTATTAAAGATATAAAATGTTTAAGAAATTAAAAAATAGTCAAGAAAAATTCCTTTATTTGATTTTGTATCAAACTTTCCTAAGGCATCTTTTTCATTCAAGATAAAACATTTACAACCAAAAACATTAAAGTATGAAATGTTGGGTTTTTTTTGTTATTCCATAATTTTTAAGGAGTTTTGGAAAGTAATAGTCTTACTAGAATCCTATTCATGACATAACATATCATATTAACAACTTTCGCCCAAAAATATTTAAGTAGGCTATATTCGTTCAATATAGTTCTTGTCATTTCTTATAAGTTTCTATTTTTTCTTTCTACTACACTATTTTGTTGAGGATTTCTCCGAGTAAATAAATTATGGTTATATCCATTAGATTCACAAAAATTTTAGAAATCATGGTTTTGAAATTCGTCACTGTGATCACTCTAAATTGATGATATCATAAAGCCTTTTTCATTTTGAACAAGTTTACAAAACTTTAAAAAATACCTAAAGCAATCACTTTTATGTGCCAAGAAGTATATCCAAGTGTATCTATGATAATCGTCCATAATTACAAAGGCATATTTGCTACCTCCTAGGCTTGATGTATCAATTGGTCCAAACAAATCCATATGGATCAATTGCAATGGTCTAGAGGTACTAATTTGATTCTTTGGTTTGAAACTATCTTTTATTTGTTTTCCTAGTTGACATGCATCACACATATTGTCTTTAATGAACTTAATATGAGGAATACGTCTTACAAGTTCTTTAGATGAGATTTGAGAGATTAGTTTCATACTAGCATGACCTAATCTCCTATGCCAAAGCCAAGTATCCTCATTCAAAATTGAAAAACATATTTCATTATAAAGATCATCAATATCAATAGTGTATACATTATTTTATTTTAGAGCAATCATAGACATATTTTTGTGTAGTTTTTTAATAATACAAGCATTAGATTCAAATCTAATAATGTATCCTTTATCATACAATTGACTAATACTCAAAAGATTATGTTTTAAGTCATCAACCAACAACACATCTTCAGTCAAAAAGTTGGATTTGTTACCTATGGTTCCTTTGCCAATGATTTTACCTTTGTTGTTATCTCCAAAGGTGACATACCCTTCATCTAGGCCAGTGAGCTTAGAGAATTAAGATGGATCTCTGGTCATGTGCTTTGAGCATCTACTATCAAGGTACCATATCTTGCTCCTAGCTTGTGATGGTAAACATTTCAACAAAAGAGGGTGATTTTTAGGTAGTCATTTGACCTTGGGTATCTCAAAAATTGATCTACTCAACTTATCATTTTGCATAGAGTTCTTTATGGTTCCTTTAGGAACCCAAATCAAGTTGTGTGGACTATATCTCTTAAGTAGACATTTATAGGCAACACATCCAAGTTTGCAACAAAAGTTTTATTTGGTGTGGGGTGATACATGCAAGGTAGAGCCTTTAACAAAGGTGGCTAGATTTTGGTAAGAGCTACTCACAAATCCGATTCTGCCTCTTCTATGAACATGACCCTTATTGGAAAGGATCATGTTCAAGGACTTGCTACTCAAAGCTCTACATTCATCAAACAATTCATGAAAAACACTTAAAAGCTCATCGAAAGATAAATTTACATCTAATGAACTACTTACCTCATCTTCGATAGCCATAAGTACATAGTGAGCAAGTTGCTATGTGTTTGTTGGCTCCTCTTCTTCGGATGCACTTGAGTCCTCCCAAGTTGCTTTAAGAGCTTTCTTCTTCTTTGGTTGCTTCTTCTTTGCTTGGGGACATTTACTTTTGAAATGTACTGGCTTCTTGCATTCGTAGTATATTACTTATTTTTTCTTGGGTTCAATTTTATTTTTAGTGTTATTTTTAAATTTATTTATTTTTATAAATTTTTTGAACTTTTTTGTCAAGAGTGCCAAGTCATCATCAAAGTCCTCATCACTTGAATTTTCTTTCAAGTGATCTTCATGAGTTCTTCATGCCATATCCTTCATGTTCTTTGGAAGATTGTTCTCAAGCTCTTCATAAGCATTGCAAGTCATCTCGTAGGTCATTAGTGATCCGATAAGTTCTTCGAGAGGAAAATTATTTAAATCCTTGGCCTCTTGAATGGCCATTACTTTAGGGTCCCAACTCTTTGGAAGGGATCTCAAGATTTTATTAACAAGTTCAAAGTTCAAAAAATATTTGCCAAGAGCTTTTAAACTATTGATGATATCAGTAAAACGGGTGTACATGTCGATAATAGTTTCGCTTGGTTTCATTTGAAACAATTCATAAGTTTGAACTAAAAGATTTATTTTTGACTCCTTTACTCTACTAGTTCCTTCATGAGTGATTTCGAGTGTGTGCCAAATAGCAAAAGTCGATTCACAAATAGACACTCGATTGAATTCGTTTTTATCTAAAGTACAAAACAAGGCTTTCATAGCCTTAGCATTTAAAGCGAAAGTCTTCTTCTCCAACTCATTCCAATCGTTCATTGGAAGAGAAAACTTTTGAAAGTCATTTTCCACAAGGTTCCATAACTCAAAATCCATTGAAATTAGAAAGATCCTCATTCTAGTCTTCCAATATGTATAATCCATCCTACTGAACATGGAAAACGTGTAATTCAATGACCCTCTTGATTATCGGCATATGCCATCTCTCTTGGGTTTCAAACTAAACGAGAGTGACTGAGCTCTGATACCAATTGTTAGGATTAAGAGCGGCACTAAGAGCGGGGGTGAATTAGTACAGCGGAGAAAATCATCGATTTATAAAATATTTTATTTATCAAAAATCAATTTCGGAAAGTGCTTGACTTTAGAATGAAAGAACTAGCAATTATCTAAGAAAGTAATGACAGTAATGAAAAGCAGAATGGAAATGATCATACCGGAATTTATAGTGATTCGTGTTAGGATCGGAGCGGCACTAAGAGGGGGGGGTGAATTAGTGCAGCGGATTAAAACTTCGATTTTAATCAAGATCTTTCGTACGTTAAGAACGAAACTTGAGAAATTTAACTTGAAGGCGTATTCTTGAAGTTGCGCAGCAAGAGTAATAAGGAACTAAAGCAGTAAGAAGATTTGCAGTAATGTAAATGACAATAATAAAAAGCAAACCAGAGATTACGCCGATTTTTAGAGTGGTTCGGTCAAATGACCTACTCCACTTGCGAGGCCCCTCTTCGATGAGGCTCCCACCTTCCACTAGCAAGTCTCTTGAAATGGAAGGGTAAACACCCCTCTTACAACCTTTTACAAGCAGCTCAACCTCTTACAAATTTTCAATAAGAAAGAAGGAGGAGAACTCTCTAGCAAATTGAAAACAAGACTTTCTAAGACTTTTCTCTCAATCAAAATGCTTCTCAAAAGTTGTAACCTCAGCTGAGATTTGAGGGGTATTTATAGGCCTCAAGAGGATTCAAATTTTGGGCTCCAAAATTTGAATTCTCTTAGGGTTCCCGGTGCTGGCGGTTCCACCGCCCAGCCAGGCGGTGCCACCGCCCAGCGCTCGGGTGCTGGGCGGTGCAACCGCCCAGCCAAGGAGGTGTCACCGCCCAGCTAGGCGGTGCCACCGCCTACAGTGTTTTCAGCCCGACTACAGTGTTTTCAGCCCGACTACAGTGTTTTCAGCCACTAGTTGGGCTTCAATCTTGGCTCTCTAGTTCGCTGGTTTAGCTTAATTTTTAGCCTAAACCAACTCTGACTTTGGGCCCAGTTGGCCCCTAACCAGGATATAGGATTATCTCTTAATCCTAATCCTAATTACAAGTGGACTACATAACCAAAACACATCCTAAGCAAATTTTCAACCGCGAACGTCGAGTCTTGTTCTGGCGAGCTTTCCGACGAACTTTCTGCCGACGGGCTTCTAGCAAGCTCCCGAACTTGTGATGACTTTAATGAGTAGCCGAGCCTTCTCGGTGATCTCTGTGAACCTCCAACGATCTCTTCGGCGAACTTCCGAAAATTCCGACAGGTTCCCGATTTCTTCTCGGTTGGTTCTGGCAGCATCTCCGACGATTCTTCGGACTCTTAAACGTCCATCGAACTTGACTCCGGTATTCTCGCTTTGTGTTTTCTGGTTATCGTAGTTAATCCTGCACACTTAACTCAATAATATGAATTAGATCAAATAACCCATCAATTGATTTTATCATCAAAATCCGAGATTCAACAATCTCCCCCTTTTTGATGATGACAATCAATTGATGACGGAGTTAAACGTAACTCCCCCTATCTATATGCCATATTATGAGAAGATAAAACACTTGAATTTCATCATTGAATTCAAGTATAAACCGATAAGCTCTAACCGTAGAACTTATCGTTATTCTCATTAAGCATAATGTAAATGCGAAACTTTGATGAAAATCTTTTTCAAGTCGAAAGATAAGAGACAAATTTTACTATGACAAGAGATAAAGATTTTCAACTTGAATTGCATGATTATACATTTTAGACATGCATTCAATATGATCAATCAATCTTACGATATTTTCAAGGATTTTGCAAGGCATATAAGATAATCATCGATCGATCACTTTTCTCAAGGATTTTGCAATTCGTATTTTGTCATGCTATTAAGAATGATATAAGTCATCACTTTTCTCCCCCTTTGTCATCAACAAAAAGGAAAGTGAGACTTGAAGCACATATTTTGTCATACAACGATTTTATCATTGAAAATTAAGTATGCAAAAATATTTACGCAGAGTTCATTTTAGAGGAAAATTCAGCATGCATTCATATTATCTAATCTCTTCTTTCTATGAATAATAGAAATTGTAGATTTATAAGAGAGAGATTGGGATAAAAAAAAATTCAAGTAGTAATTTCACGAAGTCAAGATCATAATTCGAATACAAACTCATTCAAATCGTCAAATTAATGAAAATCTCAACATTACTTTTTAAACATCACATAAGGCATTTAAAGAATTTTTGAAACATAGGAGAATGATTAATTTAAGCATACAATGTTTCAATCAAATTCAAGTTATGAATGCCAATACTTTCATATTTGTAAGTATCAATTCATGAATGCCAAAAGATATTATTTGTGATTCCAATTTTGCAAGATCAAGATTATGATTTAGATAAAACTTATTTAAATCAAATCGCTAACTTGAAATTCATAATCAAGTCATCAAAGTCGATTTCGAGATTTCACAACATGTCATATGGAATTTGAAGGATAATGAGAGACGGAAAGAAGATGAAAAACTTTACGGAAAATCCAATCAAACAAGTTTATTGTTTAGGGACAATTTAACATACCTAATTCCCTTCTAATGAATTCAAATTGGTCTTCATTCAAGGCTTTTGTGAATATATCTGCTAATTGATGCTTTGTGTCAATGAATTCTAGAACAACATTATTGTTAAGGACATGATCGCGTATGAAATGATGCCTAACGTCGATGTGCTTAGTTTTAGAATGCTGAATTGGATTTTTAGTAAGACATATGGCACTAGTATTATCACATTTTATGGGAATATTTTTAAAGTGAATTCCATAGTCTTCTAATGTATTTTTCATCCAAATGACTTGTGCACAACATGCACTTGCAGCAATGTATTCGGCTTCCGCCGTAGATAGTGCGACTGAATTTTGTTTCTTGGAAGTCCAAGAAACAAGTACATGTCCTAAAAATTGGCATGTTCCGGATGTACTTTTTCTATCTATCCTGCATCCGCCAAAATCGGCATCTGCATAAGCTATTAGATCGAATTTTTCAGATTTTGGATACCACAATCCTAAATTTGGAGTTCCTTTAAGATATCTAAATATTCTTTTAACACTCTTAAGATGACATAATTTAGGATTAGATTGAAACCTAGCGCAAAGTCCTACACTAAACATAATATCCGGTCTAGTCGCGGTAAGGTAGAGTAGACTACCTATCATTCCCCTATATGTTTTTTGATCAAAATTTTCACTATTTTCATCCATATCTAACTTAGTCGCAGTACTCATAGGAGTGTTTATTGCTTTTGAATTATCCATGTTAAATCGTTTTAACAATTCTAATGTGTATTTAGATTGGTTAATAAATATACCATCCTTAAGTTGTTTGATTTGTAATCCTAAAAAGAAAGTTAATTCCCCCATTAAACTCATTTCGAATTCATGACTCATAGATTTGGCAAATGATTCACATAGTGATTCATCCGAAGAGCCAAAAATAATATCGTCAACATAAATTTGCACAATAAGAAAATTATTTTCAAAATATTTAATAAACAATGTAGTATCAACCTTGCCTTTGGTAAAATTATTTAAAATAAGAAAGGAACTAAGCCTTTCATACCAAGCTCTAGGAGCTTGTTTCAAGCCATAGAGAGCCTTAGTCAATTTGAATACATGATTAGGAAAAAGAGTATTTTCAAATCCGGGAGGTTGTTCGACATATACTTCTTCGGAAATAAAACCATTTAAGAAGGTACTTTTAACATCCATTTGAAATAGTTTAAAATTATTACTACTAGCATAGGCAAGGAGCATCCTTATGGCTTCTAATCGAGCCACGGGAGCGAAGGTTTCTTCGTAATCGATACCTTCTTCTTGGTTGAAACCTTTGGCCACTAATCTAGCCTTGTTTCTAACCACGATACCATTTTCGTCTTGCTTGTTTCTAAAGACCCACTTAGTACCTATGACTAAGTGGTCACTTGGTCTAGGAACAAGCTTCCATACCTCATTCCTCTCAAATTGGTTCAATTCTTCTTGCATTGCAATGATCCAAAAATCATCTTTTAAGGCTTCGTCAATGCATTTAGGTTCAATTTGAGAAAGGAAAGCGGCGTTAGCACAGAAATTTTTGAAAGAAGAACGAGTTTGAACCCCTTTTGATGTATCTCCTATAATTTGCTATTTTGGATGAGCATCTACATACTTCCATTCTTTTGGTAAAGAAATTTCGGAAGAAGATGCATTCAAATGGCTATTTTGAGGAGAGGGTTCATTTAAATTCAAATTATCAAAACCAAGATCATCATCAAAATCATTTTTCTTTAAATCAGAAATTTCATTAAAAACTACATGAATAGATTCTTCAATTACTAAAGTTCTTTTATTAAAAACCCGAAAAGCTTTAGAAACGGAAGAGTAACCAAGAAAGATGCCTTCATCGGATTTAGCATCAAATTTTCCTAAAGCATCCCTTTCATTTAAAATAAAGCATTTACAACCAAAAACTTTAAAATAGGAGATGTTTGGTTTTTTGTTATTCCATAATTCATAGGGAGTTTTGGATAAGGATGGTCTTATTAGAACTCTATTCATGATGTAGCAAGCCGTATTTACGGCTTCAGCCCAAAAGTACTTAGGTAAACTATGTTCATTCAACATAGTTCTTGCCATTTCTTGTAGGTTTCTATTTTTCCTTTCAACTACTCCATTTTGTTGAGGATTTCTTGGAGTTGAGAAGTTGTGATTGTACCCATTACTTTCGCAAAAATTTTGAAAGTCACGATTTTGGAATTCACCACCGTGATCACTCCGAATTGATGAAATCATGAAGCCTTTTTCGTTTTGAGTGAGTTTACAAAATTTAGAGAAACACTTGAAGCAATCACTTTTGTGAGCTAAGAAATAGGTCCAAGTGTATCTAGAGTAGTCATCCACAATCACAAAAGCATATTTGCTTCCACCTAGACTTGTTGTATCAATTGGTCCAAATAAGTCCAAATTGATCAATTGTAATGGTCTAGTAGTGCTAATTTGATTTTTTGGTTTGAAGCTTGTTTTTATTTGTTTGCCTAGTTGACATGCATCGCATACTTTGTCCTTAATAAACTTTATATTTGGAATTCCTCGTACTAATTCTTGAGATGAGATCTTAGATATTGTTTTCATGCTTGCATGGCCTAATCTCCTATGCCAAAGCCAAGCATCATCATTTATGGCGGAGAAGCACATTTCATTACTTAGTTCATCAAGATTGATGGTATAGACATTATTTTGTTTTAAAGCAATCATAGTCATGTTATGATTTGGTTTTTCAATAATGCACATATTTGATTCAAATCTAACGATGTAACCTTTATCGCATAGTTGACTAATACTCAAGAGATTATGTTTCAATCCATCAACTAGTAAGACATCATCAATGGAAAAATTAAATTTGTTACCAATAGTTCCCTTGCCAATGATTTTGCCCTTGTTGTTGTCTCCGAAGGTAACGTACCCTTCTTCTTTGCTAGTGAGCATAGAGAAATGAGATGGATCTCCAGTCATATGTCTTGAGCATCCACTATCGAGATACCATCTCTTGCTCCTAGCTTGTGGGTTTGTCTACAAAAGAGGATGATTTTTAGGTACCCATTTGATTTTGGGTGCCTCAAAAATTGACCCACTAACTTTATTATTTATGATTGAATTCTTTATAGTTCCTTTAGGAACCCATATTAATTTTTGTGAACTAATTTTCCTAAATGGGCATTTGTAGGCAATATGTCCGGATTTGCAACAAAAGTTGCATTTCATATAAGAGGAAACATGTAATGTAGGTCCTTTTATGAAAGTCGTAGGATTTTGATGTAATCCTTTTACAAATCCAATTCCATTTCTATTTGCGATGTGACCCTTGTGTGCAAGGATCATATCTAATCCTTTGCTACCAACCTTAAACTTGTTTAAGGTTTCCTTAAGAAGCAAATTTTCATTTTTTATTGCTTCTAAGTGCTCACACTTAGAGCATGGAGGAGTTTGAAGACTATCAAACTTATCTTGTAGCAAAGCATGCTCTTTCTTTAAGATACTTAACTTCTTGCTAACAGTTCTACATTCATCAAATAATTCATGAAAAGCGATAGATAGTTCTTCAAAAGATAAGTCTTCATTAAATAAATCACATACCTCTTCTCCTAACGCCATTAGCGCGTAATGAGCAACTTGCTCGGTGTTGGACTCCTCTTCTTCGGATGCGCTTGAATCATCCCACGTTGCCTTGAATGCCTTCTTCTTTGATGTTCCTTTTTTGGCTTGAGGACAATCGTTCTTATAGTGTCCCGGTTTTTTGCATTCATAGCAAATCACTTGGTCCTTCTTTTGTTCAAATTTATTTTTTGTATTATTTTTAAATATGTTCTTTCTTAAATATTTTTTAAACTTTTGAGTCAAAAGTGCAATGTCATTGTCACTGTCCTCATCACTTGATGTTCCTTTCAAGTGGTCTTCTTATGATTTGAGTGCCATATCCTTTCTGTTCTTTGGAAGGGGGTTCTCGAGTTCATCATGAGCTTGACATGTCATTTCGTAGGTCATTAGAGACCCAATGAGTTCTTCAAGAGGGAATGCTTTAAGGTCTTTGGCCTCTTGAATGGCCGTAACTTTTGGATCCCAACTTTTAGGGAGGGATCTTAAGATTTTAGTTACTAGTTCAAAGTTAGTAAAATCTTTACCAAGAGCTTTGAGTCCATTGATGACATCCATAAACCGGGTGTACATGTCTCCGATGGACTCACTTGGTTTCATTCGGAAAAGTTCGTAAGAGTGCACAAGGATGTTGATTTTGGACTCTTTCACTCGGCTAGTGCCTTCATGAGTGACCTCAAGAGTTCTCCAAATATCAAAAGCCGAATCACACATTGAAACACGATTAAATTCGTTTTTGTCTAGTGCACAAAACAAGGCATTCATAGCCTTTGCATTTAAAGCAAAAACCTTCTTCTCCGATTCATCCCATTCGCTCATCGGAAGAGAAGATTTTTGAAATCCATTCTCGACAATAGACCAAAGCTCAAAGTCCATAGAAATGAGGAAGATTCTCATGCGAGTCTTCCAATATGTGTAATCCGACCCATTAAACAAAGGTGGTCGTGCAATAGAATGGCCCTCTTGCATGCCGGAGTAAGCCATCTCTCTTGGGTATTAAACCAAATATGAGAGATAACCTTGCTCTAATACCACTTGTTAGGATCGGAGCGGCACTAAGAGGGGGGGGTGAATTAGTGCAGCGGATTAAAACTTCAATTTTAATCAAGATCTTTCGTACGTTAAGAACGAAACTTGAGAAATTTAACTTGAAGGCATATTCTTGAAGTTGCGCAGCAAGAGTAATAAGGAACTAAAGTAGTAAGAAGATTTGCAGTAATGTAAATGACAATAATAAAAAGCAAACCAGAGATTACGCCGATTTTTAGAGTGGTTCGGTCAAATGACCTACTCCACTTGCGAGGCCCCTCTTCGATGAGGCTCCCACCTTCCACTAGCAAGTCTCATGAAATGGAAGGGTAAACACCCCTCTTACAACCTTTTACAAGCAGCTCAACCTCTTACAAATTTTCAATAAGAAAGAAGGAGGAGAACTCTCTAGCAAATTGAAAACAAGACTTGCTAAGACTTTCTAAGACTTTTCTCTCAATCAAAATGCTTCTCAAAAGTTGTAACCTCAGCTGAGATTTGAGGGGTATTTATAGGCCTCAAGAGGATTCAAATTTTGGGCTCCAAAATTTGAATTCTCTTAGGGTTCCCGGTGCTGGCGGTTCCACCGCCCAACCAGGCGGTGCCACCGCCTACAGTGTTTTCAGCCCGACTACAGTGTTTTCAGCCACTAGTTGGGCTTCAATCTTGGCTCTCTAGTTCGCTGGTTTAGCTTAATTTTTAGCCTAAACCAACTCTGACTTTGGGCCCAGTTGGCCCCTAACCAGGATATAGGATTATCTCTTAATCCTAATCCTAATTACAAGTGGACTACATAACCAAAACACATCCTAAGCAAATTTTCAACCGCGAACGTCGAGTCTTGTTCTGGCGAGCTTTCCGACGAACTTTCTGCCGACGGGCTTCTAGCAAGCTCCCGAACTTGTGATGACTTTAATGAGTAGCCGAGCCTTCTCGGTGATCTCCGTGAACCTCCGACGATCTCTTCGGCGAACTTCCGAAAATTCCGACAGGTTCCCGATTTCTTCTCGGTTGGTTCTGGCAGCATCTCCGACGATTCTTCGGACTCTTAAATGTCCATCGAACTTGACTCCAGTATTCTCGCTTTGTGTTTTCTGGTTATCGTAGTTAATCCTGCACACTTAACTCAATAATATGGATTAGATCAAATAACCCATCAATTGATTTTATCATCAAAATCCGAGATTCAATAATTCGGTCATTGTGACCTACATTCACTTCTGATTCCTCCTCCGTCAAGGTCACTAGCATCTACTAATGGTCTTCTTTCAATAGGCGAAGACCAATCACCTCTTTACAGTGCTTTCTCCTTTTCATGGGTTTAGGAGATAACCCTTACAAGCCTCACACAACTCTTGAATGATCTCAACAGTTAGAAAGGGAGGAGGAGGACTCTTGCACTTTTACAACACTTTTAATACCCCAAGAACTCAAGATTTTGTTCACACTTTCATGCTCTTTCATGCAAAAAATGGTGAGGTATTTATAGGCTCCAATGGCTTTAGAATTGGAGCCAAAAAGTGTCACATCCTCGGATTTCGTGGTATTGACAGTACCATCACTATTATTGGGTGGTACTACCACCTGCAAACTATTATTGGGTGGTACCACCACCCAGTCTGGGCGGTATGACCTCTTGACAGAGCTCGGAGACCGAGCTCTAGCGGTCCCATCGCTTGACAGGGGTGGTACCATAGCTTGGCAGCATTTACTATCGGTAGTACCACCGCTTGGTAGCATTTATTACCGGCGGTACCACCACCTAGACCACCTTGGAGACTGAGTCACTAGGCAGTGCCACCGTCGGCCATGACTTCAGGTGTTGAATGGGCTATTCAACCGGCCCATTTCAACCCTGTTAAGGGCCGAGTTGGCCCCTAACTGAGTTAGTGGGATTACCTCCCAATCCTAACTCAACTTAAGGTCTAACTATAATAATTTAAGACATTAACAAAATGATCTTGATCTGATATGTCAATTGTTCTTCCGATGAGCTTTCGGTGATCTTTCGGTGAACTTCCGATGATCTTTCGGTAATGTTCCAGCAGACTCCCAACAAGCTCCTGGACTTTATGGCGATCTTCTTGGTGAGTTCCGACAAGCTTCTTTGGCAAGCTCTTGGACTTCTCGATCAATTTCGGTAGAACTTCCGACAAACGTCCGGACTTTTGATAAACTCTCGAACTCCCAACGAAGTCTTGATCTTGACTCCGGCCCATCATCTGCTTCATGTCTTATCGCTATCATAGTTAATCTTGTACACTTATCTCCACATATAGATTAGATCAAACAATTTATCAATTGATTTCATCATCAAAATTCGAGATTCAACACTTTTCGCTATTTACAAAAGAAGATATTTATCGAAATAAATCATGATTTTTTGATATTCATGACTTGATGTTTTATGATTTGAACTTATCGCTCATGTTAAGATTAGAACATTGATTTTTCACTATTGTATCCTTCCATTCTTTTTGACAATGACAAAGGGGGAGCAAGAATTGCTAGTTTGCATATCTCAAAAGAGAAGCAGAATTACTAGCTTGCACATCTAAAAAAAAAGCAAATGAAAAAAAAACTTACTAGCTTCCATATCTCAAGAAAAGCAAAAGCTTGTTAGCTTGCATATTTCAAAGAAAAGTAAAACTTGCTAACTTGCTAGCTTGTATGTTTCAAAAACTTGTTAGTTGCACATTTCTCATTTTTTTTATGACAAAGGGGGAGAAGTTATGATGATTTAAAATTTTAATCATATATGTTATGATATACCTTGATGATTTAAAATCTTTGATATTATGATGATGCATATTATGTATGCAATATTATTGTAACTATGCATATGAAGTGTGAAATGATTATTTTGCATATGATCTTTGTAAAGAAAATCATTAAAATTATTTCGACTTAAATTCAAAGACTAGCGTTAAAAGGTTATCATTCTTTTTGAATTTGAGTTTGCTTTATTTCAATATGGCATATAGATAGGAGGAGTTCAGTTAAAACTCCATCATTAATTAGTTGTTATCATAAAAAAGGGGAGATTGTTGAATCTCGAATTTTGATGATGAAATCAATTGATGAGTTTATGATGCAGGACTTGTTAGGATTAAGAGCGGCACTAAGAGAGGGGGGTGATGAATTAATACAGTGAAAAAAGTTATCGATTTTGTAAAATATTCGTTCATTAAAAACCAATCTCGGAAAGTTCTTGACTTTAGAGTAAATGAACTAGCAATTAACTTAGAAAGTAATGGCAGTAAAGAAAAGCAGAATAGAAATGAGCACATTGGAATTTATAGTTGTTCGATCGTTGTAACCTACATCCACTTCCAATTCCTTCTCCGTCGAGGTCACCGGCGTTCACAAATAGTCTTCCTTTAATAGGTGAAGATCAACCACCCTCTTTACAACACTTTCTCCTTTTCACGGGTTTAGGAGATAAACTTTATAAGGATCACACCTCTCTTGAATAATCACAACACTAGAAAAGGAGGAAGAGGACTTTTAGTACTTTTACAATACTTTTAACACCCCAAGACTTCAAGATATTATTCACACTTTCATGCCCTTTCATGTAGAAAAGGGTGGGATATTTATAGTCCCAAAAGGTTTCAGAATTAGAGCCAAAAAGTGTCATATCCCTGGATTTCGGGGTACTAGCAGTACCACCATTATTGGGTGGTATTACTACTTGCAGATTGACATTGGATGGTACCATCGCTCAGTTTGATGGTACCACTGCATGATAGAGCTCTCGGAGATCGAACTCTGACAGTACCATCGCTTGAGTAGGACGGTACCACCAAGCATTAACTACCGATGGTACCACCACCCAATCTGGGTGGTACCATCGCCTAGAGCACCTGGGAGACTAATTTCCAATAGGTGCCACCGTCGGCCTTGGCGATGCCATCATTGGCCGTGACTTCAATGTTAGGATCGAGAGCACTAAGAGGGGGGGGGGTGAATTAGTGCAGCGGAAATCTTTCAGCGATTAAAAACGAAAGCTGCGTTTGTTCGATAAGAACTGTTTCGATGCAAAAGCCGATTCTAAGATTACTTATGATTAAGTGCAGTTTACGTCTAAACACAGTTTGCGTCTAAGCGCTGTTTACGCAGTTTGCATCTAAATGCAGTTTGCGTCTAAATGCAGTTTACGTCTAAATGCAGATTGCGTCTAAGCGCAGTTTGCATCTAAGCGCAGTTTGCGTCTAAGCTCAAATTGCGTCTAAGCGCAGTTTACGTCTAAGCACAGTTTGCGTCTAAGCGTAGATTGCGTCTAAGCGCAGTTTGCAGTTATAAATGGAATCAAAACGTAAACGTAAACTGCAAAGAAACTCGTTCGTAAAAGCGCAGAAGACAGTTTGCAGTTATAAATAGAATCAAAACGTAAATGTAAACTGCAATGTAAAGATCGTACGAAAACACCGATTTACGTCTGAATGCAGATTCGGAAAGATCAGAACTTAGAAACTTGTTCGTAAAAGCGCAGAGAGCAGTAGCTATGTAGGAGGTTTGCAGTAATGATAAAGTGCTCAAAATAAACGCAAACCAGAGATTTAGAGTGGTTCGGTCAGTCTTGACCTACTCCACTTTTGGCTTCCTCCACCGACGAGGTTACCGACGTCAACTAGAGGCCTTCCTTCGATAGGCGAAGGCCAACTGCCCTTTTACAGTTTCACTCCTTTTGACGGGCTCAGGAGACAACCCTTACAGAACCTTTCTCTCCTCTCTTTACAACTCAAAACTTGAAGAACAGAGGGAGGAGAACTTTTGGCCTTTACAACAATTTTGAGCTCTAAGATTCACAGAAAGATGTCAAGATTTCGAGTGTTAGTTACTCCTTTCAGTGCTGAATGGGTGGGGTATTTATAGGCCCCAACCCAGTTCAAATTTGGAGCTCAAAACGATCAAATCCCGGAATTTCGGGATCAGGCGGTTGCACCTCCTGACTGGAGAGGTTGCACCACCTGGTAGAGCTCGAAGACTGAGCCTCTGGGCGGTGCTACCTCTGTCAGGGGCGGTTGCACCTCTTTGCCAGAGCTCGAAGACCGAGCTCAGGCGGTTGCACCGCTTGACTGGAGAGGTTGCACCGCTTGGCAGAGCTCGAAACTTGAGCTCTGGCAGTGCTACCTCCTGACAGAGGAGGTTGCACCGCCCAGTCTCGCTCGGAGACTCAGCCCTGGGCGGTTGCACCTCTTGGCTGGGGCGGTTGCACCACCCAGTCTCGCTGGGAGATATAGCCTAGGCGGTGCTACCTCCCTGCCTGGGCGGTTGCGCCTCCCACAACAACCTGGGTCCGAATGGGCTGAACCATTCGACCCAATTTGAGTTCTTCAGGGGCCCAATTGCCCCAGGATTAAGCTAATGGGATCACCTCCCATTTCTAACTTAATCAAAGTGCTAACTACGATTATTTCCTAAGACATATTCTGCAGCTTGCTTCGGTACGTCACTTGCTTCTTCCGGCGAGTTTCCGGCGAACTTCCGTCGATCATCCGATGAACCCTCGGTGATGCTCCTGCGGACTTCCGGCAAACTCCTGGACTACGACGATCCACTTGGCAAGTTCCGACGAGCTCCTTTGGCAAGCTTTTGGACTTCTCGTATTTGTTCCCGCAGAACCTCCGACGACTGTCCGAACTTCCGTCGAGCTCTCGAACTCCCAACGTGATCATTGTCATGACTCCGGCGCAACTCCTGCTGCATGTCTTACTTTCATCGTAGTTAATCCTGCACACTTATCTCAACACATACATTAGACAACAAATGACAATTGACTTCATCATCAAAATCCGAGATTCAACAATCTCCCCCTTTTTGATGCTGACAATCAATTAATAATGGAGTTAACCTTAACTCACCCTGTCTATATGCCATACTTCTTGAATTTAAAAACTTTATAAATTCAAGAGACATATTCCCATCATGATTCCTATCATGATGTATCTCTTTGAAGATGTTGTCAAGGCTTGACATTCATTTTCAAATATAACAAGTTTGAATGATGGTAATTGAAGCAATTCATCATATTGTAAAATATCGACATGTAAAGCTATGAAGCAAGATTTTGATATCATTACATGATGTACATATTTCGAATATTTTAGCAAGTGTAGCATTGCATCACATGGTAAGATATCAGTTCGTACGATACAAATTTTTGTTTGATATCTTGATCCAGGGCATATGGCAATCATATATTTCTTGGTGATGCAAGTATGGCCTAATCATAGCATCAATGATAGCAACCATATCAACATCAGTAATAGCAACCATATCATTATTAGTGATAGCAGGTATGGCCTAATCATAACATCAGTAATGGCAACCATATCAATTCATATTTTTCTCCCCCTTTGTCATCAACAAAAAGCATGGTAGCATTATCAAAAAGCATGGTAGATGTGATTCCAGCAAGTTATCAAGCATATAAAGGAAGGCATGACACATATAATACTTTGAATGTCTCTTCTCCTTGTTATGCTATAGTTCGTTGCTTGAAGGAGGAAACTCATTTTTCAAAAAGTTTTCATAAGAGTGTATAGGAAAAATCCTATTTTTAGCATTCAAACCGAAAATAAGATGAACTTCTTACATGCATTCAGATATGAGTAAGCTACTGATTTTCAAAAACATTTGTCACATAATTTCCAACATGTTATTTGATCAAGTGATACCAAGGCATGTAATAGTAATCAATAACGTCCGAAAAATAATTTTAACTAGTTTAAGTATTCGGACACATCAACATTGGTATGTCACTTTATGTTTATCAAGGCATAAGGTTTTCAAAACATTTAGTTTCAATGTAAAATCCGAGATAAACAACAAGAGATGTTTGTAACTTTGCATATGCTTACAGATCAAGGTAAAGAGTAACATATGGAGTTTACAACATATCAGGTAATCATATCAAAGACAAAGTCCTTCATGGTGAGTAACATAAAGAGTTTACAACATGCCATATTAAAGACAAAGTCCATAAGGAGTTTATAACAACAACGGATGATTGTGTTCATACAAGCTCATTCATGAGGTGGAAGGTTAAAGTGACTAAATAAAGAGTCAAATTGTCGATGAATTTGCTGCAGCTCAGTTAGGATTTGATCTTGTCGATGTTCAAGCCGTTCTTGTCTTTGTTCGAATCGGTCCATCCGAATCCCAATATCTTCGACAGATGATGTGTGAGTTTGCTCAAACGGATGTGTTTCCTCAAAGGGACAGATCGGAGGAGATTGGGTACCCCTAAAGACTGGTGTTTCTGGTTCTGGTTCAGGTTGAGGGGGATCAGTTCTTCTTGGCATTCTAACCCAGTTGCCGTTTCTATAAAAACATCTTAGTCGGTGAAGTAGATTTTTATTAATTATGCTGAATCTATCTACTTTCATTACTTCTTCTTCCGGTGGTATTAGAATATCATAGGCTTTCATTATTCTAGTTATTATACCACCATATGGGAGCATCATGTCTTTCTTAGATAGTTCCAACATGTTTTGTTGGATAAGATAACCAAGACAGATGTCATTTCCTTTCATGATCATATACATAGTTCCTAATTCTAATTGGCTTACTTCATCATGATGATATTGTTTAGGAAGAATGATGCTAGTTAGGATGTGATGAAGTACCTTAGTGTTTAGAGGCAGTAAATGTTCACAACTTTTAGGAACAAATTCTAAGTTCAAAAATTGTTTGTAGGGCTTTAATGTATGTTGTTCCAACATTTTCATCATCTCGTGATCCTCTAAAGTAAAGTCCTCTACTTTTCATGGGAATGCCTATCATGTCGCAAATGAATCTATCCGTAATTGAAATATGTTGTCCTAAGAGATAGGTGGACATCCTTTCTTCTTCATCTACTAGTATGTTGTTGTAAAACAATCTTACTAGTCTTGGATAGATGGGTTCATTAATTTGTAAGATAGGGAGTAGATCTAAGTTTGCAAACCACTAGATTGTCTCTAAGTCTCTTAGTTCACTTAAATCTACGTATTTTCCCTTGTTGACATTCCTAAGTTCAAAAGAGGACAATTTTTCAGCATGGTATTTTGAATCGAAAAGGGTAGAATCAAAGTCTTCTACTAATCTCCTCTTTCCTTTGTCCCTTGAGGATCTTCTAGATCCCATAACTACTGCTGTTTAGAATAATAGTGATGAGCAAAAGTAAATGAATCAAGAAACAGAGTTTAAGGGCTTCTTAGAGAGTACCTTAATGAGATCTTCAAGAGAGGGAAGGAATGTTGATGCTTTGCTTCGAAATGAAGAGTATTTGGGATGCTAAGATGGGGGAAATGGGGATGGAGGAGGCTTAGGATAGTAGAGGAGGGAAGGAAATGAGTTGGGGTCGGTTTCACCGCCGGCCCTAGCTTGATTTATAAAGGGGCAGAGTTGCGGGCGGTTGCACCTCTGGCTGGAGCGGTGCAACCGCTTGCAACACGTGACAGCTGGAGGTGCTACCTCCAACTGGGGCGGTGCCACCGCCTGGTGAACACTTGTTCTGATCTGAGAATTTTTCTGTCTTGAGGAGAGTTTTCATTCCCAGTAATCAACTTTACTTACGTAATTACGTAAGAATTTTCATTTTAAGACAGGGACTTTGGCACGATCAAGGTAGATTTTTTTTTAATGTGCACATTCTCAATGTCGTACACATGTTTGTGATAGTTTCTTCAAGTTGATAAGTCTTGCAAGATCATGACAGAGTTAGTTATTTCATGATACAAGTTAAATTAGAAGGTTATGAAAGGATGAAATTGATGGGTTCGAAAATCCAAGGATATGTGAATTTGGGAATCATACGTTTCTAATTCTTGAAAAGTTAAACAGGATTGTATTCGGGTCGCATTTGTGATTTTACCCTTGTTGTTGTTTCCGAAGGTGACATAGCCTTCGTCTTTGCTAGTGAGCTTAGAGAATTGAGATGGATCTCCGGTCATATGCCTTGAGCATCCACTATCAAGGTACCATCTCTTGCTCCTAGCTTGCGATGGTGTGAGTTTCTACAAGAAAGGATGATTTTTAGGTACCCATTTGCTTTTGGGTGCTTCAAAGATAGATCTACATTGTTTATCATGTTGCATAGAGTTTATCATGGTTCCTTTAGGAACCCAAATCAATTTGTTTGGACTAATTTTCTTGAATGGACAATAATGTGTCTTGTGTCCGATTTTACAACAAAAGTTACATTTTGCTTGGTGTTGAACATGTAAGATGGGGCCTTTTATAAAGGTGGTTGGATTTAGGTGAGGACTTCTCACAAATCCAATTTCACTTCTTTTTGGAACGTGACCCTTGTTTGCAAGGATCATGTTCAATGACTTGCTACCAACCTCGAATTTCTTCAAGGTATCCTCAAGTAGTAGGTTTTCTTTTTGGAGAGTTTCTAGATCATGACATTTGATACATGAATTTAAACTATCATGATATTCAATTTTTAACTTATCAAAATCACAGGTAAGACTATCATGCTCCTTTTTCAGCAATTTGTATTTTCTATTGATAATCTTGCATTCATCAAATAAGTCATGGAAGGCATTTAATAATTCATTGAAAGATAAATCAGCATCTAATAAATTCGTTACCTCCTCTCCGATGGCCATTAAGGTGTAATGAGCAACTTGCTCAGTGTTGGACTCCTCTTCTTCGGATGCGCTCGAGTCATCCCATGTTGCTTTGAGCGCCTTCTTCTTTGATGTTCTCTTCTTGACTTGGGGACAATCACTCTTGTAGTATCCCGGCTTTTTGCACTCATAGCAAATAACTTGGTCTTTCTTGGGTTCAAGTTTACTTTTAGTGTCATTCTTAAACTTGTTTCTTTTAATGAATTTTTTAAATTTTCTTGTTAGAAGTGCCAAGTCATCATCACAGTCCTCATCACTTAAGTTTTCTTTCAAGTGATCTTCCAAAGTTCTAAATGTCATATCCTTCCTGTTCTTTGGAGGGATGTCTTCTTGCTCTTCATGAGCTTTGCAAGTCATCTCGTAGGTCATTAATGACCCAATTAGTTCTTCAAGAGGGAAGTTGTTTAGATCTTTTGCCTCTTGAATAGCAGTGACTTTAGGATCCCAACTCTTAGGAAGGGATCTTAGAATCTTATTTACGAGCTCAAAATCCGAAAAACTTTTTCCGAGTCCTTTTAGACCGTTGACAACATCCGTGAAACGGGTAAACATGTCGCCAATAGTCTCACTCGGTTTCATCCGAAAAAGTTCGAAAGAGTGTAACAAAAGATTGATTTTTGACTCTTTCACTCTACTTGTGCCTTCATGAGTCACTTCGAGTGTGTGCCAAATATCAAATACAGTTTCACAAATCGAAACACGATTAAACTCGTTTTTATCAAGTGCGCAAAATAAGGCATTCATAGCCTTTGCATTAAGAGCGAAAGCCTTCTTCTCCGAATCGTTCCAATCGATCATTGGAAGAGAAGACTTTGAAAAACCATTCTCGACAAGATTCCAGAGTTCAACGTCCATAGAGATAAGAAAGATCCTCATTCGGGTCTTCCAATAGGTGTAGTCCGTCCCATTAAGCATGGGTGGACGTGTAATGGAATGGCCCTCTTGGTTTCCGGCGTAAGCCATCTCTCTTGGGTTTTAATCCGTTTGAGAGTTAACCGGGCTCTGATACCAATTGTTAGGATCGAGAGCACTAAGAGGGGGGGGGTGAATTAGTGCAGCGAAAATCTTTCAGCGATTAAAAACGAAAGCTGCGTTTGTTCGATAAGAACTGTTTCGATGCAAAAGCCGATTCTAAGATTACTTATGATTAAGTGCAGTTTACGTCTAAACACAGTTTGCGTCTAAGCGCAGTTTACGCAGTTTGCATCTAAATGCAGTTTGCGTCTAAATGCAGATTGTGTCTAAGCGCAGTTTGCATCTAAGTGCAGTTTGCGTCTAAGCTCAGATTGCGTCTAAGCGCAGTTTACGTCTAAGCGCAGATTGCGTCTAAGCGCAGTTTGCAGTTATAAATGGAATCAAAACGTAAATGTAAACTGCAAAGAAACTCGTTCGTAAAAGCGCAGAAGACAATTTGCAGTTATAAATAGAATCAAAACGTAAATGTAAACTGCAATGTAAAGATCGTACGAAAACACCGATTTACGTCTGAATGCAGATTCGGAAAGATCAGAACTTAGAAACTTGTTCGTAAAAGCGCAGAGAGCAGTAGCTATGTAGGAGGTTTGCAGTAATGATAAAGTGCTCAAAATAAATGCAAACCAGAGATTTAGAGTGGTTCGGTCAGTCTTGACCTATTCCACTTTTGGCTTCCTCCACCGACGAGGTTACTGACGTCAACTAGAGGCCTTCCTTCAATAGGCGAAGGCCAACTGCCCTTTTATAGTTTCACTCCTTTTGACGGGCTCAGGAGACAACCCTTACAGAACCTTTCTCTCCTCTCTTTACAACTCAAGACTTGAAGAACAGAAAGAGGAGAACTTTTGGACTTTACACAAATTTGAGCTCTTAGAATCACAGAAAAGATCAAGAATTCGGTGTAGGTCTGTATCTTTTCAGTGCTGAATGGGTGGGGTATTTATAGGCCCCAACCTAGTTCAAATTTGGAGCTCAAAACGATCAAATCCCGGAATTCCGAGATCAGGCGGTTGCACCTCCTGACTGGAGAGGTTGCACCGCTTGGCAGAGCTCGAAGACTGACCCTCTGGGTGGTGCTACCTCTGTCAGGGGCGGTTGCACCTCTCTGCCAGAGCTCGAAGATCGAGCTCAGGCGGTTGCACCGCTTGACTGGAGAGGTTGCACTGCCTGGCAGAGCTCGAAACTTGAGCTCTGGCGGTGCTACCTCCTAACAGAGGATGTTGCACCGCCCAGTCTCGCTCGGAGACTGAGCCCTGGGCAGTTGCACCTCTTGGCTGGGGCGGTTGCACCGCCCAGTCTCGCTGGGAGACATAGCCTGGGCGGTGCTACCTCCTTGCCTGGGCGGTTGCACCTCCCACAACAACTTGGGTCCGAATGGGCTGAACCATTCGACCCAATTTGAGTACTTCAGGGGCCCAATTGCCCCAGGATTAAGCTAATGGGATCACCTCCCATTTCTAACTTAATCAAAGTGCTAACTACGATTATTTCCTAAGACATATTCTGCAGCTTGCTTCGGTGCGTCACTCGCTTCTTCCGGTGAGTTTCCGGCGAACTTCTGTCGATCATCTGATGAACCCTCGGTGATGCTCCTACGGACTTCCGGCAAACTCCTGGACTGCGATGATCCACTTGGCAAATTCCGACGAGCTCCTTTGGCAAGCTTCTGGACTTCTCGGATTTGTTCCCGCAGAACCTCCGACGACTATCCGAACTTCCGTCGAGCTCTCGAACTCCCAACGTGATCATTGTCATGACTCCGGCGCAACTCCTGCTGCATGTCTTACTTTTATCGTAGTTAATCCTGCACACTTATCTCAACACATACATTAGACAACAAATGACAATTGACTTCATCATCAAAATCTGAGATTCAACATTCAAGTGCTGAATGGGCTATTTAACCGGCCTAATTCAGCCTTGTCAATGGCCCAGTTGACCCCTAATTGAGTTAGTGGGATTACCTCTCAATCCTAACTTAACTTAAGGTCTAACTACGATAATTTAAGACATTAACTAAGTAATCTTGGTCCGGTATGTCAATTGTTCTTTCGACGAGCTTTCGGCGAACTTTCGAGAATCTCTCAGCAATGTTCCAACTGATTCCTAGCAAGCTCCTAGACTTTACGATGATCTTCTTCGTGAATTCTGATGAGCTTCTTTGGCAAGCTCCTAGACTTCTCGGTCAATTCTGGTAGAACTTCCGATGAACGTTCGGACTTCCGACGAATTCTCGAACTCCCAACGAAATCTCGATCTTGACTCCGGCCCAACATCTACTTTATGTCTTATTGCTATCATAGTTAATCCTGCACACTTCTCTCAACATATAGATTAGATCAAACAATTTACCAATTGATTTCATCATCAAAATCTGAGATTCAACGATCTCTCCCTTTTTTATGATGATAATCAATTGATGACGGAGTTAACCTTAACTCCCCTTATCTATATGCGATACTTGAGAAAAGATACTCTTGAATTCATGGCCTTTGAATTCAAGCATCAAAACGACAAGTTATATTCATCTAAACTTATCTACATGCACATTATGATACTTATCATGATTTTCTAATTCAAAATATGATACCACGTATTTATAAAAAAAAAATGATGTCAAGACTTGACATTCATTTTCAAGTCCAATGATGATAGTCAATAATCATTTTCAAGTATGATATGAATTTTAAATATGAAATTTAGCAAGATAACAATTCTTGATAAAAGATAGCAATTCATCATTCTAAGGCATGATATCAATTGTGAATAGCAAGTTGAGCTCATGATGCCTTATGATAGACAATTATCAAGCATGAAACATTTCAAGTATCTACAATGCATATAAAATATATTTTGATATGTTTGAAGTATTTGTGATGTGTTACGACATATTTGACGATTCCAATTATATTTCAAGTATTCACAAAACATTCAAGCATTTACAACAAGATACATTTTATGCATTTATATAAAACATTTATAATGCCATTCGCATCAATGTGTCATGATACCATTTGTCATCAATGTGTCATGATACCATTTCTCCCCCTTTGTCATCAACAAAAAGAAGAACCATTCAACAATACAAGTGTGGTAAACAAAATTAAACAAGTTTCACACTAATTAATCCAAGCCATAAAGAAAGGTAAGAAAAAACTTTGCATGATAACCTTTTTGGATAAACTAATATTTTTACTTAAGGGCTCTTTGGTTCTACTTTAGATGTACAAGTTTCTTTCTTCTTTTGTCATAAAAGTAAGAAGAAGAGGAAGAAAGGTAAGGAAAGAATCTATTAAGAACCAAATTCATGAAAGGATTTGAACCAAGTCAAATTCAAAATAATAAATAAGTTTTCGTTAAATCATACTTCAATCTTAACAAGGAGAAGGGATTCATGAAAAGAATCAAGCTATCCATACAAAATCAAATCCCCATTCTTACAAGTGATCATCACATACCAAAAATTTATAAAAAAATTTGTCTTTCATGAGAAGAGTAAGAAAGAATTCATAGGATGGGAGCATCATACGAAAAAGAAATCCACGAATAAAACTTCATAACTCAAATATGTTTCTCATTAAAAATTCACAAGAGTGAAATCCATAAGAGATGTATTTGTCAATGAAATCCATGAGTGAAGTGATTAAGTGTACCAAAAATCATTAAGTGATGGAGCAAGGGTATGAAGCAAATTTGATACCAAGTTAAGAGGAAGATAAAAATGAAATAAATTCATTAAAGCTCCACTCATGAGATTAATTAAGAGGAAGATAGTCCGGAAAAGAAATACAACAAACTCATGCATTCAGACAATTTAACATCCCTAATTCTTTTATAATAAAATCAAATTGTTATTTATTTAAAGGTTTTGTAAAGATATCGGCTAATTGATGTTTCATATTAATAAACTCAAAAAATATATCATGGTTATTAACATGATCTCTTATGAAATGATGCCTAATATCAATATGTTTAGTTCTAGAGTATTGAATAGGATTTTTTGTTAAACATATTGCACTCGTGTTATCACATTTTATGGGAATATTCTTAAGGTGAATCTTATAATCTTCTAATGTATTTTTCATCCATACAACTTGTTCACAACATGCATTAGCCGTTATGTATTTGGCTTTGGTTGTAGATAGTGCAACCGAGTTTTGTTTCTTGAAAGACCAAGAGACAAGTGCATGACTTAAGAATTGACATGTTCCGGATGTGCTTTTTCTATCTATTCTACATCCAACAAAATCCGTATCAGCATAAGCAATTAATTCATAGTTTTTATATTTTGGATGCCATAATCCTAGATTATTGGTTCTTTTAAGATATCTAAGACTTATTTTAACTACTTTAAGATGAGATAGCTTAGGATTAGATTGAAACCTAGCATAAAGTCCTATAGTAAACATGATGTCCGGTCTAGTTGCGGTGAGGTATAGTAAACAACCTATCATATCCCTATAAGTTTTTCTATCAAAGCTTTCTCTACTTTCGTCAATATCTAACTTAGTGGAAGTACTCATACGAGTATTGATAGCCTTTGAAATATCTATATTAAACCATTTTAGCAAGTCTAATGCATAGTTTGTTTGACTGAGAAAATTTTTTTTACTAAGTTATTTAATTTGTAAGCCGAAAAAGAAAGTTAGATCACACATTAGACTCATTTCAAACTCTTGGCTCATAATTTTGGCAAACGATTCGCATAAGAATTCATTTGTAGAACCAAAAATAATATCATTAATATAAATTTAAATAAAAAACTATTTTTAAAATTTTTAATAAACAATGTAGTATCGACCTTGCCTTTAGAGAAATTATTTTAGATAACAAATAAGCTAAGTCTCTTATACCAAGCCCTTGGGGCTTGTTTTAATCCATAGAGAGCTTTCGTCAATTTAAACACATGATTCAAAAAATTATCATTCTCAAATCCAGGAGGTTGTTCAACCTACACTTCTTCGGAAATAAAGCCATTAAGAAAAGCACTTTTGATATCAATTTAAAATAACTTAAAATTATTACTACTAGCATAAGCAAGGAGTATCCTTTTTGCTTCTAATCATACCATATGAGCGAAAGTTTCGTCATAATCGATACCTTTTTCTTGGTTGAAACCCTTGTCCACTAATATAGCCTTGTTTCTAACTACGATACCAAATTCATCTTGCTTGTTTCTAAAGACTCATTTAGTACCAATAACTAAATGGTCATTTGGCCTCGGAACAAATTTCCACACCTTATTTTTCTCAAATTTATTCAACTCTTCTTGCATTATGATAACCCATGAATCATCTTTCAAGGCTTCACCAATACATTTAGGTTCAATTTGAGAAAAAAAAGCGACGTTGGCTCAAAAACCTTTAAGAGAAGAACGAGTTTGAACCCCTTTTGATGTGTCTCCTATTATTAACTCCTTAGGATTAGCATCTACATACTTCCATTCCATAGGTAATAATGTTTCGGAAGAAGATATATATAAGTTGCTAGTTGAAGGAGAGGGTTCATTTAAATTCAAAGCATTAAAATTAAGATCATCATCAAACTCATTTTTCTTAAATTCGGAAACTTCATTAAAGACAACATGAATAGACTCTTCTATAACCAAAGTTCTTTTGTTAAAGATATGAAAGGCTTTAGAAATAGAAGAATAGCCAAGAAAAATCCCTTAATTGGATTTTGCATCAAACTTTCTTAAGGCATATTTTTTCATTCAATATAAAACATTTACAACCGAAAACTTTAAAGTATGAAACATTGGGTTTTCTATTATTTTATAATTTATAAGGAGTTTTGGAAAGTAAAGGTCTTACTAGAACCCTATTCATGACATAACATGCCGCATTAACGGCTTCGGGCCAAAAATATTTGGGTAGGCTATGTTCGTTCAATATGGTTCTTATCATTTTTTGTAAATTTCTATTTTTTCTTTCTATGACTCCATTTTGTTGAGGATTTGTCGGAGTAGATAAATTGTGGTTGTATCTATTAGATTCACAAAAAGTTTAGAAATCACGGTTTTGAAATTCGCCACTGCGATCACTCCGAATTGATGAAATCATAAAGCCTTTTTTTATTTTGAACAAGTTTACAAAATTTAAAAAAATACCTA
This sequence comes from Musa acuminata AAA Group, assembly GCF_036884655.1. NCBI lineage: Eukaryota > Viridiplantae > Streptophyta > Magnoliopsida > Zingiberales > Musaceae > Musa > Musa acuminata. Next base: position 33,296,861 of record NC_088357.1, read on the forward strand.
AAGCAATCACTTTTGTGTCCCAAGAAGTATGTCCAAGTGTATCTACTATAATCGTCCACAATAACAAAGGCGTATTTACTAACTCCTAGGCTGGATATATCAATTGGTCCAAACTAATCCATATAGATCAATTTCATTGGTCTAGAGGTGCTTATTTGATTCTTTGGTTTAAAACTATATTTTATTTGTTTTCCTAGTTTACATGTATCACACACATTATCTTTAACAAACTTACTGTTAGGAATTCCTCTAACAAGTTCTTAGGATGAGATTTAAGAGATTAGTTTCATGCTAGCATGACCTAATCTCCTCTGCCAAAGCAAGCATCATCATTCAAAATCGAAAATACATTTCATTACAAAGATCTTCAATATCAATAGTATATACATTATTTTATTTTAAGACAATCATAGATGTGTTTTTGTGTGGTTTTGTAATAATGCAAGCATTGGATTCAAATCTAATGATGTATCCTTTATCACACAATTGACTAATACTTAAAAGATTATGCTTTAAGCCATCAACCAATAATACATCTTCAATCAAAAAGTTGGATTTGCTACCTATGGTTCTTTTGCCAATGATTTTACACTTGTTGTTGTCTCCAAATGTAACATACCCTTTGTCTAGGCTAGTAAGCTTAGAGAATTGAGATGGATCTCCGGTCATGTGCCTTGAGCATCCACTATCAAGATACCATCTCTTGCTCCTAACTTGTGATAGTAAATATTTTTACAAAAAAGGATGATTTTTAGGTACCTATTTGACCTTAGGTGCCTAAAAAATTGATCTACTCAACTTAGCCGATTCCATCTCTTCTATGAACATGATTCTTACTTGCAAGAATCATGTTTAAGGACTTGTTACATATTTCAATTTTTTTTAAGGTTTTATGTAGTTGCAAATTCTCCTTTTTAAGCATTTCTAATTCATCACATTTTGTGTAAGGAGCTAAACTATCATCATGCTCAATTTTTATTACTAACTAATTTACATTCATCAAATAAATCATGAAAATCACTTAATAATTCATCGAAAGATAAATTTGCATCTACTGAACTGCTTACCTCATCTCTGATAGCCATTAGTGCGTAGTGAGCAACTTGTTCTTTGTTAGTTAGCTCCTCTTCTTCGGATACACTTAAGTCATCCCAAGTTACTTTAAGTGCCTTCTTCTTCTTTGGTTACTTCTTCTTTGCTTGCGGACATTCGCTTTCGAAATGTTCTGGCTTCTTGCATTCGTAGTATATAACTTGTTCTTTCTTGGGTTCAATTATATTTTTAGTGTCATTTTTAAATTTATTTCTTTTTATGAATTTTTTGAACTTTCTTGTCAAGAGTGTCAAGTCATCATCATAGTCCTCATCACTTGAACTTTCTTTCAAGTGGTCTTTATGAGTTCTTAGTGTCATATCCTTTCTATTCTTTAGAAGGTTGTTCTTAAGCTCTTCATGAGCATTATAAGTCATCTCATAGGTTATTAGTGACTCAATAAGTTCTTCAAGAGGGAAGTTATTCAAATCCTTGGCCTCTTGAATGACCATTACTTTAGGGTCCCATCTCTTTAGAAGGGGCCTCAAGATTTTATTAACAAGTTCGAAGTTCGAAAAATATTTGCCAAGAGCTTTCAAACTATTGACGACATCCGTAAAATGGGTGTATATGTCAACAATAGTTTCGCTTTGCTTCATCTGAAACAATTCATAAGTATGAACTAAAAGATTTATCTTTGACTCTTTTACTCTACTAGTGCCTTCGTGAGTGATTTTGAGTCTGTATCAAATATCAAAAGCCGTTTCATAAATAGATACTCGATTGAACTCGTTTTTATCTAAAGCATAAAATAAGGCATTCATAGCCTTGGCATTTAAAGCAAAAGTCATCTTCTCCAACTCATTCCAATCATTCATTGGAAGAGAAGAATTTTGAAAACTATTTTTCATAATGTTCTATAACTCAAAATCAATAGAAATTAAAAAAATCCTCATTCTAGTCTTCTAATAAGTGTAATCCGTCCCATTGAACATGGGTGGACGTGTAATTGAATGACCCTCTTGGTTGCCGACAAATGCCATCTCTTTTGGGTTTCAAACCAAATGAGAGTGACCTCGCTCTGATACTAATTGTTAGGATCAAGATCAGGAATTAGCGCAATGAAAAAAGTCATCGGATTTATAAAATATTCATTCGTTAAAAATCAATCTCAAAAAGTGCTTGACTTTAGGGTAAATGAACTAGCAATTAAATTAGAAAGTAATGGTAGTAAAGAAAAGTAGAATGGAAATGAGCACACCAAAATTTATAGTGGTTCGGTCGTTGTGACCTACAGCCACTTCCGATTCCTCCTTCGTCGAGGTTACCAGAGTCCACTAATGGTCTTCCTTCAATGGGCAAAGACCAACCACCCTCTTTACAGCACTTTCTCCTTTTCACGGGTTTAGGAGATAACCCTTACAAGGCTCACACCTCTCTTGAATGATCACAACACTAAAAAGGGAGGGGGACTTTTTGCACTTTTACAACAACTTTAACACCTCAATACTTCAAGATATTGTTCAGACTTTCATGCCCTTTCATGCAGAAAAGGGTGGGGTATTTATAGGCCCCAATGGCTTTAGAATTGGAGCAAAAAAATATCACATCTCTAGATTTTAGGATACTGGCGGTACCACCGCCATTATAAGGCGGTACTACCGCCTGTAGACTAACACTAGGCAGTACCACCGCTTGACAGAGCTCTTGGAGACCGATCTTTGGTGGTACCACCACCTGATAAGGTGGTACCACTGCTTGACAGCATTAACTATCAGTGATACCACCGCTCGGTCTGGCCACCGCCAACCCTGGCGGTGCCACCACTGGCCGTGACTTCAGGTGCTGAATAGGCTGTTCAACTGGCCCAATTCAGCCCTATTAATGGCCCAATTCACCCCTAATTGAGTTAGTGGGATAATCTCCCAATCCTAACTCAACTTAAGATCTAACTATGATAATTTAAGATATTAACTAAGTAATCTTGGTCTGGTATATTAATTGTTCTTCCGACGAGCTTCTGACAATCTTCCGGCAAACTTCCGACAATCTCTCGGCAATGTTCCAGCGGACTCCTAGTAAGCTCTTGAACTTTACGATGATCTTCTTAGTGAATTCTGACGAGCTTCTTTGGCAAGTTCTTAGACTTCTCGGTCAATTCCGGCAGAACTTCCGATGAACGTTCGGACTTCCGACGAACTCTCGAACTCCTAATGAAATCTCGATCTTAACTTTGGCCCAACATATGCTTTATGACTTACTACTATCGTAGTTAATCCTGCACACTTCTCTTAACATATAGATTAGATCAAACAATTTACCAATTGATTTCATCATCAAAATCCAAGATTCAATAGGACCAACTTCGATCATGGAAAAACAAATCGATTGAAGCAGGAGAATTAGAAGCTGGGCCAGAGTGGATCATTTCAGAGATTAGGCATCGGGCTGGAAGGATTGGGGCATTGCACTAAGATCGAATGTTGCGGGAGTCAATATGTCAATGGATCAGGCAATACATCGAAAGAAAGCACATCACGCTGGGAGTTCGGATGAACTAATTGTTGGGAAATATGGGGTGACAACACATGCACAAAGGAAGAACAGAAAAATAAAATTATAGAATTCCTATAGAAAAGAAGGTTTCATTGTCGTGTAAAAGTTGGTGTGTAAAAACCCATGAAACCGAAAAACTGCACATAAGAGAATTACCTAAGAAGATCGCATATCCCTAAAAAACTTATAGATCTATGAGAGAGGATGAAGGAGATCAACTGTCATCCTCTCTAGCGGTGATCCACGTGGTAGGGGTTACAAAAATGCTTGGGTTTGCGAAGATGCTCCTCAAATTGCTACCTAAAACTCTTCCTCACGCGCACCACGCAATCAAGAAAGGGCTACCCCTTCTTGCTGTCCACACGCCCCAAATAGGGGCTGCAATATGAGGAGGAGAGGGAGAGAGGAGAATAGGAAGAGGTAGCTAAAAAGAACCTCTAGCCTATGGGTCTTTGGTTCCCTCCTATTTATAGAGGCCCCCTATTAACTTAACCCTAATGGATCCTACCATATTGGGTACTAGATCTTCATCCAACTACCCAAGCCTCTTAGATTAGTGAATCTCTACCCAATAATCTCTTATTAGCTCTTATTGGATCTCATCTATAGGATCCAATAAATCAGGGGCATCTTGGATATCCAATAAGATAGGAGCTCTAACGAATATCTCATATCCGAACCTCCACTCGTTATAAAGCCTACCATATATATGTGACCCTCTAGGCCCAATATCGAGTTGGTCATGAGTCATACCTGTCAGAACTCCTTCTAGCTAAGTGAATTATTATCTTCATAATAATTCACTAAACTCATCGACTGCGGATGTACTAGGCCACTACGCCGCAGTCCCCAGATGATATAGGGGAATCCAATCCTTTATTATCCTTAATTACCGTGTACTTATAGTCCCTCATCTATCTAATATCCCAAAGATGGTATACTGGATATGGTGTTGTGAGGCCCATATAGTTTTTATATGAGCTTCACTCTAATCGGATTCTCTTGGAGAACTCTTTTTCTCTCAATCCGAATGACCGTGGCTAGGGATTTGTCTAACTTAGAACACATGGGATATTTCTCTCATGACACCAAGAGTGGATGATCCTCTATTGACACTCAATAACCCTCGTAAGATTGGCTACCACTCTCGATGACTGGTTGTGCTAGATCTGGAACCTCTAGATATATAAGTCTGGTATCAAAGAGTGGAGTACTCATATAGGATATCCTTAGTGTCTTAAGTCTAAGGACCATATACACCACTGGGATGTCAGAATCGTTGTTTGACAATAAGGCATCATCAACCATCCAACATTTCATGAGCGGATCAATCAATGAACTCATTCTCCAATGAGCACCGGCACTATATCCCTAGTATCCCCACACGAGCAGCTATGAGACTAGCTGCATCTATCATATGGATGGATATACAACACACTTATCTATCTAGTTATCTCGATGTCCCTCTCGAGTAAACTCTAATCGGGATTATTTAGGATCTATGTTTAAAGGTGAATCAGTCTCATTATCGTGATCTTATCATGATCTGATTCCTATTGCATAGATCCATAGACATCACAATATTGTTGAATCTCGGATTTTGATGATGACATCAATTGTCATTTGTTATCTAATCCATATATTGAGATAAGTATGAAGTATTAACTACGATGAAAGTAAGACATGTAGCAGGAGTTGCGCCAGAGTCAAGACTATGATCACATTGGGGGTTCGAGAATTCGACGGAAGTTCGGACGGTTGTCGGAGGTTCTACGGGAACAAATCCGAGAAGTCCAGGAGCTTGCCAAAGAAGCTTGTCGGAACTTGCCAAGTGGATCGTCGCAAGTCCAGGAGTTTGCCAGAAGTCCGTAGGAGCATCACCGAGGGTTTATCAGATGATCAACGAAAGCTCGCCAGAAGCTCGCCGGAAGAAGCGATTGACGCACCGGAGCATGTTGTAGTAAATGTCTTAAGAAATTAGTAGTTAGCACGATGATTAAGTTAGAAATGGGAGGTGATCTCATTAACTTAATCTTGGGGTAATTGGGCCCTTGACAGACCCAAATTGGGCCGAGTGGATCAGCCCATTCGGACCCAGATTACTTGGCCAGAGGTGGCACCGCTTGGGTCGGCGGTGACACTGTCCAGGGCTCAGTCTCCGAGCTCTGGCTAGACAGTGCTACCGCCTCTAATAGAGGTGCAACCGCTTGAGCTCGGTCTCCGAGCTCTGGCTGGGCGGTGCAACCGCCCTAGTCAGGCGGTGGCACCGCCTAAGCTCGGTCTCCAAGCTCTGGCAGGAGGTGCAACCACCCCTGACAGGAGGTGGCACCGCCCAGAGGCTCAGTCTTCAAGCTCTGCCAGGCGGTACAATCGCCCCAGTCAGGCAGTGCAACCGCCAGACCCCGAAATTCCGGGAATTGACAATTTTGAGCTCGGAATTCAAACTGGGTTGGAGCCTATAAATACCCCACCCTTTTAGCAATGAAAGGGCAATAATAACACTGAAATCCTGATCTTATTCTGTGATTTTTAGAGCTCAAAAGTGTTGTAAATGACAAAAGTTCTTCTCCCTCTTTTCTTCCAAGTTCTGATCTTTCGAGAGAGGAGAGAAAATTCTGTAAGGGTTGTCTCCTAAGCCCGTCAAAAAGAGTGTAACTGTAAAAGGGTGGTTGGCCTTCGCCTATTGAAGGAAGGCCTCTAGTGGACGTCGGTGACCTCATCGGTGGAGGAAGCCAGAAGTGGATGTAGGTCAAGATTGACCGAACCACTCTAAAATTGCGGTACTCTTTGGTTTGCATTTACTTTGAGCATATTATCTTTACTACAAACCTCCTCAATAGCTTACTGCCTTTTGTGCATTTACGATCGTGTTTCAAAGTTCAGTATTTTCTGAATCGGTGTTTAGACGTAAATCAGTTTTATCATATAAACCTCATATTTCAGTTTGTGCTTACATTCTGATTTCCATCATAACTACAAACTGCCTTTATAGATTCGCTTTATCTGCAGCTTGCTTGATCATAAGTTAAAGTGATTTATGAATCAACTTTTCTACCAAAATCGCTCTTATCGTACGAACGCAGTTTTAATCGTCGAAAGTTTTCCGCTGCACTAATTCACCCCCCCCTCTTAGTGCTCTTGATCCTAACAATTGGTATCAGAGCCAGGTTAACTCTCAAACGGATTAAAACCCAAGAGAGATGGCATATGCTGGAAACCAAGAGGGCCATTCTATTACACGTCCACCCATGTTCAATGGGACGGACTACACCTATTGGAAGACCCGAATGCTTCCTTATTTCAATGGATTTTGAACTTTGGAATCTTATCGAAAATGGATTTTCGAAGTCTTCTCTTCCAATGATCGATTGGAATGAATTGGAGAAGAAGACTTTCACTCTTAATGCAAAGTCTATGAATGCCTTGTTTTGTGCGCTTGATAAAAATTAGTTTAATCGTGTTTCGGTTTGTGAAACTGTGTTTCATATTTGGCATACACTCGAAGTGACTCACGAAGGCACAAGTAGAGTGAAAGAGTCAAAAATCAATCTTTTGATACACTCTTTCAAACTTTTCCGAATGAAACCGAGCGAGACTCTTGGCGACATGTACACTCGTTTCACGGATGTTGTCAATGGTCTAAAAGGACTCGGCAAAAGTTTTCGGATTTTGAGCTCATAAATAAGATTCTAAGATCCCTTCCTAAGAGTTGGGATCCTAAAATCACTACTATTCAAGAGGCTAAAGATTTAAACAACTTCCCTCTTAAAGTACTAATCGGGTCATTAATGACCTATGTGCTAGTCATAGGTGCCCAGCAAGCCAATCACGTGAGTGATGACACGTGTGACTTGATACAGAATCTTTTTGCTTATTATATTTTGGCGTATATCACTTTATAACTATTGCATAAATGCATATATATATTGTGATGTCCTTGGATTTGTGCAATGGGAATCGGATCGTGATGAGATCACGATAATGAGATCGATTCACCTTTAAACACATATCCTAAATAATCCCGGTCATAGGTTACTCGAGAGGGACATCGTGATAACCGGATAGATTGGTGTGCTGTATACCCGTCCATATGATGGATGCAGCTGGTCTCATAGCTGCTCGTGTAGGGACACTAGGGATACAGTACAGGTGCTCATTGGAGAATGAGTTCACTGATTGATCCGCTTACGGAATGCTGGATGGTTGATGATGCCTTATTGTCAAACAGCGATTCCGTAGTCCTAGTGGTGTATCTGGTCCTTAGACTTGAGACACCAAGGATGTCCTGTATGAGTGCTCCACTCTTTGATACCAGACTTATAGGTTTGGCTGTCCCCAGATCTAGTACAGCTGGTCATTGGGAGTGGTAGTCGACCTTACGAGGGCTATTGAGTGTCAATAGAGGATCATCCACTCTCGGCGTCATGAGAGGAATATCCTATGTGTTCTTGCTCAGACAAATCCCTGGCCAGGGTCATTCGGGTTGAGAGAGAAAGAGTTCTCCGGGAGAATCCGATTAGAGCGAGACTCGAGTAGAAACCGTATGGGTCTGACAACACCATGCTCGATATACGGTCTCTGGGATATTAGATGGATGAGGGACTATAGGTACATGGTAATTGAGGACAGACAGGTCCAATGGATTGGATTCCCCTGTATCGTCTGGGGACTACGACGTAGTGGCCTAGTACGTCTGTAGTCGATGAGTCGAGTGAATTATTACAGAGATAATAATTCACTGAGTTAGAAGGAGTTCTGATAGGTATGACTCACGGCCAGCTCGATATTGGGCCTAGAGGGTCACACACATATGGTAGGCATTGCGATGAGTAGAGGTTCGGATATGAGATATCCGACGGAGCCCTTGTCTTATTGGATGCAGATCCAATACCCACTAGGGAAGGACCCATTAGGGTTTGACACGGGATCTCTATAAATAGGAGGGATTCACAGCCTCATAGGCTAGAGTCTTTGCTTGCCTTTCCTATTCTCCTCTCCCTCTCCACCTCAGAGCAGGCCTGGAGTTTTGAGGAGCGTCGTCGCAACCCTACTGTGTGGATCACCGCTAGAGAGGAGGACGCTTGACCTCCTTCACCCTCTCCTAAGGATCTACAAGGAAACAGGGATATACGATCTCCCTAGGTAACACAATCTCTATACGCAGTTTTGTGTTTTGCGGATTTTTGTGCACCAATCTTCGCACGACGACGAACATCTTTTTGGGAATCGGGGATTTTTTGTTTTCTTGTTCTTCCGCTGCGCATATGATGTCGCCCCCCAATGATTTCCCAACAGTGGTATCAGAGCCAGGTTGTTCGTGCAAATGATTGGTTTTGAACTACGTGTATTGTGTTTAGGAAGAATTTTGACGTCAAAATCGTTGACGCAAAAGCGAGGAAGGGCAGCAATAGTTGCTGCCCTCGATCTGCATGCCTGCAGCCACCTACAGCGGCAGCCGCAGCCGCAGCCAGGCAGCACAGCGCCGGCACATGCGCAAGCGCTGTGCCTACAGCAGCCGGCCGGCGGTCTGCTTGCAGCAGGCTTGCTGTTGGCGGGGCTGGCAGCCCACGGGCAGAGGCGCCGCAGGGCAACGGCGCCTGCCGCCGTTGCTCCCGCGGGCGAAACCCCCCCCACAGGGGCGGCCGCCCGGCGGGACAACACCGCCTGTGGAGGCAGCGACGCCCGAAGGGGGAGCCCACCTGCAGCGGCAGCGCCGCCAGCGGGCGTGCCGCCTGCAGGCGAGGGCAGCGCCCTCGCCCCGCCGCACAGGCCGCTGCCAGCAGGGTGGCGGCAGCAGCGGCGGTAGCAGTAAGAGGGAATTAGGGTTTTCTGGGAAAAAGATAGTTTTGCCCCTCGGAATTTGAGAAATTTCAGTTTCTGTCTTTTGTCCAAATTATGAAAATACCCTTAGGAATTAAGAAATTCCCTACATGTCCTTGATTTCAGAAAATATTAATTAATTAAAAGGTTTAGTTGATTATTATTTTTATTATTATCTAGTAGTCCTACATGATGATGATTATTTATACATGTGATGTATGATGTGTGGAAGGATGATCATGGACCGTGTGATGTGTGTACTTGTGATTATTATTATTGAGGTCTGCGAACCTCCATTATATTTCTCGTTTATTATCGGGCCTGTATGCCTATGATTAAGTTGTAATCACATGAGGAGGCGCAGCGGGAGCGTGGATGCGATAGCGGGACCCACGAGACGGACGATCGTGATGCATGGAGATGCATCAAGATGTCGACGGAACCGACGAGGACGAGATGGACGATCACAGGGCATGGAGATGCACCGTTGCACACATAGATCTTGATGTGAGTGATTAGGCCTACTGGCTCGGGCCTAATCATATTAGGTTGTGGTCCATGATCATCTGGTGTGATTGTTTATACACATACTAGATATGTATATATATTTGCATGCGATGTAGATATATATTAAATATATATATGTGTGACATGTCATATTAGGAGACCAAATCATAGAAACATCTCTCGATAATATTAAGTCGGTAAACGTGAGGCAATTAGATTGACCCACGTGGCCTTCCATCGTTATGAGTAGGAACCGATTCCCGGTGTAGGTTGAGTTGGTCGAGTCCCTCGAGACTCACCTATATCGCGATTTGCTATCTTGCTTACGACATAGAGATGTCACCGATGACCTGAGGGCATGGTATGCTTGGTCGAGTCCCTCGAGGGTATATCATCAAATCAGACTCATCTTGTAACGAAGGTGTTGACTTAACCGAGCATCATGGTTGGTCGAGTCCCTCGAGGCCATGGTGATTCGGAGGCCGAACAGGACGAGAATCACAAGGAGTTGTGATCGACAAGAGTTGCCTACCTTTGAGGCTTAGTGTGATTGGTCGAGTCCCTCGAGGTTACACTAAGACGCTGATTGGATCCTAATCCCCACTAGAAGTCTGCCGGAGACTTCCGTTTCACGTGCTGAGGGTGTCGCATGACTCGATAGTAAAATAGTGGGAGCATATTAAGATAGAAGTCCATATCTTGATAGTTTATTTCTTGCAAAATCTGCATGTTATACATTTCTGCTACATCTTTATTTTTCAGAAAATGTCGCTTTCAAATCCCTTACGTGGCATACTTGATGTCAACTGCCTCACTGGTCCAAAATTATACGGATTGACTCCGTAACTTGAGAATTGTTCTCACAGCGGAGAAAATCGTGTACGTCCTTGATACAGTGATGCCTACGCTTGAAGAAGGGGCAAGCGAGGATAAGATCGCTCACTACCTGAAGTACATTGATGACTCCACTCTTGCTCAGTGCTATATGTTGGGCTCTATGACTCCAGAGTTATAGAGACAACATGAAAAGATGGATGCCAGATCCATTCTCCTACATGTCCGCAAATTGTTTGAGGAACAAGGAAGGACTCAACGATATAAGATATCCAAGAGCCTTTTTCGCGCTAGGATGACTGAGGGGACACCGGTTCAGAACCATGTCCTAAAGATGATTGAGTGGATAGAGAAACTCACAAGTCTAGGAATGGTCCTAGAGGATAACTTGTGTGTGGACATTGTGCTTCAATCCCTACCAGATTCCTTTTCACAGTTCATAATGAATTTTAATATGAACAAGCTTGAGGTGACTCTCCCAGAGCTCCTCAATATGTTGAGGGAGGCAGAGAGTACTATTAAGAAAGAGAAGTCAGTTCTCTACACTAGTGAGACCAGAAAGAAAAGGAAAGCAGAAAGGTCCCTTAAGAAGGGAAAGGGCAAGGGCAAATAAGATAAAGCAATGGTTACTAAGAAAGACCCAATAAAGGACAAAGGCCAGTGCTTCCACTGTGGTAAAGATGGGCACTGGAAGAGAAACTGCAAAGAGTACCTTGCAGAAAGGGCGAAACAAAAGCTTGATGAAGCTTCAGGTACATTCATGATCAGTCTCCATTTGTTAGACTCTTATGATAACACATGGGTATTGGATACCGGTAGTGCTTATCATATATGCAATTCGTTGCAGGTTCTAGTAAGGCCTAGGAGACTTGAGAGAGGCGAGATGGACCTCAAGATGGGTAATGGAGCAAAAGTTGCTGTAGTAGCTGTTGGCGAGGTCGCCTTACATCTGCCTAGTGGAGCTTTTATTGCATTAGATGCATGTTATTTTGTTCATTCTATTATCAAAAACATTATTTCCATTTCATGTTTAACAATTAGTGGATATAAATTTGTTTTTGAGAACAATGGTTGTTCGATATTATTAGATGATAAGATCATCACGAAAGGAACATTGCATAATGGTTTATTTATGTTAGACACCACTCCACATATCATGAATGTAAATGTGTCCAAAAGGAAACGAGATGAGTTGAACAGTGCATACCTGTGGCATTGTAGGCTAGGTCACATCCATGAAAGAAGGATTCAAAAGTTGCTAAATGATGGATATCTAGATCCATTCGACTATATGTCTTATGCAACTTGTGAGCCTTGCATTCGTGGAAAATTGACCAACTCTCCATTTAGTGGAACTGGAGAGAGAGCCATTGAGTTGTTGGAACTCATACATAGTGATGTATGTGGACCCATGTCAACTCATGCCATTGGAGGTTACTCCTACTTCATTACATTTACTGATGATTTCTCAAGGTATGGATATGTGTACTTAATGAAGTACAAGTCCGAGGCCTTTGAGAAATTCAGAGAGTATAAGAATGAGGTGGAGAACCAGACTAGAAAGAGTATTAAAACTCTTCGATCAGATCGAGGAGGTGAGTACTTAAGTACAGAGTTTACTCAGTTCCTCAAGGACCATGGGATATTATCCCAATGGACACCTCCTTACACACCTCAGCTCAATGGTGTCTCTGAAAGGAGAAATCGTACTTTATTAGATATGGTACGGTCAATGATGAGTTTTGCTGACCTACCCATCTCATTCTGGGGATATGCCCTAGAAACCGCAGCTTACCTTCTGAACAGAGTTCCAACTAAGTCGGTAGTGTCTACACCATATGAGATATGGAAAGGGAAGAAGCCTGAACTTAAGGTTGTTAAGATTTGGGGCTGCCCAGCCCACGTTAAAAGACACAACCCCGATAAGTTAGAATCAAGGACAGAGCGATGCATATTTGTGGGAGATACCCCAAGGAAACTTGTGGGTATTATTTCTATCATCTCGAGGACAAAAAGGTCTTTGCAGCTAAGAGAGCAGTGTTCCTTGAGAAGGAACACATTCTTGGCGGAGACAGTGGGAGAATGATAGAGTTGAGGAAAGTTAGAGAACCAAGCTCAAGCACCACTCTACAGCCCGAGTCTGTTCAGGTACCTAATACACAAGTTTCAACTTTACGCAGGTCTGATAGAGTATCTCATCCTCCTGAGAGATATGTGGGACATATTAGAGGAGAGGATGCTGAAGATATTGATCCTCAGACCTACGAGGAGGCTATTATGAGTATAGACTCCGGGAAGTGGCAAGAAGCCATGAATTCTGAGATAGATTCTATGTACTCCAATAAGGTTTGGAACCTAGTTGATGCGCCCGAAGGTATTGTACCCATCGGTTGCAAATGGATCTTTAAGAAAAAGATCGGAGTAGATGGAAAGGTAGAGACCTATAAAGCAAGGCTAGTGGCTAAAGGGTATCGTCAAAGACAAGGTGTTGACTACGACGAAACCTTCTCACCCGTAGCAATGCTAAAATCCATCAGAATTCTATTGGCTATTGCAGCACACTATGATTATGAGATCTGGCAGATGGATGTGAAAACCGCATTCCTCAATGGGAACCTCGAGGAGGAGGTGTATATGATGCAACCTGAGGGATTCGTGTCCAAGAACTGCCCAGATAAAGTGTGTAGGTTGCTTAAATCCATTTATGGACTAAAGCAAGCTTCCCGAAGTTGGAACATAAGATTTGATGAGTCAATCAGATCTTATGACTTCGTTAAGAACGAAGATGAGCCTTGTGTGTACAGGAAGGTAAGTGGGAGCGCTATCACCTTTTTGGTGTTATATGTGGATGACATCCTCATCATTGGAAATGACGTAGGAATGCTATTCACAGTAAAGACTTGGTTATCTAGACACTTCTCCATAAAGGACTTAGGGTAAGCATCCTATATCTTGGGGATTAGAATCAATAGAGATAGATCCAAGAGGATGCTTGGCTTGTCCCAGTCCAGGTACATAGAAACCATTGTCAAAAGGTTTGACATGAAAAACTACCAGAAGAAAGGGCAAACATGAATATGATACCTTATCCCTCAGCAATAGGGTCTATCATGTATGCCATGCTATGTGCTAGGCCTGATATAGCGCATGCTCTGAGTGTCACGAGCAGGTATCAGGCGGATCCATGCTTGGAGCATTGGAAAGCAGTAAAGTGTATCCTTAAGTACTTGAGAAGGACTAAGGATCTTTTACTAGTATATGGAGGTAATAGCCTTAAGGTTGAAGGCTTCACTGACTCAAGTTTTCAGTCTGATGTCGATGATAGTAAGTCGAATTCAGGGTATGTGTACACCTTGAATGGAGGAGCAGTGTGCTGGAAGAGTTCCAAGCAAGATACCACTTCTGACTCGACCACAGAGGCGGAGTACATTGCTGCATTAGATGTAGCAAAGGAGGGAGTTTGGGTGAAGAAGTTCATCACAGATTTGGGAGTCGATACAGATAGCGACAAGTCGACTTCCTTATATTGCGACAACTATGGGGTGATTACTCAAATAAGGGAACCCGGGTCTCATCAGAAGTGTTCTGAGGAGTTTCCAGCTTATAAGAGAGATCGTAACCCGAGGAGATGTAGTAGTGGAAGGAGTTCCATCCGAAGATAACATTGCAGATCCACTGACAAAGCCGTTGTCTCAGATTGTCTTGAGCGTCACAGGAGTCTGATGGGGATCAGACACATAGGTGATTGGCTTTAGGTCAAGTGGGAGATTGCTAGTCATAGGTGCCCAGCAAGCCAATCACGTGAGTGATGGCACGTGTGACTTGATACAAAATCTTTTTGCTTATTATATTTTGGTGTATATCACTTTATAACTATTGCATAAATGCATATATATATTGTGATGTCTTTGGATTTGGGCAATGAGAATCGGATCGTGATGAGATTACGATAATGAGATCGATTCACCTTTAAACACATATCCTAAATAATCCCGGTCATAGGTTACTCGAGAGGGACATCGTGATAACCGGATAGACTGGTGTGTTGTATACCCATCCATATGATGGATGCAGCTGGTCTCATAGCTGCTCATGTAGGGACACTAGGGATATAGTGCAGGTGCTCATTGGAGAATGAGTTCACTGATTGATCCGCTTACGGAATGCTGGATGGTTGATGATGCCTTATTGTCAAACAGCGATTCCGTAGTCCTAGTGGTGTATCTGGTCCTTAGACTTGAGACACCAAGGATGTCCTGTATGAGTGCTCCACTCTTTGATACCAGACTTATAGGTTTGGCTGTCCCCAGATCTAGTACAGCTGGTCATTGGGAGTGGTAGTCGACCTTACGAGGGCTATTGAGTGTCAATAGAGGATCATCCACTCTCGGCGTCATAAGAGGAATATCCTATGTGTTCTTGCTCAGACAAATCCCTGGCCAGGGTCATTCGGGTTGAGAGAGAAAGAGTTCTCCGGGAGAATCTGATTAGAGCGAGACTCGAGTAGAAACCGTATGGGTCTGACAACACCATGCTCGATATACGGTCTCTGGGATATTAGATGGATGAGGGACTATAGGTACATGGTAACTGAGGACAAACAGGTCCAATGGATTGGATTCCCCTGTATCGTCTAGGGACTACGGTGTAGTGGCCTAGTACGTGTCGATGAGTCGAGTGAATTATTACAGAGATAATAATTCACTGAGTTAGAAGGAGTTCTGATAGGTATGACTCACGGCCAGCTCGATATTGGGCCTAGAGGGTCACACACATATGGTAGGCATTGCGATGAGTAGAGGTTCGGATATGAGATATCCGACGGAGCCCTTGTCTTATTGGATGCAGATCCAATACCCACTAGGGAAGGACCCATTAGGGTTTGACATGGGATCTCTATAAATAGGAGGGATTCACAGCCTCATAGGCTAGAGTCTTTGCTTGCCTTTCCTATTCTCCTCTCCCTCTCCACCTCAGAGCAGGCCTGGAGTTTTGAGGAGCGTCGTCGCAACCCTGCTGTGTGGATCACCGCTAGAGAGGAGGACGCTTGACCTCCTTCACCCTCTCCTAAGGATCTGCAAGGAAACAGGGATATACGATCTCCCTAGGTAACACAATCTCTATACGCAGTTTTGTGTTTTGCGGATTTTTGCGCACCAATCTTCGCACGACGACGAACATCTTTTTGAGAATCGGGGATTTTTTGTTTTCTTGTTCTTCCGCTGCGCATATGATGTCGCCCCCCAATGATTTCCCAACACTATGAAATGACATGCAAAGCTCATGAAGAGCAAGAAGACATTTTCCAAAGAACAAGAAGGATATGACACTTAGAACTTTAGATGACCACTTGAGAGAAAACTTGATGAGGACTGTGAAAATGACTTGGCACTTCTAACAAGGAAATTCAAAAAATTCATTAATAGAAACAAGTTTAAAAATGACACAAAAAATAAACTTGAACCCAAAAACGACCAAGTTATTTGTTACGAGTGCAAAAAGCTGGGACACTATAAAAGTAATTGGCCCCAAGCCAAGAAGAGAACATCAAAGAAGAAGGCGCACAAAGCAACGTGGGATGACTCGAGCGCGTCCAAAGAAGATGAGTCCAACACCGAGCAAGTTGCTCATTACGCCTTAATGGCTATCGGAGAGGAGGTAACAAATTTAATTGATGCAGATTTATCATTTGATGAGTTATTAAATGCCTTCCATGACTTATTTGATGAATGCAAGATTATTAGTAGAAAATACAAATTGCTAAAAAAGAAGCATGATAGTCTTATTTGTAATTTTGATAAGTTAAAAATGAAATATTATGATAGTTTAGGTTCTTGTATAAAATGCCATGATCTAGAAACTATCCAAAAGGAAAACTTGCTACTTAAGGACACCTTGAAGAAATTCGAGGTTGGTAGCAAGTCTTTGAACATGATCCTTACAAACAAGGGTCACGTTCCCAAAAGAAGTGGAATCGGATTTGTGAGAAATCCTCACCAAAATCCAACCACCTTCATAAAAGGCCCCATCCTACATATTTGACACCAAAGCAAATGCAACTTTTGTTGTAAACATGGACACAAAACGCATTATTGTCCATTCAAGAAAATTAGTCTGAACAAATTAATTTGGGTTCCTAAAGGAACCATGATAAACTCTATGCAACATGACAAACAATGTAGATCAGTTTTTGAGGCACCCAAAAGTAAATGGGTACCTAAAAATTATCCTTTCTTGTAGAGACATACATCATTACAAGCTAGGAGCAAGAGATGGTACCTTGATAGTGGATGCTCAAGGCATATGACCGGAGATCCATCTCAATTCTCTAAGCTCACTAGCATAGATGAAGGATATGTCACCTTCGGAGACAACAACAAGGGTAAAATCATTGGCAAAGGAACCATAGGTAACAAATCCAACCTCTCTATTGAAGATGTTTTACTAGTTGATGGTTTAAAACATAACCTCTTGAGCATTAGTCAATTATGTGATAAAGGATATATTATAAGATTTGAATCTAATGCTTGCATCATTGAAAAACCACACAAAAATATATCTATGATTGCATTAAAACAAAACAACGTATACACTATTGACATCAATGACTTATGTGATGAAATGTGCCTTGCCGTTATGAATGAGGATGCTTGGCTATGGCATAGAAGATTAGGTCATGCTAGCATGAAACTAATCACTCAAGTATCATCTAGAGAACTTGTAAGAGGAATTCCTCATATCAAGTTCATCAAAGATAATGTATGTGATGCTTGCCAATTAGGTAAGCAAATTAAGGGTAGCTTCAAAGCTAAGAATCAAATAAGCACCTCTAGGCCCTTACAATTGATCCATATGGACTTGTTCGGACCAATCTCTACATCGAGTCTAGGAGGTAGCAAATACGCCTTTGTCATTATTGATGACTATAGCAGA
This sequence comes from Musa acuminata AAA Group, assembly GCF_036884655.1. NCBI lineage: Eukaryota > Viridiplantae > Streptophyta > Magnoliopsida > Zingiberales > Musaceae > Musa > Musa acuminata. The sequence continues at coordinate 33,314,543 of NC_088357.1, forward strand.
TATACATGGACCTACTTCTTAAAACAGAAAAATGAATGCTTTAGATATTTTACCAAGTTTTGTAAACTTGTTCAAAATGAAAAGGGATCTATGATTTCGTCAATTAGAAGTGATCATGGTGGAGAATTTCAAAACCATGACTTCCAAGAATTCTGTGAACTCAACGGATATAACCATAATTTCTCTACTCCAAGAAATCCTCAACAAAATGGGGTAGTAGAAAGAAAAAATCGAAATTTACAAGAAATGGCAAGAACAATGTTGAATGAACATAGCCTACCCAAATATTTTTGGGCCGAAGCTGTAAACACTGCATGCTATATTTTAAATAGAGTCCTAGTAAGACCCTTACTCACCAAAACTCCTTATGAGTTATGGAATATGACCGGAGATCCATCTCAATTCTCTAAGCTCACTAGCATAGACGAAGGCTATGTCACCTTCAAAGACAACAACAAGGGTAAAATCATTGGCAAAGGAACCATAGGTAACAAATCCAACTTTTTTATTGAAGATGTTTTGTTAGTTGATGGTTTAAAACATAACCTCTTGAGCATTAGTCAATTATGTGATAAAGGATATATTGTCAAATTCGAATCTAATGCTTGCATCATTGAAAAACCACACAACAACACATCTATGATTGCATTAAAACAAGATAATGTATACACCATTAACATCAATGATCTGTGTAATGAAATGTGTTTCTCGGTTTTAAATGAGGATGCTTGGCTATGGTATAGAAGATTAGGTCATGCTAGCAAGAAACTAATCACTCAAATGTCATCCAAAGAACTTGTAAGAGGAATTCCTCATATCAAGTTCATTAAAGATAATATATGTGATGCTTGTCAATTAGGTAAACAAATTAAGGGTAGTTTCAAATCTAAGAATCAAATAAACACCTCTAAGACCCTTGCAATTGATCCATATGGACTTGTTCGGACCAATCTCTACATCAAGCCTAGGAGGTAGCAAATACGTCTTCGTCATTGTAGATAACTATAGCAGATACACATGGACTTACTTCTTAAAATACAAAAATGAATGCTTTAGATATTTTAACAAGTTTTGTAAACTTGTTCAAAATGAAAAGGGTTCTATGATTTCATCTATTAGAAGTGATCACGGTGGTGAATTTCAAAATCGTGATTTCTAAGAATTTTGTGAACTTAATGGATACAACCACAACTTCTCTACTCCAAGAAATCCTCAACAAAATGGAGTAGTAGAAAGAAAAAAATAGAAACTTACAAGAAATGGTAAGAACCATGTTGAATAAACATAGCCTACCCAAATATTTTTGGGTCGAAGCTGTAAACACTGCATGCTATATTTTGAATAGAGTTCTAGTAAGACCCCTACTCACCAAAACTCCCTATGAGTTGTGGAACAACAAAAAACCCAATGTTTCATATTTTAAAGTTTTTTGGTGTAAGTGTTTCATCTTGAATGAAAAAGATACCTTAGGAAAATTTGATGCTAAATCCGATAAAGGAATTTTTCTTGGTTATTCTTTAGTTTCTAAAACTTTTCGTATCTTCAATAAAAGAACTTTAATTATTGAAGAATCCATTCATGTTGTTTTCAATGAGATTTCTGAAATTAAGAAAAATAATTTTGATGATGATGTTAACTTTGATTCATTAAATTTAAATGAAACCCCTTCTCCAACTGGCAACTTGGATGCATCCACTTCCGAAACATCCTTACCCAAGGATTAGAAGTATGTAGATGCTCATCCTAAGGAGCTAATCTTAGGAGACACATCAAAGGGGGTTCAGACACGTTCTTCTCTTAAAAATTTTTGTGCCAATGCTGCTTTTCTCTCCCAAATTGAACCTAAATATATTGACGAAGCCATGAAAGATGATTCATAGATTATCGCAATACAAGATGAATTAAATCAATTTGAGAGAAATGAGGTATGGAAGCTTATTCCAAGGCCAAATGACCATTTAGTTATTGGTACTAAATGGGTCTTTAGAAACAAGCAAGATGAATCTAGTATCGTGGTTAGAAACAAGGTTAGATTAGTGGCCAAAAGTTTCAACCAAGAAGAAGGTATCGATTACGAAGAAACCTTTGCTCTTGTGGCTCGATTAGAAGCCATAAGGATACTCCTTGCCTATGCTAGTAGTAATAATTTTAAGTTATTTCAAATGGATGTTAAAAGCGCTTTTCTTAATGGCTTTATTTCTGAAGAAGTTTATGTTGAACAACCTTCGGGATTTGAAAATAAAAGCCTCCCTAATCATGTATTTAAATTAACCAAAGCTCTCTATGGTTTAAAACAAGCCCCAAGGGCTTGGTATGATAGATTAAGTACTTTTCTTATTAAAAATAATTTCACAAAAGGCAAGGTCGATACCACATTATTTATCAAGAATTTTAAAAATAATTTTCTTATTGTTCAGATTTATGTTGATGATATTATCTTCGATTCTACGAATGAATCTTTTTGTGAATCTTTTGCTAAAACCATGAGTCTCAAATTTGAAATTAGTTTGATGGGAGAATTAACCTTTTTCTTAGGCTTACAAATTAAGCAATTAAGCAATGACATCTTTATTAGTCAAACTAAATATGCTTTAGATCTACTGAAAAGATTTAATATGGATAGCTCAAAAGCTATTAACACCCCTATGAGCACCTCCACTAAGTTAGAAGTTGATGAGAGTGGAGAAAGCTTCGATCAAAAAACTTATAGGGGTATGATAGGAAGTTTACTTTACCTCACTGCAACTAGACCAGATATCATGTTCAGTGTAGGACTTTGTGCTAGGTTTCAATCGAACCCTAAGATATCTCATCTCAAAGTGGTTAAAAGAATACTTAGATATCTTAAAGGTACCACAAATCTAGGATTATGGTATCCAAAATCCAAAAATTTTGAGTTAATTGCTTATGCTAATGCGGATTTTGCTAGGTGTAGACTAGATAGAAAAAGCACATCAGGAACATGTCAATTTTTGGGACATTCCCTTGTTTCTTGGTCATCTAAGAAACAAAACTCGGTTGCACTATCAACAACCGAAGCTGAATATATTGCAGCTAGTGCATGCTATGCACAAGTTGTATGAATGAAAAACACCTTAGAAGATTATAAAGTCTATCTTAAAAACATTCCCATTAAATGTGATAACACAAGTGCAATATGTTTAATAAAGAATCTCATTCAACACTCAAGAATAAGACATATTGATATTAGACATCACTTTATACAAGATTATGTTACTAATCATGATACAATCATAGAGTTCATAGATACTAAGCATCAACTAGTTGGTATTTTTACAAAACCTCTAAGTGAAGAACAATTTGATTTCATAAGAAGAGAATTAGAAATGTTGATGTGTCCGAATGCATAAACTTGTTAAAATTATTATTCGGACTTTATTGATCGAATGATCAAATCACTTAATTGTTATTACATGCCTAAAATAACATGTTGGAAATTAATACAAAAATTTCTATAACAATGAGCATATCTTCATGATTGTATAGTCTTGTCCGATTGCATGAAAGTATTAAATTAAATTTTTAGTTCCAATCGGATTTCATGAATACATTATTCTCTTTCGGACTTAATAAACATATATCACATATAGTTTGATTCACATCATTGATTTTTGACAAATAGAAGCATCTAGCAAATGCATATCTTTTAGACTTATCATGTGAAAAATATTCTCTTTGAGAAATAGATTTGATGATTCCTTCTTATAAAAGGAAGATATTTTTATGTGCAAAGATTTAATTCACATAAATATCTTGATCCTTGTAAAGCATGTCTTAATATCCTATCGATTTGAACTACACAAATGGCTTTCCCCCTTCATGCAAAAAGATAATAACAAATAAAAAGGAAGAAGTTTTCACTCTATAATCTTCATGTCATGTTTTTTCTTGAGATGTTTGTATAATTTATATCCTATCACTCTATATAGATAAATGACATGAACCTACTTATGGCATCGCACGTATATTTAAACGTTGTTTATATCGTTCTCCTTTTTGTTGATGACAAAGGGGGAGAAATATATGAATTGATGCTATAAATGCCATATTATATTGAAAGAAGCAGATATATGAGTATTGATGCTATGATTATGCCATGCTTACATCATCAAAAATATATGAATTGATGATAACTATGATTGTCATATTTGCATTATGCCATGTTTGCTATAATTGCCATATTTGCATCATGTTAAGATATTAAGAACTTGCATCGTAATTTTACATGTTGATATCTTACCATGTGAAGAAATGCTATGATTACTAAAATACTTGAAATGTGTGCATCATGTTAAGATATCAAAACTTGCATCGTAGTCCTACGTGTTGATATATTACCATGTGATGAAATGCTATGATTGCTAAAATACTTGAAATGTGTGCATCATGTTAAGATATCAAAATCTTACTTCGAAATTTTACATGTTAATATCTTACCATATGATGAATTGCTATCATTACCATCATTCACATTGGAAATTTGAAAATGGATGTTAAGCCTTGACATCATACATCATTTCAGAGAGATACATCATGATGGGAATCATGATGGGAGTATTGATAAGGTTAAATGATTTTAACTTATCAATATGTCTCTTGAATTTAAAGGCTTTGAATTCAAGAATGACTTATCTCAATTATGGCACATAGATAGGGGGAGTTAAGGCTAACTCCGTTATCAATTGATTATCATCATCAAAAAGGGGGAGATTGTTGAATCTCGAATTTTGATGATGACGTCAATTGTCATTTGTTATCTAATCCATATGTTGAGATAAGTGTGCAGGATTAACTACGATGAAAGTAAGACATGCAGCAGGAGTTGCGCCAGAGTCAAGACTATAATCACGTTGGGGGTTCGAGAATTCGACGGAAGTTCGGATGGTCGTCGGAGGTTCTTTGGGAACAAACCCGAGAAGTCCAGGAGCTTGCCAAAGAAGCTCGTCGGAACTTGCCAAGTGGATCGTCGCAAGTCCAGGAGTTTGCCGGAAGTCCGTAGGAGCATCACCAAGGGTTCATCGGATGATCGACGGAAGCTCGTCGGAAGAAGCGATTGACGCATCGGAGCAAGTTGCAGTAAATGTCCTAAGAAATTCATAGTTAGCACGATGATTAAGTTAGAATGGGAGGTGATCCCATTAACTTAATCTTGGAATAATTAGGCCCTTGACAGACCCAAATTGGGCCGAATGGATCAGCCCATTCAAACCCAGATTACTTTGCCAGAGGTGGCACCGCTTGGGTCCGGGGTGGCAACGCCCAGGGCTCAGTCTACGAGCTATGGCTGGGCGGTGCAACTGCCTTTGATAGAGGTGCAACCGCCTGAGGTCGGTCTCCGAGCTTTGGTAGGAGGTACAACCGCCCCTGATAGGAGGTGGCACCGCCTAGAGGCTCAGTCTTCGAGCTCTGCTAGGCAGTGCAACCGCCCCAATCAAGCAGTGAAACCGCCAGACTCCGGAATTCCGGGAATTGACAGTTTTGAGCTCGAAATTCAAACTGGGTTGGAGCCTATAAATACCCCACCCTTTCAGCAATGAAAGAGCAACAATAACATCGAAATCCTGATCTTATTCTATGATTTTTAGAGCTCAAAAATGTTGTAAAGGACAAAAGTTCTTCTCCCTCTTTTCTTCCAAGTTCTGATCTTTCAAGAGAAGAGAGAAAATTCTGTAAGGGTTGTCTCCTAAGCCCGTCAAAAGGAGTGAAACTGTAAAAGGGTGGTTGACCTTTGCCTATTGAAGGAAGGTCTCTAGTGGACGTCGGTGACCTCATCGGTGGAGCAAGCCAGAAGTGGATGTAGGTCAAGATTTACCGAACCACTCTAAAATTACGGTGCTCTCTGGTTTGCATTTACTTTGAGCATATTATCTTTACTGCAAACCTCCTCAATAGCTTACTGCCTTCTGTGCATTTACGATCATGTTTTAAAGTTCAGTATTTTCCGAATCGGTGTTTAGACGTAAATTAGTTTTATCGTACGAACATCATATTTCAGTTTACGCTTACATTCTGATTTCCATCATAACTACAAACTGCCTTTATAGATTCACTTTAACTGCATCTTGCTTGATCATAAGTTAAAGTGATTTACGAATCGGCTTTTCTACCGAAATCGCTCTCATCGTACGAACGTAGTTTTAATCGTCGAAAGTGACATTTAAAATGAAGTCAAACGAATCTATTAGTGACATGTACACCTATTTTATAGATGTCATCAATAGATTAAAAGCTCTTGATAAAACTTATACTAATCTTGATGTCTTAATATCTCTTCCTAAAAGTTAGGATCCAAAGGTAACGGTAATACAATAAGCTAAAGACTTAAACTACCTTTCTCTTGAAGAACTCATATGATCTTTAATGGCCTATGAAATGACATGCAAGGCACATGATGATGAAGATGAAAACCTTCTAAAGAAAAGGAAGGATATTGCTTTCAAATCTAAATAAGATTATTCGAACAAAATCTCAAATGATAACTATGAAAACATGAAACTTCTTACAAAAAAAAATTAAAAAATTCATGCGAAGAAATAAGACAAATCTTATAAGATGAGAAGGTAAGAATAAAAGTGAGTCCAAGAAAGATATAGTCATACACTCTAAGTGAAAAAAGTCAAGACACTTCAAAAATGAGTATTCACAATTGTAAAAGAAGTTGTCAACCCAAAAGAAAAAAGCACTCAAGGGGACAAATCAAGTGAGACGGAAGTGGAAGAACAAATTAATGAAGAAGTGACAAATTATGCCTTAATGACTTTCAATAATATAGTATTTGACTCTCCCGACTCTTCTTTATCACATGATGAATTAGTTGAAGTATTTCATAATTTATATGATGAACATAAGAATATTGATAAAAAAATATAGTTTGCTAAAAAGGGATCATGATTCACTCGCTAATGAATTTAATGTGTTGACAAATAAGTATGACAACTATATATCAACATCTTATATTTCTTGCACTAAATGTAAAGATTTAGAATCATCTAGTCTCGAATTTAAAAATGAGTTAGTTCAAAAATACTAGAATTGGATACCTTAAAAAAATACAAAGAATGACTTCCTTGCCTCAAATAAACAATTAGAATATTGTTTAAAGGAGTCTATTGATAATAGTGATGTAATAGAATCACTTAAAAAGGAGAACATGCTACTATGACAAACATTAAAGAAATTTAAAATTAGAAACAAGTCACTTAATATTGATTCTTGTTAGACAAGGTTATAGATTTAGAAAGGAAGGTATTGGTTTCATAAGCAATAGCACACACACATAAAAAACCAACAAAGTTTGTAAAAGGACCTATACTACATATTTCTCTTAAAGTTAAATGCAACTTTTATAGAAAGTTCGGTCACTTTACCTACACATGCTCTCTTAAGAAATATAATCATCATAAATTAGTTTAGATTCCTAAATGAACTATAAATGATTTAAAACCAAAATGTAAGAAAGGTAAATCTAACTACGAAGAATTAAAGTTAAATGGGTGCCTAAAATAAATCTCTCTTTCTTGTAGGTATATCTCTAAACAAGAGTTAGGAGTAACAAATAGTATCTTAATAGTGAATGCTCAAAGCATATGACTAGAGATCCTACAAATTTTTCAAAGCTCAATAGCCGAGATGGAAAATATATTACCTTCAGAGATAATAATAAAAGAAAAATCATTGGTGTTGGAAATATTAGTATTAAAATATAACTTAATAAGCATTAACCAACTTTTTAATAAGGGATATAATGCTAAAATTGAATCTCATACTTGCATCATGGAAATACCAAATAAGAATAAATCTATGATAGTTTTAAGAAGTGAAAATATTTATACTATTAATCTTGATGATTTTTATGATGTAACTTATTTTTGGATTTTGAATGATGATGCATGACTTTAGTATAGGAGACTAGGATATGCTAGTAAGAAATTAATTTTATAAATTAAAACTAAAAAACTTATAAGAAGGATGCCTAAAATTAAATTTATTAAAGATAAAATTTGTTATATGTGTTAACTAGAAAATATATAAGGAATGGTTTTAAATCCAAAAATCAAGTAAGTATCTTTATATCATTATAACTAATTCATATAGATCTATTTGGACCTATTAATATCTCAAGTCTGGGAGGAAGCAAATATGCTTTTGTGATTGATGAATATTTTAAATTTGATAAATTAAATTTGAATGAGGATTCTTCTCTCTAAAGCAACTTAGATACATCTACTTCCATAAAAACCTTAGATACATATCCTAAGAAGCTAACTATTGGAGATACATCAAAGGGTGTTCAAAATCATTCTTTGTTAAAATAGAATTGAGTCTAAATGCATTGAAGATGCTATTAAAGATGACTTATGTGTCTTGATAATGAATGAAGAACTAAGTCATTTTGAAAAAAAAAAAAGTTTGGGCACTTGTTTGTAGACCTAGTGATCATCTTGTAATTGGTATTAAATGAGTCTTTAGGAATAAGTAAGATGAACAAGGTATTATGATTCGAAACAAAGCTAGATTCGTGGCCAAAGGTTTTAACCAAAAAGAAGGTATAGGCTATAAAGAAACTTTTGCTCCTGTGGCTAGACTTGAATCTATAAGAATACTCCTTACCTATGCTTGTTTTAAAAAATTTAAATTATTTCAAATGGATGTCAAAAGTGCTTTTCTTAATGGTTTTATTTTAAAAAAAATTTATATTGATCAACTACCCGGATTTAAAAAATAATATTTTTTAAATCATGTTTATAAATTATTTAAGGCTCTCTATGAGTTGAAGTAAGCCCCTAAGACTTGGTTTGAGATGCTTAGCTCCTTTCTTATTTAAAATAATTTTTCAAAAGGTAAAGTCGACATAATCTTATTTATTAAATATTTTAATAATAATTTTCTTATTATTCAATTTTATGTTGATATTATTTTTGGTTCTACTAATGAATCTTTATGTGAATTATTCACTAAGAGTATAAACCAAGAATTTAAAATTAGTTTAATGAGTGAGTTAATATTTTTCCTATGATTACAAATTAAGTAACTAAAAGATGAAAATTTTATTAGTAAAACCAAGTATACTCTTGATTTATTAAAACAATTTTACATGGATAATGTTAAGACTATCAACAAACTTATGAGCGTTTCTACTAAATTAGACATGAACAATGAAGAAGAATGTTTTGATCAAAAAATGTATAGACATATGATAAATAATTTACTATACCTTATTGCAATTGACTTGATATAATGTTTAGTGTTACACTTTGTGTAAGATTTTAGTCTAATCATAAATAGTCTCATTTTAAGACAGTAAAAATAATTTTTAAATACTTAAAAGGAACATTAGCTTTAGGATTATGGTATTATAAATCTAATAACTTTAATTTGATTATATATGTTGATGCTAACTTTGTAGGGTGTAGAATAGATAGAAAAAGTACCTTTGGAACTTATCAACTCCTACGTTATACACTTGTTTCTTGATCATCTAAGAAATAAAACTTTATTATACTATTTACAAATAAAGTTGAATATGTTGCAACAGGTGTATATTGTGCACATGTAATTTGGATGAAGAACACTTTAGAAGATTATGAATTTTGCATGAAAAACATCCCTATAAAATATGATAATACTAGTATAATTTATTTAACAAAGAATCCTATTCAACACTCTAGGAAGTACATTGATATTAGACATCATTTTATTAGGGATCATATTAGCAATCATGATATATCTTTATATTTCATTAACTTGAAACATCAATTAGTAGATATTTTTACTAAACTATTGAGTGAGGAATAAGTTGATTTTATTAGAAGAGAAATAGGCATGTTGAATCTTTCAAATGCATAATTAAAGTCCTTTTGTTATTTGTTCTCACATGAATTTTTCTTTTTACCAATGACTAAAGAGGATATTTATCTAAATGAATCATAATCTTTCACATAATTTCTCGGTGTTCATGACTTGCGATATATTTTGTATAAATCAATATCTTTTACTATTTGTTATCCTACAATTCCATCTTTTTACTAATAACTAAAGAATAGATTTATCTAAATGAATCATGATCTTTCATTTGACTTTTAGGAGTTCACAACTTGAGATTTGTTTTGTATAAATTAAGATATTTTACTATTTGTTCTCCTATGAGTTTTTCTTTTTACAAATGATGGAGGAGATTTATCCAAATAAATCATAATCTTTCGGTATTCATGACTTGAGAATTATTTTGTATTACTCTTTTGTATTCATAACTTGTATATTTCATTCTATTGATGACAAAGGAGAAGAGTAACTCATATTTTTATTGATGATAAAATGGGAAAAGTAATGATTAATGCTTAGCTTATCTATTGAACAAGGATATTTCTGATGCTTTTATAACATTTTATTAGTAGTGACTCATGCTTAACTTTTGTTAGTTATTTTTTAAAATTTGAATCTTGATTAAATATTTGGATTTACAATAATAACATCAAGATCAAATTTACTTTAATTCAAGAGTATCATTAAAAAAATATTATTTTAAATTCAAGTTTATCATATTTTTAAGATGACATATAGATAGAGAGAGTCTTATTAAGACCCCATTATTAATTGATCTCTCAATGCCCATAACTTAAACTTATCTTCAACAACACAATATTTAGATCCTTCATGTACAATAAGATCAAAGTAATTTTTATTTTTACACAATTGGAACATTGATATAGAGGGGGAGAAGTAGTACTATGATACCATGATATCATTTTTTTTTTTTACATATGACAAAGGGGGAGAAGTAGTAACTCCTTTTTTTTATTAACAAAGGAGGAGAAGCATATTTTTTGTTAACCAAGGGAGAGAAGTGGTGACTCATGCATGAATAAGTAGAATTATGATATCTTATTTATGATTTTTTTGTTATGCAAATGGTTAACTTATAATTATATTTTGATTGATATTACATATTGATAATTATTAAAATTTAAAAATTAAAATGCTTATAACTTAAAATTTAAAACTTGATTGAATATTGATTTTGGGCTTAAATGATTGAATCATAATATCGACAAAATTAATTTTTTTTAATTTGAGTTCAAGTTTATTATAATATTTGAAAATGACAAATAGACAAGGGAGTATTGTTAAAATCTCATCATCAATTAGTTATCATCATAAAAAATCATAAAAAAGGGTAGACTTTTGAATCCTGAATTTTGATAATAAAACTAATTGATGAGTTTATTAGATTAAATATATTTTTGAGATAAATAATGTAGAAAATACTATGATCATGGACTTCGATCATCGAAGGGCCAATTATCGAGAAGGATAATCAAATGTTGCGTTGAAAAATTATTATATCAAATACTTTGCCTAGATTGGGTGGTAGTACTACCTAGATTGGGTAGTGGTACCATCGACCGTAAATGGTTGTCAAGCTATGGTACCACCCTATCAAGCTGTGATACTATATAGTGTCAGAGTGTCAGGCGATAGTACCACTCAGTATTGGTAGTGGTACCAGTAGTACCCCGAAAACTAGGGATGAGACACTTTTTGGCTCCAAGTTTGAATTTATTTGGGCCCTATAAATATCCCTATCATCCCTGCTCAAGAGAATACAATAACTAAGAATAAAAATAAAGAAAAACTATATTGTAATCTTGTAAGAATTATCTTCCTATAGTTTAAGTGTTGATTTCTATTTAAGAAGAGATAGAGTGGGGGCGTAAAGGTTCTCTCCTAAGCCTGTCAAAAGGAGATTAGAGTTATAAGGGTAGTTGGTCCTCACCCATTTAAGGAAGACCGTTAGTGGATGTTGATGCCCTTGATGGAAGAGAAATTGGAAGTGGATGCAGGTCACGACGACCGAACCATTATAAATTAGCATGCATTCTTTCTTCGCTGCCATTTAATTGCTTTGCTACTACTTTACTTCCTCATTACTTTAGCTGCATGCTCTTATAAATATTTTTAAAGTTAAACATGTTTTGATATGGTTTTATCGTACGAAGTTTTCTGACTCGATGTAATTTTACTTACGCACTAATTCACCCCCCCTCTTAGTGCCAACTCGATCCTAACAGATTCTTCTGGAGAATGTACACTTGGTATGTTCCAACTCATAGGCTGTTCCATCCGTTGACCCTACTAGTCATAGATGCCCTATAAGCAAATCACGTGAGTGATAGTGCTAGTCATAGGTGCCCTACAAAACAATCACGTGAGTGATAACACGTGTGACTTAACACGTAGTCTTTTTATTTATTATTATATTTGGTATTTTATCACTTTATATTGTTTGTTGTTTGAATAAACAACCACTGCCTGACATAATCTCGAAGACTGTGCCATGACGGTGCCACTTCTTGGGTCACTATTTGGGCCTTTCATTGGGCCCAACATAGTCTTTATATGAGCCCAATTGGCTCCTAATTGGGTTGGCCCAAATCCAATCCCAATTATGTACTAACTACGAAATCTAAGACATTTACTAAGCTAAACAAGTCCTGTGAGTCAAGTTTTCTTCCGGCGAGCTTCCGACGATCTTCTAGTGAACTTCCAATGATCTCTCGGCAATATTCCAATGGACTTCCGGCAAGCTCCTGGACTTCATAACGATCTACTTGGTGAGTTCCTATGAGCTTCTCTGGTAAACTATGAGACTTCTTGGCTGGTTCCTGTAGAACTTCCGACGAATGTCCGGACTTCCGACGAACTCTTAAACTCCCAACGAAATCGCGTTCTTGACTTCGGGGCTTCATTTTGCTTTATGCCTTACTATCGTAGTTAATCCTGCACATGTAAAAACACACTTTGATCTAGACAATTATTACTAAGCTTGAATCATGTTGTCTGGCATGTCATTAGTCCATCGACGCTTCGTCCGATTCTTTAGCGCATCATCCACTCTTGCGGCCTATTGCCCAATCGGTCAGTTGACTCTGCAACTCCGATATCCTTAGCTCAATATTCGCTCTTCTTGGGCCGATGCTCGAATCCATAGCTCGAAGCCTTTTGTCGACACGTCGACCGATCCTCCGGCCCGACGTCCAATCTTCTGACATATTTTCCTCCGGCCCAATATGATTCTTCCTACTTTAATTGTCTCATTCTGATTGAAGGATCCTGCATCACTCAAAATGTAGATCAAATCATAAATACTATCAATTGGTTTCATCATCAAAATATGAGATTCAACAATCTCTCCCTTTTTGATAATGATAACCAATTGATGGCGGAGTTAACCTTAACTCCCTCTATCAATATGGCATATTGATAGAACCTTGAATTCAAGCTGAATTCAAGTCATTAAAAATTTCATCATGAATATTTGCAACACGTCATCATATATAACATGATCATACTTCTCCCCCTTTGTCATCAACGAAAAGGAGAAGTGTAACTTTCAAATGTTTGGAAATACAAGTTCAACTCATTGCATGATAAACATAATCTCCATTTTTATCACCATGCAAGCTAGCAAAAATTCAGCAAATACTACATCATATTAGAACATGCAAGCTATCAAGTTTTAGATATGCAAGGTAGTAAGATAGCATGTTCTACAACATACAAGCTAGCAAAATTTTTCATCATTTTAGAAAGTGTAAGCTAGCAATTTTATATCACTTTACAACATGTATAATCACCAAATCATCATTAATTTTAAAGATGTGTATGATTGCAAATTTTACAAGTTTGTATTTTTGCTTCTTAAGATAGGCAAGCTAGTGATTTTCAAGATAGCAAGTTCTTTCTTCTCTTTTGAGAAGTGCCATTTTTTGCTTCCTTTGCAAAGTGCAAGCTAGCAAAATTTTACATTATTTTACAATATACAAACTCGTAATTTGACAAGTGTTACTTCTCTTTAAAGTATGAAGGTTAGCAAGTTTTTGAAGAATAACGCAAGATAACAAGCTAGTAAGATATAATGTTTTACATGAAGCAAGCTACATGAAGTACGTTTGCATCTTCTCTTTAGATGTGCAAGCAAGTAAGCAAGTTTTTGTATCTTCTTGACTTGTCCAACCTAGCTAGCAAGCTAGCTATCTCCCCCTTTATCATTGTCAAAAAGAAGGGATGAATACAATTTTGTATCTCTTTTTTCCTTTACAACAATTTCCAAATTATGACAAAGGTAAACAACAAAGATGAAAAATGAATGTCAAAAGACATGTATGAAACAATCAATCTTTATTCAAAAAGAAGACTCATGTTATAAATTATCAAGATGTCAAGTAGCATATAATGGTTTACAAGAACAAGTTTCCTTTTTAGTGAATAGCAAAGAGAATAGAACAATATCTCAATTCATGCATATAAAAAACTTCAATTATCAAAATCATGATTCATCTAAAAAATTCTCCTCTTTAAATATTCAAAGAGAAATCTTAGGAGATCATATAAAAGATATTCAAATAAAATTTTAAGTCATGAATTTCGAAAAATATATTCTCTTTAGTAAATCGTAAAAGGAAACGTACGAGAAAAATATTTCAATTCTTGCATAAGAACTCTTATGATTCATATTGAAAATTTTCTCAAAATGCAAGAGAATAAAGAGTAAGAAATCTTGATTCATCAAAGATTTCATGTTATAAATCTCGAGAAATCAAGATCGTGATTTCGATAAAACCCATTAAATTCAAACCATCAAATCAAAATCATTTTCAAGAGATTCATAAAAAGGACATAGATAGATTCATTAATATCTCCTTTTTAGAAAAATGATAAAAAGAAACATAGGAGTTCAAAAACAAGATCTTGATTCATAGAGAAATCTTATGTATCAAATATCGAGAAATCAAAATGACGATTCATATAAAAAAAAATATCATAAGTTATAATCAAGAGAAAAATCATCATTTATCTTCAAATCATTCAACTTATTAAATTAACAAATTCATTTTCAAGAGATTCATAAAAATGATACAAATAAATTTATCAAAATCAATTTCATGGTTCACAAAATTCATAACATAAATAGATTCATTATTTTAATTCTAATGATAATATATTTTCCTTTTTATGTGTTCCATTTTAAGTGATTGATTTCAAATAAGCATGCTCAAATTTTTCATATGAAAACCATACATCATAGTTTAAAATCGAAAGAGCAAATATCATCATGGAAATAATTGAGATCAATAAACCATAAATTACCCAAAACTCATCATTACTTCAAATCATCATGCATAATTTTGAAAAATAAATTTATTAGGCATGATATCATCAAACATGATTTCATAAGGCATTTTTAATCAAAATAATTTTGTTCATCATAAACATGTAATTTTCATGATTATTTTCAAAATTACCAGAATGATAAGCATGATTCCTAATTTTTTACATTTTTATTATTAAACATATAATTTTTAAGAAAATTAATTCTAACTAAATTAAAAATAACTCATGAAATGCATTATGTAATTTTGAAATAAATTAAGGGCATTTTGATTACCTCATCGTCGAAAACTATTAAAGCGTAGTTTGCCACCTCGCGTTTGTTGATTGTCTCCTCATCTTCAGATGAGCTCGATTTGTCCCAAGTCGCCTTCTTCTTCTTTTTAAGTTCATTTTTAATTTTCGATTCTTGTTTTAAAAATTTTATGAGGAGTTCAAGTTCACCATCACTTGAGCTTATGCTCGAGTGGTCTTTAATTGTTCTAAGTCTGAAATCCTTTCTGTTCTTTGGAAGGTGGTTCTCAAGTTCTTTACATGCATTGCACATCATTTCATAGATCATCAAAGACCCTATAAGTTCTTGGAGTGGAAAACAGTTTAAATCCTTGACATCTTGTAAAACCGTTACTTTAGAGTCCCAAGTTTTAGAAAACGATCGTAAAATCTTGTTTACAAGCTCAAAATCCAAAAAACTTCTACCAAGTGCTTTTAAACCATTGACGACATCCGTAAAACGAATGTACATATCAACAATGGTTTAGCTTGGTTACATATGAAACAATTTAAAATCATGCATTAAAAGATTAATCTTCAAAATTTTTAATCTGCTAGTGCCTTCGTGTGTGGTTTCAAGAATGTGCCAAATATCGAAAGTCATTTCGCACAAAGAAACTCGATTGAATTTGTTTTTGTTTAAGACACAAAATAGAGCATTCATAGCTCTAGCATTTAAATAAAACATCTTTTTCTCCAAATCATTCCAATCATTCATTGGAAGAAAAGACCTTTGAAATCTATTTTCGATCATATTTCATAAATTTAAATTAATCGAAAGTAAGAAAACTCTCATTCGAGTTTTCCAATATGTGTAGTCCGTCCCATTGAACAAGGGAGGACAAATAAGAGAAAGTCCCTCTTGAAAGCCGAAAAGAGTCATTTATCTTAGGTGTTAAACCAAATGAGAAATAACGAGGCTTTAATACCAATTGTTAGGAATAGAGTCGACACTAAGAGGGGGGGGGGAGGGGGGGGTGAATTAGTGTAGCGGTAAAAATTACATCGGTTTGAAAAACCTTCGTATGATAAAATATGATTTCGATGAAAATCGTTTCGGAAAGATCTTTAAATTGAAAGTATATGGAAGTGTAGTTGATCTAAAGCAAGGAAGGTAGTTTGCATTTAAGATAAATTGCAAAATAGAAATGCAAACTGATTTATAGTGGTTCGATCGTCGTGACCTACATCCACTCCTCCGATTCCTCTTCCGTCGAGGCTACCGGCATCCACTATTGGTTTTCCTTCAATAGGCGAAGACTAACCTCCATCTTACAACTCGATTATCCTTTTACCGGGTTTAGGAGATAACCCCTACACCCCCACTTACTCCTCTCTCAACCTATTCTAACACTTAGAACTTTAAGAGGAGTTTCATACACAATTACAACAGAGTTTTCTTTCCTTTTTACTCTAGGTTATGTGTGCTTTAACCAGAGATGAGAGGAGTATTTATAGGCCTCAAGTTGATTCAAAGTTGGAGCCTAAAAATATCTCATCTCGAGTTTCCTGGGTACGGGCGATACCACCGCCTATGCTGGGCAATACCACCACCAGTGTCAGTTTAACACTGACACTGCATTGGGCGGTACCACCGCTTGGCATTAGGCCACTGGGCGGTACCACCACCTGACACAGCCTCGAAGACTATGCCATGACGGTGCCACTTCTTGGGTCACTATTTGGGCCTTTTATTGAGCCCAACATAGTCCTTATATGGGCCCAACTGGCCCCTAATTGGGTTGGCCCAAATCTAATCCCAATTATGTGCTAACTACGAAATCTAAGACATTTACTAAGCTAAACAGTTTTCTTCCGACGAGCTTCCGGCGAACTTCCGACGATCTCTCGGCAATGTTCCAGCGGACTCCCGACAAGCTCCTAGGCTTCAGAACGATCTACTTGGCAAGTTCCGATAAGCTTTTCTGGCAAGCTCCGAGACTTCTTGGCTGGTTCTTGCAGAACTTCCAATGAACATCCGAACTTCCGACAAACTCTCGAACTCCCAACGAAATCGCCTTCTTGACTCTGGGGCTTCATTTTTCTTTATGCCTTGCTATCATAGTTAGTCCTGCATATGTGAAAACACACTTTGATCTAGACAATTATTACTAAGCTTGAATCATGTTGTCTGACATGTCATTGGTCTATCGATGCTTCGTCTGATTCTTCGGCGCATCGTCGTCTCTTGCGACCTATTGCCCAATCGGTAAATTGACTCCGTAACTTCGATATCCTTGGCTCAATATCCGCTCTTCTTAGCCTGATGCTTGAATCTATGGCCTGAAGCCTCCTGTCGATATGTCGACCGATCCTCCAGCCCGACGTCCAATCTTCTAACATGTTTTCCTCTATCCCAACATAATTCTTCCTACTTTAATTATCTCATCCTGATTAAAGCATCCTGCGTCACTCAAAATATAAATCAAATCATAAATACTATCAATTGGTTTCATCATCAAAATACGAGATTCAACAAGATTGACCCACATGACCTTCCATCGTTATAGGTAGGGACCGATTCTCGCTGTAGGTTGAGTTGGTCGAGTCCCTAAGGCTCACCTATATCACGATTCGTTATCTTGCCTATGACGTAGAGATGCCATCGGTGACCTGAGGACATGGTATGCTTGGTCGAGTCCCTCGAGGGTATATCATCGAATCAGACTCATCTTATAACGATGGTGTTGACTTAACCAAACATCATGGTTGGTCGAGTCTCTCTAGACCATGTTGGTTCAGAGGCCGAACAGGATAAAAATCACAAAGAGTTGTGATTGGTAAAAGTTGCCTACTTGGGCTTAGTATGATTGGTCAAGTCCCTCAAGGTTATACTAAGATGTTGATTGGATCCCGATCCCCACTAGAAGTCTGCCGGAGACTTCCGTTTCACGTGCTGAGGGTGTCCGTGACTCGCCAATAAAATAGTGAGAGTAGATTAAGATAGAAATTCATATTTTAATTATTTATTTTTGTAAAATCTGCATGTTATTTATTTCTACTGTAACTTTATTTTCAGAAAATATCGCTTTTAAATCCCTTATGTGGCATACTTGATATCAATTGCCTCACTAGTCTGAATTATACGGATTGGGTTCATAACTTGAGAATTGTTCTCACAGCGAAGAAAATCATGGATGTCCTTGATACAATGATGCCTATGCCCGAGGAAGGGGCAAGAGAGGATGAGATCACTCGCTACATGAAGTACATAGATGACTCTACCCTTGCTCAGTGTTACATGTGCTCCATGACTCCTGAGTTATAGAGCCAACATGAAAAGATGGATGCCAGATCGATTATCCTACATCTCTGAAAATTATTTGAGGAACAGGGAATGACTCAGCGATATGAGATATCCAAGAGTCTCTTTCGTGCCAAGATGACTAAGGGGATATCAGTTCATAATTATGTCCTTAAGAAGATTGAGTAGATCGAGAAACTCACATGTCTAGTAATGATCTTAGAGGATGACCTTTGTAGAGACCTTGTACTTCAGTCCCTACTAGATTCCTTTTCACAGTTCATAATGAATTTTAATATGAACAAGCTTGAGGTGATTCTCTCTGAGCTTCTTAATATGTTGAGGGAGGCAAAGAGCACTATCAAGAAAGAGAAGCTAATTCTCTATACTAGTGAGACCAGAAAGAAAATAAAAGCAGAAAAGTTTCTTAATAAAGTCAAGGGCAAGGGCAGACCAGGTAAAGCAAAGGTTGTTAAAAAGGACCCAACAAAGGACAAAGGCCAATGCTTCCACTACGGCAAAGATGGGTATTGGAAGAGGAACTGAAAAGAATACCTTGCAGAGAGGGTAAAACAAAAGCTTGGAGAAGCTTCAAGTACATTCATGATCAGTCTTCATTTGTTAGACTTTTATGATAACACATAGGTAGTGGATATCGGTAGTGCTTATTATATCTGTAATTTATTGTAGATTTTGACAAAGCCGAGGAGATTGGCGAGAGGAATATTACATAAATGGTTTATTTATGCTAAACACTGCTCCATATATCATGAATATATGTGTGTTCAAGAGGAAATGAGCTGAGGTAAACATGTTAGAAATGAGTCGACACTAGGGGGGGGGGGGGGGGGGGGGTGGATTAGTGCATTAGATAAAATCACCGGTTCAAAAATCTTTCGTTCGATTAAACGATTTTGACAAAAACCGTTTTGAAGATATGATAACTTTGAAATCGTATTCATAAGTGTAATGGAAGTAAAGCAAGTAAGTAGTTTGCAGTGAAGGCAAATAGCACGAATAGAAATATAAACCAAGTTTTTATAGTGGTTCGGCCGTTGTGACCTATATTCACTCCGCCAATTCCCCTTTCGTCGAGGCCACCGACATCCACTAATGATCTTCCTTTAATAGACAAAGATTAACCTCATTCTTACAACTCTATTCTCCTTTTGCAGGCTCAGGAGAGAACCTTTACACCCCTTTTTTACAAAGCTTCCCTCACACTCTCCCTTAGAATGGTCTCTAAAATTTAGGAGGAGGGACTCTATACTTACAAGGGTTTTCAACTCTAGAAACATAGAGTTTTCATTCATTTTTCCTGCTCCTCGATGCAGGAATAGCTAGGATATTTATAGACCCCAAATGACTTAAAAAATGGAGCCAAAATTCAAATCCCCCGAAATTTCAGTGTACGGGCGGTTCCACTGCCTGCATTGGGCGATACCACCACCTACAGTCTGACACTGGGTGGTACCACCACCCAGTCTGATGGTATCACCACCTAAAAGACTGTGTCTAGGTGGTACCACTGCCCAAGCTGGTGGTACCACTGCTTGACACAGTCTAGAAGATTGTGCCACGACGATTTCGCCTGTTTGGTCATTTTTTGGGCCTTTCTCTTGGCCCAACGCATCCCAAACTTGGGCCCAACTATCCCCTAATTGGGTTAGCCTAATTTTAATCCTAATTATGTGCTAACTATAAATTTTAAGACATTTACTAAGTTAAACAATGTCCGTAAGTCTAGGTTTCTTCTACCGAGCTTCCAGCGATCTTCCGGCGAACTTCCGACGATCTCTCGGCAATGTTACAGCGGACTCCCGGCAAGCTCCTGGACTTCATGACAATCTTCTTAGAGAGTTCCAATAAGCTTATTTGATAAGCTCCTAGACTTCTTGGTCAATTCCGGTAGAACTTCTGACGAACGTCCGGACTTCCGATGAACTCTCGAATTCCCAACGAAATCGCATTCTTGACTCCAGGACTTCATTTTGCTTTATGCCTTGGTATCGTAGTTAATCCTGCACACATAAAAATCTTCTTTTATCTAGACAATTATTACAAAGCTTGAATCATGTTGTCTAGCATATCATTGGTTCCTCGACGTTTCGTCCGATTCTTCAGCACATCATCCTCTGTTGCGACCTATTGCCCAATCGCCCAGTAGATCTCTGCAACTCTGATTTCCTTGGTGCAATTTTTGCTCTTCTTGGCTCGATGCTTGAACTCATGGCCCGAAGCCTTCTATCGATACGTCGATCGATCCTTCGGCTTGACGTCCAATCTTCTGACATGTTTTTCTCCGGCCCAACATGATTCTTCCTGCTTTAATTGTCTCTCCCTGATCAAAGCATCCTGCATCACTCAAAATATAGATTAAATCATAAACACTATCAATTGGTTTCATCATCGAAATCCGAGATTCAACAATCCCCCTCATTTTGATGATGACAACCAATTGATAACGGAGTTAACCTTAACTCCCCCTATCAATATGCCATATTGATAGAACTCTTGGATTCAAAAATCCAAGCAATATGTTATCATAAACTTATGTATAACATTATCATACTTCTCCCCTTTTGTCATCAACAAAAAGAAGAAGTTCAACTATCAAGTGTTTAGGACATATTACAGTTCAAATCATTGCATTATAAATATAATTTTTAGTTTTATTATTATGCAAGCTAGCAAAAATTTGAGTTTTGCAAGTTTGTAAATTTTGCTATATGTGCAAGTTTAGCATGTTTTGCTTCTTGAGATAGACAAGATAGCACTATTGCTTCTATTGAGATTGCAAGCTAGCAAGTCTTGGTGATGTTCAAGATAGCAAGTCCTACATCATGCAAGCTAGTAAATTTTTACATTGTTTTTAAAAAATGTAAACTAGCAATATTTGAGGTGTTCAAGAAAGCAACTTTTGCTTCTTGAAATATGCAAGTTAGCAATCTTTGCTTCTCCTTTAAGATGTGCAAGCTAGTAATTCTTGCTTCTTTTTTGAGTTGGGCAATCTAGTAATTTTTGGATATGCAAGCTAGTAAGATAGCAAGTTTTACATTAAGTAAGCTAACATATTTTGCACCATGCAAGCTAGCAAATTTTACATAATTTTAGAACAAGCATAGCTAATTCTTTCTCCCCCTTTGTCATTGTCAAAAAGAAGGGAAGAAATTAATTTTGTAATTCTTTTTCCCTTTACAACAATTTTCAAATCATGACAAAGGTAAAGTGTCATTCTTATTTCAAAATGTCATAATTGAGATAAAACTTGAATTCAAATCAAAGCAATTTTAATCATGATTCACATCATATGCAATACATCACATACATCATCATAATAAAAAGCATAAGTATTGCATGTATCATTCCAAATCATAAATATTTCACATCATGATGGTATCAATTTGTCAAATTACATCCTATCATGCATGATCATAACTTCTCCCCCTTTTATCATTGTAAATAAGAAAGAATAAGGGAAGAACATAATGGTGTAAAATATTTCAATCATTTCAAGGCATACAAGCCATAAATACAAAGAAATCATGTCATGAAAGATAAGACTACTTGAATACTCAAAGACATGATTCATGCAGTAAATCTCTTCTTTAAATAAAATACCAAGAAAAATCGTAGGAGTACAAAGAAGAGATCTTGATTAAAAAAAATCTCAAGTAATAATTCCAAGAATTCACAAGAAAAATCATGATTCATTTGACAAAAAGATTGTTGATTTATACATTTGAATATATATTTTTAAACCAACATCACTTCAACTCATCATGCATTATTTCAAAATGTAAATAATCAAACATAATACAAACATTTGTTTTCAAAACCTTCATCATTACTCCCATCCATGATACTAAAGCAAACATTAAATCAACATCTTTAAGCATTTATCACTTCATGATTGTTGGTACCAAACATTCATTATTTATTTTCTCCTCTTTGGTAAATGACAAGAAGAAACAAGGAGAAGAAAAGATCTCAATTCATAGAAAGATCTCAAGTTATAAATCTTAAAAAATCAAGATAAAGCTTATTCAAATTCAAATCGTCAAATCAAAATCATTTTCAAGAGATTCATAAAAAGGACATAGATAGATTCATTAATCTCTCCCTTTTAGAAAAATGGTAAGAAGAAACATAAGAGTTCAAAAACAAGATCTTGATTCATAAAGAAATCTCATGCATCAAATATCGAGAAATCAAGATGATGATTCATAAAAAAAATATCACAAGTTATAATAAAGAGAAAAATCATTATTTATCTTCAAATCATTCATCTTGTTAAATCAACAAAGTCACTTTTAAGAAATTCATAAAAATGATACAAATAGATTCAGCAAAATCAATAAGATAGAAAAAAAAAATTTATAAAAATTATTTTCTTCGTTTTAGTTGTTTCAATTTAAGTGATTGATTTCATATAAGCATGCTCAAATTTTTTATATGAAAACCATACATCATGGTTTAAAATCGAAAGAGTACATCTCATCATTGAAATCATCAAGATCAATAAACCATTTCTTCAAATCATCATGCTTAATATA
Source organism: Musa acuminata AAA Group (assembly GCF_036884655.1). Taxonomy (NCBI): domain Eukaryota; kingdom Viridiplantae; phylum Streptophyta; class Magnoliopsida; order Zingiberales; family Musaceae; genus Musa; species Musa acuminata. Next base: position 33,337,805 of record NC_088357.1, read on the forward strand.
AAATCGTCAAGCATGATACTTACATTATTTCAAATCAAACATGATTTCATTAATCATAGAGCATCTTCAATCAAAATCGAGAAACAATACGGAAATCAACATGATACACATTAATGCTTCTTAAAAATATACATAGGATTTATCTTAAGCATTAGATTTAAGTCTAACATTTTGTTATATTTTCATAAAATATGTAATTATCATTATCATTTTCAAAATTAGCTATAAAAAGAAAAGCATGATCCCCTTTTATTTATTTATTTTTTATATTTTATATACTGATTTAAAAATAACATATGAAATGAATCAAGTAATTTCAAAATAAATTAAGGGGGTTTCGGGTGAGTCATTTACCTTATCGTCAAGAGCCATTAAGGCAAAGTTCGATGTTTCGTCTTTATCGGTTTGCTTCTCATCATTGGATGAGCTCGATTCATTCCAAAGTGCTTCCATCTTCTTACATTCATAGTAAGTAGTTACTTTCTTTTTGTTCTTTAATTTTTATTTCATACACTTTTTAAATTTCATAGTGAGGAGTTCAAGATCACCATCACTTAAGCTTATGTTCGAGTGGTCTGCAATTGTTCTAAGTCCGAAATCCTTCTTGTTCTTTGGAAGGTTGTCCTCAAGTTCATTTTGTGCCACATTGGTCATTTCATAGGTCATTAAAGATCCGATAAGTTCTTCGAGTGGAAGGTTATTTAGGTCTTTAGCCTCTTGTATGGCAATTACTTTTGAATCCCAATCTTTAGAAAGAGAATGTAAAATTTTGTTTACAAGTTCAAAATCCAAAAAACTTTTACCAATGCTTTTAAACCATTGATGACATTCATAAAGCGGGTGTACAAGTCTCCAATGGTTTCGCTTGGTTTCATACGAAACAATTTGAAGTTATACATTAAAAGATTAATCTTCGAAACTTTTACTCTACTAGTGCCTTCGTGTGTGGTTTCAAAAATGTGCCAAATATCGAAAGTCATTTTGCATATAGAAATTCGATTGAATTCGTTTTTGTCTAAGGCACAAAATAGAGCGTTCATAACTCTAGCATTTAAAGAAAAAATATTCTTCTCCAAATCATTCCATTTGTTCGTTGGTTTAGAAGATTTTTTAAAGCCATTTTCAATAATACTCCATAAATTTAAATCCAAAGAAAGCAAGAAAACTCTCATTTGAGTTTTCTAATATGTGTAGTCTATCCCATTGAATAAGGGAGGACGAACGAGAGAGTGACCCTTTTGAAAGCCAAAAAGAGCAATTTCTCTTGGGTGTTAAACCAAATGAGAAATTACGAGGCTTCGATACTAACTGTTAGGAACGAGTTAGCAGGGGGGGGGGGGAGGGAGGGATGAATTAATGCAAAGGATAAAATCACCGGTTCAAAAATCTTTCGTTCGATTAAAACGATTTCGACGAAAATCATTTCAGAGAGATGTTAACTTTAAAATCATATTCGAAAACATAATGGAAGTAAAGCAAGTAAGTAGTTTGCAGTGAAGGTAAATAGCAAGAATAGAAATGCAAACCAAGTTTTTATAGTGGTTCGATCGTCGTGACCTACATCCACCCCGTCGATTCCCCTTCTGTCGAGGCCATCGGCATATACTAACAATCTTCCTTTAATAGGCAAAGATCAACCTCCTTCTTACAATTCTATTCTCCTTTTGCAGGTTCAAGAGAGAACTTTTATACCCCTTTTTTACAAACCTTCCCCCACACTCTCCCTTAGAATGGTCTCTAAACTTTAGGAGAGACTCTATACTTTACAAGAGTTTTCAAATCTAGAAACATAGAGTTTTTGTTCACTTTTTTTGCTCCTCCATGTAGGAATTGCTAGGATATTTATAGACCCCAAATGACTTTAAAAATGGAGCCAAAATTCAAATCTCTCGAAATTTTAGGGTACGGGCAGTACCACCGCTTGCATTGGGTGGTACCACCACATGCAGTCTGACACTAGGCAGTACCACCGCCTAGTCTGACGGTACCACACATAAAAGACTGTGTCTAGGTGGTACCACTGCCTAGACTGATGGTACCACTGCTTGACAGTCTCGGAGACTGTGCCACGAAGGTTTCACCTGTTTGATCACTATTTGGGCCTTTCTCTTAGCCTAGCATAGCCCAAACTTGGGCCCAACTATCCCCTAATTAGGTTAGCCCAATTCTAATCATAATTATGTACTAAATATGAATTTTAAGACATTTATTAAACTAAACAAAGTCCGTAAGTCTAGGTTTCTTTTGGCGAGCTTCTGGTGATCTTCCGGCGAACTTCCGACAATCTCTCGGCAATGTTCCAGCGGACTCCCGGCAAGCTCTTGGACTTCACAATAATCTTCTTAGAGAGTTCCGATGAGCTTCTTTGGCAAGCTCTTGGACTTCTCGATCAATTTCGGTAGAACTTCCGACGAACGTCCGGACTTCCGATGAACTCTCGAACTCCCAACGAAATCGTGTTCTTGACTCCGGGACTTCATTTTGCTTTATGTTTTGCTATCATAATTAATCCTGCATACATAAAAACCTACTTTGATCTAGACAATTATTACAATGTATGAATCATGTTGTCTGGCATATTATTGGTTCCTCGAAGCTTCGTCCGATTCTTCAACGCATCGTCCTCTCTTGCGGCCTATTGCCCAATCGGCCAGTTGACCTCTACAACTCTAATTTCCTTGGTACAATTTCCACTCTTCATGGCCTACCTCATGACCCAAAGCCTTCTGTCTATACGTTGACTGATCTTTCAGCTCGATGTCCAATCTTCTAACTTATTTTTCTCCGGCGCAACATGATTTTCATGCTTTAATTGTCTCTCCCTGATTGAAGCATCCTGCATCACTCAAAATGTAAATTAAATCATAAACACTATCAATTGGTTTCATCATCAAAATCTGAGATTTAATAGAATAGTGCATACCAATGTCATTATAGGATAGGTCACGTCCATAAGGGAAGGATTCAAAAGTTGCTAAAGGATGAATATCTAGATACATTCGACTATGAGTCATATGCAACTTGTGAGCCTTGCCTTCGTGGAAAACTAACCAACTCTTAATTTAGTGGAACTAGAGAGAGAGCCACTGAGCTATTGGAACTTATAAATAGTGATGTAAGTAGACTCATGTCAACTCATACCATTAGTGGTTACTCCTACTTCATTACCTTTATTGATGATTTCTCAAGGTATGGACATGTGTACTTAATGAAGTATAAGTCTGAGGCTTTTGAGAAATTCAGAGAGTATAAGAATGAAGTAGAGAACTAGACTGAAAAGAGTATCAAGACTCTTCGATCAGATCGAGGAAGTGAGTACTTGAGTACAGAGTTCACCTAGTTCCTCAAGGACCATGGGATTCTATCCCAATGGATACCTCCTTATACACCTCAACTCAATGGTATATCTGAAAGGAGGAATCATATACTATTAGACATGGTGCGATCCATGATGAGTTTTGCTGACCTACCCATCTTATTCTAGGGATACACCCTAGAGATTGTAGCTTACCTTCTGAATAGATTTCCAACTAAATCGGTAGTGTCTATACCATATGAGATATGAAAAGGGAAGAAGCCTAATCTTAAGGTTGTTAAGATTTGGGGCTACCCTGCCTATGTTAAAAGACACAACCTCGATAAGTTAGAATCGAGGACGAAGTGGTGCAAGTTCATGGAATACCCCAAGGAAACTTGTGGGTATTATTTCTATCATCCTGAGGACTAAAAGGTCTTTGTAGCCAAGAGAGCGGTGTTCCTCGAGAAGGAACATATTTTTGGCGGAGATTGTGGGAGCATGATAGAGTTAAGCAAGGTTGGAGAACCTAGCTCAAGCACCACTCCACAACCTAAGTCTGTTCAGGTATCTAGCACACAAGTTCTGACTTTACATAGGTATGGTAGAGTATCCCATCCTCTTGAGATATATGTGAGATATATTAGAGGAGAGGAAGTTAAGGATATTGATCCTCAGACCTACGATGAGGTTATTATGAGCATAGACTCCGGGAAGTGGCAAGAAACAATGAATTTTGAGATGGATTCCATATACTCCAACAAGGTTTGTAACCTAGTTGATGCACCCGAGAGTATTGTACCCATCGGTTGCAATTGGATCTTTAAGAAGAAGATTGGAGTAGATGGAAAGGTAGAGACCTATAAAGCCAGGCTAGTGGCTAAGGGGTATCATCAAAGGCAAGGTGTTGACTATAACAAAACATTCTCATCCGTACCCATGCTAAAATCCATCTGAATTTTATTGGCTATTATAGTACACCATGATTATGAGATCTGGTATATGGACATGAAAATCACGTTCCCTAAATGGAAACCTAGAGGAAGAGATGTATATGATACTCCGACGAAAATCGTTTCATAAAGATATTAACTTGAAAGAGTATGGGAGTCTAGTGAAAGTAGTTAGAAGGTAAAGCAGTTTGTAGTAAAGGTAAATTGCTCAAAACAAAATACTAACCGAGTTTTATAGTGGTTCAGTTATCGTGACCTACAATCACTCCACCGATTCCTCTTCCGTCGAAGCCACCGGCATCAACTAACGATCTTCCTTCAATGGGCGAAGATCGACTACCCTTACAACTCGATTTTTCTTTTGACAGGTTCAGGAGATAACATTTACAACCCCCACAACCTCCTCTCTTAAGCTTCTCTAACACTTGGAGTTTGAGAGGAGTTCACACAATATTACAATAGTATTTTCTTCCCTTTTCACTCTTAATTCTTGTGTGTGTTAACTAGAAATGAGAGGGGTTTCTCGGGTCCTGGCGGTACCACCGCTGGTGATGGGCTATACCACCGCCTGCAGGACTGACACTAGGCGATACCACCACCCAATCTGCGGTACCACCACTTGGGAGACTATGTTTGGGCAATACCACTGCCTAGACTAGCAGTACCACTGCCTAACACAGTCTCAGAGAATGTGCCGCGATGGTTCCACCTATTGGGTCACTGTTTTCATGTGGCCCAACACAATCTAACCTTGGGCCCAATTGGCGTCTAATTGAGTTGGCCCAATTCTAACCCAATTATGTGCTAACTACGAAATTTAAGGCATACACTAAGCTAAATAAGTCTGGTTTCTTTCGGTGAGCTTCTGGTGATCTTCCGACGAACTTTTGATGATCTCTCAGCAATGTTCCAACAGACTCCCAGCAAGCTCCTAGACTTCATGACGATCCTCTTGGCGAGTTCTAACGAGCTTCTCTAGCAAGCTCTTGGACTTCTTGGTCAATTCCGATAGAACTTCCGATAAACGTTCGGACTTCCGATGAACTCTCGAACTCTTAACGAAATCTCGTTCTTGACTCCGAGACTTCATTTTGCTTTATGCGTTGACCGCTATCATAGTTAATTCTGCACACTTAAAACCTACTTCGATATAGACAATTATTATAAGGCTTAAATTAAATATTATTCGGCATGTCATTGGTTCATCGATGCTTCGACCAATTCTTCAATGTATCGTCCTCTCTTACGGCCTATTGCCCAATCGGCCAGTTGACCTCCATAACTCCAATTTTCTTGGCGTAACTTTCGCTCTTCTTGGCCCTATGCCCGAACCCATGGGCCGAAGCCTTCTGCCGATACGTCAATCGATCCTCCGGCTCGACATCCAATCTTTTAACATGTTTCATTCTGGCACTACATGATTCTTCCTGCCTTAATTATCTTTTCCTGATTGAAGTTTTATGCATCACTCAAAACGTAGATCAAATAAACACTATCAATTGGTTTCATCATCAAAATATGAGATTCAACAATCTCTCCCTTTTTTATGATGACAACCAATTGATGACGAAGTTAACCTTAACTCCCCCTATCAATATGGCATATGTAAGATGAACCTTGAATTCAAAATGAATTCAAGTCAAGGCAATTTTAATCATGAAGATTTGATATATGCATATCATCAACATAACTTTTCGCCCTTTGTCATCAATAAAAAGGAGAAGTGCAACTATGCAAGCTTTTGATATAAAATTTCAAATCATTGCATAATTTCATATTTTTGAAACATCATATATCATCGCATAATTTCATCATTGCATATATTATTATGCAAGCTAGCAAGTTTTTGATATGAAAGTTAGCAAATTTTTACATCTTTTGAAATGTGATGTTCAAGATAGCAAGTTCTTTCTTCTCTTCTGAGAAATGTAATTTTTGCTTCCTTTGCAATGTTCAAGCTAGCAATTCTAACATGTTTGTCATCATACAAGCTAGCAAATTTTTTACATCATTTTAGAAAATATAAGCTAGCAATATTTGAGATGTTCAAGAAAGAATCTTTTGCTTCTTGAAATATGCAAGTTAGCAATTTTTGCTTCTCTTTTGAGATGAGCAAGCTAGCGTGTTTTTGCATCTTCTTGAAATGTGTAAGCAAGCAAATTTTATCTCCCCCTTTGTCATTGTAAAAAAGAATGGAAGAATATAATTTTATAAATCTTTTTCCCTTTACAATAATTTTTAAATTATGACAAAGGTAAAGTATCAATCTTATTTGAATATGTTTGTATATCATTATAATTTCAAATTAAAACATGCATAATTTTAAAACCTTACATTTTATCCTTACTTCATGATAAAAATAAATCAATCATCACTATGGGCATATCATATATGATACTTAAGCATTCATGATATATCATTTTGGGCATAGCATTCATGATACCAAGACATTAAAATTTTTAAGCATTTATCACTTCATGAATTAAATCAATAATTTGATCATGATACCAAATATTCATTATTTATTATCTCATGCATGATACTAAAGCATTCATGATGCCAGACATTAAATCAACATTTTTAAGCATTTATCACTTCATGATTGTTGGTACTAAACATTCATAATTTATTTTCCCTCCCTTTGTCATAAAAAAGGAGAATCATTCAATAATGCAAGTGTTTCAAGTAAGTTTTACATTGATTTATCCAATCTAGCAAAAATGAGACATTAAGCAAAAACTTTACATGAAAAACGAGAAGCTAGCATTTTTTATTAAGAGCTTTTTGGTTCTTCTTAACAAGTTTCTTTCTTCCTTTGTCATAAAAAAATAAGAAGAGGAAGAAGAGTAAGAGAGAAATTCATTCAAGAACCAATCATAAAATTATTTTCAATAGATTCATAAAATAACATAAATACATTCATTGATCTCCCTTTTTGAAAAATCGATAAAGTAGGGATTGAGAAATTCTTTAAGAAAAATATTTTCCTTCTCTTTTTTTGTTTGATTTATTTCACACATGCATGCCCAAGTTTTTTATGCCAAGTCAAAGCATGCATCATCGTTTAAGACCGAAAAATAAATTTCATCATCATGACTAAAAAACACATTAAACATATGACTTCTATAAACAAGAGATTTGATTTATCGTTTTAATTCCAATGACAATAAATTTTCCTTTTTATGTGTTTCATTTTATGTGATTGATTTCATATAAATATGCTCAAGTTTTTCATATGAAAACCATCCATATTTTTTAAAATAGAAAAACAATACACAATCATCATGCATAATTAAATAATTAAATTATCAAATATGATTTCATTAAACATAAAATATTTAATTTTAACATTTTGTTCCTTTATCATAAAATATGTAATTATCATGAAAAAAATATATATTTATTTAAAACTAATCATGAAAAGCACTAAGTAATTTTATGGTAACGAAAAGGATATTTGATTGAGTCGCTTACCTTGTTGACGAAAGTCGTCAAAGCACAGTTTGCCACCTTGCCCTTGTTGGTTTGCTTCTCGTCTTCGGATGCACCTCTTTCGTCCCAAGTCACTTTGAGTGCTCTCTTCTTCTTTGGCAACTTCTTTTTAAGTTCATTTTTATTCTTTAATTCTTATTTAATGAACTTTGTAAGTTTTATAGTAAGAAGTTCAAGTTCATCATTACTTGAGCTTTCGCTCGAGTGGTCTTCATTTATTCTAAGTGTCAAATCCTTTATGTTCTTTGGAAGGTTGTTCTCATATTCATTTTATGCTATACAACTCATTTTATAGGTCATTAAAGACCCGATAAGTTCTTCAAGTGGGAAAATATTTGAATCATTGGCCTCTTGAATGGACGTTACTTTAGGATCCTAAGTTTTAGAAAGAGATCATAAAACTTTACTAACAAGTTCAAGATTCGAAAAACATTTGCCAAGAGCTTTTAAGCCATTGACGACATCCGTAAAATAGGTGTACATGTCAATAATGGTTTCGCATGGCTTCATTCGAAATAGTTCAAAATCATACATCAAAAGATTTATCTTAGAATCTTTTACTCTACTAGTGCCTTCGAGTGTGATTTCAAGTGTGCCAAATGTCAAAAGTCATTTCGCAAGTAGAAACTCGATTGAATTCATTCTTGTCTAAGGCACAAAATAGAGCATTCATAACTTTTGTATTTAAGGAGAAAGTCTTCTTCTACAAATCATACCAATCGTTCATTGGAAGAGAAGACTTTTGAAATCAATTTTTGATAATATTTCATAAATCAAGATTCAACGAAAGCAAAAAAACTCTCATTCGAGTTTTTAAGTGTAGTCCATCTTATTGAACATAGGAGGATGAACGATAGAAAAACCCTTTTGAAATCCGGAAAGAGCCATTTCTCTTGGGTGTTAAACCAAATAAGAAATAACATAGCTTTGATACCAACTGTTAGGATCAAGAGCGGTACTAGGAGGCGGGGGGGGGGGGGGGGCGGGGGGGTGGGGCCCGGGTGTGTTAATTAGTGCAGTGGAAAAACATGTTGGTTTAAAAATCTTCGTACGATAAAAGCCCGATTCCGACGAAAATTGTTTTATAAAGATATTAACTTGAAAGAATATAGAGGTGTAGTGAAAGCAGTTAGAAGGTAAAACAGTTTGTAGTAAAGGTAAATTGCTCAAAACGAAATGCAAACCGAGTTTTATAGTGGTTTGGTCATCGTGACCTACATCCACTCTGCCGATTCCTCTTCTATCGAGGCCACCAGCATCCACTAACGATCTTCCTTCAATGGACGAAGATCAACTACCCTTACAACTTGATTCTCCTTTTGACAGGTTCAGGAGAGAACCTTTACAACCTTCACAACCTCTTCTCATAAGCTTCTCTAGCACTTAGAGTTTGAGAGGAGTTCACACAATATTACAACAATGTTTTCTTCCTTTTTCACTCTCAATTCTTTTGTTTGTTAACCAGGGATAAGAGGGGTATTTATAGGCCTCAAGTTGATTCAAACTTGGAGCTTAAAAAGGTCTCATCCCAGGCTTCCTGGGTCCTATCGGTACCATCGTCTGTGTTGGGCGGTACCACCGCCTATAGCAATAACACTGGGCGGTACCACCACTCAGTCTAGCGATACCACCACCTGGGAGCCTATGTCTGGGTGGTACCACTGCCTAACAGTCTCGAAGATTGAGTCTGGGCAGTACCACCACCCAAACTGGCATTATCATTGCCTGACATAGTCTTGGAGACTATGCCATGATGGTTCCACTTGTTAGGTCACTGTTTGGGCCTTTCACTTTGCCCAACACAGCCTAACCTTGGGCCCAATTAGTCCCTAATTGAGTTGGTCCAATTCCAACCCAATTATGTTCTAACTATGAAATTTAAGGCACATATTAAGCTAAATAAGACTAGTTTCTTCCGGTGAGCTTCCGGTGATTTTCCAACGAACTTCCGATGATCTCTCGACAATGTTCCAGCAGACTCCCGACTATTGAATCTCGTATTTTAATGATGAAACCAATTGATATGTATTTATGTTTTAATCTATGTTTTGAGTGACACATGATGTTTCGATCAAGATGAGACAATTAAAGCAAGAAAAATCATGTTGGGCCGGAGGAAAATATGTCAAAAGATTGAACGTCGGGTCAGAGGATCGATCAACATATCGATAGAAGACTTCGGGCTAAGAAAAGCGGATATTGCTTTAAGATTATCGGAGTTGTAGAGTCAACTGGCCGATTGGACAGTAGGCCGCAAGAGAGGATGATGTGCCGAAGAATCGAATGAAGCATCGAGGGACCAATAACATGCCGGACAACATAATTAATGCTTAGTATTAATTGTCTAGATCAAAGTGTGTTTTACATATGTAGGATTAACTATGATAGCAAAGCATGAAGCAAAATGAAGTCCCGAAGTCAAGGACGTGATTTCGTTGGGAGCTCGAGAGTTCATCGAAAGTCCGGATGTTTGTCGGAAGTTCTGGTAGAACCAGCCGAGAAATCTCGGAGCTTGCTAGAGAAGCCCATCAAAACTCACTAAGAAGATCATCGTGAAGTCCAGGAGCTTATTGAGAGTCCACCGGAACATTGCCGAGAGATCATCGGAAGTTCACTAGAAGAATAGACATAGAGACTTGTTTAGCTTAGCAAATGTCTTAGGATTTTATAGTTAGCACATAATTGGGCTTGGATTTGGGTCAGGATTTGGGCCAAGCCAATTAGGGGCCAGTGAGGCCTATGTAAGAACTATGTTGGGCCCAATAAGAGGCCCAAACAGTGCCCCAAGAAGTCTCATCGTCATGGCACAGTCTTCGAGATTGTGTCAGGCGATGGTACCGCTAGTCTAGGCGGTGGTATCGCCAGACCTGGGCAGTGGTACCGCCCAGGATAGTGTCAATGTCGATTGACACTAGGCGGTGCTACCGCCCAACGCAAGCGGTAGTACCACCCGTGCCCGGGGAACTCGGGATGGGGAAGTTTTAGGCTCCAAGTTTGAATCAACTTGAAGCCTATAAATACCCCTCTCATCTCTGGTTAAAGCACACAAGCACAGAGAGATTAAAAGAGAGAAAACACTGCTGCGATCATAAGTGTATTCCCTCCTCTAGCTTAACCTTAGATTTTTGTTTAGAGAGGAGAGTAAGTGCTTATAAGGGTTATCTCCTAATCCTAGTAAAAGGAGAAGAGGGGTGTAAAAGGTTATTGGCCTTCGCCTATTGAAGGATGGCCTCTAGTAGATGCCGGTAACCTCGTCAGAGGAGGAAGCCGAAAGTGGATGTAGGTCACATTGACCGAACCACTCTAAAACTGCTGTGTTCTCTGGTTTGCATTTCATTCCTGCTATTACCTTACTGCAAACTTCCTTAAGTGCTTACTGCCTTCAATTCATTACGTAAGCTTTCAAGTTAAGTTTTCAAAATTAGTTTTTCATTAAAAACAATTTTATCGCAACAAAGTTTTTGAAGGCATGATTTTTACTACTGCACTAATTCACCCCCTCCCCCCTCTTAGTGCGCTCTTGATCCTAATAATTGGTATCAGACCCTCATTTTTCATTGGTTTAACACCCAAATAGAAATAGCTCTTTTCGGCTTTCAAGAGGATCACTCTCTCATTCATCCTCACTTTTTCAATGGGACAAACTACACTTATTGGAAAACTCAAATGAGAGTTTTCTTACTTTCATTAAATTTCGATTTATGGCATATAGTCAAAAACAGATTTGAAATGTCTTCTCTTCCAATGAACAATTGGAATGATTTGGAAAAGAAGACATTTTTCTCTAAATGCAAAGGCTATGAATGCCTTATTTTGCGCCTTAGACAAAAACGAGTTTAATCGAGTTTCTACTTGTGAAACAACTTTCGAGATTTGACACATATTAGAATTCACACACGAAGGCACAAGTAGTGTAAAAGATTCTAAAGTAAATTTTTTGATGTACGATTTTGAGATATTTTGTATGGAACCAAGAGAGACTCTTGGAGATATGTACACCCATTTTACGGATGTTGTCAATAGTCTAAAAGCACTTGGTAAAAGCTTTTCAAATTTTGAACTTGTTAACAAGATTTTACGCTCACTTCCTAAAACTTGGGATTCATATGTAATCGCTATTCAAGAATCAAAAAATTTAAATATTTTTTTTATCAAAGAGCTAATAGGGTCTTTGATGACCTATAAAATGATATGCAATGCACATGAAAAATTCGAGAACCACCTTCCAAAGAATAGGAAGGATTTTGAACTTAGAACATTTGAACACCACTCGAGCATAAGCTCAAGTGATGGTGAACTTGAACTCACTAAGAAATTTAAAAAGTTCATAAAACAAAAATTAAAGAACAAAAAGAATGCAACTACTTGCTTTGAATGCAAGAAGAAGAATAAAAATTGGGATGGATCGAGCTCCTCCGAAGACGAGGATAAAATCAAGAAAGGCGAGGTGGCAAACTATGCCTTAACGAATTTCGATGATAAGGTAATCCAAACCCCATTAATTTATTTCAAAATTACATAATTCTATTCATGATGCATTTTTTTAAATTTAGTTTAGAATTAATTTTTCTTGAAAATTACATGTTTAAAAATGAAAATGCAAAAATTATGATCATGCTCGTAATTTTGAAAATGATACTGAAATTTTCATGTTTTATGTTAATGGAATAAAATGTATGATTTAAATCTAATGATGATCCTATGAATGTTTTTTTTTTAAGAAGTAATAATGTGTATCATGTTGATTTTCATTGTTATTTCTTGATTTTGAAAATAAATGAAATCATGTTTGATTTGAAGTAAAGCATAATGATTTTTTCTTTCAAAATTATGCATGATGATTTTTATGATTATCGAACTTTACGATCTTTTGAAAGTTCTTTTCCAGCGTTAATGAATGATGCATAGATTTGGCATAAATAAAAAATGCATGGTTACATAAAATAGTGTAAGTGTCATGCTTAATGATTGTATATTTAATATTGCATAATGATATAATGAAAATATTAAATGTTTTGATACCATGATTGACGATTTTATATATGAAATTTTAAAGTTATACATGATGATTTTTGTAATTTATTTGTCTTGATGGTTTTTATGACGAAATTCATTTGTCGATCCTAAAAGTTGATGCATGTATTTATTTGCAATAAAAAGATAAATGCATACTTGTATGAAACCAATAACTTAAGATGAAACATCTCTATCTTATTGATTTTTCGATAAAAGATTAATGAATCCATGTATATTATCCTTTTGTGAATCTCTTGGACTATGAAAATGATTTGATGAATTTGAATGAGTTTTATCGAAATCATAATCTCTCATGAAATCTTTTATATGAATCAAGATTTTTCATGATCTCCTAAGAATTCTTTACGTTATTTATTTAAGAGGAGATTTATTAAAATGAATCACGGTTTCTCTTGATTTTTTGGAACTATAATTTTTATGATTCATAATGAATTAAGAGATATTATACTTGAATCAAGATTGTTTATGTGTTCTCTCATGATATCTATTAAGGTTTATGACTTAAATTTTATTATGTAAAATTTTTTAAATTTTTGAAGTATATCTCAACATCATGTTCTTTTTTATATTCTTCATTTGATGATATGAATGCATGAAACACTCATGATATTATTTTAATGCATGCAATGATGAAATATTCATGATGAAAAATTGTTTTGATATTCACGACTTGTCTTTTTATCTTTGTTACCTTACCTTTGTCATAATATGAAAATTGATGTAAAGGGTCTTCCCTTCTTTTTGACAATGACAAAGGGGGAGCAAAACTTACTAGAAAGTAAATTTGCTAGCTTGAACAATTCGAAAAGAGGCAAACTTGCTAGCTTGCTAATCTCAAAAAGGAAGCAAGAAGTGCTATCTTGCAAATCTCATAAGAAGCAATGTCTGCCAAGTTACACATTTCAAAAAGAGGCAAAATAGTCCATCTTGCACATCTCAAAAGATATAAAATTTTGCTAACTTTTTTATGTATAAAATTTGATAGCTTGCATACTATAAATTTTCATACCAAAAATGCTATCTTGCCTATCTCAAGATGCAAAACATGCTAACCTGCACTTTGCAACGGAAGTAGAATTTTTAGCTCAAACATTACAAAGGAAGCAAAAAATTACTAGCTTACAACTTGTATATTTCAAGAAGCAAGTGTTGCTTTCTTGAACATCTTAAAACTGCTAGCTTTCATGTTTTAAAATGTTGTAAAATTTGCTAGCTTGTATGTTGTAAAAATTGCTATCTTACTACCTTGCATATCTATAATGATAGCAAAATTGCATGATGGTAGAACTTGAAGATTTATTATGCAATAATTTGAAACGGTTATATCTCAAACACATGATAGTAGGAACTTCACCTTTTTGTTGATGACAAAGGGGGAGAAGTATGTTGATGTCATGCATGATTTGATCATGGCATGTTTGCTTGGATTTTTAAATCCAAAAGTTATATGCTATATTGATAGGGGGAGTTTGTTTAAACTCCGGGAGTTAAGGTTAACTCTGTCGTCGATTGGTTGTCATTGTCAAAAAGGGGGAGATTGTTGAATATCATATTTTGATGATGAAACCAATTGATATGTATTTATGTTTCAATCTACGTTTTGAGTGATGCAGGATGCTTTGATCAGGATGAGACAACTAAAGCAAGAAAATGTTAGGATCAAGACCACTAGGGGGGGGTGAATTAGTGCAGCGGAAAACTTTCGATATTTAAAACTGCGTTCGTACGATGAAATTATTTCCGACGTAAAATCATTTTCTGAAACTTAACTTGAAAGCGATTTCATATAGGAGTGCAGCAAAGGTAAAGAGGTAGTAGAGCACATATGGAGGTTTGCAGTAAGGTAAGCAGCAAGAATAAATGCAAACAAAGAGCACTGCAATTTTAGAGTGGTTTGGCCAATCTTAACCTACATCCACTTTTGGCTTCCTCCTCCGACGAGGTCACCGATGTCCACTAAAGGCCTTCCTCCAATAGGCGAAGGTCAACCACCCTTTTATAGTTTCACTCCTTTTGACGGGCTTAGGAGACAACTCTTATAGAATTTCTCTTCTCTCTTGAAAGCTCACAACTTGGAAGAAAAGAGGGAGGAGAACTTCTAGCCTTTACAACACTTTTGAGCTCTAAAAATCACAGAGTAAGATTGGATTTTCGGTGCTTTTGTTGCCCTTTCATGCAAGAAATGGTGGGGTTTATATAGACCCCAAACTGGTTTGAATTTGGAGCTCAAAAGTGTCTTTTCCCGAATTTCCGGGGTCTTGGCGGTACTACCTCCTAACTGGGGCGGTATAACCACCTGACAGAGCTCGGAGACCGAGCTCTGGCGGTGCCACTGCTTGACAAGGGTGGTTGCACCACCCAGTCTCGCTCGAAGACTGAGCCCAGGCGGTGCCACCGCCTGATTGGAGCGGTTGCACCGCCCAGTCTCGCTCGGAGACTGAGCCCAAGCGGTGCCACCGCCTGACTGGGACGGTTGCACTACCCAGCTTTCCTAGCAGACCATCTCCTGGGCGGTGCCACCGCCGACCCTAGCAGTGCCACCGCCTAGCAGGAATTCTGGTCCAAATGAGTTAATCCATTCGGCCCAATTTGGGTCTATCAAGGGCCCAATTGCCCCTAGATTAAGTTAATGGGATCACCTCCCATTCCTAACTTAATCTACATGCTAACTACGATATTTCTTAAGACATTTACTGCAACATGCTCCGGTGCGTCACTCGCTTCTTCCGACAAGCTTCCGGCGAACATCCGACGAACCTTCGACGATGCTCCGGCGGACTTCCGGCAAACTCTTGGACTTGCGACGATCCACTTGGCAAGTTCCGACGAGCTTCTTTGGCAAGCTCCTGGACTTTTCGGATTTGTTCCCGTAGAACCTCCGACGACCGTCTGGACTTCCATCGAACTCTCAAATCCCCAACGTGATCATGGTCTTGACTCCGGCGTAACTCCTGCTACATGTCTTTCTTCCATCGTAGTTAATCCTACACATATAAAATAAAACTTCGATCGAGATAATTAATCTTAAGTAATTAATCAAGTTGTCTAACATGTCATTGGTCCCTCGACGCTTCGTCCGATTCTTCTATGCATCGTCCTCTCCTGCGGCCTATTGCCTAATCAGCCAGTTGACTCCGCAACTCCGATATCCTTGGCACAATACCCACTCTTCTTGACCCGATGCTCGAGTCCACGGCTCGAAGTCTTCTGTTGATACGTCGATCGATCCACTAGTCCGACGTCCAATCTTCTGACATGTTCCTCCGGCACAACATGATTTTTCTTGCTTTAATTGTCTCATCCTGATCGAAGCATCTTGCGTTACTCAAAACGTAGATTAAATCATAAACTTATATCAAGTGGTTTCATCATCAAAATACGAGATTCAACAATCTCCCCCTTTTTGATAATGACAACCAATTGATGACGGAGTTAAACTTAACTCCTGGAGTTTAAACACTCCCCCTATCAATATGATAGAACCTTGAATTCAAACTGAATTTAAGTCATTGCAATATTCATCATGAATACTTACAACACATCATCATGAACTTATGCATAACATCATACTTCTCCCTCGTTGTCATCAACAAAAAAGAGAAGTCCAACTATTCTTGTGTTTGTAGTATTAATTCAACTTATTGCATGAAAAACATAATATCATGTTTTATCATCATGCAATTTTGAAGCTAGAAAATTTAACAAGTGTTACATCATGCTTAGAACATTCAAGCTATCAAGTTTTAGATATGCAAGTTTTTCAGCATACAAGATAGCACTTTTGCTTCTTTTGAGATAGCAACTTCTACATCATGTAAGCTTAGCAAATTAGAGATGTTCAAGAAGGCAACTCTTGCTACTTGAAATATGTAAATTTTGTCAACTTTGCTAGATACGCAAGTTAGCATGTTTTGCTTCTTGAGATAGGCAAGATGGCACTTTTGTAATTTTTGTTTCTTAAGATTTTCAAGATAGCAAGCTCTACATCTTGCAAGCTAGCAATGTTACAACATTTTAGAATATACAAGCTAGCAATTTAGAGATGTTCAAGAAAGCAACTCTTGCTTCTTGAAATATGCAAGTTTGCATGCTAGCAAATTTTTGCTTCCTTTGCAATGTTTGAGCTCGCAATTTTGTTTTTTGTTGCAAAGTGCAAGTTTAGCATGTTTCGCATCTTGAGATAGGTAAGATAGAACATTTTTGCATTTTCTTGAGATTTCAAGCTAGCAATTATCGGTGATGTTCAAGATAGCAATTTCTTCTCTTTTGAGAAGTGGAATTTTTGCTTTCGTCTTGAATTGTGCAAGCTAGCTAGTTTACCTCTTTTCATGATGTCTACAGTAGAAATTCTTACTCCCCCTTTATCATTGTCAAAAAGAAGGAAAGACCCTTATATCAATTTTCAGATTATGACAAAGGTAAGTATCAATCTTATTTGTGCATCATTATATATTCAAATTAAAACATACACAATTTTAAAAACCTTATTTTTCATGCACGTTACTGAAAAATAAATCAATCATCATTAATGAGCATATCATACATGATACTCAAACATTAAATTTTTTAATCATTTATCAACATGTTGATCATGATACTAAACATTCATCATTTAAAGCATTCATGATACACATCATATGCAATAGATCATGTACATCATTATCATAAGTATTGCATGCATCATTTTAAATTCATGAATATTTCATCATTGCGTGCATCATACCAAAATATAAAATCATCATCATGATTCCAAATCATCATTTATTTTACATCATGATGGTACCAAATTTGTCAAATTACATCCTACCATGCATGATCGAAACTTCTTATTTGTATACCTCAAAACAAATTAACGAATATTTCATGTATTCATATCATCACATAAGGAATATCAAAAAGAATTATTAGGTGATGAGATGTATTTCATACATTGAAAGAATTTCACATAACAAAATCAAGTCATAAGCCTTAAAAGATGTCATGAAAGAACATATAAACAATCTTGATTTATAAAATGAATACTCAAGTTATAATTTTGAAAAATCAAGAGAAACCGTGATTCATTTTAACAAATCTCATCTTAAATAAATAACATAAAGAATTCTTAGGAGATCATGGAAAAGATAGAATTCATTCAATCTTGTAAGAGAACAAGATATTAATTTATGCATATAAAATCTTGATTTAAGCATAAGAAATCTCAATTTACAAATTTCAAAAAATCAAGATATAGCTCATTTAAATCATCAAATCAAGATCATTTTCAAGAGATTCACAAAAGTAATACAAATAGATTCATTAATTTCCCTTTTTGAAAAATCAATAAAGTTGAAAAAATAATTTTTTTAAGAAGAAACCTTTCCACTTTTTAGTTGTTTTAATTCAAGTGATTTATTTCATAAATGCATGTTCTTTTCTTTTATGCCAAATAAAAACATGCATCAACGTTTGGGATCGAAAAATGAATTTCGTCATAAAACCATCAAGATCAATAGATTCTAAAAAATAAATTGTTAGGATCAAGAAAATTCAAAAATAAAATTTAACACTTTCATGCATTCGCTTTGCTATAGATTTTCAAATTCAATCATGAGATAAAACATGCTCATGATCATGGGAATTTTTGTATCCAAAACACATAATTTCTAACATGTTATTAAGGCATGTAATAGTGTAAAATCATCATGGCAATTAAGTGATTTGATCATTGAATCAAGAAAGTCCAAAAAATAATCTTAACAAGTTCATGCATTCGGGCACATTTTTGCTATAGTTTTTCAAATACACTTAAGAAAATAACACATGCTTATTATCATGTATAACTTAAAATCTCATGCATAAAATTGTAAATCAAAATATTTAATATTACATCATTATACATTTCTTCAAATCAAACATGATTTTATTTAATCAAAATCGAGAAATAACAATGGAAATCAACACCACATTGAAAACATATTTCAAAAAGATATATCGATAAGTGATTCATTTGTATCATTTCATTCATTCAGAAGATTCTCCTCTTTGGTAAATAAATATAGGAGAACAAAATGAATTAAGGGAGATATAACATGATTGAAGCATTGAACATGATTCATATTTAAAATGTGTCTCATGTCATAAGTATGAATTAAGCATTTGTAAAATCCGAAATCATCCTCAAAGTCACATTCAATAAATTCATACATGACAAGAATAGATTTATTGAAAAGTTGATAAGATAGAGGATCACATTTCATTTTTAAAAATTTCTATTCATGTGATTTGCTTCTTATAAACATGCCTTTACCTTTAATAAAACAAGTGTCAATATTTGAGACGGAAAGGTAAATTTCATAAAACAAATCATCAAGCATGATTCCATGATAACGTCCTTTTAATATCATCAAGTATGATTTCAAAAAGTATGTTCAAGAGAAATCATTAAGACCAAATGTATGATACACTCATTTATTTTCAAAATATTCATCATGTTTATTTTCATGAGATTCACAAGATTGGTAAAATAAATTCATTAATCTCAATAGGATAGAAAATTTATTTCCATTTCATACAATTGATTTCATATGAGGGTATTCAAGTCTTTTGTGAAAACATGTATCATCATTTAAAATTGAAACATAAGTTTCGTCATAAAACCGTCAAGACCAAACACATCATGATATCACATCTATCATCAAAAGACTATCAAGAAATTCATACATAGATGTATATGCACTATGTCATCTTAATATGTCATGAGAATGTCATCTTAATTCGTCATAAAAACGATTAGACCAAAAATATGTTAATCTAAAATGAGAGTTTCAAATCAACATTTACTTCAAAAACTCATGCATGACATAAAATCATCAAGATACACATGTATTGATTAATTCTAAACATTATCACATATCATATAATTATCACCCCTAATATTGCATACATCATTCAACATTTCAAAACATAACATGCATGAAACCTGAGCAATATACTTTTCATGATCAAATTTCTAATTTTTCAAAGATGCAAAAAAGAAAAACATGATATAATTTTTGAAAAATAATTTTTTATTTCCTATTCCTACTATCTAAATTAATCACTCATGAAAAACTTCAAGTAATTTCAAAATAATTCAAGAGAGTTGAGTTACTTACCTTGTAGTCGAAGCCCATCAAAGCCCAATTCGTCGTTTCACCTTTGGAAGTTCTTGATTCATCCTTGGTTGCCTTCCTCTTCTTTGGCCTCTTCCTCCGTTCAAGTTCATTATTTATTTTAGATTTTTGTTTAATAAACTTATTAAGATTTAGTGTTCGAAGTTCAAGTTCATCATTGTCCTTATCACTTGAGTCATCGCTCAAATGGTATTCATTTGTCCGGAGTTCCAAATCCTTCCTATTTTTTGAAAAGTGGTTCAAGTGCTCATCGGGTTCAAAATGTTTCAAAAGTGTTATTTCATAGGTCATTAATGACCCGATTAATTCTTCTAATGGAAAATTATTTAAATTTTTTATCTCTTATGTTGCGGTTATTTTAGGATCTTACCCTTTTGGAAGGGATCTTAAGAGCTTGCTTCCGAGATCAAAATTCGAAAAAGATTTACCAAGAACTCTTAAATTATTGACGACATCCATAAAACGGGTGTATATGTCGCCTATAGTCTCGCTTGGTTACATTCGAAAAAGCTCAAAATTATATAATAAAATGTTAACTTTCGAGTCTTTGACTCTACTAGTTCCCTCATGCATGATTTCAAGTATTTGCCAAATATCAAAAGTCATTTCACATATAGAAACCCGATTAAACTCGTTTTTCTCTAAGGCGCAAAACAAGGCATCCATAGCCTTTGCGTTTAAAAAAAAATACTTCTTCTCCAAATCCGACCATTCGTTCATCGGTTTAGAGGGAAGTTGAAAACCGTTTTCAACAATATTCCATAAATCCAAATTCATAGAAATCAAGAAAACTCTCATTCGAGTTTTCCAATAAGTGTAGTCCAATCCGTTAAACAACGGTGGACGAACAAAAGATAAGCCTTCTTGAAAGCCATGAAGAGCTATTTCTCTCAAGTGTAAATCCGAAATAAGAAATACCGGGCTCTAATACCAATTGTTAGAATCAAGAGCACTAAGAGGGGGGGGGGGGGGGGTTTGTTAGGATCAAGAGCACTAAAAGGGGGGGGTGAATTAGTGCAGCGGAAATCTTTCGACGATAAAAAACGTTCGAACGATGAAAACGATTTCGGTGTGAAAACCGATTCTAAGATTACTTTAACTTAAGATCAAGTGAGATGACGTCAAAGTCAATCTATGAAGGCAGTTTGCAGTTATGATGAAAACCAGAATATAAGCGCAAACTGAAATACGACGTTCGTACGAAGAAACTGATTTACGTCTAAATGCTGATTCGTAAATCACTTTGATTAGGCGAGATGCAGCTTAGGCAAGGATATAAAGGCAGTTTGCAGTTAAGATAAAAATCAAAACGTAAACGAAAATTGAAATATGATGATCGTACGAAAAACTGATTTACATCTAAATGCTGATTCGGAAAGTGCAAAGCTTGAAATCCGATCGTATATGCGCAGAAAGCAGTAAGCTTTAGAGGAGGTTTGCAGTAAAGATAATATGCTCAAAGTAAATGCAAACTGAGATTTAGAGTGGTTCGGTCAATCTTGACCTACTCCACTTTTGGCTTCCTCCACCGACGAGGTCACCGACGTCAACTAGAGGCCTTCCTTCAATAGGCGAAGGCCAACCACTCTTTTACAGTTTCACTCCTTTTGACGAGCTTAGGAGACAACCCTTACAGAATTTTCTCTCCTCTCTTTACAACTCAGAACTTGGAAGAACAGAGGGAGGAGAACTTTTGGCCTTTATAGTAATTTTGAGCTCTAAGAATCACAGAAAAAGATCAAGATTTCAGTGTAAGTTGATTACCTTTCAGTGCTGAATGGGTGGGGTATTTATAGGCCCCAACCTAGTTCAAATTTGGAGCTCAAAACTATCAATTCCCGAAATTCCAAGATCAGGCGGTTGCACCTCCTGACTGGAGCGGTTGCACCGCTTGGCAGAGCTCGAAGACTGAGCCTCTAGGCAGTGCTACCTCCTGTTAGGGGCGGTTGCACCTCATGACTGAGGCGGTTGCACCGCCTAGCAGAGCTCGAAGACTGAGCTCATGCGGTGCCACCTCCTGTCAGGGGAGGTTGCACCGCCCAGTCTCGCTCGGAGACTGAGCCCCAAGCGGTGCCACCGCCTGGCTGGGGCGGTTGCACCTCCCAGTCTCGCTCGGAGACTGAGCCTAGGCGGTGCAACCTCCTGCCTTGGGTAGTTCAACCGCCTGGCAGAAATCAGGGTCCGAATGGGTTGATCCATTCTGCCCAATTTGGATTTTTCAGGGGCCCAATTGCCCCAAGATTAAGTTAATGGGATCACCTCCCAAGTCCAACTTAATCAATATGCTAACTATGATTTTTCCTAAAACATTTACTGTAACTTGCTCCGGTGCGTCAATCGCTTCTTCCGGCGAGCTTCCGGCGAACTTCCGTCGATCATCCAATGAACCCTCGGTGATGCTCTTGCGGACTTCCGGCAAACTCCTGGACTTGCGACGATTCACTTGGCGAGTTCTGACGAGCTTCTTTGGCAAGCTTATGGACTTCTCGGATTTGTTCCCGCAGAACTTCCGACGATTGTCCGAACTTCCGTCGAACTCTCGAACTCCCAACGTGATCATTGTCTTGACTCCGGCGCAACTCCTGCTGTATGTCTCACTTTCATCATAGTTAATCCTGCACACTTATCTCAACATATAGATTAGATAACAAATGACAATTGACTTCATCATTAAAATCCGAGATTCAACAATCTCCCCCTTTTTGATGATGACAATCAATTGATAATGGAGTTAACCTTAACTCCCCCTGTCTATATGCCATACTTGAGATAAGTCATTCTTGAATTCAAAACATAAGAATTCAAGAGACATATTGATAAGTTAAAATCATTTGAACTTATCAGTACTCCCATCATGATGTATCTCTCTGAAGAAGATGTCAAGGCTTGACATTCATTTTCAAATATAACAAGTTTGAATGATGGTAATAGTAGCAATTCATCATATAGTAAGATATCAACATGTAAAGCTGTGAAGTAAGATTTTGATATCATTACATGATGTACACATTTCAAATATTTTAGCAAGTATTGCATTTCTTCACATGGTAAGATATCAACTCAAGGCATAATGCAAATTAATGTATGGCATCTGTTCATATATCTCTTGGTGATGCAAGCATGGCATAATCATAGCATCAGTGTTTATAGCATCAATTCATATATTTCTCCCCCTTTGTCATCAACAAAAAGCATGGTAGTTGTGATATCCGCAAATTATCAAGCATATAAAGGAAGGCATGATACGTAGATTGCGTTGAATACTTCTTCCTCTTTTTTGTTATAATCCTTTTTGCATGAAGGAGGAAAGTTATTTGTGATACCAGCTATTTGTGAGTTTACTTTGAGTCAAGATATGTGTGTGAAACAGCTTTTTGCAAGTAAAAATCCATATTTCAAGATGGAATTCATAAGCAGGAATTATTTCATCAAATTCATTTCAGAAGAAATATTTTTCATAAGAATGTATGAGAAAATCCGATTTTTAGCATTCCAATTGTTAAGCGAATCCGAAAATGAACTCTTTCATGCATTCGGACAAGACTATGCTATAGATTTTCAAATACAATCATGAAGACAAAACATTTTTGTATTCAACACATAATTTCCAACATGTTATTTAGGCATGTAATGGCAATCAAGTGATTTGATCATTCAATAAAGTCCGAAAAATAATTTTAACTAGTTTATATATTCGGACACATCAACATTCCTAATTCTCTTCTTATGAAATCAAATTGCTCTTCACTTAGAGGTTTTGTAAAAATATCAGCTAGTTGATGTTTAGTATCAATATCATGGCAATGTCATGACTTATCAACTACATTAGTATATCACTTTCTCAAATTATATTTATCATGGAAATCAAGGCACAAGGTTTTCAAAACATTTAGTTTCAATGTAAAATCCGAGATAAACAATGAGAGATGTTTGTAACTCTACATATGCTCACAAAATATATCAGGTAACCATATCAAGGATCAAGGCAAAGCCCATCATGGTGAGTAACATAAGGAGTTTACAATAACAATAGATGATTGTATTCATACTGTTAGGATCGAGAGCACTAAGAGGGGGGGGGTGAATTAGTGCAGCGGAAATTTTACAGCGATTAAAACCAAAAGCTGCGTTCGTTCGATAGAAACTATTATGATGCAAAAGCTGATTCACAGTTTGTATCTAAGTGCAGTTTGCATCTAAGCGCAGATTGCGTCTAAGCGCAGTTTGCGTCTAAACACAGTTTACGTCTAAACACAGTTTGCGTCTAAGCGCAGTTTGCATCTAAACACAGTTTGCGTCTAAGCGCAGTTTACGTCTAAACGCAGTTTGCGTCTAAACGCAGTTTGCGTCTAAACGCATATGACAGTTTGCAGTTCTAAATGAAATCAAGACGTAAACGTAAACTGCACAGAACCTTGTTCGTAAAAGCGCAGAAGACAGTTTGCAGTTGTAAATGAAATCAAGACGTAAACGTAAACTGCACAGAACCTTGTTCGTAAAAAAGCGCAGAAGACAGTTTGCAGTTGTAAGTGAAATCAAGACGTAAACGTAAACTGCACAGAACTCATTCGTAAAAGCACAGAGAGACAGTTTGCAGTTTGTAGATGGAATCAAGACGTAAACGTAAACTGCACAGAATTCGTTCGTAAAAGCGCAGAGAGCAGTTTGCAGTTTGTAAATGGAATTAAGATGTGAATGTAAACTGCACAGAACTCGTTCGTAAAAGCGCAGAGAGCAGTAGCTATGTAGGAGGTTTGTAGTAATGATAAAGTGCTCAAAATAAACGCAAACCAGAGATTTAGAGTGGTTCGGTCAGTCTTGACATACTCCACTTTTGGCTTCCTCCACCGATGAGGTTACCGACGTCAACTAGAGGCCTTCCTTCAATAGGCGAAGGCCAACTACCCTCTTACAGATTCACTCCTTTTGACGGGCTTAGGAGACAACCCTTACAGATGTTTTCTCTCCTCTCTTTACAACTCAAACTTGAAGAACAGAAGGAGGAGGAAAACTAGCAGTTTTGAGCTCTAAGAACCATTGAAAAGATCAAGATTTCGGGTAAGTTCTTGCTATCTCAGTGCTGAATGGGTGGGGTATTTATAGGCCCCAACCCAATTCAAATTTGGAGCTCAAAACGATCAAATCCCGGAATTCCGGGATCAGGCGGTTGCACCTCCTGACTGGAGAGGTTGCACCGCCTGGCAGAGCTCGAAGACTGAGCCCAGGTGGTGCCACCTCTTGATTGAGGCGGTTGCACCTCTCTGCCAGAGCTCGAAGACCGAGCTCAGGCGGTGCCACCTCTCTGTCAGGGAGGTTGCACCGCCCAGTCTTGCTCGAAGACTGAGCTCAGGCGGTGCCACCTCCTGGCTGGGGAGGTTGCACCGCCCAGTCTCGCTGGGAGGCTTAGCCCAGGCGGTGCCACCTCCTGGCTGGGGCGGTGCCACCTCTTTCACTATTTCAGCTCACTTGGTTTGGCTCCAAACTTGGCCCAAACCAGTCCGAACTTGGGCCTAATTGGCCCCTACTTGGGTTATAGGATTAACACCTAATCCTAACCCTAATTAATGTGCTAACTATGATTTTAAAGACATTTTCTAAGCTATTACAAAGTCTGCAAGTCAAGACTTCTTCTGGCGAGCTTCCGGCAAACTTCCGACGGTCTTCCGATGAACTCTCGAAAACCATTCTACGGACTCCCGGCAAGCTCCTAGACTTCACGATTTGTTCTTAGCAAGTTCCAACGAGCTTCTTCGGCAAGCTCCGATCTTTCTTGGCGAGCTCCGCGAACTCCCAACGAACCTTCCGGCGAGCTTCCGAAAAACCCTTCGGCAAGCTCCCAACTCATTCTCGGCTAGTTCCGGTAGCATTCCCGATGAACCTTCGGACTTCCGTCGAACTCTCGAACTCGCAACAAATCCTTCGCGCTTGACTCCGACACTTTGTTTCGCTTTATGTCTTCATCGTTATCATAGTTAATCCTGCACAATTAAAACAAAACTTCGATCGAGACAATTAATCCTAAGCGATTAACCAAGTTGTCCGGCATGTCATTGGTCCCTCGACGCTTTGTCTGATTCTTCGGCGCATCGTCCTTTCCTGCGGCCTATTGCCCAATCGGCCAGTTGGCTCCGCAACTCCGATATCCTTGGCACAATACCCGCTCTTCTTGGCCCGATGCCCGAGTCCACGGCCCGAAGCCTTCTGTCGATACGTCGACCGATCCACCGGCCCGACGTCCAATCTTCTGATATGTTCCTCCGGCACAACATGATTTTCCTGCTTTAATTGTCTCATCCTGATCGAGGCATCCTGCGTCACTCAAAACGCAGATTAAATCATAAACATATATCAAGTAGTTTCATCATCAAAATACGAGATTCAACACATACAAGCTCATTCATGAGGTGGAAAATTAAAGTGCCTAAATAAAGAGTCAAATTGTCGATGAATTTGCTACAGCTCAGATAGAATTTGATCTTGTCGATGTTCAAGCCGTTCTTGTCTTTGTTCGAATCGGTCCATTCGAATCCCAATATCTTCGACAGATGATGTATGAGTTTGCTCAAATGGATGTGTTTCCTCAAAGGGACAGATCGGAGGAGATTGGGTACCCCTAAAGACTGGTGTTTCCGGTTCTGGTTCAGGTTGAGGGGGATCGGTTCTTCTAGGCATTTTAACCCAGTTACCATTTCTATAAAAACATCTTAATCGATGAAGTAGATTTTTATTTATTATGCTAAACCTATCTACTGTTATTACTTCTTCTTCCGGTGGTATTAGAATATCGTAGGCTTTCATTATTCTAGTGATTATACCACCATATGGGAGTATAATGTCTTTCTTAGACAGTTCTAACATGTTTTGTTGGATAAGATAACCAAGACAGATGTCATGTCCTTTCATGATCAAATACATAGTTCCTAATTCTAATTGGCTTACTTCATCATGATGGTATTGTTTAGGGAGAATGATGCTAGTTAGGATATGATGAAGTACTTTAGTGTTTAGAGGTAGTAGATGTTCACAACTTTTAGGAACAAATGCTAAGTTGGGATTGGCAAAAATTGTTCCTAAGGCTTCAACATATGTTGTTCCAACAGTTTCATCATCCCATGATCCTCTAAAGTAAAGTCCTCTACTTTTCATGGGAATGCCTATCATGTCGCAAATGAATTTATCCATAATTGAGATGTGTTGTCCTAAAAGATAGGTAGACATTCTTTCTTCTTCATCTATTTGTATGTTGTTGTAAAACAATCTAACAAGTCTTGGATAAATGGGTTCATTAATTTGCAAAATAGGGAGTAGATCTAAGTTTGCAAACCATTGGATTGTTTCTAAGTCTCTTAGTTCATTTAAATCTACATATTTTCCCTTATTGATACTCCTAAGTTCGAAAGAGGAAAACTTTTCAGCATGGTATTTTGAATCGAAAAGGGTGAGATCAAAATCTTCTACTAATCTCCTCTTTCCTTTGTCCCTTGAGGATCTTCTAGATCCCATAACTACTACTGTTTAGAAGAATAGTAATGAGCAAGAGTAAATGAATCAAAGATAGAATTTAAGGGCTTCTTAGAGAATAACTTAGTGAGATCTTCAAGAGAGGGAAGGATTGTTGATGTTTTGCTCCGAAATGAGGGGTATTTGGGATGCTATGAGGGGAGAAATGGGGATGGAGGAGCTTTGGAAGAGTAAAGAGGGGAAGGGAGTGAGTTGGGGTCGGTTTCACCGCCGGCCCTAGCTTGGGTTAAAAAGGGCAGAGTTGCGGGCGGTTGCACCTCTGGCTGGGGCGGTGCAACCGCTTGCAACACGTGACAGCCAGAGGTGCTACCTCTAGCTGGGGCGGTGCCACCGCTTGCAGGCGGTGAGCACTTGTTCTGATCGCGGTGTGATCTGATTTGAGAGTTTTTGTCTTGAGAAGAATTTTCATTCAGAGCAATCAACTTTACTTACGTAATTACGTAAGAGTTTTCTTTTTAAGACGAGAACTTTTGCACGATCAAGATAGATCTTTTAACGTGCATACTCTCAATGTCGTACACATGTTTGTGACAGTTTGTTCAAGTTGGTAAGCCTTGCAAGTTCATGACAAACTTAGTCAGTTCATGATATAGAATTGGATTCGAAAGTTATGAACGGATGAAACTGATGGGTTCGAAAATCCAGAGGATATGTGAATTGAGAATCATGCGTTTCTAATTCTGAAAAATCAAATAGGATTGTATCTAAATCGCATTTGTGATTTCTAATCTTTATCTGTTATTTAGGCCAGAGAGCATTGCGAGTTATTTTTTGATCTTGGGTCATGAATATCGAGAATCCAAGGAGCAGAATATTATTTCCTGCTCCAGCTTATAATTTTTTATGTCTTTTATAGGAAAGGATGATTTTTAGGTACCCATTTGCTTTTGGGTGCCTCATAAATAGATCTACATTGTTTATCATGTTGCATAGAATTTATCATGGTTCCTTTAGGAACCCAAATTAATTTATTCGGACTAATTTTCTTGAATGG